>NC_139217.1:378633888-379311388 GCF_055691185.1 Crinia signifera
GATAATACAAGTAGATAGAATCTGATTGGTTGCTAGAGGCTACATCCCATCTTCAATAGAACTCCGATCTTGGTAAATATCAATATTGCTCAGAAAGCCCTTTCTGAGTGATAATGTGACCAATATTGTCTAGTGTGTAATTGTATATAGGCCTTATGTCACACGGCGCTAGGTTTGGCCAGTATGGGGCTGTTCTGGCACTGCTATATGTTTCTTGGCTATAACTGGCTTCACAGATAGAGAAGTGTGGACTACTGCATTGTCCAGACAGAGAATGAAACTCGTATAAGATGCTTACTTTGCTTATTATTATTTTTTTAAATTGTCCATTTAGGATCACATGTTTAAAATTAATTTTAAAAATTAAAAAATTAAAAATTATACTTTTTTTGCTGAAAATACGAAAAAAAAGATAACTGATGTGGGTACCACATTAAAAAAAATCTAATTATTGATATTTGAATATGATGACCATAAAAAAAAAGGTACTCTTTACCTAGAACGGCGCCAGCGATTGAAATCGCGGTCGTCGTGGGTAAAAATCGCGGTGATCGCGGGCATCGCGGGCATCGCGGGTAAATCGGGATGACCGCGATGCCCGCGATGACCGCGATCACCGCGATTTTCCCATAGGGAACAATGTTAAAACGGCAGATTGACCGCGATTTTACTGTTAAATGCCTCAATGGACCCGATTTGGGGCCAAAAAGGCCAAATTAACCCTTAAATGTCCCCCCAAATTTTTAACGCCACCCCACGATCCACGCCAACCCGAAGCGTGGCGAGCGCAGCGAGCCCACGAGGGGCGGCGGTACGCGTCCTCCGACCTTTTCATGCCCTACTATCCACTAGGGCGTGGTGTGAGAATATAATAGTGTGGCGAGCGCAGCGAGCCACCGAGCCCGAAGCGTGGCGAGCGCAGCGAGCCCCGCGAGGGGACGCGGATACCTTCACAGGTAGACGCGTCCCCTCGCGGGCTTCACAGGTGTCCGCCTCGCCACGGACACCTGTGAAGCCCGCGAGGGGACGCGCATAACTGTGAAGGTATCCGCGTCCCCTCGCGGGGCTCGCTGCGCTCGCCACGCTTCGGGCTTGGTGGCTCGCTGCGCTCGCCACACTATTATATTCTCACACCACGCCCTAGTGGATAGTAGGGCATGAAAAGGTCGGAGGACGCGTACCGCCGCCCCTCGCGGGCTCGCTGCGCTCGCCAGGCTTCGGGTTGGCGTGGATCGTGGGGTGGCGTTAAAAATTTGGGGGGACATTTAAGGGTTAATGGGCTCTGTGGCCCATTTAACATTGATTCCTATGGCCAAATCGGGTGGATTGAGGTATTTAACAGTAAAATCGGGTCCATCGCGCCTTTTAACATTGATTCCTATGGGAAATCGTGAGCATCGCGTCGCGGGCATCGCGGGTACATTTATGGCCGGCCGCGACGCGACCGACACGATTTTCATGTTTAACATTGGTTTCAATGGGAAATCGCGGGCATCGCGTCGGTCGCGTCGCGGCCATACATTAATGTACCCGCGATGCCCGCGACGGGCGCCGTTCTAGGTAAAGAGTACCAAAAAAAAAAACTCAGCACAAAGGTGAGAAAACCCACAGCAATGTAATGGTTAAATAAAAATGATGGTTTAAATTAAAATAAAGAAAATAAAGAAAATGTAGTCATAAGTTAAAATAGATTTTACACAATAAATAAGTGATGTGATGAGTAAATAAATTGAAAGATCCAAATTTCCTATTATCAAAGGAAGGAGGGAAACAGCTAACTGCAGATTTTGTGCAGAGTATTTGCATGTCCCAGATAAAATATTTAATTTACTATATCTCCTTCGAAAGTTCTGTTCTAGTAGAAGAACTATTCCTACAGATGTGTCCACATACATCTTGGTTTCACTGCGCCATGTATGGCATAATTTGGCACGCCTTGGACTCTGCAAAAGTCACGCTTTTGTATGTGGACACATCTGTATATCACATTTAATAGGATTCATAACATTTTAAGAAAGTGAAGAACATGACTAAACTAAATCGAACTGCTGCGCTTTAATTTCCGGATTCAAAACTTCTGGAATCAATGATTTATATGAAGTTCACTAGAGTTCCAAGTATACCAATTAATAAAACATAAAATGTATGTACAGTATACACAATTTATTATATTTTGTAGCTGATATAAAGCCCGATTCAGAACAATATAAAAACCTGAGGACTGCTCATGTACATGATCCTCTATGGCAGGATGCTCCCATTTGGTGGCAGAGAGGGTGAAGCAGTGGGCAGCGTTCTTGGAAACAGGGGCATCATCTGCCCCTCTTTTCTGTTAAGAGGATCTGTGGCCTTGGCTACAAATCTGATATAGCCTCCCCCGGCCAGCTCTCCTCACAGCACAGTCACGTGCTTAGAGCTCAGCCTGTGAGGAAATACACGCTGCTTCTGCAGCTAAAGTATCTTCCCCTCCTGTCAGCCAGCCCAGCTACAGCCACAGCCAGCCTCTCTTTACTAGGAGCCGAAGCAGCTGCCGGTAGCCGCACGCACAGCCTGCCAAAGGCTGTTTACAAATTGCACCACTAGGCTGATAGATCGGCAGGCAGGGGGGTTTCTAGATACTCGGGACCCCACCCTGTGTGCACACCTGCAGTATGTCAAATAATAGCAGCAGTTAGACTATCCTGGCCTAGGCAACAGCATGAGACTTGGCAGACATTTTGTAGAGAAACTAATTAACTCTTTTAGATTAGATTACCTCGTTTGCCAAGAATATCAAGACAAACAGCTTTAAATTACTTTTAAATTACCATATGTCACCAGAAAAATAGACCTGGTTCTAGCTGGAGAGTTTGAGAGAACCATGCACAGATCATTGAGACTTTTTACATGACGCCTGGGGCTTTTAATGCTAGGGGGACTTGTGTGGTATGCATCTCTGGCCGGAGGAATTCCGACGGACGTTTCTCCGACATCGGAATAACGATTCTCGGTAGTCCGATAGGGGTAAGCGAATCGAAGCCCCCTGTTCTATCTATGGGGGTCGTGGATAGCCACAAGGGAAAATAGCGACTGTCAGTCGAGATCCCAACTGTTGGGCATTTTGCAGTCAGGATTCCGATGTTGGAGAAAAAACCATTGGAATTCTGCCTGTCAGAGTGTCATCCGGCACCTGGGGGGGTCAAACCGTTTTTTTTTCCAGTTTTTTTGGGGGGGAATCACACATTCCCTTTACTACAAATCTCACTTTTACTAAGATTGCACATTCCCATTACTAAAAAATCTTTAGAAATCGCAACTGGCTTCTAACTTTGTCTAAAATTTGCACCCTAGTTCCTCACAGAAAAACTATAATATTTCTCAAGTGAAATTTTGCAATTTAAAAATTAAATAAGAGCAGTTGGACAATTGGAAAATGTATATTTAGATAGAAATCCTATTTTGTTTGTGGGACAGAGGCATCTTGCAGTGCTTGGACTTTATTAACTAGAAGTTTTAAGCAACTTACAAGCCCTAGATATCTGGTCTCAGTGTTTGCTAGCATTACAAATGAACACTCAGGGGGCGAATTTACAAAGGTCAAATTGGGTAAGAATGCTCGTATTCATACCCTTTCGAGGTAAAATATGGCTGGTAAATTAACATCAGATAATTTACAATCAGCCAAATTCGGCTGAATTGCTGTATTTATATAAGGCAAGCTCAGCTGAATTCTGGTGCACGAATGAATACACCATTGATAGAACTTGGCCATATATGGCCATGATTTCTATGATGTGTGCTCATTTACTATCATTCATACTGCTGAATTCGACCAGTAATTCATCAGAAACTACGATTGGAAAATACAGTACACCTCATTTTTGTAAACCAGCACTGGTGTCATACCACAGCTGGGGACACTTTTGACACAAGGTCCCTCAGCCAAAGCATTAGCATCGTGGCTGGTCAGCTTGGACTGGGTCCCTGGGGGAGTGGGGACCCCCCCCCAATAAAGGGTCCCAGATCTCCAGGGGAACCCTGGCCTGAAGCCTGGGGCGGTCCCCACCACGACTGTCCTGTGTTTCTGAGTTATAAATGTCTAATTAATAAGAGGATGTTATGTGTTGTTTTCCCTTAATGGAGATCAGCAATCATAGAATGAATTAATTGTATATCAGTAATCAATGTACTTCTTTCTTAGAGAAACAGTACTGTATACTATGACAATATTCATTGAATATACTGCCCATTTAAATGGAGATTAAATTATTGATACACCACATTCAAAAAAATATACATCACAAAGTCAAACTATAGAGCTGGCATAGCCAGGGGTTAAAGTGAACCTGAATGGGGTGGAACTGCTTTCCGACAGTTCCATATTGGAGGCAGAACAGTTGTCTCTCTTGTTCATCCATCTGCTATTTGAAATGATGCGCCCGGCTCTGCGCCTGATTGGTTGCCAGGCTGTGAGCCGAGCCCAGCGTGTCATTTTAAATAGCCGTGCCGGATGGACTTCTCTAAGAGAGACAGCCGTGTTTCCAATGCTTTGCCCGGCTGTCTCCTTTTCCACACAGCGAGTGGATTGCATGATGGATTGTATGCAGATTGTGTGCACATCATATGCACACAATCATGCAATGTATGGTCCTGCGGGTTGGAGGATTGGTCCTCTAATCAGATGTGCTGCATGCCTGATCATTTAGTTTTGGGAGCTGATTGCATATGCTTTAAAGCAAATACAATCTGTCATTCAAAGGGTCAGACGGCAAGGAGATTGCATGGAAGCAGGAAGCAGAGGAGTCCACCACTGCTGCGGTCGGGTGCTGTGTAGGACGTTCCAGGATGACAGAGAATGCCAAAGGTATTGGAATATGCTTCAAAAGAGGTGCACTGAGGTAAAATGGTTCCTGGTTCATAAAACCCCTAGTAGGGCAGCCCCCTATTTAAACGAAGCTCCAATCAATGCAATCATGCAGCAGATGGATTGTATGATGGATTGCATGACAGACTGTGAGTACTGTACATTGTGTGTCCAAAACCACCAAGGACTTCCGGGGAGTTGAAGGGAAAGTTGGACACAATCATGAGTGTAAGCAGGTCTTTCTGACCAGACCACCACTTTCAGAAGATACATTTGTTAAAACATTCACTGGCTGTGTAGATAATTTGTCAATTATCTGTTTAAGGTAAAACTCCTCTCTGAATCATTTGACAAGATCAACTATGTTCCTTTCAGAAGATGAATTCTTTGAAACAGTTGCTGACTGCATAATAGAAGTTGAGCTATTAGGAGAAGCTAATAAGGTTTCTAAAGACAAACGTTATTACAGTAGCTCATACTAATAAGATATCAGAAAGTTACAGAAAATAAAAGAGAAAGCTAGGTGCCAAGGTTAGCGGATATTTTCAGTTACTTCTGCCCTTTTGTCTGCTATTGGGCAGTGAACAAATGCGTTAGTGTCCAAATTTATCTGGCCTCCATGGTGAAGGAAGACCCCTTTCCCCTTTAGCCCATTGCCATTGCAGGTTTTCCACTCTATGTAATCTCTGATGAAAGTACATAGTAAGTTATATAAAAGAGAAAACATCCAATGGAAAATGCAACAGAGTGAGACATTCAACCAACGTATGCAGTCAGTGAGGGATGCAATAGAGTGAGACTATCTCCTAAAATGAATGGCACAGACAGGAAGTGATCAAGCCCTGTAACGGAGAAATCTACGTCTTCTGACACATAAGGGTTTCGGCACCATTGCACAAATCAGACCATTGGGACTGACCTGGGTTATATATGGTATCGCATTGGTAAACGATTGCACTGACTGCATACGCTGCCTGCGGATTCACTTATAATGCTAATTGCATCTTTTTAATGGATATAATGTATACCTAAGTTTTAAAATAAATTGAATCCAACTCCATATAAGCCCACCTGAATGTTATAAAAGCAGATAGCGGAATGACACATTTATTATACCACACGTATGATCCTACTGTAGGTATCTGTATTTTGCGTCTTTATTCAAAACTTTTCATCACTGTTGATTATATTGATAGTTTTCATGATTAGTAACATTTCTATTTTCTTCTATCTGTTCTCCAGCCACCAAAAAATTCAAATCTTTGTTATGTGCTCTGACAAGATAGATTAGCAATAACGAATGCGCTGAAATGCCTGACTCTGACATTGCATTGTGCCAGCATTCCTACAGTCCAATGTGATATGAGCTGACATCTAACAACAAACCAGAGCGCAATGTGTCAGAACTTGTAAAGAAACCTCCAGCTTTAGTATTGTACCAGTGATAAGAATGAACACACTGCCTCTTGATTAACTGGCTACTGCAGAGAAGATATCTACTTTCAGTAAAAAAAATTATATAAAAAGTGGATTTGATATCTAAATATTATTTACATTGTTCTATTATTCAGTCTACTAAACATGTTTTTAAACCAATAAACATATTAAGGGGCCTACATATGTAGAGATTTTGCTGAGCGGTCTAAGCGTTGCTAGATCGCTCAGATCACTCAGCAAGATCGCTCAGCACACAGCACTGCACAGCAATCGGTCAGGGCCAGTGTTCTCCGTTGAGAACACTGGCCCTGACTGGTGATCTGACTAGTTTTATCCTGGAAGGTGAATCTTGATGGGCAGGTGATAGTGACATGCATTTTTTTAGCAATCTAGTCAAATTAATTCAGATCGCTTAGAAAATGCCCTGAAATCACCCCGTGTGTACACATGAACAATATTTTTTTTTCGACCGCACAATTATTCATAAGACAGAAACAGACCTCCACAAATTAAAAAAAACTCCCCTCACCTCAGTGGCTCGCCATTTCTACTTTTTCAAAAGGGCACACCTAAAATGCACAAGGATATATTGCCTTTTAATGATACCAACAAATTGACATTTTATCAGTCTGCATCCTTAACACATATCTCTGAGGGGGTGTACTGCTGACCATCACAATTACAGACACCTTCATAGATAATTCCCATTGAAGGTGACCTGCTAAGAGTTTAGGACAACTACACCCATTACTATATAGCATAAACTTTTAATTTCCTGTGCGTGTTTCCTAAACCCCTTGTCTTGCTGAATAAAAATTCAGTACATGATAGTTCCAGGATGGTCAGTATGGGTTAGGGATTCTATGGGAGCAAAATAAAGCTTGCCCCCCTTTTAAAAAAAAACAATACTGAAAATAATAATAATTCTATAAGTATAAAAATATAACAGAAGATAAAATAGTTGTAATATACAGTAGCTGCAAATTTTTTTTACCAGCCTTTCAAAAAGAAAGGGAAGGCAAAGCTTTATTAGAAATATTAGAAATATTTCATTTACCCAGGGTTATTGCAGATTACTGTTGTGATAATATGCTTAATAGTTAGGTCTTTTGAAAAGCAACAGTGATTACCACACTTTGATAATTCAGCTTTCTAGTCTTGCGAAGCTTGGGCTTTCCCATTGAGCACTAGACATCCAGTGACATTACAATGATGACATCACATGGATTTCTCCATGTGAAAGGAAGTCCTGGCAGATGAAGGGAAGCTCTGTGTCAAGTCTATCAGTAATAGCAGATATGGCGTAGTCTGCATATAACATCATATATCCCAACTGTCCCGATTACCACAGGACAGTCTCGCTAAGTCCTTGCAGACTGTGGGTCCGCAGTGTCCTGTGAGCAGTGGCGGTTGGGGGAGCCGGAGATCACTGACTTCATGCAATGAGCATGTGCATGGCTTCTCTTCAGTGCAGGGAGGGAGCCAGGGGCTGACCAGTTGCTTGGGGAACAATGGGCACGCTGCCTCAAAGTGACAAATATCGGGGTTGAAACTCTAGGCCACACCCCTTCTGTTAGGGGCCAACTCCACCTGGCATGCCTATTTCTAAGGCCTGACACCCCTTCGGCGTGGTAGGTCCCAATTTTAAATATTCAAAAATTAGAAGGTATGTAATATGGTTATGTTTATTCTATAAATGGAGGTGGCCTGATTAATTGTTATAGATGCCCTAGGATAAAATAATTTTAGTGCCCTCTTATACAACTGACTAGTTTGATTTTGATTTCTTATCATTTTATGATGTTTATGCAGTGTAAATAAAACACTTTGGGAATGATAAAGATAATGACATACAGCTCTACAAATAATCTAGATGATGATTCTGTAGCATAATATATGAGATTAGAGGTTTTAGGAGTAAGTTTCAAGGTCACATCACCACAGAAATCTGATAGACACCTTTAGAACTTTTCCCTAAACACCCTGGAGGAAATTTAATAAGATGAATTCGTAGAAAAAAATCGTATTTTCATAGGAAAATACGGTTGTTTTTTTTGGCGTATTCGTATTTTTGGCATTTACTATGGCAAAAATACTAATTTTTGCATTCGTATTGATGGGACATTCGTATTTGTATTTACAAATACGAATGAATACACCATCGATAGAATACGACAGGAATCACCATCTATCAGACTCTAATAGATTAATATTCAGGGCATCTGTTTTGGATGTATTATGTTTATAATAGGAAGCCTCGCTATACCTATCCAAACGATTATGTAAGGGAGGGATAGTAATGATAGGGTTAGTGACAAAAAGGAGGACTCTCCAAATGTCATATAAATTGACAATAAATTACAAAATGCCATAGATCGCCCAGTGGAGGCTGTTGACCATGTGGAGGGGGCTTGGGGAGCTTTATCTAATTTGGGGTCCAACACTAAGTTAAAGTCTCCCAAATATCCAGAGAACCTTTACATGATTTCTGAATGGTCAAACAAAGCTTATGAATAAAGGGTACATGATTAGAATTGGGGCATACACAGAAACTAAAGTCACCAATTTATCTTCTAGAGAACCTGAATTAAAAAGCGACCATTTTTGTCTTCTATTTGGGAATGTAACACAAAATAAATGGAGTTCTTAAACAGTATAATCACACCATTCCATTTCAAGGGATCATTTGGAAAGTAACATTGTTAATATTTATCACACTGTTTTGTAGCCTGTTTTGTGAAAATGTCAGGTGAGGAGGAGCTGAAGAAGTGGTGGTGGGAGTGAGGTGGAAGCTTGGTGGCTGTAAGTAATTCTTTCTCGTGTAAGAGGAATTGGAGAACTCTGAATGAAGACTGAGGAGAGCTAAATAAGGTTTTAAAAATGTAATGAAGACTTCTCACAATACAGTGCCATAATAACCATTTAAATAGTATAGCACCAAAAGTAAATGATTAAAGTCTCTTGTGAAATATACTGTATGGGAATTATGGACTGGAACTGTGACAGGGCTAATAGGTATTGTAGGATGGTAAACTGTGAATAAAGACAAGGATGAGGTAGACCGATGATGAAGAACACTGAAGACTTTGCAAACTGTGACTTGGAAAATGAGGCTGAAGAACATTGAGAAGACTTTGCAATTGTGACTTGGAAAATGGGGCTGAAGAACTGTCACAACATTCAGTTATTGTATTGTTTCTTACCTGGTTTGTGGCTTCTCCTGTCTGTTCAGCCTGCTCCATGCTGCAAGGAAAGTCTGTGTGGCCTGAGCTTTGCTAATTACAGCACCTGGAGGAGTCCTTGCTGCTGACAGCTCTGTATAGTTGAACTGTGCTGTGAGATCTGAGCTCAGCTAATTAGTTACACCTGGGTAACTCTCCTGCAGGAGAGTTCAGTGTAAACTGAGCATGCTCAGCCCACTGATTAGTTCACCTGTGGGTTCCCTGTGCTTCCTATAAAGGGCAGCCTCTGGGAGACAGAAGCTGCCAGAGTATAGGTTCACACCAGCTCCAGCGTTCCAGTGCCTTGTACTATTCCAGACTTCTGATTATTGTATTTGACCCCGGCTTGTTTCCTGACTATTCTCCTGCCTGATCCTTTGGTACAGTGTCCAGTGATTCCTGTGTATGACCTTGGCTTGTTCTGTGACCATCCTCCTGCCTGCTCCCTGTGTACCGCATCCTGTGCCTTCCAGTGTATGACCCGGCCTGTCCTTGGATACTCCTTTGCCTTTCCCTTGTGTTCCTACTTGCCCGCACTGATACCAACTCGGCTAGACAACCACGCTTCCATATTTCACAAGCTACCGCCACTCATACGGGGAACCTGACCAGGGGGCCGCGACCGACGTGTCGGGTGCCGCAAAAGGCCATATCCCGCTTGGAGGGGTCACTGGCAGAAAACCCCCGGCACGGTTAGACTCCGCGCCCCTGTGTCAGGTCTAGCCAATCCCCGAGTGGTAGTGCACCCCAAGTTTGTGACAGAATACTCTGGCCCAACTGGAATATGGATGCTGTTAGTGGCATGTCTCATAAAGAACTCCTGGAACACCTGCTGGTCCGGGTTGACAAGCAAGGACAGTACCAAGCTCTGATTATGCAAAGCTTGCAAACTCTGCAGCAGCAATTGGATCTCGCTCCACCCTCTCCAACACCAGTGATTTCTGATCCGGAGTCCATTAGGGTGCCTCGCCTGCTAATACAGCAGTTACAGGAGCTGCTGTCTAACGTCCTCACCCTTGTCACCAAACTGCTCGGCGAGTCTACTGTGGGCTTGGTGCCTGCAAGACCCTCAGATTCAACTCTGGGTACCCCATTGGCAAATACATCTGTGCCCTTTAAGGACAAATATGTGAGTCGGCCTCGTCCCCAGTTGTCAGATGAGGAACGCCAGCGACGCAGGTCCTTAAATTTATGTTTTTATTGTGGAGACCGGGACCATTTGATTGGGGATTGCTCCCTCCGAGAGGCCAGGAATAAGGTTGTTGCTTCTGTGCCCGCTCAGGAAGAGTTTCAAGGCTATCACTGGGGTCCAAGAACTAAAATCTTTTTACCTAAAAGCAGTACATTTTCGGTCAAGCCGCAAGAAGCGAACCCGAGTGTCAAGTTCCGAGAGGGGAGTCCGAGTATCAAACCCAAAGATGGGGTTCTGTCCAGCCAGCCCCAGAAGGGGGTTCTATTAGTCCAGCCCAAGGAGGGGCTTCCGAGTATTGTGCTCCAGGAGGAGCTTCCTAGTGTCATGCCCAAGGAGGGGCTTCCGATTATTGTGCTCCAGGGGGAGCTTCCTAGTGTCTTGCCCAAGGAAGGGCTTCCTAGTGTCTTACCCGAAGAGGGGCATCAAAGTGTTTCACCCCAAGTGGACTCTCACAGTGTCGAGTTCCGAGAGGGGTCTCAGAATGGCGAGCCCCAAGAAGGGGTACAGAGTCTTTTTCCTCAGAAGGGGTCCCGGAGGGTAATTTCCCAAGAGGGTTCTCAAATTCTCAAGCCGCAGAACGGGGTTCAGAGTGTCGTGCACCAGGAGGGGTCTCAGACTGTCAGACTCCAAGCAGGGTCTCAGAGTACCACACCCCAAACAGGGTCTCTGAGCATTGCGCCCCAGGAGGGTTTCCCGAGCACTGCACCCCAAGAGGGGTCTCTGAAAGTGGTACCCCAAAAAGGGCCTCTGAGTACACTACCCCAAGAGGAATCTCCGAGAGTTGCACCCCAAAAGGATCCTCTGGTAGCCACACCCCAGGAAGGGTCTCTGAGTGTGGCTTCCCAGGTTGGGCCACTGAGCACTTTGCCTCAAGAAGGGGCTTCCGTCACCCCAGGTGGGGGTTCCGAGTCCGTCACCCCAGGTGGGGGTTCCGAGTCAATCGCCCCAAGTGGGGGTTCTGAGTCAATCGCCCCAAGTGGGGGTTCCGAGTCAATCGCCCCAGAAGGGGGTTCCGAGTCAATCGCCCCAGAAGGGGGTTCCGAGTCAATCGCCCCAGAAGGGGGCTCCGAGTCAATCGCCCCAGAAGGGGGCTCCGAGTCAATCGCCCCAGAAGGGGGCTCCGAGTCATTCGCCCCAGAAGGGGGCTCCGAGTCCGTCACCCCAGGTGGGGGTTCCGAGTCCGTCACCCCAGGTGGGGGTTCCGAGTCCGTCACCCCAGGTGGGGGTTCCGAGTCCGTCACCCCAGGTGGGGGTTCCGAGTCACTCACCCCAGGTGGGGGCTCCTGGTCTGTCACCCCAGGTGGGGGTTCCGGGTCATTTACCCCAGGTGGGGGTTCCAAGTCACTCACCCCAGGAGGGGGCTCCAGGTCTGTCACTCCTGGTGGAGATCCATCTGCCCTTGCCTCCGGGCATGAGGACCCATCTGCTCTTGCCTTCGGGCATGAGGACCCATCTGCTCTTGCCTCCGGGCATGAGGACCCATCTGCCCTTGCCTCCGGGCATGAGGACCCATCTGCCCTTGCCTCCGGGCATGTGGACTTGTGTGTCGTGGCCTCCGGGCCAGTCTCTGTGGCCTCCGGGCCAGTCCCCGTGGCCTCCGGGCCTGCCTCTGTGGTCTCCAGGTCCACTTCCGCGGCCTCCGGGCCAGCCTCCGCAGCCTCCGGGCCAGTCTCCGCAGCCTCCGGGCCAGTCTCCGCAGCCTCCGGGCCAGTCTCCGCAGCCTCCGGGCCAGTCTCTGCAGCCTCCGGGCCAGTCTCCGCAGCCTCCGGGCCAGTCTCCGCAGCCTCCGGGCCAGTCTCGGTGGCCTCCAGGCCTACCTCTGTGGTCTCCGGGCCTGCCTCCGTGGTCTCCGGGTCCGCTTCCTTGTCCTGCGGGCCTTCCTCCGTGGCCTCCGGGCCTGTCTCCATTGCCTCCATGGTCTCCAGGTGTGCATCCGTTGCCTCCGGGCCTGTCTCCATTACCTCTGCAGAGACGTCCATTGTGTCTAAGGTCCCACCAGGGTTGGCTAGTACACAAAAGCCAGCTGAAGAGTCTTCTGAAGATATTTGTTTTGATGGGAACCTTGCCCATTACCAGGCTTTAGCGGATCACTACTTAGATGCCATGAATCATGATCCATCTTCCAGTGTCAATATGGCAAATATTGTAAGATTTATGATCTTATCCTTCCGGGGAGAAGCACTAAAATGGGTCAATCCACTTGTTGAAGCTAATGATCCTCGACTGCAAGATCTGATATCATTCTCCAGGGCTGTGATCGAGAAATTTGAATCTAGGACTCCTTCATCCTCCCTGGCTAAAAGTCTGCCTATGCCTCTTCAAAACCATGGGTCATCTAGACGGCATACCGAGAGTACTAGAGCTTCTGCAAAAAAATTTTTTCCAAGATCTGAATCGAAGAACTCAATAGTTAGGGGCATCCGTGTCGGCTCTTTAGCACTTCATGGTCTCAAAGAATCATCCGCTAAAAAATCTTTGATTTGCACCCCAGAACTAGACTCCAACTCAGATTATGATTCTGAACACGATGCTGATCCTTTTTTGGGTGGTCTAGTGTTGGCCAGAGCCCACTTTGAAGAGCCAGAGGCGTCACCAGCCTTGAAGGGATATAAGTGTTCTTCTAAGAAAAAGAAGAAGCACCACAGGCGACCTTGAAAGTATCCATGTGGGGTGTTCGGAGCCCACCCCTAGAGGGGAGGGTAATGTCACAACATTCAGTTATTGTATTGTTTCTTACCTGGTTTGTGGCTTCTCCTGTCTGTTCAGCCTGCTCCATGCTGCAAGGAAAGTCTGTGTGGCCTGAGCTTTGCTAATTACAGCACCTGGAGGAGTCCTTGCTGCTGACAGCTCTGTATAGTTGAACTGTGCTGTGAGATCTGAGCTCAGCTAATTAGTTACACCTGGGTAACTCTCCTGCAGGAGAGTTCAGTGTAAACTGAGCATGCTCAGCCCACTGATTAGTTCACCTGTGGGTTCCCTGTGCTTCCTATAAAGGGCAGCCTCTGGGAGACAGAAGCTGCCAGAGTATAGGTTCACACCAGCTCCAGCGTTCCAGTGCCTTGTACTATTCCAGACTTCTGATTATTGTATTTGACCCCGGCTTGTTTCCTGACTATTCTCCTGCCTGATCCTTTGGTACCGTGTCCAGTGATTCCTGTGTATGACCTTGGCTTGTTCTGTGACCATCCTCCTGCCTGCTCCCTGTGTACCGCATCCTGTGCCTTCCAGTGTATGACCCGGCCTGTCCTTGGATACTCCTTTGCCTTTCCCTTGTGTTCCTACTTGCCCGCACTGATACCAACTCGGCTAGACAACCACGCTTCCATATTTCACAAGCTACCGCCACTCATACGGGGAACCTGACCAGGGGGCCGCGACCGACGTGTCGGGTGCCGCAAAAGCCCATATCCCGCTTGGAGGGGTCACTGGCAGAAAACCCCCGGCACGGTTAGACTCCGCGCCCCTGTGTCAGGTCTAGCCAATCCCCGAGTGGTAGTGCACCCCAAGTTTGTGACAAGAACACTGTGAAGGAGTGTACTGATGAACGCGGCATGGTTACCCGGAGCAGGCTATGCGAACCCCTGCAATAACCTGGCTGGCAAGACAATAGCTCTGAACCGCACACAGACCACCGGACAGGAAAAACTGCAGGTTAGGCAAGGGTTAATTCAGGAGCACTGAGTCAGAGAACCTTACAGCAGAAGGTAACCAGAAGCACTGGCAGGGAGCAATAGACGAGCTCCTTTTAGGAGGGCTGATCACACTGGATTGGCTGGAAAAAACTCTGGAAAGGGGTTGAAGCAATCTTGGTCTCCAACATGGCTGCCCCATTGTCGGAGACACCTGTGGAACCTAGGCACGCCTCCAACAGACTCAGCCCCAATGTCAGTCTAACTCGCCCTAGGATTGTCAGCGCAATGGCGACTGCAGTCTGAGCCCTCAACCCTGCCTCCTGAGTGTCCCTGCTCCCTGGCACCTTGAGCAGACCAGGCAGCCAGCAGGGAGAGTGCCGCTACCGGTGACAGAGTTGAGTCTCCATGTGCTGACAATACTGTATTTATTTTCTTTGAAGCTGGAGGAAAATAGTCTCCTGTAAGCCACAACATCTGTCACAAAGAGCCAGTCCCTGCTTAATGAGGGAATTCAACCCCCTTAATATTTAACAAGAGAACATGTACCATTCATACAGTATAGGAGAAAGTGCATAAGGAAAAATGAATGAGATCCCAGGGGAGTGTAGAAAATAGAAGAGCATCCATGGCATAAAAATCTCAGAATCCAAAGGGGAAGAAAAAAAGAAACAGTGAGGAAAGATAAAGCATAAGGAGAAGCAAGCCAAAATGACCCAGTATATCGGGTCTGTATAACTACTGCAGGGAGAGAAATATAATGCAGTAATACAATAAGGGGGATCTTGTGGCCTAGCGCCACCACCCATCGCAACAATATACAATACAAAATGTACTATAGCATACCTAAAGTATAGATATGATACTTTGAACATATGTGGCATAAACATATAGGGGGGCATTCAATCATGTTCAGATTTGTGGCTAGCCAAAAAAATCCATATTCTATTCTATTTTTTTGGCTAGCCACAAATCTGAACATGATTGAATGCCCCCCTGTATGCTATATTTTCCGACAGTCTGAAAAATTGTCACTTTTTGCCAATTTTTGGTTGAATTTACATTTGATGTATTCAGCCCACGTGCCAATTTTTTGACTGCTGGAAAAATTGATACAGTCGGAAAATATGTAAATTGTAAATATTATTAACAGACGCATTGAATAGGATTTTCAATGCGTCTGTTAATAATATTTACAATTTACATATTTTCCGACTGTATCAATTTTTCCAACAGTCAAAAAATTGGCACGTGGGCTGAATACATCAAATGTAAATTCAACCAAAAATTGGCAAAAAGTGTCAATTTTTCAGACTGTCGGAAAACAACAGATAGGCTGTGCTTCTTCCACATATAACCAAAGGGTCTCTCATAGCAAAAAAACAGTCCGGGCTTATAAGGGCAATGTTGTCATTCTGATGTAAGTAGCAAAGAAACCAATGTTCCATCCCCTTATCAGAAAACATTCTGCATAATCAATTTATGTCCCTTTAAACAGAAGGAATATTGAGGTGCAACCATCTTGCTAACTATAAATCAGACAAATCAGCTCTTTCTATGTTGGCAGCAAAACAAAAAAGAATGTACCCCTTGGTACTGTAAAACCATTTTTCACGGCAGGTGGGGCAGATTTAACAGGTACAGTGAGTTTTAGATTTTAGAGGGGCATGCCTTTTACCCTTATTGCAAAAAACAAAACAAAAATAAAATTGCACTGCTTGCATTGCAACATGGTTTGTTCAAAAACAAGGTTACTAGCTTAAATGAATTTTCTCCCAACTAAGAATCATCCTCATAAGGGTCAATTATATTCTCTGTTGAAGAAGGTGGTAAGAGTTCAGCATGATTTACTGACAGGTGGGATCCCCACTGTCAGGCTCCTGAGATCGGAATCCCGGCTTATGGAGGAGTGCAACAAGGCACTTTGTGGGCTTCGCCACATGGCCACAAGGTTCCGAACCCCCATGAGGAAGAATAGACCCTGTCCACCAGGATTCCAGCTGGCGGTAATGTCGGTATCCTGTCAGACAGGATACTAACTGTCGGCATATTAACTACCTTCCAGTGGTAAGAGGGCAGATGTATTCTCTCTCACTGAGGGGGCATAAATGTCTGGTGATGGCTCTTGCCCCTGAGAAGAATAATAATAATAATTCTGGGATTAACAAATGTATTATACCTTTTGTTAGGAGTCATTGTGATTCCTGACAGGAGGCAGCACTACATACACCATAAACACCAGCGTCACCAGTTTTGTCATCCCAAGATGATGCAACCAATTGTGTGCTGCCCTAGTTAGGGTTTCTCAAGTTGAATCCACCATTTTGTATGGATGCTATATGATTTATTGAGTTCTTATGTATTTGTTATCCTTTGCTGCCATCTACTGGCCAATGTTATATTTACCTCTATAAGTTAATGTAATTAGCATATGTATGTATCATGTGACTACTCCTGTTCTGTAAGCTCACTTCCAGTTCCTGTGTCAGCCTCATGTGTAGCAGACATGTTTTCCTGAGCTGCAGAAAGGATTTTGCTTTGACCTCTATGTATCATCCCTCAAGGTATAACTGTGCATCATCTCAAGGTACAGCAATAAAATACCTAAAGCATTACCATCGTATCCTCCTCACTGGATCCTTACATGCAACTGGTGTGCTAGGGGAATTTAACATAGCGAGTTCACTATCTTCCACTGTTTGCATAAGGGTTGCCACTCACAACTATCAGAGACTTCCTTCACGTGCATCTGTGGCAGAATAGTCAAAGCAAACATAAGTCTACAGCATCTGCATGTATACACATAGTCTGCAAGCAAGTTTAGAGCTGGCCACCATCTTATGAGAACACATGGCTACAAGCGCTTCCTAACTCAGCTCTCCACCTATAAGTTAAAGCACAATTCTACCTTCAAGAGGCAGTTCTAAGCAAGTTATAACATGTCCTCAAAAGGTTCTGTGAATTCCTCTGTGGCTGCACAAAAGCAAGTCCATCATGCCTTTGATAACTCAGATGTACGGGAAGCAGAGTTCAAACTTACTGAAGAACAAGATGTACGCCCAAAACGTGCGTTCAAACCTACACAAAAGATTAGAGAGACTTTTGAGACAACCAGAGACGAATTTAAGGACAATTTAGATGATTTGTGGGAAAGAGTGGAATACCACATAGCAGCTCTTCCACGCTTTAACAATGATGCAACAGAGTTAACTGCGGTTTTGAATCGCTTATCTACCGCCTATGATCGCTACCAGAGACTGTCCGCAAAATACATCACATTTCTGGGTAATTCAGGTTTTGATGATGCCTCAGCAGAGCTAGTTGAGATAGAGACTCTACTCCAAAGAAATAATGCTTTAGTTCAAGATGCCAAAAATAAATCAGAATTCCGCATCGCACACTTACAAGAAGTTAGGTCACACCGATCAACTTCAACCAAGCTTACATCCTCATCTGCCAGATCGTCTCGTTCCAGAAGGTCAGCTTTACATGAGAAGCTAATAGAAATCCGTGCAGATGCAGAAGAAGCTAGTGTAAGAAGTTCTTTTGCTAAGAAGGAAGCAGAGGTAAGAGAAAAAATGGCACGGATGAAGGCTGAGGCAAAGATCCTCCAAATGGAAAAGGAAGAAGCAGCTGCCTTAGCCAAACTGAAAGTCCTTGAACAAGCATTAGGCCAAGGTACTGATCTGAACCAATACATCCCAGGAGAAGTAGAAAACCCAGCAGACCGCACTGCTGATTATGTGCTAAAGCAACTAACACCTATACCTCCTGCTTACCATGAAGATTCAGCTCTCAAAACAGAAGCTTCTAAGTTGCGCATACCGATGCCACCCCCAATCTTCAATGCAGACATACCGACACAGCAACAGGTGATGCCACCTACCAATGACAAGGTAATTTCCAGCTACAAGCTAGCAGATTCCCCAGTAACTAAACCACAGCTTAATCCTTATGCTACATCATTTTGGCCTGACATATCTCAGCCTTATACGCCAGAGAACTTACATACCCCAGCGGCACCACAAGTTCATCCAGCAACAAGGAATGAGAGAACCGACATGTCTGACCTTGCCAGATACATGATACGCAGGGAGCTTATAAACACCAGTCTCTCAAAGTTTGATGACTGTGCTGAGAACTATAGAGCTTGGAAATCGACCTTTGAAGCTGTAATCCATGATCTTAACTTCACCGCCAAGGAAGAACTTGACCTGCTTGTCAACTGGTTAGGCCCAGAATCTACAGAACGCATCAAGACATTAAGAACAGTTCATACCGGCCACTCAGAGGAAGGTCTTGCTGCAGCATGGGAGAGACTTGAACAGACTTATGGCAGTTCTGAAGCTATAGAAAGTGCCTTATTCAAAAGACTTCAAGCCTTCCCAAAGATAACTAGCAAAGACAACCACAAGCTCCAGGATCTAAGCGACCTATTAAAAGAATTAGAACTAGCCAAGTTAGATCCTCGTCTGACAGGACTGAGTTACCTTGACACTGCTCATGGCGTGAATCCAGTGGTGTCCAAACTACCTTACGGCATGCAGGAAAAATGGGCAGACCAGGGTTCCAGGTACAAAAGAGAACACAAAGTGTCCTTTCCCCCTTTCTCTTACTTTTCCAGATTCATCAGTGACCAAGCTCAGAAGAAGAATGATCCCAGCTTTGACTTCACTGAACCTATTCCAGCAGCTTCACCGTCATCCTCAAGGTATGATAACACTGCTACCAAACATAGAGATTTAAGGAGAACAGTATCTGTCAGAAAGACTAACGTCCCACTTACTGCGCCCTCATACACCAAGCAAGATGCTCCTGCTCTTAAACAAAGGGACTCCAGTCGTGTGTGCCCTATCCACAAAAGGCCTCATCCACTAAAGGAATGTCGTGGGCTTAGGGCTAAGACTTTGCAAGAGCGCAGAGATACTTTAAGAGAGCTTGGAGTGTGTTACAAGTGTTGTGCCTCTTCAGACCACATTGCAAAAGACTGTAAAGCTACCGTCAAGTGCACCGAATGCAATAGCGATAGACATGTTACAGCCATGCATCCCACTCTACCTCCAGAGAACACACAACTTTCAACAGCGCCTAACCCCGTTGCAAAACATGGCGGGGAGCTACAACCTCAAGACTCAGCTACACCCACAGTTTCCTCATCATGCATGGAAGTATGTGGGGAAGAGAACAATCCCAAATGCTGTGCTAAGGTTTGTCTGGTCAAGGTCTACCCAGAAGGGCAATCTGAGAAAGCCACCAGAATGTACGCCATTATAGATGAACAAAGCAACAGGTCTTTAGCAAAACCTAAATTCTTTGAGATCTTTGGTATAAAGGGACAAGCAATGCCGTATTCCATTGACACCTGCTCCGGTCATACAGAGACTTTCGGCAGAAGGGCCACTGGCTATGTTATCTCCTCAATCAAGGGGAATACCCACATACCCTTACCAACATTAATTGAATGTGACCAGATACCTGATGAAAGAGAAGAAATTCCTACTCCAGAAGCTGCACTTCATCATCCTCACCTAAAACACCTTGCTAAAGAAATTCCTCCGATGGACATGAATGCTGACATCCTACTACTACTGGGAAGAGACATTCTGAGAGCCCATAAGGTACGCCAATATTGCAATGGTCCAGATGACGCCCCATATGCACAAAGACTCGATTTAGGCTGGGTAATTGTGGGCGATGTGTGCCTGGGCAAGAGCCATAAACCTTCTCAAGTTAACTCTTTTAAAACTTATGTGCTCAAAAACGGTCGCACAACTCACTTCAAGCCATGCTCACATCACTATGAAGTGAGAGAAAGGTTCTCTGACCTCATCCAGGTGCCAGAAGTAATTCCTACACCTTATGATGACTTAGGAAGATCAGTGTTTTGCACAACGCAAGATGACAACAGTATAGCCTTGTCCATAGAAGACAAAGAGTTTATTAAGATAATGGACAGCGGATTCTGCAAGGATGAATCTAACCACTGGGTTGCACCTTTACCCTTTCGGAATGTTAGAACACGACTGCCAAACAACCGAGAACAGGCTTTATCCAGATTCATGTCATTGCAACGTACATTAAAAAGCAAGCCTGAAATGAAAGATCACTTTGTGACCTTTATGAATAAGATACTTCAAAATGACCATGCAGAGCTAGCTCCACCCTTGCAAGAGCATGAAGAATGCTGGTATCTTCCCTCCTTTGGAGTATATCACCCACGTAAACCCAAGCAAATCAGGGTGGTATTCGATTCAAGTGCCAAGCATTGTGGCGTATCTCTAAATGACGTTCTCCTCACTGGTCCGAACCTAACCAACAATCTGGTAGGAGTGCTTATGAGATTCAGAAAAGAGCCAGTTGCCATTACCGCAGACATTGAACAAATGTTCTATTGTTTTATTGTACGACAAGATCACAGGAATTACCTTAGGTTTCTATGGCACCGAGACAATGATACCAGCCAGGAAATGGTTGAATACCGCATGAAGGTGCATGTGTTTGGCAACAGTCCTTCACCCGCAGTCGCTACATATGGTCTACATAGGACTGCCTCTGATGGCGAATCAGAGTTTGGAAAAGATGCCCGACACTTCATTGAAAGAGACTTCTACGTGGACGACGCACTCAAATCTTTACCTACAGCAGAAGAAGCTATAGATCTGCTTAAAAGAACACAAGGTATGCTTTCTAAGGCTCATCTAAGGTTACATAAAATTGCTTCCAATAGTGCTGCTGTCATGAAAGCTTTTCAACCCAGCGATTATGCCACAGAATTTAGAGACTTGGATCTCGGCCAAGGCAATCCACCAGTACAGAGAAGTCTGGGTTTGCAGTGGGACTTGTTGCATGATTCCTTCGGCTTTCAAGTAAGTTGTGCAGATAAGCCATTTACCAAGCGGGGAGTCCTCTCAGTGGTGAACAGCCTATATGATCCACTGGGATTTGTAGCACCCTTAACTGTACAAGGCAAATTTCTGTTAAGACAGCTCTCAGAGTCTATTGAGGACTGGGATGCTCCACTGCCTACAGACAAACAGCGAAGCTGGGAGTCTTGGAAGGAATCTCTACAAGCCTTAGATGGGATTCATGTACAACGATGTTACACTCCAACGTCTCTTGCCACAAGTCAGAGAAAAGAAATCCACATATTCTCAGATGCATCTACTGAAGCCATAGCAGCTGTCGCCTATTTGAAGGTAATAGACTCTTGTAATGAAACTCATGTTGGATTTCTATTTGGGAAGGCTAAGTTAGCTCCTAGGCCTGAACATACCATTCCTAGGCTCGAACTTTGTGCAACTGTACTGGCTGTAGAGATTGCAGACTTTATACAGCGAGAGTTGGATATTCACATAGATGATGTTCAGTTTTACACAGATAGCAAGGTCGTTCTGGGTTATATAAGCAACCAGAAGAAACGCTTCTATGTTTATGTCAGTAACCGCATTGAAAGGATCAGAAAATCCTCTAAACCTGAACAATGGCACTATGTTCCAACACATCTCAATCCTGCAGATTGTGCCACCAGACCAGCGTCTTATAGTGCCTCTAAAAATTCTTCTTGGTTGACGGGCCCAGAGTTCTTGCAGAACCAGCCTGAAGAAACTTCCCTACAAGATGTCTTCAGTCTCCAAGACCCTGACATCGACCCAGAGATTCGTCCTGAAATAAGTACCCTTATTACAAGATCCAAAGAAACATTTAGTTTGGGCTGCCATTGCTTTAAACACTTCTTCAGATGGCTAAAGCTTCTACACGCCATCACAAGGCTCACCCATGAGACTCTAACCACATTTTTGGCTGAAGTGACTGCTATTGTCAATTCAAGACCTCTTGTTCCTGTATCCACGGATCCAGAGACCCCGGTTATTCTCACTCCAGCAACTTTTCTCACTCAAAAACTTGGAACTGTTCCTAGTCCACCTAAAAACCTTTCATATCAGAAGAGGTGGAAACATGTTCAACATCTCGCCTACTGTTTCTGGAGCAGATGGAAAAGGGAATACCTTACTCTTCTTCAAGAACTTTGTTTAATTTGTTTCATCACTTGATACATGCTTGAGAGACTTGTCCATTGGACTACTCCATATACATTCCAGTATTGTTGTGTTTTGCATTCTTGTATTTTGTCTTTCAGGTCAGAACCATCGTTGATTATCTCATGGACATTAATCCATAATGTCAAATGGTAAAGTGAAATCCTAGGATTTCAGACGGGGAGTGTGCTGCCCTAGTTAGGGTTTCTCAAGTTGAATCCACCATTTTGTATGGATGCTATATGATTTATTGAGTTCTTATGTATTTGTTATCCTTTGCTGCCATCTACTGGCCAATGTTATATTTACCTCTATAAGTTAATGTAATTAGCATATGTATGTATCATGTGACTACTCCTGTTCTGTAAGCTCACTTCCAGTTCCTGTGTCAGCCTCATGTGTAGCAGACATGTTTTCCTGAGCTGCAGAAAGGATTTTGCTTTGACCTCTATGTATCATCCCTCAAGGTATAACTGTGCATCATCTCAAGGTACAGCAATAAAATACCTAAAGCATTACCATTGTATCCTCCTCACTGGATCCTTACATGCAACTGGTGTGCTAGGGGAATTTAACATAGCGAGTTCACTATCTTCCACTGTTTGCATAACAACTATCAGAGACTTCCTTCACGTGCATCTGTGGCAGAATATTGTGATGCTACAAAATACAAGTCTTCCTGTTCCTGCTATGGCAATCAGGCCTGAAGAGATGCACCTGATTACAAAACATAGCTTGCCATTATTTATTACTAGCAGCAGCAATCAGTGCACAAGAGCTACAGCTGATTGCTGTCCTCACATACCCTTCTGTATCTGATCCTTCATTGGCACTGGTTTACATGACCCACTTTCCTACTATCTCTTTCCTGTGATCATGAAATCAACTAATAACCATCTCTCTCTCTCTCTCTCTCTCTCTCTCTCTATCTCTCTCTCTCTCTTAGTATAATGAAGACATACTTTTCTAAATAACTGGGTGTATTAATTATTATTATATTGATCATAACTCACAATGGTATTATCCTCTTTGCTATATAAACAAGTTAATGTCATGACTAGCACATTCTTCCTTGACTTGCCACAAACACAAATTGTACACTAACATATACTGTAGGAACCAACATCTCTTCTAGATTTCATCATCTAGACTAGAGCAAGTGTTAAAATAATAATACAGTGCTGACGGGAGGAGTAGTAATTGATTCCATTTAATGATCCAACTTCAATGCTAGTTTGGGTTGGGGGCTCGAAAATGCAATACATACTGTTTCTGAAAGAGCCCATTTATTTGGGATATATGGTGCAATTAGATGGCCACCACTGTGCCATATATGTCCAATCATGTTATACGTACATTTCAGAAAAGCAAGATTGTTGATTTTGTGCGCTCCTTTAATAATGGGAATCTGGACATAAGTGTAAAATACACATTTGGCATGATGAGGGACTCTCAAATACTGTATGTTTTGTTTAAAAGATACAAGCTCCATCTGACCCTATTTATTTTACAATTGAAAAATTCTTTTTGTACATGGTTGCAGTGGCTGCTCCAGAGGATGGGCTGCAGCACAGTTCAGAATTCAAATAGGAGAGAAACACCAACTGCTGTTGAGTCAGTTTGGAATAGCAGTTGGTATTGCTCCCCTATTTGAATTGTGAACTGTGCTGAGGGACACCCTCTGGAGCCTCCCCTGCATGGTTGTAAATTTATTTCAGTACTATTTTTAGAAAGATAAAAATCCTTTCACACACATATTATTTTCCAACACCATTTTCTGCTGTACATCCAGTAAGTATACATGTGTGTGTGTGTGTGTGTGTGTGTGTGTGTGTATATATATATATATACACTGTACTGTACGTCTTTAAAGTTTTTCCTGTACACTGTAATAGCTTACAAGCTAATGATCTGGCTTGATTACATTTCTCCTCTCTAGCCTTCTGTACACAGATTATCTTTCTTCCATCTATTGAGTTTCAAAGATTTTTCGACTTAGGACATTGCGGCAGCTAAGAAAGAGAAATCTCCCAAAATAAAAGAGCTGCTTTTTTAACCACAATTTGTGCAATTAGAATCATTTCTAGACACACATATTATTCACTTATAACATATATGATGATAAATGAAACAATATTGTAGGAGTACATGGAAAAGCTCAAGTTAGTAAATGGTGATCCTATACTGGTAGTAATAATGCTAGTAGGATAGATTTTAAAATTATGTTTTAGTACCAGAGGTGTAGCTAGGTGACATGGTACCCGTGGCGAGGGTATGTTTTGGACGCCTTCCTTAATTTTTTTCCTTCTTATAGTAATGCCCTTTACTCATTATGCAACATACCACATTATGCCAGACACTGTAATGCCCCTTACACAATATGTCACACAATGTAATGCTTATTTTACTTTATGCCACACACCGTAATGCCTATTAAATAAATTGCTCAAAAAAATAAAGGGAACACTAACATAACACATCCTGTTATGAATCTGAATGAATACAATATTCTAATTAAATACTTTGTTCTTTACATAGTTGAATGTGCTGACAACAAAATCACACAATATTATCAATGGAAATCAAATTTATTAATCCATGGAGGTCTGAATTTAAAGTAACACTCAAAATGAAAATGGAAAAACACACTACAGGCTGATCCAACTTTGATGTAATGTCCTTATAACAAGTCAAAATGAGGCTCTGTAGTCTGTATGACCTCCCTACAATGCCTGGGCATGCTCCTGATGAGGTGGCGGACAGTCTGTGGTCCAACGTGGCGTTGGTGGATGGAGCGAGACATGATGTCCCAGATGTTCTCAATTAGATTCAGGTCTGGGGAACGGGCAGGCCAGTCCATAGCATCAATGCCTTCATCTTGCAGGAACTGCTGACATACTCCAGCCACATGAGGTCTAGAATTGTCTTGCAATAGGAGGAACCCAGGGCCAACCGCCCCAGCATATGGTCTCACAAGGCGTCTGAGGTTCTCATCTTGGTACCTAATAGCAGTCAGGCTATCTCTAGCGTGCACATGGAGGGCTGTGCGGCCCCCCAAAGAAATGCCACCCCACACCATTACTGACCCACTGCCAAACCTGTCATGCTGGAGGATGTTGCAGGCAGCAGAACGTTCTCCTTGGCGTCTCCAGACTCTGTCACATCTGTCACATGCTCAGTGTGAACCTGCTTTCATCTTTAAAGAGCACAGGGCGCCAGTGGCAAATTTGCCAGTCTTGGTGTTCTCTGGCAAATGCCAAACATCCTTCACGGTGTTGGGCTGTAAGCAAAACCCCCACCTGTGGACATCGGGCCCTCACACCCCCCTCATGGAGTCTGTTTCTGACCGTTTGAGTAGACACATGCATATTAGGGCTCTGGCAGTGCTCCTCCTGTTCCTCCTTGCACAAAGGCAGAGGTAGCGGTCCTGCTGCTGGGTTGTTGCCCTCCTCCACATCTCCTGATGTGCTGGCCTGGCTCCTGGTAGCACCTCAATGCTCTGGATACTATGCTGACAGACACAGCAAAACTTCTTGCGACAGCTCGCATTGATGTGGATGACCTGCACTACCTGAGCCACTTGTGTTGGTTGTAGACTCGTCTCATGCTACCACTAGAGTGAAAGCACTGCCAGCTTTCAAAAGTGACCAAAACATCAGCCAGAAAGCATAGGAGCTGAGAAGTGGTCTGTGGTCACAACCTACAGAACAACTCCTTTATTGGGGGTGTCTTGCTAATTGCCTATAATTTCCGCCTGTTGTCTATTCCATTTGCACAATAGCATGCGAAATTGATTGTCAATCAGTGTTGCTTCCTAAGTGGACAGTTTAATTTCACAGAAATGTGTTTTACTTGGAGTTACATTGTGTTGGTTAAGTATTCCCTTTATTTTTTTGAGCAGTGTATTATACCACAGATCTTACATATTATGCCAAACATAGTTATGTCAATGACACGATTTTATGTCCCACAAACAAATATGCAGATTACAAATTATGCCCTGTAAGGCTTCTAATTATGCCATGGATTTCATAACAATAGATGCAGCTTTCTGCCTCTTCTCCCAGTGGGGCCAGTATTTCCGGCACTTCTGAGTAACACTATACATGCAGTGGTGTAATTATACTTTTTGTGCCCCCCCCCCCAGGGCATTTTAGTGTCACTTACACATAATGCCTCCTGTAGTGCCGCTTACACACATAAAGTACTCAACTGTAGAGTATTTATTGGGACAAAAGTTTTTGTCACAGACCATGCACCCTTACAATGGATGCATACAAAGAGGTGAATGCTCGTGTGATCCGTTGGTTTTTGCCTTGCAGCGATTTAAGTTTGAGGTGAGGCATTGTCTGGGGAAATAGCACCTCAATGCCAATACCATTTCCAGGAGATTTGTAGGTCCCAAGCAACCCTATGGTGAAGCTAGGGGAGGATGAAGAAGGCATGGGAAAGTGGTGTATGGCTGTGTACCCAGGTGGATGACACAACTAGGGGTGGGCGAGGCAAAGAGCTCACCTGAAAATTTTGAAGCTTCACCAGGGTGGTTGAAGCTAAGGGTGGAGGAGTGTGGCAGAGACAGAACTTTTCCACATGAAATTAAGTTTTGTGTATAACCGCGCTGTATGACCCACTACCTACATTAATTGATAATTAATAGAAGTAAAAATATTGTTTAGGAGTGCTCTTTTTGTAACTAATTAAAAAATAGTAAAAAAAAAAATGTGCCAAACTTTATTTCCTGACAGAAAAAAAGGGGTTCAATTGTTTTCAAATGTTTACACTCTTCTGTGTGATTTTTGGATATAATGTGTGGATCATCTTTTAGGTAGCTTGATGTTCACTTACCCTAACCTTCCCTACCTGGGCCCAGGAAATTAATCAGGGGTTCCGTGTACCCGCTGTTCGTTCCCCCAAGAACCTTCTATCAGCGCTGCACTTCAAACAGCGGCAGCACTAGAGTCCTTGCTGCGTAGCAGAGATGCTGTAAGTTCCCCTGCACTGACATCTGAATGGGAACGGACATCGGGTACATCAAGCTACCTAAAAGACGATCCACATTACAACCAAAAATCACTCAGAAGAGTGTAAACATTTGAAAATAATTTAACCCTTTTTTCTGTCAGGAAACACATTTTGGAACGTTTTTATTTTTTTTAATTATTTTTACATTACATTTACTATTTACTATTTTTTTTATTCATTACAAAAAGAGCACTCCTAAACAATATTTTAACCACATGAAACTAATTTGGAGAATCCAGACCAGGTTTTGGAGCAGTAGCAGAAGCCAGGTGTGTAATCAGAAGCACCTGGGATTTCCTGATATAAGGGTTTCCGGTGCAGAGTGATCTTGAGCTTGATGGTGGATTATCCACCCAAGCGATAGGTCGGGGTGTTGGCTATGGTAAGGAGCATTGGAGACCATGCAAGAGTCTGTTCTGCGGGGATTACCTGTATGCTACTGCTTGTAGCCACGCTTGCCTTTGGAATAAATCTGCTATGTTGCGACCTGCATCTGAAAATAAAGCACAATGTCTTCATCTGTGTCCCAGTGTGTGTGATCCTTGTCACAGTATGTATAATGCTGAAATGAACCCTTAGGTTCATATACAGTAAATGTGTGTGAATCTTGTTCTGATACTAGAAAGGGCCTCCCTAGTTACAGTATTTACTAAACAACATGTCATTTGTTCTGATGAGAGGTGGCATTATATGTGGATTCCACCTGACAGGCTGGAGTTTGAAAGACGATAAGACCAGATATAAAAATTGGAGAGGATAAGGTGAGGGCTCTGTAAATATTAGAATTTTGAATTGGAATCTGAAGGGGAAGGGAAGCCAGCATAGGGCATGTAGATGAAGTTAAGCAGATATAGTATATTTGGAGAAGAGTAAGAGTCAGACAGCAGTATTCAGGAAATACTGGAGTGAAGAGAGGAGAGGTGAAATACAGGGAGGCCAGATAAGTGGAGGTTACAATACTCCAGTCTGGAGATGACCATTGAGTGGATTTGGGTCTTAGTTGCATCCAGGACGAGGAAGGGTCTGATCCTAGAGATTTTTCAGAGATGGAAATTGCAAAACTGAAAAGAGTATTGACTGTGTGATTTGTAGGAAAGGAAGTAGTCAAGAATTACTCCATCAGTGTGCTTGCGGGCAAGAGTAAGCTAGTGTAAATAGTGAAATGATTGAGGTGAGGTTTTCAGGAGGGTGCAAAGATTAGCAGTTCAGTCTCAAACATATATTTACTGCTTTATTTATATATTTAAGGATACATGGTGGCCCATATGACAGCCAGGTGTTTACAATAGGCAAAACTGACTCATTCCTCTCAAAATCATTGGAAATTTGACTACACATAAATATAACTTCAAATAGACCATCGGTACTTCCCATAGACATAAATTGGAAAAGTTTAATAACAGTCAATTTGAAAATAGAACCACAAAAGGACCAAAAATCAAACAAAACTCTGTATTTCTAAAAGAACCATGAGAAACAGTTCTATTTGATTTTAATTCATGCGGAATTGTCTGAAACTTTAATATGATGGGCAAAACATGGGAGAGAAGCATATGAGGCACACTGTCTGCGTAAATATTGGAATTTAAAGTCACAGGACTGATTTAAACAAAATGTGTATATGCAAATTAAGGAATGAAGGTATTTGTGGGTAATACAGTGCATGTATCATGTTTTCACAAATTTGTCTATTTGGAGTAAATTTTGAGTTGATTTTTGGTTTGAGGGTGAATAGGACATTTAGAACTTCAGATAGAACAAATAGAAACAAATGCACCATTAAAAACAGAATGGATCAAAAACAAAATGACTGGAATGAATTTATCTGAATGGAAACATTTTTTGAATGTTGGTTATATTCTGGGCATAATATATATAACGATGAGGTGGCGGCGGCACTCGAATAAGGACACAGCAGGCAAGTTTTACCTATACATTATGGGTTACAACTAATCACTATTTAGCCCATAGCTGGAACAAATGGTAAACTGAAATGGGGATATCAGATCTATTCTGTACCAACTAATGGGTTCTGAATAAGGTTGAACTGGATGGACCCAAGTCTCTTTTCAACCTCAATTAATATGTTGTGTCTCTATCTACATATTTGTTTCACACATACTTCTATTCTTTAATTCTACAATACTCATTTTCTTTCATTCTGCTCAGGCAGTTTCTGTCATCCCTTAGCCAGAATCTGAAAAATACTCTTCTCTAAGAACCAGACCTGCATTTTAGTACATTCTAAATGGCCAGCTTTACAATCATGAGAACAAGAGAGGATTGGGTTCTTAGTGGGTCTGGAAGATCTGTTTGGGTATAAGCAGACTTTATATCAGGGCTTGAAGCATAGTTTGTTTAATATAGTACTTGTGCATGAACTGATGAGCAAAAATATATTGGTGTCTGAAATTTGGCACCACCCAGGACAGAGGTGCAAAATCTAACACACCAGGGGTCTTCACAAGAGACCCACACAATGGGGTTGGTCTTGGCTGCACCTGAAATGCAGGTCACACTCCCCTGCCTGGGTCATCAGACACTAATTCTTAGTAATGCCGTGATTTGCCAAAGGCTGAAAACATAGTGCTGGATTTGCTAGAAAATGTCCAGAGAGGCTGAACCAAACTTGAAAGCTTGAAGACAAAGAACATCAAAAATTATCAGAACCAGAGAATAACTGGATGATGATCTGGACCAGAGTTGATTGAAGATTAGGAATACAGAAGATAAATAGAACTGGCTAATAACTGGGAAGACTGGGCCACACGTACTTGAAGATAATAAGATAACCAGAACCAAATAATAACCAGACAGACTGATACAGACTCGCTTGAAGACACAAAGATAATCAGAACTGTAGAATAACTAGATGGACTGGACCAGACTTGATTGATGTTAAGAAATAATAAGAATCAGAGATTATCCAGATGGACTAGTCTGGACATCCTTAAAGACAAAGGATAATCAGAACTGGAGAATAACCTGACTTTGAGTTGCTTAAAGACATGAATATACAATCAGAACCAGAGAATAACAAAATGGACTGGATCAGAATTGCTTGAAGACAAGTAGTACTGAAGCAGACATCTGGACAGGAATTGCTGGAGTATACTGGGGAGCAGAAAAAAAACTCACCCACTAGCTGTGATAAACTTTACACTGGTGATTTGGGACTTTCGGAAATGCTCTTTTACACCATTTAGAAAGCTGTCAGGAAAGAACTGTAGCCAATAAGACTGCCTTACCCATTATGTGATAGAAAACTCTTGTTAGTTATCAATCTTTTGAGCCTGCTTCGGTATGTTCCTTCAACTTTTAAAGTGTCTCCTCTTAGTGGGTGGGAGTTAGGGTGCATGAGAGCAGGAGACTGGGTGGTAAAGCATGATGTGGGCAACACAGGGTGAGTGGGTCCCCACTGGCGGAAGTTACGGGGCAGGAGAACAGGAGGCAGGGCAGTGATAAGGTTGTGTGGGCATGAGGGGTAGTAAAGGTTTTTGGCTGTTGCAGAGTAGGGATGGCCATTGGGGCAGACGCCATAGATGGTTGGCATTGATGGCGATTTTGCACCCTGCCATCGATAGTAGTAAAACATTACTTGGATAACCATCGATTGTTGTAGCTATTGATGGTCATCCATTATATCTGACTGAATAGGCCATGGATCAATCAGAACTCGGTGGCAGGACTTCCGGGTGCCGGGACACGGAGCTATGCTATGGCAAAAGTATTCAACTTTTGCCATAGAGCCTCCTGCTCTCATGCACCCTCACTCCCTCCCACTGGGAGGGAGTGAGGGTGCATGAGAGCAGGAGGTTGTATAATAGTGGTATGTGGGCAAGACATTGATAAAAGTTGTGGCGCTTCTGCCAGGGGGGGAAACTGCAGCGCGACCGCCTGGGCCGGATTTCCCACCTAGGGGCGGCACCTTCTTGTTCTGGCGGTACACGATCCCCCATTCTCATGAATTGCAGGAAGGGGGGCCTGCAAATTGCGGGAGGGTGGGTTGTGGGGGTGCCGTGAATCACGGGGGGGGGGGGTGTGCGGGGTGCCATGAATCAAGGGAGGGGGGCGCGGAGGGTGTGTGTGAATTGTGGGAAGGGGGGTGCGGGGGGCCGCGAAATGCAGGAGGGGGGGTTGTGGGGGTCCGTGAATCGCTGGAGGGGGGGCACGAATTGCTGGAAGGGGGGTCACGGGGGTCTGCGAATCGCAGGAGGGGGGAGGGCGCGGGGGTGCCAAAAATCTCGGGAAGGGAGGGTCACGGGGGGCAAATTGCGGGAGGGGGGTTGTAGGGGTCCGTGAATCGAGGGAGGGGAGAGCGCGAATCGCTGGAGGGGGGGTCGCGGGGGACTGCGAGTCATGGGAGGGGAGCGGGGGGCCGTGGGGTCCCGAATCGTGGGTGGGGTGCCGGGGGTGACGTGAATCGCAGGAGGGTGTCGCAAATCGAGGGAGGGGGGTCGCGGGGGTCCGTGAATCGTGGGAGGTGGGATGTGCTGTGAATCGCGGGAGGGGGGGCGCAGGGGGGGTGTGGGATCCTCGAGTCACGGGGGGTGATGTGAATCGCGGGAGGGGGGTGCGGGGGGCCCGCCAATCGTGGGAGGGGGTGTGTGGGGGGGTGTGTGCCGTGAATTGCAGGAGGGGGCGGCACGGGGGGGCCTGCGAATCGCGGGAGGGGGGTAGGGGGGGTGTCATCTTGTGGCTGTGGAGTAATGGTGGATGTTGGGTGTGTACTGTAGCCCTGGCTGGGCGGGGGGAGGTGATGTCAAGGGGGTGGTGGTGTGTATCACACTGGTCTTTTCCCTAGAGGGGGCGGGTTTGTGTAGAATGCTGGGCGGGAACGTTATACACACAGGGGATGAGTGTCTTTTTCCTAGGGGGGACGGATTTGTGTAGAACACTGTGCGGGAACGTTACACACACAGGGGATCTGTGAGTGACAGATCTGGCTAAACATATAAGAGATATAGTACATTACAGTACATTCTGCATGACACAGAACTCAGGTTTGTTATATATAGATACTGTATTTAGAGCATCTTCCTCTGCACAGAATAAAAACAGAAAGCTTTGCTAATTAAGCTCAAAATGCCTTGTACTCACCTCTCAACATATTTTATTCCCTGGGTCTATTAATATAGATTGCTGCAATTATTCATTTTACACAGTTGTACATTTCGCTCTGAACTGCCAACCAGACCTTTAAAGTTAAATAAATGATTTAATAAACTTTGAATATTGTTCTCCTGAAGCAAGTGCACTTTATTATTAAATTATCTAAAATGCAAAGCACATCTCATCTTATTTAATAACAATTCGCATTATATTTCTTTCTCAGGACACAAGCATATTTTCTAATTACTCTCCTTATCCTGATTAACTTTGTTTATTTCTTAATTAGGATCCAATGTCTGGCAGTTGGGAAATAATTATTTGATTGATGGGTTTGATTTCCTATTTTCATTTAACTCTTGAATAACTTTTGGATTAATTAAGTGGATTGCTGTGTGGTAAATACTTAATTTGAATGTAAATTTAAGTCCATTAAAGTAATAACCACAATATTGATTGGTGATATTGCCTAATATGCTAATAAATATGTGTCACATTAAGTTAAAATTAATTAGTAACTAGTAATCTGCTTGGTAAATTAAGTTAAATGTTGGTTTCAACCACTTAGGAATACCCTTATTATGAAAACATGCAGAGCAAATTATAATCATAGAATGTAAATGGTAAATATGCACTAATAAAATGTACATGTTATGCAAAAATCCATTATGGAACAAATAGTTGCACACAATACATTTACAAATGGCATTCAGAATAACTCAGAAACAAGAGATGTGCAGTAAAAGTGTGTAAGGTGTAATAAATCATGTTACATGCATCTAAAAACATATACAAAATGTGTCCATATCTTACACAAGACACTGCAAAAACTCGAACGCATGCATTGATTATTGCAATAGCCACCTTGCCGGTCTTCCTGAGAAAATACTCTTTCCACTGCAATCCATTTCGAATGCAGCTGAGAGGCTGATCTTCTTAGATAGACTTCAACGTCGGCTGATCCGCTCTGTCAGTCCCTCCATTGGTTGCCTGTATATTACCGCATTCAATATAAAATACTTCTACTTGCATTCAAAGCCATTCTCTTATCTCAAAATATATCCCCACCCGACCTCTCCGCCCTGCACAAGACCTGCTTCTTTCATCCACACTCATTACTCGCTCCCACTTACACTTGCAGGATTTTTGTCGGGCAGTGTCCTGCCTGTGGAATGCCCTTTCACGTACATTGACTCTCCTCTAGCCTCCAAACTTTCAAGCATTCCCTGAAAACTCACCTCTTCAGGCAAGCTTATCATATTCCAGAACCCCCACATAACCTCCAGTAGCAGTCATATTAAATTGCATCCCATCAGGACTGTCTTGCAATCTGGAATCCTACCCTTATGTATCCCTCCTTTTATATCTATATATTGTAAGCTTGTATGTTGGTTTGTTACTACCCTGTTTTATTACTGTTTCCTTTGTAAAGTGCAACTGAATTTGCTGCATTATATAAGAAATTGTGAATAAATAAATTAATATTTATCATTCCTCCTACCTTTTCTGAGTCTACTCCACTCTACTCTGAGTCTGAGTAGGGACGGCACCTGTTATGGGTGTCAGCCACTGGGGTAACTAATGAAGGTACATCCCTGCCTGCCGGAGATGCCCCTCCCCTGCTCCTATATCCTATACAGTGTGTGTTTATGTCAGTGTGCCCCTGGACTCTGTACAGTACATTTTTGGGGGGGGTGGGGGCGGCCAAAACTGTTGTGCCTAGGGACATCCTGACCCCTAAATCCGATCCTACCGATACAAAAGTTCTACCCTCTAATTTACCATTCCCCTCTGACCCACTTAATCTAAAAATGTTTTTTTCTGTATTGCATTCATCTGAAAAATATTGTACTCTCTGGATTTATCCATTTGATGAAGTCCTGCAATTTTAAATTTAATTTCATCACAGTCCTTCAACCTTCTCCCTTGCCCTCTCACAATACTTTACATTGCCATCTACTTTACCTTCAAAATGTACTCTATCCTTTGTAATATATCCTCCCATATTCTAGACTACTGCCAGGAATTCAGACCATATTTATTTTAGGGACTGTGCACTGCTCATCATTACGCTTTTTCTCCTCCTCCTGCCTCTTTGAGCTTATCCTCTCTTGTCTCACCACTCTTCACTGAAGTGTGCTTTCATATTTTTATTATTATTACTACCAGTTATTTATATAGTGCACACTTATTCTGCAGTGCTTTAACGAGAATATTTTGTCCTTTTACATCAGTCAAACACGGCCTACTGTACTCTTAAGAAAAGCTCACTTGACCCCTTCTCTCTTTCTTTTCACCACCTTATATCTCTACTCCATATGCCCAAAACTTCTTGAGTACAGTAGGTTGTCTGCAACCATCTTACCACCTGTTTACAACAATCTTCTATCCTTTCTTCATACTTTCTTTATACTAGACCTATTATAATCCCAGCTATGCACGGTACTTTATAAACCTTGAGGAGGAGGAGGAGGAGATAAAGAAGAAATAAGAAGACTCTGTTTTTCTCCAAAGTATCTTTATGTCTGTGCTATGGTCATTTATAAACAACAGTGGTCCTATGGCTCATTTTCATATCTCACGATGGATTTTTCTATTTTTTAGCTAATCATTCTTATTATACACATCAAGAGTCATCTTGACTACAAAAATAATGTCCCCTTTTTTTATTCCAACATGCAGCTCAATATAAATCTTGTCAATTATATGTTTGCACCACCTACTATAAATGTTGCCATTAAGAACCCTCTCTCTCTGCCATAAGCCTTTGGATGCTACCCAGAATATATCTTTTGTAGACCATCACTACAATAGAGACATTTTCCTCATTGGTTTCTTTTATAATGTTGGCACTATCAACTCCTGCCAGTCTTGACTATTCCTGTAGATGGCAAATTTTCAGCCAACAGTAGCACAAATGTGAATGAGTGGGAGACATTTATGGAACAGAATAAAGTTCAGTTTTTGGGTAATTCCATAATTGTGACTCCTTCATATATGACCCTATTATTCTGAAATAAATTGCTGTATTCTGAGTTTTAGCAAGCTGGAACTTACAGCAAGCAAGGTAGAAATACAGACAGTCCTAAATTCCAATGCTAGTGAGCTTTTAAAAGCATCAATCGAAACGACAGCAGCCAAAATTATCAGAGTAAGCTGTTATTGGCATATCAAAGGCTAGAACTCAGAGTTGCGTTTTTGGATTAAGGTCAGGGAGCATACAAATAATCTGGACAGACATCATCATTTATATGATTTTGATTACAGGGAATCACCAACATTTGAAAGAGTGCAGATGGAAGTATCAGCACTGAGCATGATGTATTTTGTGAACCAAATTACCTTCTGAGTATGCTCAAAATGTGTTTCCAGATCCTGATAGATAAGAAAAGAAAATGTAGCTATTATGCATCTACTTGTATTGGACATTCGACTCCGTGGAAGTCTATATATGTAGATTGTAAGCTTGCAGCAGGGCCCTCCTATCTACATGTCTGTCTGTTTTACCCAGTTTGTTATTTTAGTGTTGTCAACATTTGTAAAGCTCAACGGAATCTGCTGCGCTATATAAAAACTGTAAATAAATAAAATAAATGTTAACATACATTACTTTGAACATACTTTATCTAGATACTAATGGTAAAGTAGTGTATCTACACTGTATTTGTAAATTAGAATTTAGTGAAATTATTGTTGACTGGACAGTTGGAAAAATGGTGATAAATTCATTCTGCTCTATTATACGACAGGAGAGGGGGCATACTACAGCAAAATATTAACATGGCAGGTGCAGTAAATAATTTATTATAATAAATGTAAATTATTAACATAGAAACATCAGGCGGGCGCAGATGACGCAACTCGCCAGCTGCAGTGAGGGCACCGGAGAGCTGTGTCATCTACATATGCCGCCTGTCCTGTCATCTGCGCCAGCGGCCTGTGTGGATCCCCGTCTGACAGTATGCACCGACCGGCAACCCGGGTGAGTACCCCTACCTCTTTCAGACCGGCCAGGACCCCGGGTTGAACTTGGGAACAACTCTGTTCCAGAGCAGGGTTAAAATCCCGGGAAATTTTCCTGGGATTTTGGCCCAGGAACCTTACAAACCAGCGCTAGTCGCAGGTTGTTCCCGGGCCCAACCCGGGAATATACTGTAGGCTGGCGTGAAAGGGGTATTACTAGGGTTCATTTTTTTCAGTAGCCAATTAACCTTACCAGTAACAGTACCAGTATATTTTTGGATTGTGAGAAAAAAACTAGAGTACCTAAGGAAATCCATGTAAATATACAAAAGCTACACATTTAGGGATGTAGTGGAAATTGAACACATTGCTGGTTATCAGTAGAATAGAACAAAGGGTTACATTTACCTCGCCTCATTTCACACAGAGTACCTACCCTTCAATTTGTATAGCTATTAGCTGCAGGTATACCTTGCCAACAATCAAAAAGCCACAACTACACAAAGGAAAATTGGATTTCAAATGGATTTCAGAAATTAGTGGGAATATGAATTAGTTGACAAGATTGAGTCCTGCCCTTTAGTAGCTACATGGTAAAGCCATGGTAAAAAGGCATTCCCTGTCTTACTTCATCCTGCGCTGGGATTTCTAGACATGCAGCAGGATGTAATACAGTCTGGGTTGGCTGAAGGTGCTGGATGCCGGACAAAATTGAAATGCTTTTTATTCTAAAGCAGCAATCATTTACAAGGCAAAACAATGCCTTTAATAATCTATCCAAGTTCGGTCGGCATCCTGTACCTCTGGTGAACTTTGACTGTATTAAATACCACTGATTAAAACTGATTCTGGTTTGGGAACATATCAAAAAAGGAAGCAACTTTGCATCTGGACAGACTGTTTTGCATTGCAAGCGGTGCACATACATGTTTTTTTTTTCTTTTCATGTGGGGTAAATACTGTACTGACTGCTTTTTCATGTAGGAAGCAATTGCTGGACAGCTATAATTATAAACTGCAATTTAGAATTTTGCTTGAATATGCCCCTCGTAATTGTACATTTCTTTGCATATTTTAAATCTGCCCACCTGTAGCACAACATGGTTATACCATGGTTAAGATTTACTGAATTTTTGTTTTGGTCTGGGGGCTTCTTCTAGTGGGACCCAAGCAAATGCCAGGAGGAAAAAAATGTCACAGAGTAGAGGCACCCACCAAACTCTCAGGCATGGGTTTTCACAGCTCAACTACAGGTTGAGTATCCCTTATTCAAAATGCTCGGGACCAGGAGAATTTTGGATAACGGATTATTCCGTATTTCGGAATATTTTAATATTTCAATGATGTATTTTGAAGTATCTTGCATTTATGCTGTATAAACACATAATATACACACAAATATATTTTATTACCACATAAAATACACACAAATATATTTTATTTGTTCAAAAAACAAGGTTTCAAAACGTGAAACAAAATTTGTGTACTATCTCAGCACTGAATGTGAATGCCAAGCAATCATTGTCTTGCACATATATAGTGCCAGTTACATATCATGTCCTCAGTAGTGCTGTAACATATGTCCCCAGTGAGTTTTTAGCAAAATAATTTTTTTTTTTCACTTTCTGGAATGTCTGGTTTTCGGAATAATTTGGATAACGGATATACTATATGCTATACTTCCAGTTGTTGGTGTGCTGGTGGATGTACAGTCAGGTTACCTGCAATCACAGAATAGTTTCTTGGTCTGCGTTTCTCCATAAAGTTTGTGCAGGCCCTTTTAAAACTCTGCCAAGCAGCTTTCTCACCTTCATTCAACTCTCCTTTAAATCTTCTATCTCTTAACAAGTATACGATCTCGTGACCTACAAAAATACCTTCTTTAATCTCTGCATTACCAATTTGTCAAGTATCTGAATGCAGTTTACATTTCATCCATCACTTTAATAAAGCTTTCATGAGTCCAAGCTTCAAGTGCAAAGGAGGACGGTGAGCTTTACCTGGGGTTTTGGTTGCCCGTTGCAATATCCCATGTTCAATAGAACTTCCAATGTATGCGCCCAGTATGTACAAAATATTAATCCATTCTAGTTGGATGACATCTAGACATACCAGATATTACACATGAATCAAATATTCATAGAAAACTAGATGTTCTTTTCCGAATACATGCAAATGCCATAACTAGTTGTTCTCAACATGATACATAATTTAGATTCCTAACACTAAGGCTGTGATTACTCCAGGTGTCTAAACAAGTCTTGGCATAAAGCCAGATCTCATTAGCATTTTAGAGAACAACAAAATGCAGTATTGATTTGCTTTGAACTGTAACAAAATATCTTGATTAAACATAGATAAACAGTTACAAAACAGATGCAAATAAATCTAATTATCTCCTACATGTCTCTGCCCAAAAGGCTATTAGCTTCAAATTGAAAATATTAGTGCTCTTTTTGGATGTGAGGTTGGGACACCTGGAGTGGTAACTTTCTCAATTGTAACAGGAGTCCCTAAGCTTAGATGAGAAGTGGGGAACCTTTTATCTGCCAAGGGTAAAAAATAAGACTGCTATATTTGTTTGGATTAAGGGCATTAGAATCTGCGCTTTAGATTGGCGGTGTCACTAAAATTGCTGCTGAGGTTGTGGTTACACTACAAATGTTTCTTCTAAAAAATAGTCGTGTTCAAGGGGTTTAACCTAATCCGCTCTTATAAACATAATGGTCAGTACCAAAAAATGAATAAAAGAACCAATATCATAAAGGTATACATAATATTGTATTTATTTGTCAATATACACAAGTATCACACATTAAATAGTAATAATAATCAATGGGGTAACCTAATACTGTTATACAAAATTCACAGACTCACCGTTCCGGTTGTTTCGGGAGGCCACAACTGTGTGGGGCTCAGCTTAACGCTCCTTAATTTCCGTCCGCCAAATGGGTCAAATAAGTATCAGTCAATAAAGGTGTGTTCCAAGCACTACAGCAAGCCATTGCAAGCTCTGCTGCAGGGTTGGCAGTGCTTACTGGCCCCAGGTAAGCTGTGTACACATGGTTTTTGAAAGTTTTTTTTCCCTGTTCCAGAACAGGCGGTAGTTCATGCACTACCATCCACTAGGGCATGGAGAGAGAATAGAATAGTGTGCCCAGCATAGCGAGGCACTGTGACCGAAGCACAGCGAGCATAGCGAGGGGGTACCGCACACTTAGATAGTGTCCAGAACTAGACGTCTAGATCTAGACTTTTAAATTAAAAAAATATATATGTGTCCACCTTATGCATTGTCGACCTTCCGGCGGTCGACCTAAGGACCCTGTCGACCTTCAGTCCCTGTTGATCCTTTGCCTGTCGACCTTCCAATGTCGATCTAAGGAGTGATGACCTTTCTTGGGACCGATTGACCCATACTCGCACAGCAACCATATTGCTCAGTGTACTGTTTTCATCAGCAACCAGCGATTTTGGCTGAAAATTAGAAGCAATTCTGTCTCATTCTGTATCTACCTAATTTTCACTAGAAATCACTGGTCACTGGTACACAGTGCATTGTGCACCAGTGATCAAAATTTTTGAGCCATAATCAAATGCTCCTGCGACCATTAACTGCTGTCTGCGGGAGCGCGCTCCTAGCGATTTATCACCCACAGCCCAAAAAACACTGGCGATATGACGACCATTTAGCCAGTGATAATGGCTTAACTCTCCCATTGATTACACGGCTGTAGTGATGGTGTCTGCCAGGAGACTTACCGCTTGAAGCTGCAGTGTGCAATCCTGTGATCGCTGCAGGTCACACGCTACAGCTTCAAGTGGGAAGTCAGCAAGCAGACACTATCACTATCTGGGGTCGGTAAGCAACTCCAACCCTACAGCAGAGCCTGCAAGGGCTTGCTGTATCGTTTGGAACACACCTTTATTGACTGATACTAGTGTTTTGACCCATAACAGATATTAAGGAGCGTACTAAGGAGGACATTGGCATTAAGAGGATCCGCACACATTTGTGGTCTCCTGCATCCAACACGATTTATGTTTTGTGAGTCTGTGTATGCTTTATACCGGTATGAGGTTAATCCATTAATTATTATTACTTTTTAATGTGTGATACTTGTGTAAATTGACAAATAAATACGGCATTATAGATACCTTTATGATACTGGTTCTTTTATCCATTTTTTGGTACTGACCATTATGCTTATAAGTAGATTAGGTATTCACAGATGTTACTTCTTCACAGATGTTACTTCAGTGGTGCCAATCCTGTTTGTTATCCCAGTCACTCAGCATAGGGGAATATGGGGGAGGAGTCATTCCAAGTGCCACTGTGAGTGGCTGATGTTCATTTCTGGGTGGGCAGGTATGCAGTTTTTGTGGCCTGCCTCCAAACTGAAACAGTAAAATTGTGCTGATAAACATGAGACTGGTTTTACCAACTGTAATGCAGTTGGAGCAAAGATTATTAGCTTTGGATACAACTCATGACCAAATGCCATTCTACTGAAATTATTTAGCATCTTATGTTTACATAAGGGAGGCCAAGTTAGTACAGTTGAGGCATGTGAAGTTTCAGTGTCCTGTTGTCAAGCAGGAAGCCACAAATTGGGAGGGGGTGGGGGATGACACTTCAATTGGCCAGTAATTTACTTTAGGATAAGCATTCCTATATGCTAGTTGCATGCGAGGCTATGTGTATGAGACCAAATCCCCTAGCATGCGGCCGAAGGGCCTAGAAATCCTTCAATGTTCGCCGACCGTCAAATTCTTTTTTTTCCCCTTTTCCACTTTTATTTCAGCTGGATATGGGGACACCCATAAAATGCTGAGCTAACCATGCTACAGCCTGCTGTCCGCTGGAGAAACTCGCTGAGCCGTTTGCTCCCAGGGTTTGCACATGTGCATAAATGCACATGCTCAAAACACAAACATCGAGGTAGATGCTGAATTCGGCCCCATACGAGTGGGTCTGAATCGGACCCTAAATCTCAAGGCTACCACCCTATGTCACACCGGGTAATTTATCGGAACTAATGCCCCGTACACACGGGGGGAGATATATTGCTTAGCAATATATTGCTAGCAATATATTACTGAGCAATATATTGCTCAGTGTCCCCTTTTCATCAGCGACCAGAGATGGTCGCTGATGACAGGGAACCTCTGCCGGGCAGTGCCGTAGAGGTAATCAGCTGGTCACAGGAGCAAGCTCCTGCGACCAGCGATTAGAATGGAGCAGAAAACGAGAGCGCGCACCCGGCGATTTATCGCCGGGGCACACTCCCATCACCGGCAATATGGTCGTCAGAGACCATATTTCCAGCGATTTCAGCCCCTATCACCCCCGTGTGTACACAGCTTAAGATTTTATTACTGCAATAAGCATTGTACATTACTGATGCTGTCCTAATGTATAACCATACTGTCCTATTGAAATTAAATTCATATGTTGAATTTGTTATGTTCAAGTTTTGATAAAACACATTTTCAAATGGAACTCTATACTGAGTATTCCAGGATAAGGTTTTTTGAATGATGGGAAGAGTTTTTGCCTCAAACGGCAATGGACTGACAGTTAAAATCATAGTCACTAGTATGAATTAGAAAATGCAGTTGAATATATAAATGTGGCCCAGTAGCCTGAATCTGTTGTGAACATTGTGGCAGGACTAATAGCATGGTATTCCCATATCTCTAGATGCATGTAAAAATAGATACAGAAGGCGCACACTGATAGCAGGTATTTTATTGTGTTTGCAATGATAACATACTGTACAAGCCAAAACATACAGTATTAGCTCACTTAGGTCATCAATAATCAAAAGTGCAAAGTAGGGTATACAGTATAATGTCAGATGTCCCAGCTAAGATTAAGAAAAGACAAAACAAACGATTAAATTTCACAGCTTTTTCTATCAAAATAATACATTTTATTACAGATGTTTTACAAACAAAAGTTTATATACAATATTTTCACCTTGACTCAGTACTACTTTAATATCTCATAATTCACTTCTCCTTTCTCTTAATACTGTATATTAACATTAATTAACAATAATACTGGGCATCACTCACTACAATCACTAGATTTGCAGCATGCTGTTTATTCATTAAATGTATATGAACTACATCTATGTAGTCTCATAAATATATAGGTGGTTTATAATGACTGTTATTGATGAATGCAAATGTGCATTTTTTATACAAAATGTAATTGAATACAAACATTCCCAAATCTAGCCAAAAAATTTACTGAGATCGAATGGGTACCAATGGGTACCAATGCACCCATTCATACCCATTCGATGTGAAATACATCTGGGACCCTGTGCCCGGCCAATTTACAATCGCGTTTCTCCGCCTGTGTCACAACTCGGCGGCTTCCTCAGTTTGAGAAAGCCGCCGAGTTGTGACACAGGCGGAGAAACTTGTTTTGGTGAGAGCCTCTGCTACTAGATCCCGCGGATCATTTATTTTGAACAAGCTGTTCTATGGAAAATGTTCTGAGGTCTGCCCACAGCAATATATTTGCATTTTGGAATCATCCGGAGTATTTCTGGTAATTAGTGGAGAGACTGACCCAATACAACACCCTGACAGCTAAATTGGATTTACAACTATGCAGGACTGGTAACTATATTACTGCCATTGCCTCTTGAGGAACTTTTCAACAGCTTAAAGCCTCATACAGTATATCTATCTAACCATTGAGCCGCTATTAGCCTCCATATATTGAATTTTATTATATATATGTTTTATGTTGTATGTCTTGTCTGTCTATTCATTGTGCACTTTGAAAGTTGAAATTTAATATGAATTATGCTTTTTAATAAATGTAATGGATTGATTGTGTGAATAATAATTTTCTGAACAGGACTGCGCTTCTTAAAGTGATAGCTGCAATTTTTTGTCACAATCCCTAGTCTTTGAAAATCATGAGTGTGTTAGCAGGTTCCCTTGGCTCATGTCATGATTCCTACATCCTCAGCCAATCACGCTTCTAGGAAAAATGTGAGGCCGGTTTAATACCATAGGGCTGACTGCTGGGTAAGTGACTGCTTCTTTGTCACTAATATGTCAACCCAAAAACACTATGTTGCTACAATATGAGTATATTGCTAAGTACACTATCAATGTTTTTCAGTTGAGACTGGGTATACTGTATATATATCCCTTGGCATCCACTGTCGCTGCTCGATTCCCCTGCTGAACACAACTACCAGCATACACATAAGGCCACTCGATGTGTGATCGTGATTTGGCGTATTAAAATCTAGATTCTGCTGTCTTGATAAGTTGGGTGGCCTTTACCCCCCCTCATTAAGGTGTCTAAAATTGTGTTCTGCTGCTGTTTTCTCCACAAGATCTGTGTGGAACAACATCTGCCACATGATTAGCAAAACCCCTGGAGCAAGTAGTACACTCACCAGGGATTCACTCCAGAAGGGGCTGACAAAAATGGTGGGCACACCCATAGAAATGTTGCAGGTACCCCTGGCGTGTCAGTGTCTGCTTGGGGCAGATGGCTGACATCACATGAAGTCAATGTCTGCCCCAAATTTAGCCATCTACGGGCAGAATAAAAATCCGTCCAGACTGACTTTTATTTGTAAAGGGGAAAAAAATCATTTGATAGTGACATTTCATAATGGAATGATTTTTGTTTCGTTTGGCCTCATGCAGGCAGATGTGTAGGCGAATGTAACTGCTCACATGCTAATGAGCGGATTCCGGCAGCGGGGAGGTCGGCATTCTTGGTCAGCGGGTGGCATTTACCTGCTCTCTAGGCTGCGATTATACTTAACCTAGCATATATTGGCCTGTAAAGCGCTGCATAATATGTGTGCACTATATACATAAATGGTAATAAATAATAAATAAGGTAGGGGACAGTGGGGTACAATAAGTCATTTTTTACTAATGTTGTCCCCAGACAACAAAAAGGAGACAGAAGTAAAATAAAAACACTTATTTTTATTTCAAGATGTAATCTAAATGATAAGTTGTGCATCTCTGCCAAAAGGATCCAAAAGGAGTCTTGTTGCTCATCTTGCCCCAGATTAGGGGTAAAATTATCCAAGTCAATGGGTTAATTTAAACCCATTAAGGGAGAAGTCACATCCCATTCCCCTGTAAGCCGCCTGGCAGAGTTATCAGGAGGCTCAAATACGATTTGGCACTTGATGTGCCATTTTTTACATGCAATATATTGCATGTGTAAAGACTCTGGGGAGTTGCAGCAGCGGTGGGGGGGGGGGGGGCAGGAGAATTCAATTAGCCATTCAAAAGAATGGGCGGCTGCTGATGAATCGGACACGATACATCGCATGTGCTAAAAGCACCTGCAATATGCCACTGGTGGATCACATTCCGACTACGGTCTGATGCATTGGAATCAGGTACAAATGGGATTTGGGATGATTTCTTGGCCCAATCTGCCGGGAATGGCCTTAATACTTAATTGCAATTGTAGGCAACTGCCATACAGACAACTGAGTTCAAAATAATGAACAGACAAAATTAATAAATGCCTTCTGGGTATGTACTGTATAACAGTTTTGTCTACACGTTACATAGTAATCCTTTTTTGCTGTTGCGAAGGTTACAGAAAGCCAATATTATCCAGTTCATAAATGAGATAATCATTGACTATGTGTCAAGTGAGGATACAAAACAGTGCCATATTCCTAACTCCCATTCAAGCGAGGCATGCCCCAGAGAGATAAGCTGGGATAGTTTGCTGGTGGGCTGGACACCATCCTTTCCTTACTGGCCCCATGCTGTGCCGATTTATATATGGTGCCCCAGTCCTCCATCCAATGGGGCATCAGTCTTGGTCTAGGACCCATGGTCAAGGGAGAGGGGGGTTGCTGGCTGCAAGTTTGGAGAGAGAAATGGGGTTGTACCGACCACTGCGAGGGTAGAGAGATGTTGCTGGGGCGAAGAAGAGATGGGGTTGCCAGCTGCTGCAGGGGAAACCAATGCTGCTGAGGGTTGAAGGGTGGCTGCTTGCTGCTGAGGGGGATGGAACTACTGTGGGGGGGACAGAGAGTGGGGTTTGCTGGCTGATGCTGGGAAAAGAGAGAGGGGATGCTGATTGCTGCAGGACAAGGGATGAGACAGCTGTTCTGGGGGGTTTACTGGCTGTTGCAGGGGACAGTGAGTGGGTTCAACGGGGGCTGGGGGGGACTAGGGGTAAATGCACTAAAGGTTCTGCCCATAGCAACCAATCAGATTCTGTCTCATTCTGGGTCTGGCACAGGTAAAAGGGATTTACCTGGTCATTACACAGACATAGTGTATACCATGAGACTTTATTGCATTATTTTATATTTGATGCTCATCTATCTTAATTGTCTTATGTGATTATATGTAGGATTATTCCTCTTAATTATTGTCATTTATATTATATTAAATAGCCAATTACCTATATGGTCCTGCCATCTGTTACTTTTTTTTATTACTGTTGTTCTTGTTTTAAACCTCCGAGATTTATGCAGTTAGCAGCAGTCTATGTGATTTTTGACTGATCCAGGGTTAAGAATTTTCTATTCAACTGCGATCTTCTACCGGATGTTTAACCCACTGAGTATGTGTGTGTGTGTGTGTGTGTGTGTGTGTGTGTGTGTGTGTGTTTATACAGATATTTATTTATTGTGGTAAAGTAGCCTCCATGAAGTGGAACCCCACACATAGATTCCAAATTCCTTCACTACTATATATATATTTTTTTTTTACCACAAAATGTACCACTTTAAATATAATGTTACATTTACTAACATAGGGCTACTCTCTAGTTACCAGCCACTGGTCTGATTTGGCCAATAAGACTTCCAAACTGCAGGAAGAGGCAAAGTGGAAACAGCACATTTTATGACTCAAATGGATGACTTTCTCTGGGCTTACTAAATGAACACTTCTGTTTCCTTTGTAGCACCATGCCCCTTTTTCCACTTATAACTCCTCCTAGTGTCAACAAATGTGTCTACAAGGATCTTACAAGGAACACAAATTTTAGGGGCAGGGTATCTGCAATGTTTGTGTAGGCCTAGGCCTATGCTCCACTGTAAACCAAAAAGTTTGTAGTGCCAGGAACTACCTGGTAACCTTAACATTCACATCTAGGTTTCTATGCATCCATTGTAATGGCACATGGTGCATGATTGAGGAAAACTATCTCCCCAGCAAATTGTACCAAATTACGTTTACGACCCACTTTATAACCAGGCACTCCTTCTTTACTGTAGCATTATTTTGTTCCCTCTGGAGCAACTTTCAATTTATGTACAGAATGTTCTACTCCCGTGCTTTCCTGGGACAGTATTGCACCTAAGCCAACATCAGAAGAATCTGTATACAATAAAGGAAAAAACATTTGGTATCCCAATTGCACACTGAGTGAAACAAAACTACATATTAATCAGATAAAGATTTTGGTTGCGTATTTCTGCAGATATAGTGCTAAGCCCCCAGGCCGTACGTCAAGGCATCTCTGTCACTGGGGGTCCCTAATACTGGGATTAATATGTAGTTATGTTTCACTCAGTGTGCAATTGGGATACGAAATGTTTTTTCCTAGACAGAATTGCCCCTCCCTTTTGGCACCTGAGTGACACACCTCTGATTGAGCAGCTTACCAACAAAAGTGTTGTGTATACAATAAAGACCTGTGGATAAATTGGTGTTCCTGCAGTACCAGAGGTACAAAGAGCCAGCCAAGATCTGCCCATGCTGCCATTAGCATGACTGGATCACTCTAGTGGATCGGGACAGCATTTCTTAAGCAAGTATGTCAATAGAGCCGCTCTAGTCACAAAGTAGCTGATAAACCCACTATAGTAAACTACCAAGGCAAGGAATTTTATCATATTCCTAAACCAGCCACTTAACCTTCATATACCGTTCCTATCTAACCACATCCCCACTGGAAAATGGGAAAAAGAAAGAGAGTGGATATATGTGGACTGTACCACATATATCCACTCTCTTTCTTTTTCACATTTTCCATCCTCCTGACCCCTGACCAAACTGCTGGGTCACTGTATCATACAGCACATCAGGAACCTTTGCATTCTGGTGGAACTAATGCCTACAGTATTTCCCTATAGATTGTAAGCTTGCGAGCAGGGCCCTCATATCTTTGACTGTCTGTAAATACCCAGTTTGTTGTATAACTCTCCTATTGTAAAGCGCAATAGAATATGGCGGGCTAGATAAGAAACTGTTAATAAATAAATAATAAGGAAGGTTCTCAACTGTGACCTGATCTTACGCTTCCACCAATTTTTTAGGACCAGACTCAGGAAGATGTGAGACCCAATCTTGTAACTCTATTACAATGTCATCTAGATAGGCAGCCAATTAGGTAGTATGGTTTTCAGTACCTTATTCTCTGGAAAGTGGCTGGTATCCCATGCAATCCAAATGGTAGGGCTTTTTACTGGAACAAACTATCAGGGTTAGATTTTCCTTGGCTGCCTGTGTAAGAAGTATCAGCCAATAGCCCTTGGTGAGATGAAGGGTGGTCAAATATTTGCTGCTGACAAAACTTTTAACCAGTTCATCTACCATGGCATTGGGTAGGCATCAAACTGGGACATGCTGTTTAACTTTCTAAAGTCTGGGTTTTTTTGCACCAAATTATGAATGTATTTCTAAAGTCTTCAATCCCATTGCTTCTTGGCCTACCTAGTATAAAAAGCATAATAACATAAACAGTTTCTGAAGCATTGACAAGAAAAATAACGGAATATTATGCAAACATAGTATTATTATTGCATGTTACAGTTTACGCACCTTATTGTAAGAATGACAATAGTAGCATTTGAAAGGGAAGCAGCATCATTAAATAGGGAACAGAAGAGTTGAATGACAAAGAGAGAGTAAGGGTTGTTTACCTTAGAGGTGACCTAACTAATAGAAAGAGTTACTTTATTATAAGGGCATACAGCACAATGGTATCTGGAGCTATACATAGTAGGAGGGTGACAGATCCATATCATTTATCCAATATCTGTTTTGGATTCATTTGCTTCTTTACAGGTTCTTTTTTGCTTTACTCATTGTCAGATTCAGGGCCAATTTTTCTCTTTACAGGCTAGATGTATCAAGCTTCAAAAAGTGATAAAGTGGAGAGTGAAAAGCAACCAGCCAATCAGCTCCTACCTGTCATTGTTCAAACCCAGCCTGTAACATGACAGGTAGGAGCTGATTGGCTGGTTGTTTATCACTCTCCACTTTATCACTTTTTGAAGCTTGGTACATCTGGCCCTAAGAGCAAGTCACTGTATACCTGGGCAAAACCATACTGCACTGCCGGTAGGGTAGGTGCAACATGGACAAAGGGTGTTTACAAACTCAAATCTAAAGTCAGTGTAAAAATAAAACTGTCCAGTATTTGTTTGTTACATGTAAAATAGGTCAGAATGTACATGGACAAATAATAAATGTATTTGCACCCTTTGCAGTAAGACATGGTTGTCCAGGTGTCCAAGTACAAAGTTGATTGCTTCTTTCTTGATTTTGCTTTACTCATACCTTAAAATCAGGCCAATTACAGTATGTACTAGGGAATCTATAGAGGAAAACTGAAGACTACAGGGTAAATTTACTAAAACTTCTAAAGATGAAAAGAGATGTTGACCATAGCGACCAAATTCTGTCTATCATTTTCTAGGATGCAATAGATAAATAATAGACAGAATAAGATTGGTTGCTATGGACAACAACACCTATTATCATTGTAAAGCCGTGTACACACGGCAGCGATATGGGCTGTAATCGCTGGAAATAGGCTCGCTGGCGACCATATTGCCAGCGATTGAAGTGTGCACCAGCGATAAATCGCCAGGTGCGCGCTCCCGTTTTTAGCCCCCTTATGATCGCTGGTCACAGGAGCTTGCTCCTGCGACCAGCTGATTACCTCTACTGCTCCCCCGGCAGAGGTTCCCTTTCATCAGCGACCATCTCTGGTCGCTGACGAAAAGGAGACACTGAGCAATATATCTTCCCTGTGTGTACACACCTTTAGAAGCTTTAGTATATTTACACCTACATGTAATAGAAATTGTTATTTCAAAGATGCAGTAATCCGTTTACAGTAATGCAGCTTAAATGTGGCAAAGTAGAATGTTTTTCGTGTTTAACCAAACACTTGCTCATTTTAAACACAGAATTTGGTCCTTAATGACATATAATAATAATACCACTTTTTATACCAAAGCAATAACCAGGGTTATTGCCAAGTCAACCCGGGTTATTGCTGAGTCCCGAGTCAGTGATTGGTGTAAATGGGCTTGGTGTAAATGGGCTTACACTGCTCAGGGGCAGTATAAACAGGTAACCCGGGTCATCCAACACCTGACACGTTTACACCAATGGAGGACCCCATACCTCCCGACTGCAGCATCGTGTCCAGAGGTTGTGAAGGGGGCGCATATAGTGGCCACTGCTGTATGCTGTACTATGCAGACAGCAGGAGAGCTGGAAAGGAGGTGAATGGATGCTTATGTGCGGCATCCATTCACCTCATGGACGGAGGCTGGGGTGCACGGAGGTGAGGGCAGCCCTGCAGTTTTACCGGGTGCTGGGCTTGCCCATAGTGTGTCAGTTGGTGTCGCTGGAGTCTCGGCTAGTGGATTTCTCAGCGCATGGAGATGATGTCATCTCCAAGCGCCAACTCAAGACATGCCTCGCGGACGTCACCAGCAGCTCTGGACTGTCTACAGCGCGGCCGGTCAAGATTCGGTAATGACAAAAGTTGGGAGGTATGCCTAACCTTCTGATCAAGTATGGCGGAGATACCTCCATCTATTAATACCCTCTTAGGGGTTTATTTACTAAGATGGGGTTTATTTGCTAAGATAAACCCTTTAGAATGGTGTTGGGATACATTTAAAGTTCATGCAACCTTAATGTTCAGAAATCTTTCCACAACACAGCAAATACAATATCGTACTGTGCAAACCTCTCATAACACATGGATTTGCTTGCATTATTTGTATAAAATCAGCATAAAATGTCTTGTCTTGTCTGTAGAATGGTTAAGAAGGGAAAGAAATGACGGATAGAAGCAATTTCTAAACCACGGCAAGGAACTGTTGGCACATATGTTTTTGGTAGAACAGATCCATCAAAGGAAAATGGGCATCAATAATTATCATGACGCCAAATCTCGGCAGTGGCAGGAGCAATATATCCTACCATTCAGTTTCTTCACTTCACACTCCTGTCTCAGAGGTTCTATCTGTATTAAAAATAGCTGGAAGCAGAAACACTCTAGATAAAAAATAAATGTCACTTTGATGGGAATACTTTACATTATGAGTTAATTTAAGGTGGCCTTTCCCTACATGTTTACTCAGATAATGTAATGCAATTAATGCCGGTGTCAGGAGAAGGGCAACTTTCACGATTCTGCAGTGGAAATAGCTTGATGGGCTTCATTTTATCTTACAGAGTGAAAATAAGACTATGGAAATAACTACCTACTGTATATGCAAGCTGTATTTCTCTAGCGCTTAATGGAGAATATATTTATATCTCTGAGGAATGATAACTATTATTAGATATACATATATTGTACAGTAAATATAGTATATAATATATGACAATCAAGTATCTGCTCTGTAAAGTTACATATAGAGATACAGTAGTCATTCATCTTTTTTCTCTCTAACTTTTGTCATGAAGGGCTGTAAAGGTGCGTACATACGGATAGATTTGGCCAACGATGCAATCTTGTTAAAAAAATCCTCTGAACCTCCTGCACAAACGATTGGTGACAAATGATGAACGATTGAACAACAGATTACACATGAAGGATTGATCTTTAACGATGGTGGAGGGAGATGGAGCCAGTCAATCAGCCTTACCAAATCGTTCATCGTGCATACACATGAAACGATTGGTACACATCGTTAACGATTGGTCGCTGATCTTTCTGCATGCAGGAAAGATCAGCGACCTCTACCAACGACCGGCGGGTATGCGCATCGTCCGATATATCGTTCATACACACGGAACGATTTGGGCGATTGGTCGTTTCAATCGGTCGGGAACGCCCAGATCTTTTGTCAAATCTATCCGTATGTATGCACCTTTAGTCTTGTTTTTCCTTTCATTTTAGTTATCTGCATACATAAAAGAAAAAATATTGAACTTACAATTTGTGTTCTAATGTAAGTATTTTGAGTCATTTTGTTCCAAAATACATCCAACTCTAATCACAGTAGATATTTAAGACCTATAGAAATATACTCTATATATACTTGAACTTATTAGAGACACAGATTGATACTGATAGATCCACATCAGAATCTTCAGAAGATCTCCCACAGATTAAATGCTCGGCTCTTGATTGCTCCCAAACTGTATGTTTCAATTAGGAAATAGTCAAAAATAGATTACAGAACCTAAATAGTAACAAATCTCCTGGCCCGGACGAAATACACTCTAGGATACTAAACAAATTGAGTTCTGTCATAGCACTACCATTATATCTGATATTCGAGGAATCCATAAACTTGGGGATGGTACCAAGGGACTGGCGCATAGCTAACGTAGTACCAATATTGAAGAAAGGTAGCAAAATTATAGGGCCCCATACATCAGAAATCACAATTTATGGATTTCCAGATACAGGGATTTTTTGGCCAGATAAATGGATTTTACAATCTATCCCACACATTACAGATTTATTTCAGTGATCGGAAGATTTTTCCATCTAAAGATTGCATCTTCATATCTGAAAATTGCCCAATCGATTGTCATTTCAGCTGTTCATAATGTAAATAGATGAAGAAGACGAATTGGGAATGCCCACACATATAAAAAAGATCTGCAGATAATACCAGATTATTAAACATGTTTAAAAACCTGATTAAGCAATCGATTGGCGATTTTGATTGGGATTGCTAAAAGGGGGAGCCCACATATCTAAAATTAATTGTGCCAATCATCTCCATATCTGAAAATTGTCACAATTAATTGCTGATGTATGGGGCCCTTTACCCTGAAAACTATAGACCGGTCAGCCTTACATCCATTGTAGGGAAAATATTAGAAGTTAGTGAAAAAGATAAGAGATAGTATCCAAAATTTCTTAGAACAGGAGAAGGTCATAAGTAAGGCTCAGCATGGGTTTCTTTAAAAATAGATCACATCAGATTACTATAATTAGCTTCTATGAGGCAGTCAGTAGGGGGCAGGACTTAGGAAAATCTGTAGATGTAATACTACTTGATTCGCTAAAGCTTTTGACACAGTGTTTTATTAAAAGTTATTAATTAAACTAGGAAATTTAGGGTTAGGAGATAAAATTTGTAATTGGATTAAAAACTGGTTGCACAATTGGGACAGAGAGTGGTGGTAAATGGCATACATTCCAGCTGGGGTAAGGTCCAAAATGAAGTCCCTCAGGGTTCAATATTGGGACCCACCTTGTTTAATATATTCATTAATGATATTGGAAGTGACATAGTGAGTAGAAGTGCAATATTTGTGGATGACATGAAATTGAGTAAGAAAATTAACTCAAGAGAGGATGTGGAAACATTACCAAGTGACTTAAATAAACTGGGAAGGTGGGCAGAAAGGTGGAAAATGCAGTTTAACGTTGATAAATATAAAGTAACTCATTATAGGTACAAAAATGAACAAGCTACTTATAGGCTAAATGGAATTATTATAGGATATTCTGCTGTAGAGAAGGACTTGGGGTCATCATAGATGAAAAATTCAGAAATAGTACACACTGCTCAAGTGCAGCAGCAAAAGCAAACCGGACACTGGCATGCATTAAAAGGGGAATGGATTCAAGGGATACCAATGTGATAGTGCCTCTTTACAAGGCATTGATGAGACCACACTGAATATTGTCTTCACTTCTGGGCACCGCACCTTAAAAAGGATATAAATGAATTGGAACAGGTAAAGAGAAGGGCTACTAATTAGCTAGTAAAAGGTCTCAAATTACTAGAATACAAAGATAGGATAACCAGGCTGAATATGTTTTCACTGGATAAATGGAGGTTGAGAGGTGATATTATTAGTATGTTCAAATACAGGATTGGGAATCATGAAACTGTGGCATGATTTGTTCGCTAACCGGCCTATTCTTAGGACACGCGGGCATTTACTCAGGCTCAAGGAAAATAAATTCCATACTGAATTAAGAAGAGGATTCTTATCTTCACCATTAGAGCAGTAACATTCTGGAACTCATTGCCGGTGGGGGTGATTACAGCAACTACTGTTAATGAATTAAAATCATGGATACATTTTTGGCCACTAAGGGAATCATATAGATATGACTTACTCAAGTCAGTAATTACAAGTCAGATAGGTTGAACTCGATGGAATGACGTATTTTTTCAGCCTTAATTAATGTTGCTATGGGGTAGATTTATTAAGCTCGATGGAGTGATAAAATGTATGGTTTTTACACCGGCCAATCAGCTCCTACCTGTCATTTTCAAACCAAGCCTGTAACTTCACAGTTACAGTAGGAGCAAGTTTCATCTTTGCTCCTTTGTCCATGGCTAGCCATGGCTATTCTATTGTTCTCAGCTGCAATACGTATTGTATTGCAGCTGAGAACAATAGAATAGCCATGGCTAGCTATGACCAAAGGAGCAAAGATGAAACTTGCTCCTACTGTAGGAACTGATTCGCCAGTGATAAAAACCAGACACTTTATCACTTCCCCAAGCTTAATAAATTTGACCCCCTGTTTCTATGTTATATGTAAAAGTTAAAGTAGTAGGAAATTTACTAAGATAGATAGTATCTGATTGGTTGCCCACAGCAACATCCCATGTGAAATAGAACTCCCATCTTAGTAAATTTCCCCCAATGGGTGGTTCTTTAATTGTTATATCGGGGGACATTTACCAAAATGGATTCGTAGAAAAAAGGTGTATTCGTAGGCAGAAATACACCTTTTTTTTACGAATTTGTATTTTCGGGATTTACAATCCCAAAAATACAACAATTCGTAGTCCCAAAGATGGAACATTCGTATTTGTATTTACAAATACGAATGTCTACACCATCGATAGGATACGACAGAAATCACCATTCAAAAGAATGGTGGTTTCTGATTTACTAAGCAGCCGTATGGATAATACGGCTGCTAAGTGGTGTGAAACACCCACGCAAATACGACAGGAAAATAGAACACCATTTTCCTGTCGTATTTGCTTTAAGCCTGCACGGATCAGTCAGATCCGTGCAGGCTTCAGTGTAAAAAAATAGAAAAAAAATTAAATATAAAAAAAAAACGGCGTGGGGTCCCCCCCACAGCCGTAACCAGCACCAGGCTGACGGAGCCTGGAGCCGGTAATTAAAAATCAGGGAACCCGACAAATAGGGGTTCCCCGATTTTTAACAACCAGCCCCAGGCTCCTGCTCTGGGGCTGGTTCCCAAAATACGGGGGACAAAATGAGTAGGGGTCCCCCGTATTTTAAGAACCAGCCCCAGGCAAAACCAGCCAGCAGGGTAATGCCACAGCCGGGGGGAGACTTTTTATACAAGTCCCCCCGGCCAAAGTCTCGGCTCCTGATTGGCCGCTAGGCGGCCAATAGAATTCAGTCTGAGGAGAGGCGCCGAATATGAAACATCTCAGCATCTCTCCTCAGCGCGATGCAGAGACAGCGGAGACAGCGGTGACCGGCGACAGCTTCAACATTACCTGGATTACGTCGGATCAAGAGAAGACTTCTTCAGCGCAGGACCAGGTGAGTAGGATTTCCTTCCACAGCTCCAACATGGATTTCTTCGGACCCGGACACCGCCATGGACCTGGAGGACGACACGGACCGTCGACATGGACCTGGAGGACGACGCAGACAGCCGACATGGACCTGGAGGACGACACAGGACATCAGGACCAGGGCTACCTACGGGATCAAGAAAGGTAAGTATCAGTATGTATTTAATGTGTGTATTTAACTTTTATTTTCATTGTGTCAGTGTGTTTATTGTACTATTTTTTTAACTGTGGAACTACAAGTGCCAGCGGGCCCTTTAATGCCCAGCAGGCTGGGACTTGTGGTTCTCCAAGTCCCAGCTTGCTGGGGAGGCTTGCTGGCACTTGTAGTACCACAGTAAAAAACAATAGTTTCATCTTTTTTTTTACACCATAATCAGCCCGATGCCCACCGCCCAGGGGCATCGGGGACAGTACCAGGCTTCAGCCTGGTCAGGTAAGTCCTGGAGGGGGGGACCCCTTCATTGGGGGGGTCCCCACTCCCCCAGGGCCCCTGGCCAGGCTGACCGGTCACAGGGATGAATGCTTTGGCCGGGGGGACTTGTATAAAAAGTCTCCCCCCGGCTGTGGCATTACCCTGCTGGCTGGTTTTGCCTGGGGCTGGTTCTTAAAATACGGGGGACCCCTACTCCTTTTGTCCCCCGTATTTTGGAAACCAGCCCCAGAGCAGGAGCCTGGGGCTGGTTGTTAAAAATCGGGGAACCCCTATTTGTCGGGTTCCCTGATTTTTAATTACCGGCTCCAGGCTCCGTCAGCCTGGTGCTGGTTTCGGCTGTGGGACGCCGTTTTTTTTTTTCATTTATTTTAATTTTTTTATTTTTTTTACACCTTGCAGCCTGCACGGATCTGACTGATCCGTGCAGACTGCTACAAATAATTCGTATTAGTGGCCGTATATACGGCCGCTAATACGAATTCCTACGACATCGGTGGGTTACAAAACAGTCGTATCTGACTGCTTTGTAAATGACCCTCCGGAACACGACTTTGCATATGACTGAAACAGTCGTATGCAGTCGTAGGGAAAATACTAATACGAAAAACTCGGTTTTTCATATTAGTAAATTTCCCCCATCATGTCCAAACTCCTGTCTAAAATGATGGCAGACCGTAGGCTGCTATTCAATTGATCTATTTTTTTTTGCGCATATCGTGCTCATTATGGTTAGGTTTAGCCATGCAAAATCTCTATCCGCTTTATTGAATCATTATAATTTTTCTACTGCAAATAAATGTTTTACTAGGTGCACTACAGTATCTCTAAAGATTGTTGATGCAATCAAGGTTTTGTATCCATTTGTCTATAATACTTGTGACTTGGATGTGGCATGTGATTGTCCTCGCCATGCTTTGGTTGGCACACTCTGAATGACCACTGTATTTTAGATATGTGGCCCAATTGACCGGTATTTGTGGTCAGTGCTGCAATGGGGCTTTTCAACGTCCTGTATTGTCTACCCACTTTGAGCCTCATCAGGATGAGGGGGCAGGGCTACCAGCCACCTAGGATGTTCTAGGGGGGCTGTGCATGTCTGGAGCAGTACTGGTTGTAGGATTCCATTTCTGTTACCCTGCTTGCCAGAGACAGGCACCCGCTAACAGCAAGTGTCACTCCTAGAGTCTTTGTCCCGACACCACTCACACACTTTTAGTTACTACCGTGGTTATAGTATCTGGGGATTCTGATTTAAAATTCAAATCTATTGCAATGTTAGATATGGAAGACAGCTAGGGACAGTGTTGCCTACTCCTTATGCACCTTCAGTGGAAGTGAGGATCTGCATTTAAATAATGTAAGAGAGACGTCAGTCAGCACATTCTCAGTAAAGGTGGGGTTTTGCATCATACCACAGCACGATGCATTCCTTATTTTGCATTCTGTGGGTCCATGCCTGAGATCTTCTGTATTATTTAGTCTGTGTCCTAAGAGTGGAGTAGTGTGCCAGGAGAGAAGTTTGTGTACTTGTGTATTTGCAGGGCACCCAATTTGCATACATATGCAGGCGTAGTGAAATTGCATTGCATCGCATGGCCCGTTTTCGTGCTGTGAAATGCGATCTCACTAGTTATCTTATTCACTGCACCCCGCGGATCACATTGCATGCAAAATCGCATGCGATCGTATGCGATTTTGCGTGCGATGTGATTTAGTACAACACCCCCAGTATACAGATGAATGCGATGCAATGGAATTTAGCACACCCCCACTATCTACGTCACCCCAAAGAGTGGCGTGCACAGCAAGCCCCTCAAGAGGACTCAAAACGTGTCCTCCTGACCTTTTCATACCCCCACTATCCACGTTGGGGTGGAGTTGACGTTATAAAGTGCGGCGAGCCCAAAGCATGGCGAGCGCAGCGAGCCCCGCAAGGGGACACAGAACACACGTAAAGTAATCCATGGCCCCCGCGGGGTTTGCTTCGCTCGCCATGCTTCGGGATTGGTGGCTCCATGCCAACGTGGATAGTGGGGGTGTGAAAAGGTCGGGAGGACGGGTTTTGCGTCCCCTCACTGCGCTCGCCAAGCTTCGGGGTGTCGTGGATAGTGGGGGGAGGGTGCTACCTCCCATTGCATCGGATAGACATGTATACTGGAGGTGTTGTGCTAAATTGCACTGCACGCAAAATTGCATGCGATTTTGCATGCGATGCGATCCGCGGCCAGGGTGCAGTGAATAAATTAACATTGCATCGTATTACAAGGCTCGAAAACATGCCATGCGATGCAATGCAATTTCACTACGCACAATAGCCCACTAAGCAAATAGCTTAGTGGGCGCCCTGCAAATACACAAGTACCGAAGTTTGCCATAGCAACTAATCAGCAAAGTAACGTTATTTAAGTGTATTCTATATAATTATATGTAGCAGCTGATTGTTTGCCATGTCACACTTCTCCACTGGCTGGCTTCTCCACTCTTATCACTGCTTCATACATTTCCCCATGTCTTATTCCAGATAATTTACACGTTATACGTTACACGTATACTGAATTCCACAAATAATAATGGCTGCTTGCTTTTTCATCATACTTACAATCATAGAAACACCTGTGTGATCTGTATAATACTTATAAAAGGCTCGCTAAATTGGTAGTTTTCTGAGATTATGGTGGCGATATACATCAACTCTTCTAGAGTGATAAAGTAGGAAAGTTGCTCATAGCAATCAATAAGCTTAATTTTATAAAATGACAGAAGATGATTGGCTGATTTGGCAGCCTTTATTTGCACACTCTAAAAATTTGATACACCCTTTCAATGTGATCACATACACCTATTCTCAAATGATGTCATAAAGCCACATATGGTGTGCTGCAGACTTTGCCATGTCATGTGACTTATATATATATATATATTACTAGAGAGCTAACATTGTTGACCCATAAAGTGCCTTGTCATCTCAGTCTTTGCTCCCGCTCTTACCCTCCTTGTTTCTGCTGGTCATACTCTCATTCTGCTGTCTTCCCTCCCCCTGTGCACATATCACAACTTCATCATCCCATCCTGACTCCTTGTTTCATCCAACACCCTCTTTGGATCCCATACATATCTGGGTAGCTTTGTCTTCTCTTAAAAGTCTATACCATCTCCCTCGTATAGTGAGCCATTGGGGCTGTAGAGTAACAATAGCCCCTCAGACCCTGGGGTCGTGGGAAGGCGCTGTGTAAGTGTGGATGCCGGTGGGTCTGTTGGTCTATCGCCCACCCCCACCCAACCCTACCTTACCCCGCTGCTTGCCGGGACCCACAGATCTACTTGTCTGCGGTCCCGGCTCTCCTTGTGGCTGGCTCCTGCTAATGAAAATTGGCCACACAAAATGTCTGCCCCCTTACAGCAGACACTTTTTGAGGATGCTAGAGGAGGCAGGCCTCTAGCATCCTCAAAAATTGTCTGCTGCTAGGGGCAGCCATTTTGTCAGGGTCATTTTCATTAGCTGGAGCCACCTAGGAGGAGCGCTGGGACAGCAGACAAGTAGATCTGCGGGTCCAGGCCACAGAACCGGCTGCAACAGCAGCAATCAGCAAGGTAAGGCAGAGTTGGGTGGGGGCGGGCTTTATTTTATTGGTGGAGGGGGAGACAGGCTATATTTTATAGGAGGGCTTTATTCTACTGGGGAGGAGTGCTGATTAAATTTTCGGCGAGGGGAGTGCTCATTTTATAGTTATGCCACGGGGCTAATTCCCATTACTACATTCATGAAAAGAGTATTTAGGCAACATGGGAACAGGCAAGAAGAGACACAGACATATATTCCAGTATGTAATGATGGCATCAAAAGTCCAGACAGAAGGCAATGGTTTTAGGGTATACAAAGCTATTTTGTACAATTGTTTAAGCAGCTATTGTAGGTTCTGTAAAATAATCAGCACACACTACAGAAAAACCAGTAGATAATTAAAGAAAAACAAAATTACTTAAGTCAATTAGTAGATGAAAAAATATCAGATTATTACCTGGTAATATGTTTTCCTCTACTCCACCATGGCAGCCATTACTACGGGTTCCTCCCTTCTGGGTAGTCCTTCGGAAAAGAAAAAAAGACACCAGCCCCTATAAGAAGGCTCCACCTCCCTGCTCCGGTGTCTTGCATTCTCCAGCTTTAATACATAAACAGAAATAATTATTCCACATAACCTAATACAAACAACAATTCTCAAGGGATGGGAATATATGCTGCCATGGTGGAGTAGAGGAAAACATATTACCAGGTAATAATCTGATATTTCCTCTACCTTCCCCCATGGCAGCCATTACTATGGGTCATACCCCAGCAGTTATTGTTTTGGGGAGGGCATACTCACAACCAGCACCGAATTGTTGCGTTCTCTGAATCAAATAATTGTAAATCATAATTTCAGAAATCCTCTTCGAGCTTTCACAGAGCTGCGCTAAGAACTTTCCTTCCGAACTTAGCGTCTGCTGAAGACATTACATCCAGTCTGTAATGTTTTGTAAATGTATGTATTGACGACCACCCTGCCGCCTTACATAATTCTTCCACTGAAGCAGATCCTTTCTCCGCCCAGGATGCGGCCACTGCTCTTGTAGAGTGTGCCTTCAAACTCACAGGAGGTTCTCTCTGTCTCACTTGATAAGCTTTAAGGATACAGTCCTTAATCCACCTTGCCAAAGTCGCCTTTGAGGCCATTTGCCCCTTTCTAGCACCGCTTGTTAAGACAAACAGATTTTTGACTGTTCAAACTTCTTTTGTTCTCTGAACATAAACCTTTATTGCTCTCACAATATCCAAGTTATGCAAACGTCTTTCCTTTTCGTTTGTAGGGTTCATACAGAAAGAGGGTAAAACAATCTCTTGATTTATGTGAAACTCTGTCACAACCTTTGGCAGGAATTGTGGATTAGTTCTTAGAACTACCTTATTCTCAAAAAAATTCAAAAAGGCTCTTCCGCCCACAACGCTTGCAATTCTGAAATTCTTCTTGCAGACGTAATTGCCACCAAAAATAAAACTTTCCAAGAAAGAAATAATAATGAAATTTCATGTAAAGGCTCAAACGAAGGCTCCATAAGCACCCCAAGCACTAAATTCAAGTCCCAGGGAGCCAGGGGAGATCTAAACTTAGGTTTCAGTCTTCTCACTGCTTGAATAAACCTTCGGACATATCTGTCCCCTGCCAAGTCCCAGTCCAACATTGCCGAGAGGGCTGAGACCTGGACCTTCAAAGTACTTAGGGACAGTCCCATCTGCAGTCCCACTTGCAAAAAACTTAGTACTGACGTAACTTCCCTTGGTGACTGCATCTTCTCCTTACATCTTGATATATATTTTTTCCACACCTTGTAGTACACTGCTGAAGTGGACCCCTTCCTAGCCTTGAGCAGGGTTTGGACCACTTCCCCTTCAAAACCCTTTTCAGTCAATGACCTGGTTTCAACCGCCAGGCCGTCAACTTCCAGGTCGATGGTTGCGGCTGACATATTCGCCCTTGAACTAGAAGATCGGGTCTTGACGGAAGCGTCCACGGTTCTTTCACTGCCATCTGTCGTACCGAGGCAAACCACGCTCTCCGTGGCCAATAAGGCAGTACCGCTATCACCTCTACTTTCTCCCTCTGAATTTTCCTCAACAATCTCGGAATTACCGGAATCGGTGGGAAAACATAGGCTTGCCTCATCCACCAGGTGGCCGTCAGCGCGTCCCATTGCTCCGCCTGCGGATCCTTGAAGCGAGAAAAATACACTGGTACCTTGTTGTTCTCTGCTGAGGCCATGAGGTCCACTTGAGGTAGACCCCATCTCCTCACTAACATGGTGAAAACTTCGTCGTTGAATGACCACTCTCCTGGCAGACAAGTCTTCCTGCTTAATTCGTCTGCCATATAGTTTTCTTTCCCTGCTAGAAACACCGATGTTATGTTTAGAACATATGTCTCTGCCCAGGCCAGCAATCTTTCTGCCACTTCCATCAGACTGCGACTCCTCGTTCCTCCTTGGCGATTTATATAGGCCACTACGGCCCGATTGTCCGATCTGATGATGAGCTCTTTGCCTCGAATCTGACTCTGGAATTGACGACATGCTCTGACCACTGCCTCCATTTCTCTCACATTGGAGTGTGCCTTTCTCCATGATGGGGACCATCCTCCTTGAGCAATCTCCAGACCACAAGTTGCCCCCCAGCCTACTTGACTGGCATCTGTAGTCACGACTACTTGTCCATGGCGGGGAATGATCTTCCCTGCTTTAGCCGATCGTCGTCTGACCACCAGGCCAAATCTAATTTTGCCGCCTTTGTCAAAACTATTCTTTGCATCAGATTTTTGCTGTCCTTGTTCCATTGCATGAGAAAGCAAGCCTGCATTTTCCTCATGTGAAACCTGGACCATTGCACTTTCTCTAATGCGGCCGCCATGAGTCCCAATACCTTCATACAGTCCTGGGACCTCACTGTTGACTTTACCCCCATCGTAGTGGCTTGTTGGATCAACTTCAACCTCCTGTCGGCGGTCAATGCTACATTCATTTGATTGGAATCTATTATCACTCCCAAGTACTGTATTTTCTGATTTGGCTCTAAATGACTTTTCTTTCGATTTATAAGCCACCCATGTTGTTCCAAACATTGAATCACTCTTTCTGTGTAACGTAGCATGATGTCTCTGGAGCTTGCCACTATAAGTATGTCGTCCAGATAAGGCCATAGCTTTATGCCTTCTTGCCTTAATCTTGCCACTAGTACTATCAGTACCTTTGAGAATGTCCGTGGGGAAGTTGCCAACCCGAATGGGAGGGCTGTGAATTGATAACTTACACCTAGGATTCTGAAGCGTAGAAACCTTCGATGTCCCTCGAATATTGGCACATGAAGATACGCATCCTTGAGATCTATTGAAGTCATAAAATCTCCTGGACCTATCTCTGGAAGTATGGACTTGATCGACTCCATCTTGAATGGCCTGATCCGCACCTTTTTGTTGAGGCGCCTGAGATCCAGAATGGTACGGAAACCTCCGGATGCTTTTTTTATAACAAAAAAACGAGAGTACCACCCTAGAGGCTCTTGCCCTCTTGGTACTATAGTGACCACACCTTGTGTCATCATCTCTTCCAAACTTAAAAATAAAGCCTTCCATTCCTCTTTGTCCTTGGGAATAGGAGATTCTACTACCAGATTTCCTGGCCATGTTTTGAACTCTATCTTGTATCCTGACTGAATGATTTCCAAGACCCACTTGTCTGTGGTGGACCTTTGCCAGACATGATGAAACTTTAACAGCCTGGCACCTACCCTTTGAGGGTCGGCGTCATTGCTGTTCCTTCTTGGAAGGGAATCTATTCTCTCTGCCTCTTTGGGCCCGAAAATTTGCCCTGAAAAACCAGGATCCCCTTCTATAGGCCCTGCCAGGCCTATAACTTCTGGCTTCCCTATAATCCTGTGGCTGGTATCTGTTGAACTTACTAGGCATATTCTTCTTGGCAGTCTTATCTTGAGGCAACCAAACTGACTTGCCCCCAGAAATTTTTGTCACCAGGTCATCCAGTTGCTTCCCGAACAGGTAATCACCCTGAAAAGGATAAGACATTAACTTGTTCTTTGACTGAACATCTGCAGCCCATGGCTTCAGCCACAAGGCCCTCCTGATGGCTGCTGTGGTGGCCCCTGCCCTTGCAACCAGATGCACTGAGTCCAAAGAGGCTTCACACAAGAACTGTACTGCCAGTTGGATGTCCTGAATCATTTTGATTAACTCAGACCTCTTTATGCCATCCAATACATCTGCCTCAAGCTGCTGGCACCAGCCTCTGAGAACTCTGGAGGTCACCGCCATGGCCGCAGCGGGCTTTAAAGCCGCCCCTGCCACCAAGTGTTGTCTTTTAAGGCCAAGTTCAATCCTCCTTTCCATGGGATCCTTAAAAATGTTTGTGTCCTCTAGTGCCAGCGTGGTCTTCCTGGATATCCTAGAGACCGCTGCATCCACCCTAGGGGCCTCATCCCAGGACGACACCTGTTCCTTTTCGAACGGATACATTTTTGCAATCCTATTTGGAATAGCAATCCTTTTATCTGGGTGTTTCCATTCATCAGAAATCACCCCCTTTAAGGTTTGAGATAATGGAAAAACTTTACTCTTTTTCCTTTTATCTTTAAACAGCATTTCTTGCAAATTAAGATCTTCTGTCGGATCCTGTATGTTAAGCGACTTGTGAATAAGTCCTAACAAATTATTAATCATGTCTGTGCTAAAATCAGAATCAGACTTGTCCTGCACCTGATCCTCATCATCAATGTCAGGATCTTGATCCAGCATATGCACACTGCCAGTTTCTTCCACTGATTCATCCAAATCACTTAACACAGCATGTTTTCTCTTAGATCTCATTTTGGAAAAAATCCTCCTTTGTCATAAAAGTATCCGACAGAGACTTTCTCAGCATATCTACCAGACTGTTCATCTGAACCATTGGTATTTGTAACGGGGTCTTACAAGCCTCACACAGGTTGCCGCTTGTCAGTGTATCCCTGCGGGTGCCGCCGACTCAGCTCCCCCCTGAACGGGTTCGCATGCGGCACAAAACACTGGGACCGGATCCCCCCGTCTGTAGCAAGGTCCAAACACCCGAGCAGCGGTACTTCTACAGGCAGCACTTCACAGGGTCAGCCCTTCCAACTACCCGGAAAAGAAAAAAAGACACCGGAGCAGGGAGGTGGAGCCTTCTTATAGGGGCTTGTGTCTTTTTTTCTTTTCCGAAGGACTACCCAGAAGGGAGGAACCCGTAGTAATGGCTGCCATGGGGGAAGGTAGAGGAAATGCCCATTATAGTATACATTACATAGTGCAAGGAAAACTTTTTAATATTTAAAAATAAAACAAAGTTCTGTAAATATACACTTATGAGAATGACTTTGCAGGAGTCAAACAATGTCATGGGGACATTATAATGGATATTAAATAGGGCTCCACTGTCTCTTCCCCAAATCCTATATTGTGTTTCAGAGGATTACAAAAATCATTGTCAGTTACAGACTTCTGTCTTCCGTGTCCTGTTGTTTTCTTTCAGGTCATTGCTTACTGTGGATTGGAAAGAGAGTCTGTTTTCAGTTTCATCATTGAGCACGATTTCCTAATAATCAATGTAACGGCTTTCAAGGGCTGGTTAGCGTGCAGTCAGGCATAATCTAGTGATCTTGGATTGGAGTGTGCCTTAATCACAGACACACACATTGTTTAAGATATGGAGAGACATACTTCATTTATTTATTTATGTCTCAGTTTATATATATATATATATATATATATATATATATATATATATATATATATATATATAGTGTTAAATTGTCTAGATCTTTAGAGGAAAACAGTTTGAATGTTTATATGTATACAATATAAAGATAAGTAGGATTGAAGAGAGCTTCAAACCTTGCTACTAAATAAACATAAACCATGCAACTACTTAGGGTTTGTACAGTATTAGGCTGACAAGGAAGGAAGCAGTGACCTTTAGATGAAGTATACAACTATACAAGAGGTCCTCAGGAAAATTGATTGCTTATTTGGATCAGAATACTTATAAAATCTAGTTGCAATACTAGCTCAAAATAAAAAGTGCTATTTAAAAAGATGATACGTGTGATGGGCTGAGGAAAAATAAATAATAATGATGATTAAGGACCAGTAAAAATACTATGGATACTTGGAATGTAAACTTTTTCATCAATGGTAGACACAATAATATTGAGCCAATCTAGAGGATTCCTATCTCCTACAGGTATGGCCAGCATTCTGCATTCAGCATTCACTCCTCTAGAGTGGCTCAATATCATTGTGCCTACCATTGATGAAAAAGTTTCCATCTTTTTATTGGGGAAATTCACTAATTCCAAAGGAACTGGCCAGATAAGCCATTCAAAAAATACTTTATGATTCCTCTTTTTTAACAATAATAAAACACCATTTAAGGGTCTTCTGTTAAAGAATAAATTACTCATGAAATAACAATATGGACCGCACAGGACCTTTCTTATGATAATAGGAAATCCTATATCAACCGTGGGAGTATACCTGTTGTTCCCCTGATGAAGTCTTTTTGAAAGACGAAACGCGTTGGGTGGTTTCTTCGTTTAATGACTGTTCATTGAAGGATCAAATAAAGCAATTGCTTGGATGAAATTTTCATCATTTTATTGAAATTTGTTGGTTTCATAAGGACTGCACATTTACAGATTGGCGCCTCACCACTATTGGTGAAAAGATTGTGGCATTTGTTCCCTTGGCCCTCGGGGAGCATTGTGTTATGGCAGCCTATACGTACAGTTGTTTATACATCTTTGTATATAGCGCGCGGAGGAATATTGGGGTTTGATATATATTAAAGAAATGTATGTGTATATATATATATATATATATATATATCTATATATATATATATCTATATATATATATATATATATATATATATATATATATATAAAATCCAATGCAGCCGGCACTCTTATAGATAGTCCACAGCTGGCCACGGTGCCCAAAAGAAAGAACCATACACGATATCCAAGAAAATAAATGGCACTCCGGAGACATGTTTCATACAAGTAAACAGGATTGTATTGGAAAGGCTAAGCTTTCGGGGTTTGACCCCCTTCTTCAGAGCACAAAATCCTAAAGCAATTTGAACACACACAAACATACAACATAAATACCTGCTGCCGTACAGATCCCCGCCTCCCCCGCCATCGGGCGCACACTGCTGAGAACAGGAAGTTGGACTGAACAGTGTCCTTCCGGTCCCAAGTCGCAGGCACGTTGCTAGGCAACGCCTGCAGCTTGCGTTCCACGGCGGCCATGCTCAGTCAGACCGCATCTGTAGACAGCACAGGCAGCCCTGGGGAGGAAGGAGAAGGGTAAACATTAGGTAAAGGATATATGTCATCATAAATACAGACAAACATGCATAAAACATAAAAAACATCAAAAAAGAAAAATAATAAAGGAATAAAGATTAAATACACATACAGTACTGAAGAAATCAAGTGACAGCATTCCAATTAATTTTATCCTTCAATCCAAAAGGATGAATGGTTTTCAGACGGAAGATCCATCTAGATTCAGTGACCAATAGGCGTTTAGCCCTATCCCCACCTCTAGCAGAATCACTGACCGTGTCAATAATAAAATATTACAATGAACCCAGTGTATGCCCTGCGGCCTTAAAGTGGCGCGCCACAGGTTGCTCCACTGTTCTACCCGATAGGGCCAAATCAATGGCCGACCTGTGGAGGCCCATACGAACACGAAATGCCTGGGTAGTCTGGCCAACATAGTAATACCCACAGGGGCATACTATCACATATACAACGTGATCAGACCTACAGGTACCTGTAGGTCTGATCACGTTGTATATGTGATAGTATGATAGCTACTAACATGCGTGCACGTCCCTTTCTAGGCAAACAGCACGCCAGAACGGAAATACATGGCGTGACCGCAGGATAAACAAAGGTGGCTCCATCTGTATATAGCAGTGGGTTTTTTTCTGCATTCTGACTGAAATCTTTCTTTCAAACCTTGGGCAATTGTAACAAATCATCATGTGCCCCCAATTACTGTATGAATTAAGCATATACCTGATATACAGCAAATAAGATACCGTCTCCTGCTGAAAACCACCCTGTCACCTGTACCAGGGACTGTTGCATGCCCCCAGTGCTGGATGTGATACCCTTATGTGCATGCAGGGGGGAAGGGAGCCAGAGTGGAGTCAAATTGCAGCTTTTTTTTTACTGCTGTTTCATTCTATATCTATTTACTAAGGCTCTGCCAAATTAAAAAATTAAGGGGATTACTAAATAATTAGTGAATTTGCTGTATTTGTTGACTGTGGTAATGGGCCCAGTTGAAATATTAGTACATTATGGCTCTTATCCACTTTACGGAGGAGAATAAAAATAAAAAAGTGAGCAGTATTGAGTTAGACTTGGCATCATCAAAAGGAATATTCTTTTTTAGCTCTCACCATGACATTCAGGGTGTTATTCAATTAGTCCCATCTTTTTGCACAAGCAAAAAAAAAACAGAACTAATTCGACCCTGGAGTAATTAATTGCATTTTTTTGTCATCTTTTCAGACATACCCTTTCAACTTTTTATTTTGTGTGTGTGGGGGGGGGGGGGACAAAAAATGTATCAGGGAAGTTTGCAAATATCAAATATTTCACCTGGAAATCTTGTGTATTCTCATCTAATTCCCTGGTCCACGAGTTTCTCTGAATTGCCGAATTCTTCACCTAGGTGAAAAATATGAACTTTGATTGAATAGGGCAAGTCCCTATTTGACCTTATAAAGTCTACATTTTATCGCCTAGAAAATCAGCATTAATTTAATACCCATTGCGGTCTTTTAATTTACAACAAGATCAAAGTTGACAGAAAGTATAACATTACAGTCACTCAGTGCAGAAGGAGTTCCTAACTTTCTTGCAGCTCCAGGGTGTTGCACTTACACAGGGCCAGACACAGAAGTCACTGTCTAGGGTGTCTTACAGATCTCAATAGTGCGAATTTCAACCAGAAATTCTATTTCTATCTGGCAAGTTTGTACTGCAGTACATTTCATAATAAGCATCAGACTGTGCTAGGAAAACCATAGAAAAATCTGCAACTAACAAGCACAAAGGATTTGCTATTTAATCCATGTACTATACATCAACAAATATACTGCTGTGCAAAGCAAACTCTGTATTTGGGAAAATACACTATACAGTAGTACAATGTTCTGACCTTCACAGCATTGTACATACACTCGGCAGGACAGTTCACGAGCACCACAAGTCATTGCAAGTAATGAAACCATAGCTTTTCTTGCCTGTCTGTGTTCATTAAATTGCACTTTGCTTTCTCCTTTCCCTTTTAACCTCACAAGTTGCTTGATAGCAAGAAAAGATGAGCCTACTGAATGCTATTTTCACAGTTTGAATTGAATTACAACAGCCAGGGCCTTCAGCTACATTATTACCAGCTTTAGCACACTTTAATTAGAATAATTTTATTTTTCCTGGGAGATTAATACTGCAGACGTTGGCATTTTTAACCTTGCCGCTGGGTGAGGTCTGCCACTGCTGTCACTGCTTCACATGGGCAGACTGGCTGATGGGAGCAAACAGAAACATATTGATTTCATTTATTTAATACTATGCTGTGTTCTGTACCAAGTGCCCCAACGACGCTTGTTTAAAAAAAATGAACATAAAAAATAAACAACTGAACGAAACAAAGCAAAATAAAACTGCCCTTGGAATGATGCCGCAACTCAGTATTTCATATGGGGGTAGTGAAATCAAGTTTACGGTAATGACTCCTTTTCCCCGCTGTGCTATGTACAGCAATTCAAGTGTTTAACAAGTGAAAATGTCACCAAGATATGAGTGACATATTTGCTAAATGCTCTGGAGGCAGATGCCTAATACCTTTCAATGATATGCTGCCCTTTGAGGACTAATTTCTGGCTTATTAGTTATGATGGAAAATAAAGTTCACAGAAAAGGGCACGTTTTCTTATTAACATATTCCACTCCTTCCAATATAAGAGCAATGGTCTGAGAATAACTGGTATTTCTAAGTATCAGGTTGTGGCGAGAGATAAGGGAGCAATAGCGCATGAGGCTGAGTCATCCATCTTTTTATATTTTGACATACAATATAAAGCTAATTATTATTGCGCTAGCAGTGGCTGTGCTGTATTTATCTTTTTAGTTAAATGTCAGTATTATACCAGCTGAAATTTCTCAAGGCTGTTGCTTTGACTGAGAAACTTCTCTTTTTTTTTTATAATTTATTTTATTGTTCACCTATTTGAGGACTTGCTAAAATGTCATAGTTTATATCATCGAGAATGATCATAATGATCATAATAGAGTGCATGCATATTTTGTAATTCAGTAAAGACTGGCAGGCCAAGCTTACTTAAGTCTCTCATAGAGGCTAGAGTAAGTATTGTGTAACAAGCCCCTCATAGAGGCTAGAGAAACATCCAGACTATAACAAAAGGCCTTGACGCCAACTCCTTATCCAATCATTTCAGAAAAAAACATAAGTGCACCACAATGCAAATTCACAACTTTATTGGGATAGAATGTGTAAAAACAAATGGAAAAATCAAGACAAAGAAACACGACTAGCCAAAAAAGAGACAAAGAGGATTTTTTAAAAGTGGATACCTTAATACCGGGGGGACTAATCTCTAGCAGCTGGCACCCATGGGCTTGAAAAGTAGGGCTCTGACACGGGCTAGATGAAAAAAACAAGCTTTTATGTTTTATTGCCCTTCCTCTGGTTGCATACTTACAAACATTTACAACAGTGTACACTTCAATAGCAAAGTACTCTTTTCTTTCCTGGCGGAGCCGCCACAGTCCCTGCTGACCATGTCAGAAGGAGCTTCCTCCAGTCTTGTGCTCCGGGCACCTCCACACCAGACACTTCCGGATGCGCGCCATCGGTTCCCTCTGCACTGAGTGCAAACTGTTACCATGGCAGCCCAACGGCAGCTTCAAGGACATAAAAACAACAGTGACACAAATCAAAGACATAAAAACACATTAGTGACACAAGTCATATACGAAAAAAAGAGGTTAGACCCACATAATATTCTACATCATATGTAATGCAACTACATCTCTATCAGGAACTAAACAGAAGCTTTAAGATCACTCTATAAGAATACATTTAAATTCAACATTCAGACTTCTCAATTTAACTGTATCTAAAATATGTATTCACTTTGATTCTAATCTTAATAAATTCAAATAGCAATAACACCCTCTCTTATCTTCTGATACATGGTCAATACTTATATGTTTAAAACTTGCTAAATTATGTTTGTACTCAGCAAAGTGTCTAGTTAATGGCTGTTCGGACACCCTGCCATTCAGGGCCACTCTGATTTATTTACAGTTTCTTAAATAGCGCAGCAGATTCCGTTGCACTTTACAATAGTCGACAGTTATTAAACAAACTGGGTAACAACAGACAGACCCCAAGGCAGGAGAGCCCTGCTGCAAGCTTAAAATCCATAGGGATATAGGAGGAAAACACAAGGACAGGCACCAGTAATAGCATTGTAGTCCCACCAAGTTACAAGTCCAGAAGGGAAGCTATATAATACATAAGTGCCTCAGAGGGTTATGCGTGTAGAACTTAAATATGATAGGCTTGCCTGAAGAGGTGGGTTTTCAGGGAACGCTTGAAAGTTAGGAGGCTACTGGAGAGTCTTATTGTGCATGGAATGGAGCAGCCCAATGAAAGTCCTGTAATAGCGAATGGAAGCTTGAGATCCGCGCAGAATTGAGACGCAGATCTTGTGCAAAGCGGAGTGGTTGAGATGGGAGATATTTTGTGATAAGTAAGGAGATATATGCTGGAGCAGTATGGTTAATAGCTTTATACGCGAGTAGAAGTGTTTTATATTGAATATGGTAAGATACAGGCAACCAATGGAGGGACTGGCAGAGCAGATCAGCAGACGATGAGCATCTTGCAAGGAAGATCAGCCTAGCAGCAGCATTTAAAATGGATTGCATGCGGGATATAATGAGTGCATGGATAAGAGAGTTAGTAGTGACTTGTGTGAGATTCGGTCATATTTTGGATATGTTTATTAGATGCATGTAACATGATTTGGAGACAGATTGAATATCGGGAAGAAAGGACAGTTCAGAGTCGAGGATGACCCCTAAGCAACGAGCTTGTTGGGTAGGGTAGATTGTCGAGTTGTCAACAGCGATGGAGATATCAGGATAGTAACTGTTCTTAGTTGGCAGGAATATAAGTAATTCCATTTTGGAAATATAGGGTGATATTTAATAGGATGAGAGATTCAGGTAGTGAGAGATTTGGTGAGAAATCTCCAGTTTTTTTTAAAGCGGCAATCAATTACACTGCAAAATCAAACTGGTTTTGCCGTGTAAATGATTGCCGCTTTAAAAAACCTGGAGATTTCTTACCAAATCTCTCACTTTCTGAATCTCTCATCCTATTAAATCTCACCCATTGAGTTTGAGTTGGCGGGAAGAAATCCAAGATGAGATGGCAGAGAGACATTCAGAGCCTTGGCCCAAAACCACTGGTGACAACTCTGGGGTTGATAGATAGATTTGAGTATCATCCGCATAGAAGTGATACTAAAATTTGAAAGAGCTGATAAGTTTGCCAAGAGAGGAAGTATAGATTGAGAAAAGCAGAGGACCTAAGACTGAGCCTTGTGGTACTCCGACTGACAGAGGTAATGAAGAGGAAGTAGAGTCAGAGAAGCGAACACTGAAAGAGTGATCAGATAGGTAAGATGTGAACCAGGAAAGGGCTGCATCATTAAGACCTAGGGAGTGTAGTGTTTGTAAGAGAAGAGTGTGATCCACAGTGTCAAACGCAGCAGAAAGATCTAGAAGAATAAGTAGTGAGTAATGGCCTTTAGACTTAGCAGTTACCAGATCATTCACCACTTTAGTTATTGCTGTCTCAGTGGAGTGTTGAAAGAGAAAACCTGACTGAAGCGGGTCTAATAGGGTGTGAGAGTTAAGAAAGTTAGTGGGGCGAGAATAGACAAGTCTCTCCAGTAGCTTGGAGAGGCATAGGAGCTGAGAGATAGGACGATAGTTAGAGAGAGAGTTAGTGTCAGAATTGTGTTTTTTCAGAATGGGAGTAATCACTGCATGTTTGAGCAGAGAATGAAAAGTACCAGTAGCAAGAGAGAGATTGCAGATTTTCATTAAGGTTGGATTAAGCACAGGAGATAGATTTTTAATGACTTTTGCAGGTATAGGATCAAGAGGAGAGGTAGTAGAGTAGGAGGATAAGAAGAGTGTGGATACTTCCTTTTCATTTGTAGGCTCAAATGAAGAGAAAGTGCCAGAGGGTTCAGGTGGGGAAGAAAGAGGGTTAGAGGTTGTGGAAGAGCATACCATTTAATCTCGGATGTTATCAATCTTGTCCTTAAAGTAGGAGGCAAGTTCTTGTGCACTGATGGTAGCTGGTGGGGGAGGAGGGGGAGGGTACAGAAGAGACGTAAATGTGTTAAAAAGTCGCTTAGCGTTGGTGGCATGAGAAGAGATGAGAGATTGGTAGTATGTTTGTTTGGCAGTGTCCAAAGCATTGCAGTAGCAGTGGTATAGACTTATATGTGAGGAAATCAGTCAGATAATGAGATTTATGCCATTGGCGTTCTACTTTACATGACTGATTTTGTAGTTTTCTTGTTGTTTTGGAGTGCCACAGTTGACATCTAAGCCTACGTGGGGCGTAATGGGTAGCTGAAGCCACTTCATCAAGGGCTGTTTCAGAGAGGAGTTTGGAAGCATGCAAAGATGGTGGACTGTCAATAGCAATATTGAAGTCAACCAGGAGGATAGTGGAGATACCAGAGCATAAGAAATGGGGGAGCCAGGCAGAGAAATCTTCTAGAAATTGAGTTTTAGGAAACCCAGGTGGGCGATAGATAGCAGCAACATGCAAAGAGAAAGGGGAAAAAACCCTAATAGAGTGAACTTCAAATGATGTAAATGTGAGTGAATGAATGAACTACTGATTGCACTACAATGCCATCCATTTGCTCCTTAAAGGAGCAAATGATTTGCCAATATAGCACAAACCACAAAGGCATTTGATCATATCCACCACATATGTACTACTGCATGTCAATGCATGTCTAATAGAATACTTTTTACCTGTATGGGGGTGAAATAAATCTTTTGAGGGAATCATATGTTGACAATTTATGCACACAGTGCTCATATAGCATCCTGGGCCCCTTCTCAAAATTATTTTATCTCAGTTACATCAGAAAGAACCAACCAATCTTTAATATCTTTTAAGACAAGGCATACATCTAGTATGTTTAAGGCATTTTGAATCCTTGTCATTAGTAGTAGTAGTTTGTTTATTTATAAGGCGCCACAAAGTGTCCGCAACGCCGTACATACCAAAAATAAAAACAAATTACAAGGTAACCTACAGGGTGTGATGATAAAATACAGCAAAAATATGGTTGTAGCTGGTAGAACTAAAATCAGCATCAATTCTGAAGTAGGTGTTGAAATTGTCGAGAGAGACTGAAGATGACGTAGAGGAAGGGAAGAACAGGGCAGGAGCGCTGGTGAGGTAAAGAGGCAGGGTACTCTAAGTATGTGAGGAAGGAGGACCCTAATCATAAGAGTTAACAGACTAAAAGGAGGTGGGTAGAGGAACAAAAAACAATAGGATAAGTAGGAATGGATGGAGGGGTAGGGTAGGCAGGATAGGAGGAGCGAAAAAGGTTAGGAGGAGGGATATTAATCTGAATAATTGGCCAGAGGGTATAAGAAAAAAGGAATTGATAGCATTATGTGCTGTATCATAACGCCTTACCCAATGGAGAAGATCCTTGTTCCTACTGTAGTTTTATTTTAGATGTTAAGGCAGCTGTTTTGGTAACATTCTGTACCTTACTCCTAGCCCCATCCAAAATCTGTTCTGAACATGCAGGGGAGCATGAGGACCCTGCATGTTGACCATTCACCATCAATGGAGAGGACGGGTGGGATTTAAAATTGTAAACAAAGTGGCTCAGCACGCACAACTGTCAGTAAGCAATTAACTTCAATAACAGATATGGAAAGAATTATTAGCACAGGTGCTCCAATACTGCATTAATGTATAATTATCATACCCATCAGCCACTCTAAACCGAGAGGCAGCACATTTAAATATTTCCATATACAAGATACAGTACATAGACAGATTACAACATTTTGCATTCTACACTAATATATGGATCAATTTTAAAAGAAACGGTGACAATGGAACATACAGTATACACAATAAAATCATTATAATAGGCCACCGGGAGTCGCAAACCTAGAACCCAAGACACTGCATAATTAGATAAACAATATGCCTGTCAAACAGTCTAAAAAAAACATACTGCATAGTTTCATATAAAGCACCTCGGCACATTACATATTTTACAATTAGATATATCATATAAAATACACTGTTATAACAATAGATGGTAAAAAGTAATGAAAGCATATACATAAGGATATTCATAAAAAATAATACACAAAAAAACATACATCGGTACTTGTGAGTTATCCGGGTGCCCGATGTTGAAATTGAATGTCAGTACAATAAGAGTACGATGCGACGCGATTTCCCTTGAAATGTCCTTGTATCCAAAATCGCATCGTAATCGCGTCGCATTGGATGCTATTGTATGGTATACAATGGCACGCGATGCGATGCGACGCGACGCGATTTTAACACATTTCAATGAAAAAATGCCCAAAACCCCCAAAAAGTGACAAAACTTAAATCCCATCCCCATTGTTAACGCCACTCTACTATTGACGCCAACCCGAAGCGTGGCGAGCGCAGCGAGCCCGCGAGGGGCGGCGGTACGCGTCCTCCGACCTTTTCATGCCCTACTATCCACGTCGGCGTGGAGTTGAGAATAGAATAGTGTGGCGAGCGCAGCGAGCCACCGAGCCCGAAGCGTGGCGAGCGCAGCGAGCCCCGCGAGGGGACGCGGATACCTTCACAGGTAAGCGCGGCCCTTCGCGGGCTTCACAGGTATCCGCGTCCCCTCGCGGGGCTCGCTGCGCTCGCCACGCTTCGGGCTCGGTGGCTCGCTGCGCTCGCCACACTATTCTATTCTCAACTCCACGCCGACGTGGATAGTAGGGCATGAAAAGGTCGGAGGACGCGTACCGCCGCCCCTCGCGGGCTAGCTGCGCTCGCCACGCTTCGGGTTGGCGTCAATAGTGGAGTGGCGTTAACAATGGGGATGGGATTTAAGTTTTGTCACTTTTTGGGGGTTTTGGGCATTTTTTCATTGAAATAAATGTAAAATCGGGTCTCAGGGACCATTTTACATTGATTCCAATGTTTAAATCGGGTACACTGCTAAAATCGGGTGCTGATCTCGTCGCGTCGCATTGCATGCCATTTGGTTAACACGCGATGCGACGCGATCCGATCCGATGGTACCCGATCTAAAATCGGGCGCCCGGATAACTCATAAGTACCCATACATCTAATAAATGGAAGGCATACATCTAATTAATGAAGGGATTTATTTCATATCCTTCATTTAGACCTGTCGGTGCCATGGTATTCAGTTTTAAAATCCAATATGTTTCTCTTTTAAGAAGAAATTTATCCACATTGCCTCCTCCTTTCCCTTGGTGTACCCCTTCAATCCCTTTGACTATAAAACTACCGGGGTCACATTTGTGGTAATCCTTGTCAGTAGATGCTATGATTAGTTGTGTAGGTGTTCAAGGATTCTGATCTTCAAACACCTCTTCATCTTCCCAAATTATTTAAGGCTACCCCCACAATTTAAGAGATATACTATGTACATTGAATTGCAATTTATAAAGTCTTTAATTTTATTATTAGTGCCCTTAATATTGGGGACCAATTAAAAACTGCCAATGCAGTTACAGATGCGGCTACTTCCAGCTTTCTGTGACCTGTTGGCGGGAGTGTACACAATCGTGCAATCCTTGGGATCACAGGTGGGTAGGCAGTGCACGCTCATGGCTGTGGGTTAACTAGCTGTGGCAAATGACCATGATTGCTGCTGCTAGTGGAAACTGATAGCAGACACATCTGTATCTGCTGTTTATAACAGAAAGAGATCAAAATGCAGCATATTACATGCGATATAAACAAATGCAATTAATTGAAGAATTTGGGATTAATACAGGTATTTGATATAGGTTTTTAGTATATCAGTATTTAATTACCATGCCTACAATTGAAATGAGGTCTAAAACTGTGATGATAATGATGGCAGAGCAATAATAGATATCCTGTTAGTGATCCTCTATGAAACAACCCACATTGATAGATTGGAGAAATGCGTCTGCCGGGATATTTTCACAATATAGTCTTAGCCCCTCTCTGTACACTTTATAGAATTTTTAATAAATGAAAGCAACTGTGGTTCATTCAGTATGGATAGTTAGCTTTTTATATTGTAGCAACTGTTAAATAATTTTGGGAAATGCTGAAGCCAGTGGCTCATTGGTTACCACTGATAGTATACTTTACATAAGCTACAGTACATGCATTATACTGTAGATATCTTATTTCTGCTACTAAAATACAAGAGTAGTTTAACTGTATAACTGAAATAGTGTATTATTCTGTTAAAAACTTCAATGCATAATTAAACTGCTGAACATACTGATCAAATACATCCTTTCCTGTACCATCTGATACAGTGTAGTTTTCTTTTTCTTTTTTATTGAACTCTGTAAAAGTAGAGTCATATCAGAGATTAGAAAGAGGTAAACATTTGCTATAAGAAGTAAGTGATGTATGGACTATAGCATATTGGAAAAACAGAGATTTATCCATACCAAACAAATATAAGCAAGAAATGTAGAACGTTATAATTAAAAATCCTGTCTCATACCTCATAACTGAACCTAAGGATTATTTTTTTAAATGCTGAATTTTTCTGTAACAAACTGCTGGCCTAGTGGAGCCGTGAAAAATTCTTATACTCTAGAGCAGGACAGGCCAGCCTGTGGTTCTCCAGATGTTGTGAAACTACAAATCCCATCATGCCTTGCCACAGTTTTTCTATAAGGGAATGTTAAACCTGTGGCAGGGCATGCTGGGATTTGTAGTTTCGCAACTTCTGGAGAACCACAGGTTGGCCTGTCCTGCTCTAGAGTGCCATAATTAAAAAAATGTTTGGAAACCTGTGGCTCTCCATTTGTTGTGAAACTACAAGTCCCAGCATGCATTGCCACTGTTACTGCTGCTAATAGGGAATGCTAAAATTGTTGCAATGCATGCTGGGATTTCAAGTTTTAAAACGTCTGGAGAGCCACAGGTTGGACAGGACTGCACTAGTCTAACTGCTTTCCATTCCTCCACATACCTTTACATTATGGAGCCACTGCTTCACCATCCGTAACCTACCCCCTTCTCATCCCTCAATGCTAATTATCAGAAACTCTGGCACATTTATGAAATGGAGCTAATGGTCCTATGGACATTTCCACAGTGCTCCACCATGATTCTTTAGCCCCCTCTCTCATGTATTGAGATACTAAAACATGAGTAAAACCCAAGCACTTGGGTATCAAAAATCCAAAGGCTAAATACAGTATAAACGGCACTATATTGGAAATTATGGAGGAGGAAATGGTCACTATTTCAGGTGACTTAAAGGCAGGTAAGCAATGTAACAGGGCAATGAGGAAGGTAAGTCATATGCTTGGCTGCATAGGGAGAGGAATCAGTCTCAGATAGAAAGAATAAATAATGCCACTGTATAGGGTATAGGTCATTGGTAGAACCTCATCTAGAATACTGTGTCCAGTTCTGGAAGTCATAACTCCAGAAAGATATAAATACATTGCATATGGTATGCCGCCCCTGCACGCTAGAATAGGGCCCGTGCACACAAGACATCTATCCCCATCCTCCAGCAACGCCCCCCACCAGTGTCCGCCACCACCCAACAGCGCTAGAGATATGTTGCACTGGCTGGAGCAATGAAAGCGGCTCCATCTGTATGTATAGTTTTGGAGAAGAGAAGGGGGGACATTATTTTAACTCATGTACACCTTTCTGGTGTCGACCTTTTCACCATATCGACCCTTTTTATCTGTCAACCTATTGACTATACCTTATGCTTATCGTCCTAATGATCCACACCCAAAATGTAGGTTTTAAAACTTAGGTTTTTTACATTTTATAAATACTTGTCACAAATTCTTATATAAAACCTTTCAAGAAACCGATATGTACTGGTGGTTTAGAAACAGTTCGCACATTTAAATAACAAAGTATTATATAGTATATTCAGAAAGCTGTAATGATAGATAAATGGTTTATTTTCTATTTTTCTGAATCAAGTAATTCAGAGATTTAGCAATCCAGGATTAGCCTCAGATTGACTCCAAATTTACTGTACTTTTGATCTGAAGCGAGACATACTGTAATATTAATTTGTTCTGATGTCAGAATCTTCTGAAAGTCTGCAATGTGTACAGTATATCAATCAAAGCTCATGATAATCATCGTTTTGTGCTGGTACTAGTGGATCTTGAGTGCTCTGAGACTGAACAACTTTAAGAGAAAAATATATTAACTGAAAATAAAGATTTAGGTACTTGTTTCCCAGCACGGCACCCATCGCATCACAGACCATAAGGCATACGATGGTATGGTATGCGATGCGATGTTACGTGATGGCAGCCGATGTTATACAATTTAAAATTGTATACCATCGCATTGTATGCCATTGTATGGCATATACAATGGTATACGATTTAAAATTGTATAAGCACCCTAATGGGTGTTTTCAATGTTAAATGTGCCCCTTATAAGATAATTAATTGTATAAGCACCATAATGGGTGCTTACTATGTTAAAAGCACCCCCAACGCCACCCCCACTATCAATGCCAACCCGAAGCGTGGCGAGCGGTGGCAGTACGCGTCCTCCGACCTTTTCATACCCCCACTATCCACGTCGGCGTGGAGTTGATTTTATATAGTGTGGCGAGCGCAGCGAGCCACCGAGCCCGAAGCGTGGCGAGCGCAGAGAGCCCCACGCAGGGGCACGTATTACTTTACATGTATTCCGCATCCCCTCGCGGGGCTCGCTGCGCTCACCGCGCTTCAGGCGAGGTGGCTTGCTGCGCTCACCACACTATATAAAATCAACTCCATGCCGACGTGGATAGTGGGGGTATGAAAAGGTCAGAGGACGCTTACCGCCGCCCCTCGCGGGCTCGCTGCGCTCGCCACGCTTCGGGTTGGCGTTGATAGTGGGGGTGGTGTGGAGGTGTATTTAACATTGTAAGCACCCGTTAGGGTGCTTATACAATTAAAAATCGTATAGGGGCTTATACAATTTAAAATCGCATCACATCGCATGCCATATGCCAGCATGCCATATGCCGGCATGCAATGCGATGAGATGGCATAAAAATTAATATCGTGGGCGCCATGCTAGGAAACAAGTACCAAGATTTATTCATTTAATGGGATTCATAACTCTAGTTTAAACTGGGGAATTACAGTTTACTCTGGTGCTTTTTACTCTGCAAACCACCTTTATTATTTTCAATTAACAATTACAGAACAACTCCTGAAGGACAATTATATATGATAGTTGAAAAAAGTAATCAAGGGAAGGAGAAGAAAACACTTCAAGTCAAGATTACCAGTTGAACTGTTATAAAATATTACTGATTATTAAATTAAGCATTTTCTCACATTTTCAAAATTATTGTGTGGCCTGTGGCAAATCAAAATGCTGATGCTGAAGACAGTCATCGTTATTTAAGTTCATTTATTTACAAAGGAATCAGACTTATGCGTTGTGTGAAAGAACAAGTGACAAAAAGTACATATCAGAACAGAACAACAAATATGGGATTACTGTGAGTATAAAAACACCATCTAAATAAATGTATGATACACTGAGAAAAGTAATCAGAGAGTAAAAAAAAAATCGGTACTTATGTAGTAACTGGGCTGCCGATTTCTAAATCGGGTCGGATCGGGAGATCGCATCGCATCGCATGCGACCATGCGATTCGATGCGATGCGATGCGATGACCCGATTTTTCCATAGGAATCAATGTTAAAATGGACTGAGTCCATTTTAACATGGAATTCAATGGGAAAAATGGGTCCTTTTCATACCCCTACTATCCAAGTGGGCATGGAGTTGGATATAAACCTGTGGCGAGCGTAGCGAGCCACCGAGCCCGAAGCGTGGCGAGCGAAGCGAGCCCCGCGAGGGGACGAATACCGTCCCCTCGCGGGGCTCGCTTCGCTCGCCACGCTTCGGGCTCGGCGGCTCGCTACGCTCGCCACAGGTTTATATCCAACTCCATGCCCACTTGGATAGTAGGGGTATGAAAAGGACCCATTTTTCCATAGGAATCATTTTAACATTGATTCCTATGGAAAAATCGGGTCATCGCATCCGATATCGGATGCGATATCGGATGCGATGCGATGCGATATCGCATCGCATCGCATCTGATTGTATGCCTTAACTTAAGGCATACAATCAAAAAATCGGCAGCCCAGTTACTACATAAGTACCAAAAAATCAATCAAGCAACGAATAGCAGCTAAAGTATTTTTTTTCGATCAATGATTATTACTTGAGTAGTGCTAAATAACTGAACATCTCACATTAAGCAATATTGCATTTGTCAGTGGTAGCACAAAACACTATTGTTGAAGTTAAAGTTATTGCTGGGTTTAATAAATGTAATTGCAAATGTTTTAAATTCATCAAATGGATATTGTGCCGGATGAGGTGGTAAAATAGCATACTGGAGTTGGGACTCGACAAAACATATCCCAAAAAAAGGCAACACAAAACAGTATCTAAAATAATAAAATAAAAAATGCAGCTGGTGCGATATGAGTAAAGCTGAGTGTGGGCATATTTATTTTCTGTTTTGTTTCCATAAATTTTGCCTAGAGCTACCATGGAAGCCTTAATGACTAGAAAAGGCTTGGAAGTAAATGTAATAAGATGGGAAGAAAACACTTCAAGTCAAGATTACTAGTTGAATTGTTATAGGATATTACTGATTATTAAAGTAAACATTTTATCACATTATTAAAAATTAAAAGTTGAGATGTTGCCCAAAGCAACCAATGACATTCTATCTATGGTGAGTACACCCTTTTGCTTGAAAAACTGTTCAGGAAATGGGAAAATCGAATATTCCAGTAAGATATGTTCAGTACATTGGGGATTTTAATAACATCCTAGATAGATCCCTTGACAGGTGGACGGGTCAGGGAGGATCCCCTTCCTCCCCTTCTCCCTCCCCCTCGCCCACCCCATTTGCTAAATTACTAAATGAACTGAATCTGACTGATGCCTGGAGACACAGACACCCGAGTGAGAGGCAATTCTCCTGCTTCTCCCCAGGCCATCAGTCTTTTTCTAGGATTGACCTTGGACTTGTATCCCCAGACTTGATACCCAAAACTTTATCAGTGGAGTATCTCTAGAGAGGGATATCGGACCATCCCCCCCTTACTATAACGCTTGATCTGATGCCCTCTAGGGGCGCCAGTACCTGGAGACTTAACCCCTTCTGGCTCACCTTACTGACAGAAGGAGATGCACTTCTTGGGGAGATGACTTCCAAGCGGACAACGCTTCGTGCCTTGACCCGGTTGTCAGACACGAGACATTTAAGGCGGTTCTACGTGGCTCCCTTCTAAAAAGAATCGTTAATATTAAGAGGGCTGGTAGAGAGGAGGAGTTTGAGCTGGAGAACGAGTGTTCATGATGTGAGAGCACATATTTGAGATCGGGCTTACCTGGGGACAAATTAAGGTGGGATGTGGAGCGCAGGCTCTGGACAGATCACCTATTTGACAAGTCCAAACGTAAACTCCTTTTTTCAGCACACACTAAATACTCACAGTCAGATGTGGGGGGCAGTTACATGGCGTATCTCGCCCGGGATGAGAGATCGTCCACCTCCATTCAAAAGATATGTGATCCGCAAGGGGTGGAGTACTTCACCACGCCGGAGATTGCACAGATCTTTCTCTCCTTTTACTCCTCGCTGTATTCGTCCCGGGCGACATATACCTCGCAGCAACTAGAGCAGTACCTCTCACGGGTCAATATACCCCCCTTGTCTCAACAATCTGTAGGCCTTCTAGAGGCAGACATAACAACCTCTGAGATTGAATCAGCCATTGCCTCCTTCCCAAACAAAAAAGCCCCTGGCAGCGATGGCATACCGATAGAGGTATATAAACAGTATAAAGATTATTTTGTGCCCTATCTCCTCCAACTATACACTGACCTTAAAGGAGGGGGGCCCTCCCCCCGTCTATGGCAGAGGCAATTATAGTTGCCTCCATTGCCTCCTTCCCAAACAAAAAAGCCCCTGGCAGCGATGGCATACCGATAGAGGAGTTTGAGCTGGAGAACGAGTGTTCATGATGTGAGAGCACATATTTGAGATCGGGCTTACCTGGGGACAAATTAAGGTGGGATGTGGAGCGCAGGCTCTGGACAGATCACCTATTTGACAAGTCCAAACGTAAACTCCTTTTCTCAGCACACACTAAATACTCACAGTCAGATGTGGGGGGCAGTTACATGGCGTATCTCGCCCGGGATGAGAGATCGTCCACCTCCATTCAAAAGATATGTGATCCGCAAGGGGTGGAGTACTTCACCACGCCGGAGATTGCACAGATCTTTCTCTCCTTTTACTCCTCGCTGTATTCGTCCCGGGCGACATATACCTCGCAGCAACTAGAGCAGTACCTCTCACGGGTCAATATACCCCCCTTGTCTCAACAATCTGTAGGCCTTCTAGAGGCAGACATAACAACCTCTGAGATTGAATCAGCCATTGCCTCCTTCCCAAACAAAAAAGCCCCTGGCAGCGATGGCATACCGATAGAGGTATATAAACAGTATAAAGATTATTTTGTGCCCTATCTCCTCCAACTATACACTGACCTTAAAGGAGGGGGGCCCTCCCCCCGTCTATGGCAGAGGCAATTATAGTTGCCTCCATTGCCTCCTTCCCAAACAAAAAAGCCCCTGGCAGCGATGGCATACCGATAGAGGAGTTTGAGCTGGAGAACGAGTGTTCATGATGTGAGAGCACATATTTGAGATCGGGCTTACCTGGGGACAAATTAAGGTGGGATGTGGAGCGCAGGCTCTGGACAGATCACCTATTTGACAAGTCCAAACGTAAACTCCTTTTCTCAGCACACACTAAATACTCACAGTCAGATGTGGGGGGCAGTTACATGGCGTATCTCGCCCGGGATGAGAGATCGTCCACCTCCATTCAAAAGATATGTGATCCGCAAGGGGTGGAGTACTTCACCACGCCGGAGATTGCACAGATCTTTCTCTCCTTTTACTCCTCGCTGTATTCGTCCCGGGCGACATATACCTCGCAGCAACTAGAGCAGTACCTCTCACGGGTCAATATACCCCCCTTGTCTCAACAATCTGTAGGCCTTCTAGAGGCAGACATAACAACCTCTGAGATTGAATCAGCCATTGCCTCCTTCCCAAACAAAAAAGCCCCTGGCAGCGATGGCATACCGATAGAGGTATATAAACAGTATAAAGATTATTTTGTGCCCTATCTCCTCCAACTATACACTGACCTTAAAGGAGGGGGGCCCTCCCCCCGTCTATGGCAGAGGCAATTATAGTTGCCTCCATTGCCTCCTTCCCAAACAAAAAAGCCCCTGGCAGCGATGGCATACCGATAGAGGTATATAAACAGTATAAAGATTATTTTGTGCCCTATCTCCTCCAACTATACACTGACCTTAAAGGAGGGGGGCCCTCCCCCCGTCTATGGCAGAGGCAATTATAGTTGTTATCCGCAAGCCTGGGAAGGATCCCTCTTTCCCGGACTCCTACCGTCCCATATCACTCCTCTCAACTGACGTGAAAATACTCGCTAAAATATTAGCTACCAGACTTAATGCGGTGGTCACCTCGGTCATTCATGAAGACCAGTCTGGCTTCATGCCTGGTCGGTCCACCACACAAAACCTTAGGAGACTCTTTTGTCACCTGCAGGGGGGGTGGACGCTGGGTCGGGGACAGTGGTGGTGTCGCTGGATGCTGCCAAGGCCTTTGACTCAGTAGAGTGGGACTATCTGTTGGAGGTTTTGCGCTGCTTTGCCTCCGGTCCTAACTTTATAAACGGGGTCCGCCTGCTATACTCCTCTCCTGTGGCCCGCATATCGGTTAATGGGTTTGTGACATCGGCCTTTCTGCTTGGCAGGGGTACTAGACAGGGTTGCCCACTGTCGCCTGCCCTTTTCGCCGTAGCCATTGAGCCCCTGGCTATCATGCTTCGAGACTCCCCAACTGTCCAAGGTATCCCTTTGGGAGGATGGGAGGATGTAGTTGCCCTATACGCAGATGACACTCTTCTTTTCCTTAACGATGCTGGGGCATCCCTGGAAGAGATGCTGCAGATAGTGGAATCCTTTGGGACCTTCTCTGGCCTACTCGTTAACTGGGGGAAATCCAGTATTCTTCCTTTATCCGGTAAGATCCCAGACAGGCTGCCATACGCTTCCCCGCTCCAATGGGTCCTCAAATTCAAATACCTGGGAGTCTGGATTACCCCTAAAATCTCTGAATTTGTACCCCTTAACATCGACGAGGTCACCAGGGAACTCAAAAATAAAATCCACCAATGGAAAAAACTCCCCCTAATAGTTATGGGCCGAATCAACCTTATCAAGATGACCATACTTCCCAAATATCTATACCTGCTCCAACACTCCCCGATCTACATACCTAAACACGTTTTTATGTCCATTAATACCCTCCTTTCGTCCTTCATCTGGGCGAATAGACCACCTAGAATCGCATTTAAGACTCTAACCAAGCCCAGGGTAGACGGTGGATTGGGACTCCCGGACTTTTGAGTTTACTACCTGGCAGCCCAGTTAATGCATCTTTCGGACTGGATACTGGGTAGATCTGGCTCTACTTTTGAGTGCTCCTATGCCGAGTGTGTGGGGTCCCGCCTTCCTCCTCTTCAGTTTCTTTTGTCCTCACCTTTTAAGCCTACCCTCTCCCCTCTCTTTAGACAAGCACTACTTGTATGGCGCCAGGCACATAGGATTTGCTCCTGGGCTGGGGTGGATGGAGAGACTCCTCTATGGCATAACAGGGAGTACCCTGAATTTAAACAGCTCTCCTCAGATGGGCTCTGGTTGAGAGCAGGCCTTGTGTCTGTTTCCCAGTTGTTCCTTGCGGGAACGATTAAAACATTTCACCAGCTCTCGGGAGAACTTCAAATACCTAATAGATCTTTTTATCGCTACTTGCAGCTTAGACATGCGGCTCAGGCCCAGTTCAGGGACTCCCCCCCCCTCCACCTCTGACTCCCCAATTAAGACCTTACTTCAAAACCTGGCCACTACGAAACAAGTCTCCACCATATACAAAGCTGTTGTCAGCCGGATAGACCCCAATAGCCTCGACCCCCTTAAGGCCAAATGGGAACTCAACATCGGACCACTTGACGTGGAGCAGTGGGCTGAGATCCTTGAATCGGTCATATATGCCACCCCCTGTATGAAATACCAGCAAATCTCATACTATGTGTTGCACAGAGCCTACCGATCTCCAGTGTCCATGTTAAGAGCGGGTCTTAGATCTGATGACGCCTGCCCCAGATGCACCTCGCCCGGCGCTGACTTCTGGCACATGCTGTGGTCCTGCCCACCGGTGCTGGGCTTCTGGGAAGCGGTTTGGGCCGACATAATTGTTACTGAACCATCTCTTCCCCCCTTTGACCCCAGGTATTGTATCTTTGCTCTTGGCCTTGAGGAGTCTCACTCGCCCCCAATATATAAATATGTTCTCTGTCTGACAGCCATGGCTAAGGTCCTTATAGCAAGGAAATGGTTTGATATTTCCCACCCGAACATATATAACTGGAGGGCCCTTGTTAACGAGGTCACGGGACATGAGAGATTTACCTATAGAACCAGAGGCTCACTTGCCCCCTACGTGGCCAAGTGGAGTAGATGGACATCCTCCAGGCTGGCCCTATCTGTAGATCCCCAGCAGGATTTGCCCGCACTTTAACTTTAACACCTACCTGCTGCAGTCCCGCCCACGACTAACCACCCATTCTTTCCTAAGCATGGTCTACAATACAGTCTGGAAATAATACACCCCTAAATGTGCTGTGCCCCCATTGCATTACGACTTACAGAAACCACTACTGTTTACTTACTTATGTACTTATTAGCTCTCTAATTTCATGTTATTATATTTCTCTCTCTTTTTTTTTCTCTCTTCTTTTTTGTTGTATATGTTTCGGGGGTGGGAGGGTGGTACTCCTTCTCGTAGGTACCGGGCTATGTTTACAAGGGAGAAAATTAACACAAAGTTATTCCATATGCATACTTGGTACTGCTGGCAAACCCATTCCAGTAAGCGATGCCAATGGACGAGCCAAGACACCGACACGGACATAACAGATCAACTCAAGCTTGTTCATTATTAACAGATTTATTGTTTATTCTTTCTGTTAGAATGCTTAACATAATATGTGCCAAAATGTACAGTTGTGCATCAGTTTATTTTTTGTCAATAAAAATCACTCAATTTAAAAAAAAAAGATATGTTCAGTACATTCCCTAAAGGATAAAATATAGCCCACCTCACCATACCTTACTGGAGTATTCAGTTTTCCCATTTCCTGCACAGTTTTGGAAACAAAAGGGTGTACTGCGATTTTTGAATGAACTACACATCCCAGCATGCCCTGCTACAGTTTTACTATTTCGCCATGCTAAAACTGATGCAAGGCATGCTTTAATTTGTTGTACAACAACAGCTGGAGTGTCAAGGTTAGCCATCACTGTTCTAGAATGTACTAAATAAATCAGAAGTACAATCTGATACAATTGTTAAAAAACAGTGTGCATTATATACAGTAGATCGGTGGTTCCTAACCTGGGGTACAAGTTCCCCTGGGTTTACACTCCAGACTGATTGGAGGTACTTGAAATTAATATTGGTAACGTGGAAGAAGAGAATGACGTCTCCCAATGATGGAAGAAGTCTCCTGATACCGTGTAAATAAGCCACATGGTGTCACTTCAGGTTCCGCCTGCAGTGTCATCAGCATCATCTAATGCTTTTACCCAACCAGAAATCCTTTGGAAGCTACCCTCGCTGCCCTCAGACATCAGAGTTCATCTGCACTTTGCTGACAAAAGGGGAGAAAGCAACATCATTAATCCTGCAGGCATCGTCTAGAACCACGGAGACAGTGCACAATCAGCGGATAGACACAGAGGAGACCGATTCCTGACCACACACTATTCCTCCATTACTCCTTCATATACTGTAAGCAGGACATAAAGTGGTCACGCAGAGGTGGGGGAACTCATTTCTCTATGCCACCTAAGTATACCCCCCACCACCACCCTTAGGCAGAGACAGGTCCAGTGGTAGGGTTTTTGGCATCCATTTGCAAACTAGAATGCTATTCTGTGAGAATTAATGTGCAGGGCCAATGTGGAGGTTAAAATGTAAACTCAGTTCCACGCCGTTCCCCCTCACTTTAACCCCTGACTGTAAGGACATGCATAAGGACACGCATACCGCTCTCTTTCACTCCACGTGTAAGTACTGCCGAAATTTCAAATTTAAAGGAGGGGCTATGGGAGAGAAAAAAGGTTGGGAACCGCTGCAGTAGATAATAATGCTAGAACAAACGACATTACTATACATCATTTTAAGAAACGATTGTACAATTTATCACATTTATATTTTGTGTCAAATACAAAGCAAAGAAAAAATAAAAATAAAACAAAGGCATCTTATTTTAATGTGATCCTTTTGTTGGCTTTGTTTATAAGGACATTGTTTCTCACTGTTTTTATAAGGCAAACAAAGTGAGTTTGCAGTGGAGCTGCTCGGTGTTGATAAAATGTATTAATATTGACCCACAGACATTGCTTTTGTTTAACTATGTTCATTTTATAGGCAGGCAAACAAAAGATAAGACCAATGAAAAAGTATGTGACACATTTAATTTATAAGTTCTGTTTTAAAAATGTGTTTTATGTCTTTTTCAAGTTCCAAATTGCAGGTATTACTCTATATTTGTAGCCAATAAAATAGTTTCAACCTTTTACCCTTGTTCTCTAGCAGATTTTATTTTTAGAAATTGACAAATTTAACAGACAGGGGAAATGTACTAGCTGCCGAATTTGCAAATAATGACAGTGTTGTGTTGCAACTCTCCATATTTATTTATTTGAATAAAACTCGACCGAAAAACTCAAGAAATCTGCTTTGTGCTACTGCAAGTTTATACTCATTTATCAATTTTCTGACCAGAAGGATGGCATTAGTCATCACTTTACATCACACCCTTTTCATCATCACCTCCACCATTTCGCTTATCACGTCTGTTATTCATTATACCCCTTATTCTCTCCACGACCCTGTGAATAATCACACCCATTCCAGTTTTTAATTCCACTTTAAATTATCCACCACCTTTTTTTTTACACTTTTTTCATATGCGCAGATCTCAGGAAAAATGTCAGCAGCACTCGCGGTACTCCTGAGGGGTAAGTATAAAACAAAATGGAGACAGCCATTATTAATACATCACTGAATTATCTGTTGTTTATTGTCAAGTTAGTGGGCTTTTGTGTGAATCAGGCTGGAACTCTTTCTGACAGAATTGGAATTTTTATATAGTGCTTGTGTATCAACAGTAGGGATGCCAGAAACTAATGAGAGAGGTTGAAGTGATCCAGGACAATGGTGTGAATCTGCATGTCATGTGGTCTTCACTAAGAACTCTTGCAAGGAGGTGTGGACCAGTGTCTGGGCTCTCTTATTGAACTGGCATGGACAAACGGAGAACAGTTATGAGGAAGACTGGATTGGAGTGAAGAATGAAGATAATATATAAGGAGAAATATCACACAAGTGGAACGGAATGGAAGACTGAGAGTTACCATGACTGGACCTGAGCAGTAGACTGAGGAATACAGATCCAGAGGATAACCAGATGACTGGACTGGAGCTTATGACAGAAGACTTAACATTATATATGAAGAATTACCAGACAGGTGGACCAGAACCAAAGACTGAAACAAACTAGCTGGAGCAAGTTCAAAGAAGTTAGAAGGAGCACAGGACAGTACTGCTACAGACTGGCTGTATAACATTGTACTAGCATCTGTACTTTTTAAGAGCATTGGCTTTAAACCTCCTGATTGGTTGTTGGCTCCACTGAGCTACAAAAGGCTGATCTAAGTATGGACCTGGAAAGATGGTGGTGGTGACCAGTGAAAGTTACCTCTGCTGAACATAATGTCCAGTGTGGAGATGCTGGAACCTGATGCTGTCGGATGAGGGGGAATCTGAACGGCAGGACCTGTATGATTGTCTGGGTGGGTTAGGGCCTACCCCACTGGACCATGACATTCCCATTATTTATCAAACCTCACATTTGTAATTTAGATTGGCATAGTATTCCTGTGATTTTAGGAGGTAGGTAGATTTATTGAATACATTCCATATAATAAAAGGCTTATGCTGCTTCTTACCTCTATGGGGGGAATTCAAGCATTGAATTTTTCAATTGCATGGTGGCCGCCAGACTGTGCCCAAATAAACCATTATGTTTTTTGGGATCAGCAGTACAAGCAATTATGGTGAAATATAAATCAAGGATGCTACTGTGGAAGTGAAACAGGGTGAGGGGGATAAAAGTAAATATGACTCTAATGAGTATTTTGATTATACAGATATTGTTTGCATCAAAGTACTGTGAGTCAGCCACAAGTGGTAGCAGTTATTGGCCATGAGAAAAAGTAGGCCATTGTCATGCCTGGACATAAGACCAAAAAAGCCACCTCTTGTGTGTGTAGAATTATTTTTACCTAAATCCTGGTAACATTTGTGAAGGTATTTGCTCTATTTGTGATGCCAAAGTAGATGTGCTTCTTTCCTTTGGCATCACTTGTAGCAAGTTCATGCAAGTTATTCATCAAAATCTCTTACATTCCTGTAAAATATTAACAAGCAGTCCAGTATCAGTTACCAGTAAATGCAGAGATGAACAGTAGGCTGCCTTTTCCTACCATATTCAATTAAATCCATTATGTTATTTTCAGGCATGACATGAGACTGTGCAGAGAGGCTGCAGAATGAGTTTCAGCACAAAGAGCTAAATTGTAATTGAAAGAACTGATGGACAAAGCACATTCCCTTATGCTAGGGCAAGAAGGTTAATTATAAAAAAGATATGAAAATATTATTAGTTAGCCAAGAACGGGCCTTCCATATGTTGCAACCTCAGGGAGCTTTTTTAGCTGTAGGCTAAACATTATATAACTGTGATTATCAAATCATATCTGCGCTTTACAGAATAACACGGATCATTATGTTTCTTGCTTCACATAACTAAGCAAAGTTATATTTTTTGCTAAGATTGTTTTTTTTTAGACAATTTATGTTTTCTAAGGTTTACTAAAAAGGTCTAAAATAAATATTATTAAGAAGTAGGAAAGAAATCTCAATTATAAGAAAATGGGCGCTTATGACAAAAAGAAGCTAGTACTCCCCTGTTCAGGTGATGTGTCACGATGAGTCTCCTCAATTCATTGTTTTCATGGTAGGAAGTTTTATGAAATGACAAGAAGGAGAGATGGAGGGCAAATCCCCTCGTGTAATACAGTTTTGACTATCAAATTTTTCTGTGAACCTAAATTTCAATGGAATGGCTCACAAAATAATATAATTATGTGCCGGGGTGTTGACCCCTTTAAATCACACTCACAACGGTTTGCAATTCAAATAGACACATAATATCCCTCAGGACTAAATCAAGCAGAAAAAATGTTGTGGGGCATCCACCCCTAATCAAATTACTCACACAGAGCTATCTGACAATAGCATGTCTGGTGGGTCTTTTGTCTCCTCCTCTGGCTCCTCCCAATTTCTGTGTGATGCTTGTTATATCATATTTTAATTAAAACAACCAAATGGATACTATGAATTTAAAAGCATATGTATCCTTTATTCAAAAACATCAGACAATGGTAAAAAAAATAATTGGAACCAAGGGAAACACTTAACTGGGTATCACCAGGTTGGGCTGGAATAAATTATGTAGCCTGGACCAAAAAATGGGTCCCCGTCTTGAGTCCAGGTGAGAAATAATCAAGCCCGCACTGGTGTGCCAGTCCGTGGATCCCAGAGTCCTTCTGTAGAGAGTTCCCACCGACGCATTTCGATCCTTGTGGATCTTTTTCAAGGTGTACTCTCTCTCTCCTCTAACCAGTTTAAATAGGGCTTACTAATTGCCCCCTCAGTACAGGTGTAAATTCCTAATGGTTGTTTGTCCTCAACTGTATACAAACATAGTTCTCCTACTCAGTGTATGAGAATTTCTTCATTATGCATGTTCCCTGCTGCCGTAGTACTACGTCCGGTCTACGGGCTTCATTTCCGGTCCGTCCCGGCTCTATTGATGTCTCCAGCGGCTATGTCTCGCTCTGAGTCAACATGTGTCGACAGGTGGTATTTCATACTGTACCATCCACTACAGCGTGGTGGGAGAATACAATAGTGTCCGAAGCAAAAAGATGCAGTACACTTAGACGGTGTCCATACATCGACGTAGACACCCAAGAAAATTCAAACCGCATGTTGACCTTTTCCATGTCGACTTTTTAATTGACCTTGTGACCATGTTGACCTTTTGAATGTCGACCTTTTGAATGTCAACCCTTTGACCCTGTCGACATATTTTCTGTCTGATCTATCTGGTGGGAACAAAAACCTGGAAATGTATGGGAGCATATGACAATAAAAAATTTCCACCCAAATGCAGGAAAACAGAAAAAAAAAATATGCTTTGATAAATTTGTTATATCAGAATGATTTAAACAATTTGTCTGTCTGTTTTCAAGTGTTTGGGAACAATTTTTTGATTGTCAGCTGCTCCCATACATTTCCAGGTTTTTGTTCCCACCAGATAGATCAGACAGAAAATCTGTACGTGTGTACGCACCTTTTCACTTAGGAGGTGATTCTGGTTGATATGCAAAAGCAAACTCCTTCTTTAATGGACAAAAACATGTGCACTGCAGGTGGGGCTGATGTACCATGTGCAGAGACAGTTACAATTGGGAGGGGTGTGTTCAAACTGATATCTAAATTGGGTACTTATGTATTATCTGGGCGATCGATTTTTTCATTGCATGCCACTACTTAAGGCATGCGATGCGATTTTTCATTGTAAAGACCAGAATTTTAATTGTATAGTCAACCATGGGTGATTTCATACCCCTACTATCCAACTACGCATGGAGTTGATTTTATATAGTGTGGCGAGCGCAGCGAGTCACCGAGCCCGAAGCGTGGCAAGCGGACGCGGATTACTTTACATGTATTCTGCGTCCGCTCGCCACGCTTCGGGCTCGGTGGCTCGCTGCACTTGCCACACTATATAAAATCAACACCATGCGTAGTTGGATAGTGGGGGTATGAAATCACCCATGGGTGACTATACAATTAAAAATCGTGTCTTTACAATGAAAAATCGCATCGCATGAATTGTATGCCACTATATTGCATGCGATACGATGAAAAAAATCAGGCGCCCAGATATTACATAAGTACCCTAAATTGCAGTGTAATATTAAAACAGCCAGTATTTAACCTGCACAGATACAAAATAACTTACCCAAATGTAAAGCCCTTTACACATGTATCGATTTTTCCCCTATTTTCGATTCAATTTTGCTTATAGAAGTAAAATCAAATCGTATCCTAAACAAAATCGAATGGTTTTTGAATGCTTGCTCCCTTTTTCACAAAATCTAACAGAAAAATCTACCAAGTAAATATCAAAATCGATCTAGTAAATCGAATGTGTACAATGTACCATGAATGTATATCGAATTCGATATCGAATTCGATAACTAATGCAAAAGTACAGATCTAATGCCAAATCGAATGGAAAGGTCTAATGTCAGATCTAATAGAAAATCGAATCTAACATCGAATCAAAAGCAAATTGATGTGTGTGTACAGGGTTTAACTCTATCTGCACATGTTATATCTACCCCACCTGCAGTGCATATGGTTTTGTCCATTAAAGAAGGAGTTTGCTTTTGTAAACCAACAAAATCACCCTATTAGCCCAATTGAAGGCATAAAAAAGTTTGTTCAATCTCATAACTTTAGTTATTGATGACAAGTATCTAACCAATATTGTTTTTTACCTGAAGCTGTATTTGCTTCACATCCCAAATTTGTTATCCACAGAATGGTGACTTTCTATGGGGCAGATTCAATTAGACACCAGCAACTGTGCGGGACATACGCCATGGTCCATAATTTATGTCAATACCTCCATGAGAGCAGATAAATAATCCTACATAGCCAGCCACAAATGTTTCAGCAGCAATTCACAAGTATGTGCATTCCACAAAAAAAGATTACCAGAGCAGTGAGTGATTCCAAATCTTTCCTCCCTGTGAACAGGTCTTTCTTCGTCACTCCCAGGGCTTCCTTCTCCAGTGACCCACGGTGCTGTGAAGTGAGCTGCCACTTTCCAGCATCACTCTACTGCACCGGTGGTCACAGAGTAGCAGGAAGCAGTTTTTCTTGAAAACTGCTACAAAAGCCCATTAATGCATTATTCCAATGATGCTGAAATAATGCGACAAGGATGTGGAAACACAGTTTTTCACAATATATTGATAAAAATTATGTTTGTAAATGGACTTCTTAGTGTATTATTTAAAAGAACAGTCTAAATTATTGTTCAATGCACTAGTACAATACATCAGTATTATGATACATAGACAATAAATATTGGCAGTAAGAGATTTCATGTGCAAAATTTACAGATGTCAAGGCAGTAAAACAACACTTAATATGGTTTATTACATATTGACCCTAGAACTAGATTAGTTCAATAAGTGGTCTTCTATTAAAGAAAAGTCTGGTGTTGCCAATAGCAACCAATGCAAACTTATCTTTCATTGACCTGTGCTAAAACAGAAATCAGCTCATCAATATTCCTATGTTTTTATTACACTCTTTCTTAAATACTGTTATTATTGCTGCAGATGGCATAACTTGTTGCACAAGGTACTAGCCACGGCGTATGACCTACCCTTTTCGCTAAGCAGCAGGTGTTTTCAGAAGCAGCAACCATTTTGTCAACTATGACTTGCATAAAAACATTACAAAATGGCTGAAGATTCAGAACAGTGCTGGAAAAGTGATATCTTGTAGAAAGTTATTTTGATTTTATAAGTGAAAGAATGCTATATAGATAAGTACAGAGAGCGAAGACAGACAGCTAGTCTTCATGTTCATGTCAACAATATGAGAACTACCTGATAACAGAGCCATGCATGGTAGGCCCCAAGGCCACTCAAAATTTCCCTAGTAACAAAAAGTTTAATTATGACAGGATAATTGAAAGCAAAGCTTGCCAATAAGACTCAATGCTTATGAATAATTAATTTATTATTTTGAGTAAAGTTTAAATATCAGAGTTGGAGAAGGAAGGGGCAGGCAGTTGCGGAAGAACAGGCAAGCACGGGGGCTGGAGGTAACTATGAATGAGGTTTAATGGCTGATCACTGTCCTTGTTAGGTTTCCATTTTGATTTGATCTAGAATTATTGGTAAGGTGTAACCCAATCAATTTTATGTTTCTTGTGTTAGTCTGCATTTGCAAGTACCTGTAATCAAGCTATCTTTCAAGTAAAACATTTTCATTTATTTTTATTTTTTTTAAGTTTGTGTTGGCGTGAAATCATTTCAGCATTTGCCGTTGAATTTATGGGTTATAAAGTAATTAGAAATACTGTTGTTTTATCACCTGATACTTCTAGAACGGAAGCTAGAATCTGATTGGCTGCCAACGACAACACCTTCACTTTTGCTTATAGAAGTCTTAGTAACTCTATCCATAGGAATAGCTTGTACTCAATAAAAAGTCCACGAGTATTTGCAATAATAATTACCAATAATATAGCAAATTTCCAGTTGAATCGATAAGACAGAAGATACATATCCATTACCACAGCAGTCATGATTACCTCCATAATATTAATGAAACTATATGAAAGCATAAATCAAGAACACTTTGAAGTACATGCCATCTGATGTCCCACTACGTTCGTTAAAAAGAAGTTATTAAATGAACCAGCAGGCATTCTCGGTGTTCAGGATCCTGAAAAGCATTGACTATGTTTTACTGCATTGCAGGAAAAGAGGTGCCAAGCAGTCACAGTTATAATACACTACAAAGACTTGTTCTGAGCATATTTGCATTTCACATTTAAAGTGCAATAACTTTAAAACATCTGTTGATGGAGCAGGGAGCAAAAGACTCAAGCATCAACTCGATCAACTGATGAAGCAATTGAGGCTGCTATTGGAACATTCTGTTGATGTTTGCATTGCTAAGTAAAGCAAGTTCACATCTTTTATCACCATAATTAAAGGCAATGATTTTCTGTAAACATTTTCACCTCTAATTCAAATGCAACGTTTGAAAGCTATAACAAGGAGCTGTGTGTAATTTCAAATACAAGAAGTATTGCTTTGTGAAAGAGACACAAGAACAGGTATAGCAATATGTTTCCGTAGATTGGTAATGATTTCACATTTAAGCAAACACTTTATGTAGACACATCCTCAAGTACGGAGCGAGGCACTGGTGAATGTTATGTCTTGTATTTGTTTACTTGACATTATTATTTGAAAGGGGATTATTGCGGTTCCAAACCAGGATGGCAGCACTGTAATTGATCATTTATTCATCCGAATATATATTGGGAATAAAAATGAATGTACAGCTTTGCATGATTGCATTTCTTTCTGGGTCAACAACTTGGGAGTCTTTTAGAAGTATTGCGACTGCTGTATCTTGATTTGAATTTTTTTATATACAATTTATCCCCAAGACAATGTACTGTATCAAATTAAGCTAATTGGGCCATGACTCATTGCCAGGCTGCATTATATCTAATTGTGGTCTATGACCACAAAATAAGTAATTCTTAGTTACATTGCAGTACACTTAGCTTCTGCAGTAACATTTATGTACAATTATTGCAACTGAAATATTTCAGAAACATTAGTAAAACATTAGTAAAAAAACAAAGAAGAAAAAAAAAGAAGCCAATATAAAACTGGGAGCTGCTAATATACTTCCATCTATGAATCTGAGATATGTACAAGCACTAAACATGGAGACATAGGCAAAATATTGTTGAAATCAAATCATTTGTAGAGGGACCGATGGCCAGGTGGGCCCATTTCTTACCCCAAGGTGGAGGCTCTGCCTCACGGTCAGTGCACAGAGAGAGTGAGAGTGCACTGCTGGGTCAAGGAAGGAGAGGGGGACAACACATGCCGCTATTCCCCTCTCTCTTGCAAGCCAGAATAGGCAGTGCAGCGCATGCAAGCCTGGCGTATTCCATGTGTGCGCCCGTCGTGTGAGGGCGCATGCGAGTAGATGTGTAAGCGTAGATATGAAGCGAGGAGATTCGGGCAGTGGGTGGGGGGGGGTGCGTTCGCTGAAGCAGCGGTAAACGATGCACGGGACTGTGCATTGGACGTGAGATATACATCACACAAATTCGAATTGGGCTTATTTCCCAAATCAGATAAGTGAATAAATGCCATGAATGAATGAATAAATGCCTTGCAATAACATATGACCAAATTGGGACAGTTCCATTTTCCTAGAACTGTTCCACTGTTCCACAGTGTCCCGCAGTGGGGGGGCAGTGTGGACAGCATACACCACTCTGTAAGCATCAGTGCGCACAATGCGTAAACCCCAAACATCGGGAACAGTGAGTAAATGAGTGTGTTTGATATATATATTGTGATGGAATCAGCTGTGAGTGTAGTAACTGAGGGGAACAAGATGTGTGTATATGTGCGTATGTTGGTGCCAACTTGATGGAGAGGGCACCCCTTGTATGTATATACAGTATATATATATATATATATATATATATATATTATACACTAAACATCGGCACTCACCTTTCCTAGTTTTGGGGTGTGGCCACATTGTTTAAACAGAAGTTGTAGGGGCTCTGCACTTGTCAGAGAGAGAGAGAGAGACGAAGCACCCACCGTTACTGCAAAGAGGGCAATGAGATTAATAGGCGGCACTCCACGGTCTTTTAGTAAATCAACATATATAGTGCATAGTAAAAATATACAATTCCATCAGACAACGTTTCAAGACCAATTGAGGTCTTTTCATCAGGTCCAATATACAAGCAATTACATGAGTGCAAGATCCTAAAGGCAATGTGTGTGTGGGGACTGGGGACCAGTGAGTGCGTGTGTGTCATATGTATATTGTGAGGGAATCAGCTATGAGTGTGGTAACTGAGGGGAACATGATGTGTGTGTTGGTGTCGACTTGAGGGAGAAGTCCCTCGTTGAATGTGTGTGTGTGTGTGTGTATATATATATATATATATATATATATGTATATATTTTATATATATATATATATATATATATAGTAGTGGGATGAGCCGGCACTCCAAATGGGGATGATGCAAACGATAGCTGACCCGGTGCCTTCCAGCGTGGACATGCAGTCCTAGTACAGGGGTAGGAATCAGGCGGAACTCCCGGATTTGTTGCAAAGTGAAAAATATTTATTCAATCATCCAACATGTTTCGGGCACATGGCCCGTCCTCAGGGATATACAACAGTGCTAAAAACCACACATATAAATACTCAGACAAGTGATCAGAAACTCCCCCCACCTGAGTCAGCCAGCGCCGCCCCACTCACCTGCACCATCCAGGTCCAGTCCCCGCTTCCGCTTCCCCGGCGTGCAGTGGCATACATACCGCCATTGAGAAGGCTGTGTGTGAACCCGGCGCCTCTCTCTGATGTCATCACGCCCCCGCCACGCTCAAAGTCAGCTGGACAGCCAGGCCTCGCTCTGGATCCCGCAGGCCAGGAGGTTGCCATGGTGACCATACAAATAACGTCATAATCTAAAAAACAAACATATTATGAGAAAAACTGTGCATTTAAGAGGCCAAATCCTGGCCATTTTAAAAGGTATACATATACCAGTGCATGGAAAACATATTAAGAGAAAAATACAAAAGTGAAAAAACGTATATATAGAAAATATATGTTAAAAATCTGCAGGAAATTCATAGTGCATGTAGACCTCGGCGCTGCTTGCTACAATATACAAAAAATCACATTTATTCTTATGAAGACTGTAAGCAGCGTAAATATATAAATTTTTACATTATCTTATTAAGTTGAACTTCCATGGTTCTACTGTTGCAATATGTATGGAGCTGGGAATAAGCCGTTACTGAGCAGACTGTGCAAATAACTATATCTTAATGATTATTATATATTCTTAAAGATAAAGTGCATGGTGCTTGTTCACAGAAAGTGATACAAGCCATGTTGCTCATTCAGCCCCTTTGGTGCAAGGGTACCAAGCTTGTGTATCCACCTTGCCTCAAGCTGTAATAGCTTCTTCTTTCTATTGCCTCCTCTGGCAAGAATGGGAACATGGTCCACAATTTTGGACCTAATGCTGGCCAAATTGTGTTTCTTTTAAGCACAGTGTCGGGCCACTGGCTGTTCGCTTTGGCCGGATGGCCGAATTTATAACAATCCACAGTCCAGTTAAATGTGTCTGGTGAATGACTGGGTACATATGATAAGCCTTTGGATAATACAGCTGTTTCGTCTTCAGTTAAAGGAATAGACGACAGGTTAAACACCAATTCTTCTATCTGCGGCTCCCTGGACTGTGGATTGTTATAAATTCGGCCGGACCCTCAGATTGAGGGAATATTATAAGGACAAACCTATAGTCGACCAGTTGAACGTCGACATCCCCATACAGTTGAAGAAACTGCTACCTAAATCATCATTTGTCCACCAGGTGTCTAATCCTTGGATTAAGACTTTTACACGTATGATGGAAGTGGCAGGACAGATTGGTCCTACATCCGCTGATTTACAGCGCAACAATTTGTCCAAAATTGAGAGAGAAGCCCTGCAGAATTTAAAAACAAGAACTGACATCGTAATCCGCAAAGCGGATAAAGGTGGATCCGTGGTAGTCCAGGACCTGTCCGATTATGTCATTGAATGCATGCGGCAACTGTCTGACACACAGGTGTACGAGGTTTTACCTAAAGACCCCACTCAGGTCTATAAAAAAGAGCTGGATAATCTCACTGGTGCAGCTGCCCGTGATGGCATCATATCAGAGGCATTGAGTAAAGCTTTGAGTGTTGAGTATCCCATCACCCCACTCCTATATATGCTACCTAAGGTGCACAAGAGTTTGGACAAGCCCCCTGGCAGACCCATCATCTCTGCCAGGGGCTCGTTATTCCAACCAGTGTCTACCTATTTGGATGCTTTACTAAACCCTTGTGTACAGAAGACCAGATCGTATCTTAAGGATACTAACCATCTATTGGAATTACTCAATGCTCTAGGTCCTCTACCAGATGATGTCGTCATGTGCAGCGCAGATGTTACAGGGCTTTACACCTGCATACCCCACGTTGATGGGATGCGGGCTGTGGAGCACCTCATCAGTGATAATGAGACCTACAAAGGTCCACCTGTCTCTTTGTTTATGAGTTTGCTTCAAATGGTTTTGAACAGAAATTATTTTTTGTTTAATGATGTGGTGTACCAACAGCGCCTTGGCGTAGCGATGGGATCCAATGTGGCCCCATCCTACGCCAACGCCTACATGAATGAGATAGACCAACAGCTAGTCTTCCAAGTACCATATGTTGACAAGATATTGCTATTTCGCAGATACATTGATGATCTGCTGATCTTTTGGAGAGGCAGCATGGAGGAGCTCAAAGAAATCTTTGATACACACAATGCACTGACTCATCCTGTCAAGTTGACACATAATATGAGTAAAACAGTCATCAATTATTTAGATGTCAAAATCAGTCTCAACAATGGAATAATAAGTACATCACTTCATGTAAAAGAGACTGATCGTAACACCATTCTCAGGTATGAGAGCTGTCACCCCAGAGCACTGAGGGAGGGGTTACCCTACTCTCAGATGCTCAGAGTACGGAGGATAGTCAGCGATGAGGCCCAAGCCCACATAGAGTTAAATACCATGCAAACAAAATTTGAACAGAGAGGATATAAAAAGAAAGAATTATCCAAAATTAAAGAAAAGGTATTAAACACTCCACGAGAAACAGCTTTAACCACCAGCACCAATAGGGAAGCTCTAGGAAGTAAAATTCCTTGGGTTACACAGCATGTGATGGGCAGCTGTGAAACCACAAAAAAAGTTAAAAAATTATGGCCCCTAATTACGTCACACAAAGATCTCAAAAGTTTACAGAACACACAAATCATGCCAGCTTACAAAAGAGGGCGTAATCTGGCAGATTTGTTGGTAAAAACTGACATTGCCAGATTAACCAAAGGTAGCAAACCTACTCATTTTTTGTCCCGCCCTAAAGGTTGTTACAGATGTGTGGGAGGATGTGTGACCTGTAGCTCCATGATTGTAGGAGACACAGTGAGCCATCCCCACACTGGACAAAAAATCAATATTAGACACTCTGTCACGTGTTACAGCCGCTATGTTGTCTATATTCTGTCTTGTCCATGTGGGTTATACTACGTGGGCAAGACAGAAACACAATTTAAAGAAAGAATGGCGAACCATCGTCTAGCTATACGACAAGCTTTAACATCCGGCCAAAGCGAACAGCCAGTGGCCCGACACTGTGCTGAAAAGAAACACAATTTGGCCAGCATTAGGTCCAAAATTGTGGACCATGTTCCCATTCTTGCCAGAGGAGGCAATAGAAAGAAGAAGCTATTACAGCTTGAGGCAAGGTGGATACACAAGCTTGGTACCCTTGCACCAAAGGGGCTGAATGAGCAACATGGCTTGTATCACTTTCTGTGAACAAGCACCATGCACTTTATCTTTAAGAATATATAATAATCATTAAGATATACAGTAGTTATTTGCACAGTCTGCTCAGTAACGGCTTATTCCCAGCTCCATACATATTGCAACAGTAGAACCATGGAAGTTCAACTTAATAAGATAATGTAAAAATTTATATATTTACGCTGCTTACAGTCTTCATAAGAATAAATGTGATTTTTTGTATATTGTAGCAAGCAGCGCCAAGGTCTACATGCACTATGAATTTCCTGCAGATTTTTAACATATTTTATATGTACGTTTTTCTTTATATACGTTTTTTCACTTTTGTATTTTTCTCTTAATATGTTTTCCATGCACTGGTATATGTATACCTTTTAAAATGGCCAGGATTTGGCCTCTTAAATGCACAGTTTTTCTCATAATATGTTTGTTTTTTAGATTATGACGTTATTTGTATTGTCACCATGGCAACCTCCTGGCCTGCGGGATCCAGAGCGAGGCCTGGCTGTCCAGCTGACTTTGAGCGTGGCGGGGGCGTGATGACGTCGAAGAGAGGCGCCGGGTTCACACACAGCCTTCTCAATGGCGGTATGTATGCCACTGCACGCCGGGGAAGCGGAAGCGGGGACTGGACCTGGATGGCGCAGGTGAGTGGGGCGGCGCTGGCTGACTCAGGTGGGGGGAGTTTCTGATCACTTGTCTGAGTATTTATATGTGTGGTTTTTAGCACTGTTGTATATCCCTGAGGACGGGCCATGTGCCCGAAACATGTTGGATGATTGAATAAATATTTTTCACTTTGCAACAAATCCGGGAGTGCCACCTGATTCCTACCCCTATATATATATATATATATATGTATATATATATATATATATATATATATATATATATGTATCCTGACCTCTGAGCTGTGTGGATATCAATGCTGTGGTGTCTTGAGAAAGGCCCTCCAGTGGCAGAAACGTAGACCTACATAAAACCAAATCTGGTAATGGGTTACCAATAAAGAAGCTGTCATTACGTGAAATCCTGGTGAGTGGCCTTATTGGGATCGGTCCCACTCTATATATTATTGGGACACATTGTGTTGCTTTAAAGGAGCACCCCCTCAATGTTCAAAGCTGGTCGTGAGTGCATAATCTACAAAGATTTATATATATATATATATATATATAATATATATATATATATATATATATATATATATATATATATATATATATATATATATATATAGGGTGTAGGAAGCAGGCGGCACTCTCGGATTTAGTGAAAGCAAAAAAGTGAGTTTAATCCGACATGTTTCGGGCCAAGTCAGCCCGTCCTCAGGGATCAACAACATTACAACCGTGCACAATATAAATACAAAAACCAAGCAGAAAACACCCCCCCCACGCTGTGCGGTCACCCGCCCCTCATACCTGCGTCCTCCATTGCCAGTCTACAGCTCTGCCTATACACAGCGTGTATTGCCGTTCCCGGCGCCATTAGGGAGGCCGTCACTCTGCCCAGTGTTCAGTCACTCCCTCTGACGTCATCGAGCGTCTCCTCACGCTGCGGTCCAGGTCAAGAGCCAAGCCTCACGCTGGATTGTGCAGGGAGATCGCGGTTGCCATGGTGCCTGGGGGTACACAAAATTACACATTATAAACATTGTTAAAATACACATCTAAAATAACGTGATAATTAAGGGCTGATGCAGCCAAATTACGAGGCAATGAAATTGCCATAAAGGTGAGAATAAAGTGAAAATATAAAGAAAAAAACTGTTAAAGAAAAAACATTTTAAAAAAACATTTGCAGCGTGACATGTCTGCTTCGCAGTGCCTGCCAGGGGGGTCCTTAACTAACTCACATATTGTGAATATATTGTGTATAATACTTAAATTCTATGTTAATAAAGCTTGGATAGCCCCTAATCTGGCACAGCACTGTTCCGCTTGATGTCTGGTGTGAATGTACAGCTATCTACACATATTGTGGACAAATTCATAATATTATAAAAAATGGTACATTCCATGCTGTTCATTTAACCCTCGAGGAGAGAGTGTGTCCAAAAGGTGAATCCACCTTGCCTCCAGTTGTAATAGCATTCTTTTTCTGGTGCCACCTCTGGGGGGGAACTGGTACATGGTCCACAATTTTGGACCTGATGCTCGCTACACTGTGTTTTTTCTCAGCACAATGTCGTGCGACCGGTTGCTCACTCCGGCCAGTTGTGAGTGCCTGTCTGATGGCTAGGCGGTGGTTCGCCATCCTTTCTTTAAACTGGCATTCTGTCTTGCCCACGTAGTAAAGCCCACACGGGCAAGACAGAATGTATACAATGTAACGGCTGGAACAAGTGACAGAGTGTTTAATTTTAATTTTGCGGCCTGTGTGGGGGTGGTTTATTGTGTCCCCTGCTAGCATAGAGCTGCATGTCACACAACCTGTACATTTAAAGCAGCCTTTGGGGCGAGATAGAAAATGGGTTGGCATGGTATTTTTCTTCATTAATCTAGCCACGTCTGTTTTCACTAATTAGTCTGCTAAGTTATGACCTCTTTTATACGCTGGCATGATTCGGGTGTTATATAAACTTTTTAATTCCCTATCTGTGGCCACTATGGGCCATAGGGTTTTAACCTGTTTGGTAATTTCCATGCTACCCACTGTGTGCTGTGTGACCCATGGGATCCTGTTACCCAGTTCCTTTTTCTTGTTATTAGTCGTAAGTGCTGTCTCACGGGGGATACTGAGGACTTTGCTTCTGATCTTCTCAAGGTCACTCTTATTATAACCCCTCTGTTCAAATTTACTTTGCATGTCATTTAAAGCTTGTTGGGCCGTGTCATCATTGCTAGTGATCCTCCTTACCCTCAACATTTGAGAGTAAGGAAGGCCTTGACGTAGTGCTATGGGGTGGCAACTGTCATGATGCAAAATGGTGTTTCGATCTGTGTTTTTGACATATAATGATGTTTCAATTTTACTGGCTCTAAGATGTATTTTTACGTCCAGGAAGTGTATGACTTCCATACTCATGTCAAAGGTAAATTTAACAGGATGCATGCGACTGTTGTGCTCCTCAAAAACACTCCTAAGCTCCTCTGCAGTACCGCTCCAAATGATGAGCAAGTCATCTATAAATCTGCGGTATAGAATGACTTTGTCTGCGTGTGGGGCTGAAAAAAACAAGGATTGATCGACCTCACTCATAAACGCATTAGCGTAGGATGGAGCCACATTGGATCCCATCGCTACGCCAAGCTGTTGTCGATACATCGTTCCATTGAACAAAAAATAATTTCAATTTAGCACTAAATTCAACAGGTTCATGAAGAATGGTACCGATGGGCCTTTATAGGCCTCACTAGTGCTAATCATGTTCTCCACTGCACTCATTCCCTCAACATGTGGTATACAAGTATACAATCCCACAACATCTGCACTGCATAAGATAGTATCTGCAGGCAGATTGTCCAGGGAACTCAAAAGCTCCAAAAGATGATTAGTGTCCTTGAGATAGGATTGGGTTGCCTGTATGCAGGGATTTAGAAAAGCATCTAGTTAGGTAGACACAGGCTGAAAGAGAGAACCCCTGGCAGATATTATTGGTCTGCCAGGGGGTTTCTCCAGCCTCTTGTGGACCTTGGGCAACATATTCAACAGGGGAATGATGGGATATTCACTACAAAGAGCTTTACCCAGTTCCTCTGTAATGGTGCCCTCCCTAATGGCAGAATTTATTACCATTTCCATTTCCTTCTTGTAGTCCATCGTAGGGTCCCTGTTAAGTAACTCATACGTTTCAGTGTCAGCCTGGTGTGTGCATTCATTCACATAGTCCTGTTAAGTCCTGGACCACTAGTGACCCACCTTTGTCCGCCTTGCGGATTACGATATCAGTCCTTTTTTGTAGGTCACGCAAGGCGTTTTCTTCCTCCCTTGTCAGATTTTTATGCCATGCTCTGGTTGTAGGTGCATGGCCAGCTTCTTCCATCATGCTGGAGAATGTCTTAATGGTTGGGCTGGGTACTTGAGGGTCATAGGTGGATCTGGGCATCAGTTTCTTAAGCTGCATAGGGATATCACAGCCGCTCTGTGTCACATTTTCCTTGCCCCAAAAGTGTTCTTTCAACCTCAGAGATCGTCCAAATTTATAGCAGTCTACTTTCTATTCAAATGGATTGGATGTATGACTCGGAATGAATGAAAGTCCTTTTGATAAGACTGCTGTCTCTGCAGGTGTTAACGGGGTCTTGGATAAATTAAATACCAGTTCCTCTAGCGGCGACTGCCTTTGCTCTGACAGAGTGTTTAATTTTAATTTTGTGGCCTGTGTGGGGGTGGTCGCAAAATTAAAATTAAACACTCTGTCACTTGTTCCAGCCGTTACATTGTATACATTCTGTCTTGCCCGTGTGGGCTTTACTACGTGGGCAAGACAGAATGCCAGTTTAAAGAAAGGATGGCGAACCACCGCCTAGCCATCAGACAGGCACTCACAACTGGCCGGAGTGAGCAACTGGTCGCACAACATTGTGCTGAGAAAAAACACAGTGTAGCGAGCATCAGGTCCAAAATTGTGGACCATGTACCAGTTCCCCCCAGAGGTTGCAATAGAAAAAGAATGCTATTACAACTGGAGGCAAGGTGGATTCACCTTTTGGACACACTCTCTCCTCGAGGGTTAAATGAACAGCATGGAATGTACCATTTTTTATAATATTATGAATTTGTCCACAATATGTGTAGATAGCTGTACATTCACACCAGACATCAAGCGGAACAGTGCTGTGCCAGATTAGGGGCTATCCAAGCTTTATTAACATAGAATTTAAGTATTATACACAATATATTCACAATATGTGAGTTAGTTAAGGACCCCCCTGGCAGGCACTGCAAAGCAGACATGTCACGCTGCAAATGTTTTTTTAAAATGTTTTTTCTTTAACAGTTTTTTTCTTTATATTTTCACTTTATTCTCACCTTTATGGCAATTTCATTGCCTCGTAATTTGGCTGCATCAGCCCTTAATTATCACGTTATTTTAGATGTGTATTTTAACAATGTTTATAATGTGTAATTTTGTGTACCCCCAGGCACCATGGCAACCGCGATCTCCCTGCACAATCCAGAGTGAAGCTTGGCTCTTGACCTGGACCGCAGCGTGAGGAGACGCCCGATGACGTCAGAGGGAGTGACTGAGCACTGGGCAGAGTGACGGCCTCCCTAATGGCGCCGGGAACGGCAATACACGCTGTGTATAGGCAGAGCTGTAGACTGGCAATGGAGGACGCAGGTATGAGGGGCGGGTGACCGCACAGCGTGGGGGGTGTGTTTTCTGCTTGGATTTTGTATTTATATTGTGCACGGTTGTAATGTTGTTGATCCCTGAGGACGGGCTGACTTGGCCCGAAACATGTCGGATTAAACTCACTTTTTTGCTTTTACTAAATCCGAGAGTGCCGCCTGCTTCCTACACCCTGCATTGGGGCCGCAAGGTCCATACTGGAAGGCACCGGGTCAGTAAACGACTGGACCTACTATTGGGAGTGCCGGCCACCACGCAAACTATAAGAAGGTAACACAGACTGTGAGTTCTTCCAGGACTGTATACCGGCAAGGCACCCACACCAGGTCAACTTATCCTCAACCAGGGAGAAGCCACAACATCTGCTTGCAGCACAGAGGAGCAGGGACAGTAGTCCATTTTGTGCATCCAACCAGCCCTCCACACAGCAAACCGCCCCCCCCTACCCCCCTCCAATAAGCCTTAGCAGGTGTAAAGTGGAGAGGTTTGACAATTTCCCTGATTATGGAGCCCAACCTTGCAGGTGTCAGCCTGACACAGATCGACACGGGAGACCGATTCAGCTATTCAGACAGTGATGCTGACACCATTATAAAAGCTGCATTTGTACAAGTACAGATACCTGCTGTGGAGAATGAAGAGCTTTACAGAGATTGGTATGCCCTTAAGAAAAGGGAGGTCGACTATATGCTACATGCCTCTACCCTGGCGGAATATTTCACGGACAAACAGATCCCACGGGGATTCCGGGTTCGGAATGTCCCCACTATTGGGAGAAATAATGTTGCCTTTTGCAAAAGATGGGTGGGCATTTTAAATAAGTGTTCTATGGACCTGCTTTTATTAGTAGTAGACGAGTCGACCAAGGAGCTCACAGCAGTGAAAGAAAAAATTGCAGCATTCGAGTCTACCCATGTGTCGACATTGACGGTTGACACCCAAACAGATTGGAGCAGCAAACTTAAAAATCAAATAGAAGCCTATCATAAAGAGCTCTTGAAATAAAAAAAAAAAAAGAGGAAGGTACAGACCGATTATGAGACCAATCGAGTGTACCATTGGCTTAGCACAGCGGGTACGCATATGAGTTCACAAGGACCCCCCAAGCAGCGTCGACAAAGATACAGATGCGGAGGCGACAAGGAAGGCACCAGCACCTCGGCTAGTGATTTTGAAAGTGCCACCCAAGAAACCATTGAGGGAAATCCCCCTTTAGGGGTACGGACCCGGGCGGGTCTAAAAACACCCACCGACAGAGGAGGCGGACGCGGCGCGGTCGGAAGGCCGAAAGGCAGAGCAGTCCGCAAAGGCAGCCGCCGCTAGAGGAACTGGTATTTAATTTATCCAAGACCCCGTTAACACCTGCAGAGACAGCAGTCTTATCAAAAGGACTTTCATTCATTCCGAGTCATACATCCAATCCATTTGAATGGAAAGTAGACTGCTATAAATTTGGACGATCTCTGAGGTTGAAAGAACACTTTTGGGGCAAGGAAAATGTGACACAGAGCGGCTGTGATATCCCTATGCAGCTTAAGAAACTGATGCCCAGATCCACCTATGACCCTCAAGTACCCAGCCCAACCATTAAGACATTTTCCAGCATGATGGAAGAAGCTGGCCATGCACCTACAACCAGAGCATGGCATAAAAATCTGACAAGGGAGGAAGAAAACGCCTTGCGTGACCTACAAAAAAGGACTGATATCGTAATCCGCAAGGCGGACAAAGGTGGGTCAGTAGTGGTCCAGGACTTACAGGACTATGTGAATGAATGCACACGCCAGTTGGCTGACACTGAAATGTATGAGGTACTTAACAGGGACCCTACGATGGACTACAAGAAGGAAATGGAAATGGTAATAAATTCTGCCATTAGGGAGGGCACCATTACAGAGGAACTGGGTAAAGCTCTTTGTAGTGAATATCCCATCATTCCCCTGTTGAATATGTTGCCCAAGGTCCACAAGAGGCTGGAGAAACCCCCTGGCAGACCAATAATATCTGCCAGGGGTTCTCTCTTTCAGCCTGTGTCTACCTACCTAGATGCTTTTCTAAATCCCTGCATACAGGCAACCCAATCCTATCTCAAGGACACTAATCATCTTTTGGAGCTTTTGAGTTCCCTGGACAATCTGCCTGCAGATACTATCTTATGCAGTGCAGATGTTGTGGGATTGTATACTTGTATACCACATGTTGAGGGAATGAGTGCAGTGGAGAACATGATTAGCACTAGTGAGGCCTATAAAGGCCCATCGGTACCATTCTTCATGAACCTGTTGAATTTAGTGCTAAATCGAAATTATTTTTTGTTCAATGGAACGATGTATCGACAACAGCTTGGCGTAGCGATGGGATCCAATGTGGCTCCATCCTACGCCAATGCGTTTATGAGTGAGGTCGATCAATCCTTGTTTTTTTCAGCCCCACACGCAGACAAAGTCATTCTATACCGCAGATTTATAGATGACTTGCTCATCATTTGGAGCAGTACTGCAGAGGAGCTTAGGAGTGTTTTTGAGGAGCACAACAGTCGCATTCATCCTGTTAAATTTACCTTTGACATGAGTATGGAAGTCATACACTTCCTGGACGTAAAAATACATCTTAGAGCCAGTAAAATTGAAACATCATTATATGTCAAAAACACAGATCGAAACACCATTTTGCATCATGACAGTTGCCACCCCATAGCACTACGTCAAGGCCTTCCTTACTCTCAAATGTTGAGGGTAAGGAGGATCACTAGCAATGATGACACGGCCCAACAAGCTTTAAATGACATGCAAAGTAAATTTGAACAGAGGGGTTATAATAAGAGTGACCTTGAGAAGATCAGAAGCAAAGTCCTCAGTATCCCCCGTGAGACAGCACTTACGACTAATAACAAGAAAAAGGAACTGGGTAACAGGATCCCATGGGTCACACAGCACACAGTGGGTAGCATGGAAATTACCAAACGGGTTAAAACCCTATGGCCCATAGTGGCCACAGATAGGGAATTAAAAAGTTTATATAACACCCGAATCATGCCAGCGTATAAAAGAGGTCGTAACTTAGCAGACCAATTAGTGAAAACTGACGTGGCTAGATTAATGAAGAAAAATACCATGCCAACCCATTTTCTATCTCGCCCCAAAGGCTGCTTTAAATGTACAGGTTGTGTGACATGCAGCTCTATGCTAGCAGGGGACACAATAAACCACCCCCACACAGGCCGCAAAATTAAAATTAAACACTCTGTCACTTGTTCCAGCCGTTACATTGTATACATTCTGTCTTGCCCGTGTGGGCTTTACTACGTGGGCAAGACAGAATGCCAGTTTAAAGAAAGGATGGCGAACCACCGCCTAGCCATCAGACAGGCACTCACAACTGGCCGGAGTGAGCAACCGGTCGCACGACATTGTGCTGAGAAAAAACACAGTGTAGCGAGCATCAGGTCCAAAATTGTGGACCATGTACCAGTTCCCCCCCAGAGGTGGCAATAGAAAAAGAATGCTATTACAACTGGAGGCAAGGTGGATTCACCTTTTGGACACACTCTCTCCTCGAGGGTTAAATGAACAGCATGGAATGTACCATTTTTTATAATATTATGAATTTGTCCACAATATGTGTAGATAGCTGTACATTCACACCAGACATCAAGCGGAACAGTGCTGTGCCAGATTAGGGGCTATCCAAGCTTTATTAACATAGAATTTAAGTATTATACACAATATATTCACAATATGTGAGTTAGTTAAGGACCCCCCTGGCAGGCACTGCGAAGCAGACATGTCACGCTGCAAATGTTTTTTTTAAAATGTTTTTTCTTTAACAGTTTTTTTCTTTATATTTTCACTTTATTCTCACCTTTATGGCAATTTCATTGCCTCGTAATTTGGCTGCATCAGCCCTTAATTATCACGTTATTTTAGATGTGTATTTTAACAATGTTTATAATGTGTAATTTTGTGTACCCCCAGGCACCATGGCAACCGCGATCACTCTGCACAATCCAGAGTGAGGCTTCGCTCTTGACCTGGACCGAAGCGTGAGGAGACGCCCGATGACGTCAGAGGGAGTGACTGAACACTGGGCAGAGTGACGGCCTCCCTAATGGCGCCGGGAATGGCAATACACGCTGTGTATAGGCAGAGCTGTAGACTGGCAATGGAGGACGCAAGTATGAGGGGCGGGTGACCGCACAGCGTGGGGGGGGTGTTTTCTGCTTGGTTTTTGTATTTATATTGTGCACGGTTGTAATGTTGTTGATCCCTGAGGACGGGCTGACTTGGCCCGAAACATGTCGGATTAAACTCACTTTTTTGCTTTCACTAAATCCGAGAGTGCCGCCTGCTTCCTACACCCTGCATTGGGGCCGCAAGGTCCATACTGGAAGGCACCGGGTCAGTAAACGACTGGACCTACTATTGGGAGTGCCAGCCACCACGCAAACTATATATATATATATATATATATATATATATATATATATATATATATATATATATATATATATATATACACATAATTGCAGAAGCCTGGAACTCTGTATGTCCTGAAGAAGACAGGCAATGCCCGAAATACTCTGGAATAAAGCACAAGGACTGGGTTCCATCAGTTCTGATTGGAGCCAAAACCATCTGTGCTGCTGGGATATGGGTGCTTTGCTGGGTGATGGATGCTAGATCAGGGGTGGAACTAACAGCAGTGCTTGGGGGCATCAGGCAACATTTTGCTACGGCATTAAATTAGTTAGGGCCTGCTCTGTGCATGAAATTATGAAAGCATTTTTGATGCACATGAATAGTATTTAGATGTATATTTCAAACATCAAAAACCAATACATTCAAATATACATGAGTCATATTATCATATCTGTTTCAAATACATTGATTTGAGGTTGGCACATTTAGGTTAGCTCTGGGCAATGTACTGTATGTAGAATGAGACATTTAATAAAACATCTAGAATAGTTTTTTGGCAGAGACACATAGATTAGAGCATCATTTACATAACAGTGATAACTGAATTCTGTTTCAGAGAAAGCAGACATGTGATGAATATACAGTATAGAAAGGAACTATTACAGAAGACCTACAGAAAATGTGCTCCAAAAAGTCAAAATGGAGCAACCTAACAAAAATAGAACAGATGGCACTTTTAACCTTAAAACAAGATACATCTATAGTTATTTAAAGACTCTTTAAAACAAGATACATCTATAGTTATAAAAAGTGCAGATAAGAGGGGGGGGGGGGGGGGGTTGTTCTATTAGACCGTACGTATTATGTTGAGGAAGCCTACAGGCAACTGCATGACAAAAAATTCTATAAAAGTTTGAAATCAGATCCGACTCAAGAAATTTAGTTGCGTATTAAAGGTATGCTAGATGAGGCTCTCAGTGGAGATATAATAACCAGGGAAGAATTCAATATTTTATTTGTAAAATATCCAGCCACCCCTATTTTTTATCACATCCCTAAAATTCACAAAGCACTAGTATCACCTCAAGGGCGTCCTATAATTTCAGGGATAGGGGGACTCACTTCTAATTTATCACAGTTCATTGATTATTTTTTACAGAAATATGTCACAGGTTTAAAATCCCATATAAGAGACACTATGCACATACTCAATAAAATGGAGGAAATTTAATGGCAACCAAATTATTCTTTCATCCTGCTGGATGTGAGTGCATTATACACGCATATCCCCCATGAGAAAGGGGTTGAGGCTGTTACAATCTTCTTAAATGCAGATCCATCAATCACAGACAAATTAAGAACTTTTCTTTTTGATTCAATCACCTTCATTTTAACACACAATTATTTTTTATTTGATCAGCACTTTTTTCTTCAGGTGGTAGGAACGGCCATGGGTATCAGATTCGCGCCAAGCTTTGCCAACTTGTACATGGGTATGTTTGAGGAGGAGTATATTTGGAAAGGACCCTTTGGCACGGATCTGATATTCTATGGCCGTTACATCGATGATTTAATTATAATTAGGAAAAGGGATCTAATTAGAGCACAAGAATTTGTTTCACATTTGAATAATAACAATTATAATCTCACTTTCACTTCTTGGTTTGACTGTCACAAAGTTAACTTCCTTGATTTGACCATCTCCACTGAGAGCCTCACAAAATCTATTACAACTACAAACTATAAAAAGAAAGTAGACACGAACGAGTAGTATATATGTATTACAATGCAAGTGTGGCCTGCAGTATGTGGGCCACACTACACGAAAATTGAAAGACAGATTCAGGGAACATTGGCTAAATATCATGAAGAAATTTCCGCATCATAGTGTCTCAAGACACATAGCTGAATGCCATCAGGGAAATATCGATGGGATTCAAGTATTTGGTGTACATCATGTCAAGAAAACTCTAAGGGGAGGAGATAGATTTAGGGATTTAGCGGAGAAAGAAGCATTTTAGATATTCCAAATGCAAACCCTCACTCCTCTAGGGCTAAATGCCAATATAGATCTAGAATCATTTGTGTAAACTAGAGAATATAAGAGGGGTAGTTTAGAAGAAATAAATTACAAAAGTGAGCAGAAAATGTATGTTTTATTCATTAAGATACAAATATCTGGATGAGATATTGCATTGTTAAACACAGAATGAGATGGACTCTGTAGATGGGCGAGAGATCGGCCTAAAAGTGAAGGGAGCACTGTGATTCCCATTTCTGGCAGCCTTGAGCCCCCAGACCGGCACTGGGGGTGTGGCTTGCACGGACTCATTCAGCCGGTCTGTCCCCCAGAGACAGGAACCATCCCAGCCAAAAGCTACAATCAAAAAATAGATATCATATACCTGTGTGCTGTCCTTGCTAGGATAACCGTTGGAAGGACAAAGACTTATAGATGTATGTGAGAAATATAGGAGAATAAAATAAACTATATGTACAGCTATCTTTATTCATATATATATATATATATATATATGTGTATACTTTATAACATACAATGTAAACAGAGGATTTACCTACTTTTATTGTCTTATTATCGTTACGTTACACGTAAAGGATTCCATGAGCTCGGGTGGTGTAATGGATAGGGAAATAAGCTAACAAACCTAGTGACCCGGGTTCAAGTCCCATGGAGACTGTCTTTATTTCTATTTTGATTTTCATTTTTAACCTTTTTGTTTTTAATATTATCGAATAAAATTATTTTATGCATAATTCAGGAATATTACTCATTTGAGTTTTGTATATAGATTGCTGTGTACGTTCCTTTGTTAAGGAATATTATGTTATCACACAAATAGCAGATAGATGGTATTCACCACAGTGCGCACACACCAAACAGCTAGGATGAGAACACTCTGGGGTGTTTTCTTCAATACCCCCAAAAAAGACAATATGGGAAAATAAATGAGTGGTTATAACAGATCATCGCGTAAAACAGTATATTTAATGGACATAAATGAATACAAAACAAACATATGAACACAATCCAGACATCAATGCTGGGCATACAGAGTAAAGTGACTTTGTGCAGAAATCCACTGAGGTATAATTACCAGATGGATTTGAACTGTGGTGTGAAGACAGTTCAAAATGGGCTTGAAATAATGCAGGTATGGATCCCGGGTCTCATTCAGCAGAATCAGTCCTGGGTAACAGCCTCAAGGATCTCCGTCAGTCACTCCCACGACGCGTTTCGGACCCCTAATCTGGGTCCTATACACCTTAAAAAAGGACCCAGATTAGGGGTCTGAAACGCGTCAGTGGGATTGTTTGTTTTGTTCCCATGAAAACGCTGGGCGTATGTATGGTAATCCGGTCGTGACGCACGTGTGGGGGACGGACAGCTGACATAGCCGGATGTCAGCTGCCCGCCCATATCTATGCTTTTGCATGGAGAATTGCCCGAGTGGTCTGGAGCATTTGGTGCTGCCTGACCACTCGGTCCAGCATTCGCTGGTCAGCGACCATCGAATGATGGGCGAGGTTACCACAGATGGAGGAGGTGTTCACATTAAATATCCACTTGCGGTCCGTTCGGTCGGCATCTTACCGCATTCAGACGGTTTGAGCGATCCATACGGAAGGCGGGCTAAGAACACTCGATTCCTGTCCGAAAATACGCATCTGACCGATTCAACTAGAACAAGGGCCATGGTGCACAGTGCACATGCGTGCAGTCTGTGGAGGAGCCCTCAGCCCAGCATTAAGGTGAAGAGCAGCAGCAGCCACCCACAGAGCAGAGGCTCAGCAGAGGTCAGGCCAGTTCTGAAGATAATCACGGGGAGAGTATCATATTTACTACTTTATTTTTTTTTGCAAAGCTGGGGCCACTTGCTTGAGTTTCCCCCCAGGCTAAAAGTTGCCAGCCAGCCCCTGGGTGCCAGATACGGCGCCAATAACACTTCCTGCTGTGCATGGTGATTATGTGTTGCACAGTCAAAATGGGATATGGTCGAATTGTCGACCCCAACTAGGTCGACAGTCATTGGGTTGACATACAGCAAGGTCGACAGGGGTCTAGGTCGACATGGGTGAAGGTCAACAGGGGTCTAGGTCGACAAGGGACTAGGTTGACAGGAGTCTAGGTCGACACATGCATTTGGTCGACATGTGTTAAGTCGACAGTCAAAAGGTCGACATGTGTTTTTTTTACTGTTTTTGAGCCGACATGTGCTGACAGGCGGTATTTCATGCCCTACCATCCACTAGAGCATGGTGGGAGAATAAAATAGTGTGCCGAGCATAGTGAGCCACCATGTTCAAAGCATTGGATGCAGTGCACTTAAAATTGTGTCCATATCAACTGGAGATGATGTCATCTCCAAGCGCCGCCCCCATTTACACTGCAGGTCGGTACCACAGTGTAAACGGTGCAAATCCTGGATATTTCCTGGCTTGGAACCATTTTGGATTTGGGTGTAAAAGGGGTGCAAGTGTTTCTGTATGGTTCTCATCAGATATGGCTTTAGTATATAATATATCAGTGAATTGCAAACCTAACGATGGCCTAAAATCCAATACCCCTTATCAAACCTTATCCAAAATGCTTGGGACCACAAGCATTTTGGATAAGGGATTTTTTTGGATTTTGAATTCTTTTTTAAACTTACTTGGTCCCTTGGTCATGCCCCGATGGTCCCCTGACATCCTTGGTGTCCCAGGCATCCATGGCAGCCTCCAGGATCCTCTTGAGCTGTATCTCCGGTCCGGCGAGTGCGCGGGCGTGCCAGTGACATCACTAGCGCATCCGGGCATTAGCGCAATGCACCCCTGGGACTGGAGATGCCACTGAAAAGGATCTCGGAGGCCACTGTGGACATCGGGGGATGAGGTAAGTATGAAAAAAGGGGCGGGGGGGGGGAAACAAAGAAAACCATGAAATAGTGTGAAAAACCATGGTTTTCTGAATATTTCGGTTTTTGGAATACACGGATAAGGGAGACCTGACCTGTACTTAGTAAATAAAGCATATACCCTATAGTGTCCACACCCTTCACACAACAAGCTTATTGATTTACAGATATTCTACCCCTTCACTCTTTATCTATTCACTGTTAATTTATGATAGATTGTAAGCTTGCAGCAGGGCCCTCTAACCCCCAAGTCTGTTGTTACCCAGTTTGTTTTACCACTGTCTACTATTGTAAAGCGCAACGGAATCTGCTTCGCTATATAAGAAACTAAATAAATAATAATAAATAAATAAAGATAATTTTCTATAACTTTCTATTTTTGCCCCATTCCTATCCTTCATCTCCCTACACTATCACCCCTCTATCTATTATCTTTGCTCATTTTACTAATGAAACGCATTCATTCCTATTATCATTCCCAACTCATTCTCCATCCTGTATTCCTTCCTCTTCTTTTGCCTGAAGATACAGTATGTTGTCTAATTATCAGATACATTTTTTTTACTATTTTGCTTTAACTAAAACTGCCTAGTGGATGGTAGGGCATGAAATTCCACCTGTCGGCACATGTCGGTTAATAAAAAAGATGAAAAACTTGTGTCAACATTTTGACTGTTGACCATCCCATGGTCGACCTAAAGCTTCTGTCGACCTTTAGACCCTGCCGATCATAAGTATGTTGACCATTCAGTCGTGTCGACCATAGGGTGTTAACCTCTGCATGGTCGAGCTAGGGTCCGGATACCGCTGAAACTCTAGTAATTGCTTGAATTCCCTTGCTGACTTACAGACTCCAGCTGGTCTTTGTGAATTCATCAACTACTGTGTTATCCTGCACCTGACTTTGTGAAAGTTTCCATAAAATTTTCCATTAGAATACACAGAATAATAAAGATAAGTTGAATGGGATGTGGAATGATATATCCCATTGCATCTGCTCCATCTACTTCCTTTATATCCTCTCCAGAGTCCTCCATGGAAGACAGGACTTTAATGAATGCCAGAAAAACATCTACACCACTAATCTCTGGGGCACTGATTAAATAATATAGAGAAAAATGTAACCCATCCCAGAAGTACCCAAGGGAAACTGTGGCACCTCGTTGAATTCAAGGAAGCTCATGTACTAGGTACAGTATTTTCCCCTAAACTTGATCAATTCTTACTTTGAGCTCAAAGTACAAGTCACATTTTCTTAGTCTTGTTGTGTATTTCTGGGTTGTGATGCTGCTGGCAATTTCCTTGATTTTATATTTTGCTGAAGGCTAGATACAGTAATGTTTATTCCTCTATACTTAGCAGTCATCATCTGTGCTAAGATGTTAGAGGCTTATGTCTAGAGAAATTATTTCCATTACAACTCCTGAGGTGACTCTGTTTGTTGTTGGGATTTAGTTCAAAATGAATATTCTTTTACTTGCTCAGTTCACTGTCTTTGGGTTTGTCTAGCTTCAGTCATAACCTGTTAGTAGTGTAGGGAATGTCATTAAGTAGAACTCTGATTCTTAGAAGAATTACATTTTAGTATCTTGCTGAAAATGCTTCCATGTACTTAGAAATATTGCTTGTACATCATCAAAACATATGCAGATAGTGCCCCTTATTTTGGTTCACTCGCAATGGCAAATTCCTTCTCAAATGGACAAATCCATGTGCACTGCAGGTGGGGCAGATGTAACATGTGCAGAGAGAGTTAGATTTGGGTGAGTTATTTTATTTCTGTGCAGGGAAATATTGACTGCATTATTTTTACACTGCAATATATATCTCACTTTAAAATAATACCCCACCCAAATCTAATTCTCTCTGCACATGTTACATCTGCCTCACCTGCAGTCACATGGTTTCGTCCATTAGAAATGGAATTTGCCTTTGCGAGTGATCCAGAATAAGGGCTAGTGTCCTGTAAGATACTACTACATAGCATTATGCTTTATATAGGACAATATACAATTTTTAAAGCCCCCCCCCCCCCCCCAAAAAAAAAAGTTTTGCAGGAATATAATTTGAAAAAAATTGAAAATAGGGTTTATTAGGTTCTCACTGCCAGTTTCTCTTTTGTGGCCCAGAAACATGGGTGCTTGCAATCCTTGCATTGATTATCACGGTTTAAACATAACTCTCAATAATAAATATGTATCATCCCAAATCACAATGCGATAGCTGACTACATTGCAATTATCACATGCAGCCATATTGGGGTATTTTTCATGAAAATACCCCAACCATGAGCTGTGCATGTGCAATCATTGCACAGCTACCACTGCACCCCCCTCCCGGTAGTGTCAACTCTCCCATGATGCTCCGCAAGCAAACCACCACTGGTAATACAAACCAGCATCCGGGGATCAGCTCCTGCAGCGCTACCGGTCTTCTGGGCTTCCTGCTGCTGTGACCTTAAAGTGAACTGCTAATTTTCAGCATCTCTTTACTGCACCAGCGGTCATAGGAGCAGCACAAATGTGATCTGCTTACTAAGAAATGCGAATTAAAGGGTGTGGACAGTTTTCAAGAAAACTGCTCCAAAGCTCTTTAATACATTCAGGTGGTATTAAAACAATGTGAAAAGGGTGTGAAAACACCCCTTTTCACATTGTGGGGCGATGTATTAAGCCTTAACAAGAGATAAGTGCAAGGGTGATAAGGAGAGATAAACATACAGCCAATCAGCTCCTTACTGACTTTTTTCAAACACAGCCGTAACATGGCAGTTAGAATGTGATTGGCTGGACATTTATCTCTCGTTATCACCCTTGCATTTATCTCTTGTTAAAGATTAATACATCTGCCCCTATGTGAGTAAAAATAATGCCTTCAAAAGAGATATATGCAAGGGTGCAATATATGCAAGGGTGATAAAGAGAGATAAACGTCCAGCCAATCAGCTCCTTACTGACATTTTTCAAACACAGCCTGTAACATGGCAGTTGGGATGTGTTTGGCTGAATGTTTATTGCATTTATCTCTTTTGAAGACTTAATACATCTGCCCCAATGTTTCTAAATGTACCCATTAATGCCTTATATGTTAAAAAATATATTTAATATCAAAGACATTACAAGTACTTAGTTGTTTCATTCAGATTTTGTAAATATTTGGTTAAGGACTGTTTAAGAATATTTAATAAGTTGAATGGACATATTTAAATATTACATTTTTTTTTTACAAATAATTTTTTATTGAGGATTGAGCATAACATAGACTTTGACAGTTAACATTACAGTCTCTCTGAACATGGAGTTAGACAGCAGATATCAGTTTCACAAGAAATTCGTTTGGGTATGGTTATTACAAACAATCAACCTTTTATTTTCCTTTGCAGGCAACTTTGGAAGGACATGACTGGAGGTTCACATAATTCAATTCTAGGATTAGATAACCTGAAGATCAATTGGTGGTATCTGAGTTTTATAACATTGTGTCAAGCTAAAACACTTATATATTTGAAGAGACTTTTAAACTCAAGATCTATCAACTTGATACACACATGTATCCAGTGGCGTAGCTACGTTTTGGGCGCCCCCCGTCGTCGCCCCGCCGAGCACCCCTACCCCGCCGCCCATGAAACCCCCCCTCAATCCACCACAGCCTTACCTATCGCGCTGGTCCCGGCGGCTCCGTTCTTCTGCTGAGGACCACCAGAAAATGGCCGCCCCCATACAGCAGACAGTTTCAGAGAACTGTGTGCTATATGGGGGCGGCCATTTTGTGGTGGTCCTCAGCTGAAGAACGGAGCCGCCGGGACCAGCGCGATAGGTAAGTCTGCGGGGGATTGAGGGGGGGTTTAACTATAGCACCGCAGCCCCCGGCGCCCCCACATGCACAGCGCCCCCCCGTGGTGGCGGGGGCTGCGGTGCTATAGTTACGCCCCTGCATGTATATATACAAAGATATAAATGAAAAGAGAACGCCACACACATGGAGAAATTTAGGTAATAAACAATTTTACTGAAATTTAATTGTATTAAAATCAATGATTAATAAAAAAATCAATTAATACAGCATAATTAGCTCCTGATGAACAATAAAAAAGAGGTAATTATCATAATTGAGCTAAACCAACTCTGGAATAGTAAAGTGCCTGTGGATTAGTTTATAAGACAGGACGTCTTTAGGATGACGATATGGAACAGTTGGGTTAAGTCTGTTCTCTGTAGTCACAGATAATAATGAAAGTCACTGTTCATCCAATACTTATGCTTGTTACTTATATATTTGAGTCTTTAATGCTGTCGATAAAGAGTCAATAAAGCCTTTCCAGATCTGAAAAAACTGTTCTGTACGTCTTTCCTTCTGGAGAGAAGCTTCTACCCATTCCATTTGGAATATATGAACAAGTTTTGCTCTAAATAGCTGGATTGTGGGGGGCTCCGTTTGGATCCATTGGTGGAGTATACATTTACGGGCCACCGCTGAGATAATTAGCATCATTTTCTTACTGTCTGGTAAAATTGGGACCGGGGGGGGGGGAACCCCCCAAAGTGCCCATTGTGCTGTTAGTGGGAGATGGTTTAATAGATAGTCATTGCAAACCCTTGTACTTGTTTCCAGAAGAGGGCTATATACGAGAAATCCCACATTGAATGTTCAAACAACGCCCAAACTCCCACATTTTGGACATGAATCCATCTTAAATATTACATTTTACCAGGTTGACTTGTAACTAATAATGGCTAGAATGAAATCACCAGGGATGCTATTTTTAGAGGGTATTGTTCACCACAGCCATCCACCAACTTTTTAGTCTGGAAAGCCTTGAAAATATCTTCCACAGCTGTGCCTTGTTGTCGAAGCTCTTTACTCTGAGCTCTATGATCATGGAGTCTTAATGATGTTGTGTGCCAGAAGTGCATCACAGGTGACAGTATGATGTCATGACCCAGCTGAGCTAGTCCTTTACTTTTCTAGAGTTGCATGAACCACTGTATGCAAGAATGAATATATAGTAACTCTTAAAATGTAACACTGACAACTCACATACAAAATTATATAAACATTACCTCCAGTCTAAGGAGACTATATTATTCAAAATTCTATGGGCGGGATGTTCTAACATCTGCAGCCAAGCTTTGCCCCCCTTCACCGCCCATCGCCTACATAATTATCGCATATGCTCTAACATATGCAATAATTATGGCAAAAGACAGCTCTTTTTAAAGCGGCCCTTTGTGGTGAGAGTCAGCGGCTCCCCCCTCCCTCCCTTAACTCCCTTGCGCTGGGCTCTCCTCTTCCCTGTACCTGCAGGGAGGAGGAGGTCACAGGTTCGGGCAGCACAGCTCTGTCCTGCCCAAACACAGGTGAGGGGGAGTCAGTGCGGGGCGGCAGGGGTCTGTGCGGGGCGGCGGTGGGTGGTACTGGAAGGCTTGTATGGGGCATAGCCAGATTTTTCTGGCGATGCCCCCCGTCGCGGTAACCCGGCAGAGGATGCTTAGAGCATCCCAAAATGCGGTACAAACCACGATAACGGGGTATTTACTGCATTTTTATTTTAGAGAATCTCTCCCCAGGTCTGGTAACTATTAGGTATGTGCACCGGCCACTTTTCGCATTTTGGGTTTTGGGTTCTGATTACCTTCAGGTTATCAGTTTTAATGGGTTTTGCCAAAACACCCCCTAAACATTTTGGGTTTGGGTTTTGGGTTCTGATTTTTTTTTTTGCTCCTACGCTATTATTAACATCAATAACATTAATTTCCACTAATTTCCAGTCTATTCTGAACACCTCACACCTCATATTATTGTTTTTAGGCAAAAGGTTGCACCGAGGTAGCTGGATAACTATGCTAAGCCACACAAGTGTGCGGCACAAACACGTGGCTCATTTAAGAGTGGCACTGCAGCGGCAGACAGGATGGCAGTTTGAAAAACTAGGCCCCAAAAAGACCCCTATCTGGCTTGATCATGTTTACCATGTGCAGCCGAGGAGCAGTGGGCGTTTCGTGCAGCACTGAATTTGTCTGCAAGTGTGTAATTGTTTTTATCAGTTTAATACCCAATAAGCCAGCTAAAAAAAAATAATAAACTAGGCTCCTTGAAAAAGACCACAGTAGTGGTTGAAACGCGTTGGCAGCGAGACTACAGCTACTAAAGGAGCTTCACACTTTCTGAGGAGGAAGACATCAGCCAGGAACCTTGCTGCAGCGGTCCGGGACTGGTAACCTTTACATCAAGCTGTTATTCCCTGAAATGCCTTATTGAGAACTGACTACATCTAGTTCTCCACGCTTTCTGGTAATTGCAGACTTTCTGCCACCTCAGGATATGTGCTGATTCCAATGCTGTTATATTTTAAGCCTGTTTGAGAACTATTTTCATTAAGGTTCTCATTTTATTCTGGTAATTGTGCTTTCAGTTTGTTACCCCAGGAGGGAACCAAAAGCATTGTTTTGGATTTTATTGTATTAAATTATACTTTGTTACGCTATGATCCACTCTCTTTTCTATTTTCATATGATGATGACATCCAATTGATGAGAGTTTATTTGTGATTCTGTACCGGAAGCATCCTCTACAGTACAGTTCTAAAAGGGTTGTATAATACCTTTATTTTATACATGTGAAGGTGGAGGCGCAGACAACGTTGTGGTGTTAAATTTTCTTTCTATGTAGTATATATAATTAGATACAGCAGTTCTAGGTACCAGACAGGTAGATACGGCAGTAGTAGTTACCAGACAGGTAGATTCAGCAGTACTAGGCACCAGACAGGTAGATACGGCAATACTAGGCACCAGCAGAATGATATTAAATTGCAGTAGGAACTGGTTGGCAGGGCACCAGCAGCCTGGAATATATTATAGCACTGCAGGTATTATTAATTAAATATAATAGCCTAGGTAGGCAGTAGCACTGGCAGTGGCACCAGTGGACTGAGTACAAAAAATATACTCAGTAGGTACGTAGGTAGGTAGGTAGGGAGGTAGTGCTACTGGCAGCCTCTATGCAGTGCAGGCACTAGCACCACCAATGGACTATATATATAATATATGTACAGCACCAGAGGTAGGCCCCAGCACAGAGGAGACAGTAGTAGATACAGCAGAATAATAAGTTATATAACTTCAGTTTTTAACACAGCTATCCTTGCTGGGGTGATCCCACCCTAAGCAGAGAAGACAGAGTACACAGCAGCAGCACTGAGGGAGACAGGCCCCAGCAGACAGCCCCAGCGACAAGCCCCAACAGCAGCATCCAACCAACACACCCTCTCCCAACCCGCTCCTGTTTATCTTCTTAATGGAGCCAACTTGTTAAGCTGGCCAATTAATATCATTTTTATTGATTTTTATTCATTTTTATACGTATAACTTTTTTCTATATATAATTTTCTTTTCTCTAGAGAATTCTCTATATAATATTTATGTATTTATTTACTGTATTTGATATTACTTAATAAATGTTTATATAAATTTTTTATAGAAGTTGTCAGTGTTATATTTTTGCAGTAAAACCTCAGCACTGTATTTGACTCTACCCAGTGGCGTCACTAGGCAGGTGCGGGGGGTGCGGGCCGCACCGGGTGTCACCAGTCTCTGGGGTGACACCTGCAGAGGAGATGGAGCTGTGTCCCCAGCGGGTGCGTCCCGCTGGGGACACAGCTCCATCTCCTCTGCAGGTGTCACCCCAGATAGCGCTGGGATCAAAGAACCGATCCCAGCGCTGACAGACAGCCGGACAGTCAGAGGCTCGAGCGGGGGGCGACACTATGGAGGAGAGAGGCGGCGATTTAAAATTGGCGCCTTTGTGGCCGCCAATGGAAAACGCCGCCCGCGGCGTTTAAACACTGGCGCCATTTGGGAGCCAATCACGGCTCCCGAATGGCGAGCCAATAGAAAACGGCCGTGGCGAGCCAATCAGCGCTCGCCGCGCCGTACTCTTCCCCGCCTCCGGCGTCTGACGTCAGACGCCGGGAGGCAAAGGAGGAAGCGCCCACACCGGCGGAGCGCAGGAGCGCCCCGGCGGAAGGAAGAGGACGGCGGCGACGGAGAGAAGAGCTCCGGTGGCCGCTGAAGAGGCCAGAAGACGCCGGGATCAAGCCAGAAGATCTCCAGCGGCAGAAGAAAGAAGAGGGCGGCCATCACCGGAGAGGCCAGCAGGGGTGGAAAGCAGAAGAGCTGACAAAGCTCCCCCCTGTGGCCTCTCCCAACCCCAGGTAGGCGGCCCTTGGGCCACCTACCCCTACCCTAAACCACCGGGTTTCGGGCACTAGGCCCGTGGGTACTTTCAGGCCCCTCCGGCCTGTGGGCGTTATAGTTGGGCCCTCTTGGCCCGGGGGCATATAATTGTTGGGCCCTCCTGGCCCCTTGTTTACATGGTTGGGTCCTCCTGGCCCAAGGACTCCCCAGTGGCCCCACTAGGTCGGGCATTAGGCCCGTGGTGCCAATTAGCCGGGCACTAGGCTCGTGGCACCACAGCCGGGCGCTAGGCCCGAGGCCCCCCATCATGGTGTGTGTTGTAATGGGCATCACAGAGTGTTGTAATGGGAATCATGGTGCACGGTGTAATGGGCATCGTGGTGTAATGGGCATCACAGTGTGCGGCGTATTGTGTAATTTGCATCATGGTGTAATGGGCATCAGGGTGTGTGACATTTTGTGTCATTGGCATCACGTTGTGTGTGGCGTAATTATGGGCATCACGGTGTGCAGTGTAATGGGCATCACGGTGTGCGGCGTATTGTGTAACTGACATTACGGTGTGCAGCATAATGGGCATCACGGTGTGCGGCTTATTGTGTAATTGGCATCACTGCGGCATAATGTGTAATTGGCATTACGGATAAACAGTGTTTAATGATTTAAGTAGCCTGTAAAAATGCAGGGACTGTTCTATCAATCAATTTATACAGCACTGCTATAATACTGGAAGAATAGGTGTGCTGACTCAATCTGCAAGCACACAGTACAATCATGGTACAGACCACGCCCCCTGCTAAACCACGCCCCCATTTTGTTTATATATATTTTTAAATGGGGGGGGGGTGACACCATGAGTTACTACACCAGGTGACACCAACCCTAGTGACGCCACTGACTCTACCTAATTTCATAGGGAGCCTTAAGATGCCCATACACGTACCAATTACCCGGTACTTTTTGTGCTAAAATAGCATCGCATCCCATGCACAACATATGCACAACGATGCTATTTTAGCACAAAAAGTACCGGGTAATTGGTACGTGTATGGGCACCTTTACACCCTTCCCTTACAGCAGCTGTAGTTGCACTCGTGGTTCATCCTTTTTTTCCCTTTAATTGTTAACTGTTGTCTGAAGTGTGACTTCTAGGTTTTGTTAACTATTATAAACAAATAACAATATGATTCTTGACTATTATTGTCCCCATTACTATCTTTTTTTCCAAAATGAAGTTAACCCTTTGCTATACAAAAAAATAAACTCCATCTTTATTACAGACTGTGAGTTTATTTTATATACAGTAAAAAAACCCTGCTGTTTGCTAATTATCTTCCTCACAGAAAAAAAAGTACCTCCCCCCCCCCCCCCCTCTTGATGGCACTGAATACAACACAATAAAGAGACTCCCTTAAGTGGAGCCTTAACCTCTTGAGTGGTGTTTTTTGGGAGCAGGACAAACCTACCAGGGCAGGTTTGTCCTGCCCTAGAAGTACTCATCACAGAAGGGGCAGCCACTGCCTTCTGCAGCAGCCCCTGTTACCCTGGAGCTGCTGCTGACTTCAGCTGTTCGCTTGGGGAGTTCAGGAGCATTTAGGTATTCGGGCTCGTCGCCGTTTGTCTGTTCAAGCATTCATTTATTTGGACACAGAACACATGAATGGCCAAATGCAGCTGAACCTCCCCGAGTGGCCCTGATCCTCCCTGAGCAGCTACGGGGAGGATCGTTGACAGAAGTGGTGATGGGGAGGATCATCAGTGGGGGGGTTCAGCGACGGGGGGATGGTGATGCGCCAGTGGTTCACCACTGGAGGCACCACTTGCACACCCTATCTTTACAGTGGCATGGAACGCAGCTCAGCCAGATAAATTTCCGGCCATACCACCAAAGCGGTTAAAGGCCTATAAGGGTCCATTAAATTAAAAATATTTTCACTTTACAAAACTTTTGAGAATTGTATAAGCATAAACTTTTGCCCATCCGTCCAATGTGCCTTAAGACTAATCTTTAGTAAAACCTACTCTGGTTTGGAGTCAACATGTGGACTATCCTCCTTGCTCTCATCTGCTATGCACTTACCAACTTGTAGGCATCTGCCAATTACTTATTAGCTGTGAAATAGACCAGTGAGACTTAAAAACACAGGTTGGTATAAATGGTTCACATCATGTGTTTAAGTATATTTTACCCAAAATCCAAAATTGTGCAAGTTTTGTTCATCACCGAATCTGAAGTTATCACGTTAAATCATATTATACTGAAATCCATAGTCATATAAATATCAAAAGTATATCAAAACTAGCCAAAACACCCTGCCATTTATTAAATGCTAAAAATTATTGTGACAAATATCACAAACACGGGGACTCAGATGAAGACTTTATTGTTTATTTTGAACAGCAGGTCACAGCATAGCAGACTCTTGAAAGGCTCCCATGGTCCCTACAATAAAAGAACCAGCTCCTATCACTTGGGCAGCTAATCCACCATCACGAGCAAGGCGACTCTGCCCTGGAAACCCTTATATCAGGAAATCCCAGGTGCTGCTGATTGCACACCTCAGATTCTGCTACTGCTTCCAAAACCTGGTATGGATCCTCCACAATACTTTAATGTGGGGAGAAACTGTCTCTGCCGCATAATGTATTTATTACATTAAAACAAATAGAACATGTTTGGTTATTTGGTGACCTTCATTTGAAATAAAAATAATAAAATTATGTTGGCTTATTTAGGGATGGGCAAAAGTAATTAAATGCATAAAATAATTTTATTTCTACCAAAGATGTATAAAAACAATACAGTACGTTCTGTAGTTCTTATATTTTTATGAATCACTGGCTTGCACTTCACTACTGTGAATCTGGAGAGATAGAACACAGTGCTAAATAAAAAAAAGAAATGTTCTCATAATAATTCTTATTGCCACTATTCATGGTAATAAAAAAAAAGTTCACCCATTAACCCCTTTGAGTGCCAACATCTCTGTGAGAGATGTTCAAAATACAGTATCCGCTAAAAATGCTCTGCATCGCTAACATTTGTTATATAAATTCAAATGAATAAATGTGCAAATAAAAGATTATATTTCCATATAAATGTAAACATTACAGGTCATGATGATGAATTAAAAATGTTTGCGTGCCAATTTTTACATCTATTAAAACAAATTCACTTGGCAGAGGGTTAAACATCACATGCAGGACTGATGATTAAAAATAAATGTTTTGCAATATGGAGAATTCTGCAATTACTCAGCCCCCATAGAAAACTATCAGGGCTGCTTTTGTAGTTGAAAATGGGGGACTGCAGCAGGTACTGTATCTCCAGTATATAATTAATCTCCAGCACATACAGTTAAGGTATACTTAGTATATACAGTATGGGTACCGTAAACTTGTCTTTAGATGAATCAGCATATTCTTGTGTGACCTTGTCAGTCAAAAACTACTTGAGGATGCTGGCACTTGTATATCTAGCCATGACTGCCAAATAATGCTGGCACTAGTAGGGTGTAGAGAATATCATTAGGTGAAATCCTTTCTGACATCCACGGAACACTAGGACCTGTAATGCAGCAGAAAAAAAGTTCATTTTAAAAATAGACATGGTTCTAAGGTCTTTTCTTTTATTTATTTCTCCATTTATTAGTCACCAAAATGCAAGAGGTTTTTTCTATTCATCCATCTTGTAATCCATTGGGAAAAAAACAAACATTATAATTAATAAGTACTTGCAGGACCGTCTTAACAGCAGTGTGGGCCCCTGGGCAAAGCAATGCACTGGGGCCCTTACCCATTCTCCCCTCCTAGGGGTGTGGGGTGCTATCAGCAGCAGCTTTGATGTCCCACGGGTGGCAGGAGGTGCTCTATCTTCCACTCAACATGTAGGACCTGGAGCAGTAACTTATGCTAATTACTCCTTTACTGCACAGGTGGTGGGAGGGAGAACACTAACGTTTGGAAGGGGGCACTGAGCTGAATGAAGGGTCCCTTGTAAATTACTTCCAGGGAGGTAGGGGGTGTTTTATATGCAGGGGAGGGTTGGATAATGGAGTGGGCTTAATATTCGTCATTTTCCGGTGGTTGGGTTTGACTGCAGATATCACCATTATCTGGAAATAGATTTCTTAGCCTTCAATAGTATAAAAACCTAGAGTCCCAACTTTCAGGAGGTGCTAGGGACTTGGGGATCAGAGATCAGGAGCCAGAGCAATCCATTGACAAAAATATAAAACTGTACACCAGATGTTTGGAGCTGGAGCAGGGACCGGCTGCTGGAAGGCTGATATCTCTGGTTCTGGGCATGATAGTGACAAACCTCTATTGTCGACAGAAAGGGGAGAGTCCCAGCTTTTGGAATATACTCGCAGAAAAACTGTACGTTAGAGATAACCTGAGAAATATGACTGGGAAGTGCAATTAACAGGTCATATGTGGACTGCTGCTTTGATGTTGGATATCTCCAGTTCCCCAGGGCCGATTTTCAAAATTCTGGTATTCTCGGAAAAAGGGGATCCTCAGCTATCAGCCTTTATACACCTAGGGCCCCTGGGCAAGTTCCCATCAAGCCCATAAGAAAATACGACCCTGAGTACTTGCTCATAGCTTGTTACTGAGAGTTTGGTGATTTGTGTTGGGACCACTTAAGCTATTGACAAGGGCGTAACTACCATAGGTGCAAGGGATGCAGCTGCTATGGGGCCCAGAGCTGAAGGGGGCCCATCTTTGCTGTCTAAGTAATATGTTTTACATACATTTATCACCATCAGTTGCTAAATAGGGGCCCTTACAAACTTTTGCTATGAATATCTAGGTACGCCTCTGGCTATTGACTATACTTATTCCTCATACTCTTACTTATTCCACTAACAGTAGCAGAGACTGATGCTGCAGAATGATAAGGGACACATGGGGCAGGCTATAATGATAGCCTATGTTATAGTAAAGTAATATAATGGTAAATACAATAATACAGTGGAGTCAGCTGCCAGAGCACAACTGAAACAGACTGTTGGAGGTGCTGGAACTGGCTGGTATAGCCCAGGGGCAGATTGGGAACTAAATCCAGCCTGGGAAAAATCTTGACGCAGCGGGGGGTGGTTGGGGTCAGGGGGTGGTGGTAACACCACTTAACCAGCTTGGAGGGGGGGAGTTAGCACCCCTTATCCAGCATCGGTGAGTCCACCCACTGCCACTGCTCAGACCTGGGTGACGTCACCCAAGATCTACCCAAAACATGGAGCAGGTTCACTGTAGCATAATCAGGCGGTGAAATATTTACTGAAGCAAATTTTAGAGCTGGTCAGGAGCAGATTAATAATGGGATGGATGGATGGAGCTGCAGCTCCAGGCTTCCACATAAAAATAGGCCCACCATCATGACAGCATGAGGAATGTGGAAACACCCACATCATTCGATGGTCGCCTACTATCGAATGATGTGGTGAGGGCACGCATATATAAAGTGACCATTGGAAACAGTGAATAAACAAACTGGGTAGAAACAAGGAGGGGGGGGGGGGGGCACCAGAAAATATTTTGACTGGGGGGAGAAAAATTTATAGTTACGCCACTGGGGTATGTGCATGTGCAGTACCGGGGACGGTACTGCGCATGCGCCAGTCCCAGAGCTTGTTATCTTCATTGTATAGGTGCTGGGACCACTAAACAGTTAAATTAATAATATAAAATAACAATGCATCTTTCAAATAAGGATTCAAACCCCCACTAATATTGACTTCTGGCTACTCTCCAACACGGCCACTCCTCCTTCAAAAGCCCCCAAAAAATCACTTCTTAAACACCTAAACAATGCAGCAAGGGCTGTGATACCGGTCCATTGGAGGTCTCCAGAGCCCCCCACCGTATGGGAATGGTTCCAGAGAATAGAGTTTTACAGAGCCATTGAAGATTTATATTATTCAGCATTAGAAAAACATTCAGATTACGCGGCCACTTGGCTCTCTTGGCTCTACTTTAAAACCACCACCACCTACAAAGGCCATATACCAATAGAACCCTCATGAGCCCGACCGCCAATACAAACCTTTAAAAAGACTAGAGAAAATCCTTATTGCCAAACATACCCAGTCAAGAGGCTCCTCTTCCAAACCCATTACTCCACCTCCCTCTCTCCCCTAGTTCTACCCCCCCTCTTTCCCATCTATTTCCCTTGTCTTGTCAATTTTGATGTTCCTATGACTACAGTTTCAAAGCTTGATGTTCTAAATGTTTTAATATTTTAGGCATATCAGAGATATGATTCTCCACCATGTGAGGACAGATTTTGAAGTAGTTTTGGTTGTTGTAAGATGATCCTCCCTATACTGATGCAAATGTTATGCTATGTGTTGCCACATTCATATATTAATCTGTATTGTCTGTAACAATCCTATTTTTCTCTGAAAAACCAAATAAAAGAATATATTAAAAAAATTAAAGCTATAGGGGTAATTCAGTCCCGATCGCACAGCCGCGAATTTGCTCAGCGGTCAATAATCGATCGACTATGCATGGTTATGGGTTGCAAAGCATGTGCGGGACACCCAGCAGTGATGAACTCCTGCTACTTTTTTTTTATCACTGGTCGTTCGCAAGATGATTGACAGGGACAATAGAAACAGGAAGTGGTTAATCTGTGCTCAAATAATATGTTATCAGGTGTGTAGAGAATAAAAAAAATTTAATAATAATTATAAACCATCAAAAACAGTAAATATTGAATAGCCAGACATGCAATACAATTTGGATTAGTAATCACCCTTATTTCTGATTTGCCAGTCCATGAAACAGCCTTATTTGTGTCCACCCATTTGGGGATATGAAAATGACCAAATGATGTAAAGAGTCCTCACCCACTGCAGGTATCTTGGCCTTTAAGCAGGTGGAGTACCTCAAAGGAAAACTTGTGCCACAGAGTAGTGGGGGACCAGGTCTTGTCTTTGAAAGGATGGTGTCCCTAGGTGGTTAGGAGAACGTCCTGTTTTGGAGGCAGTCTTACTAGGACCCCCCAGGGTTAGATGGCTGATGACAAAGAGACCTTCTGGCAACGGTGTAGATGAAACGCTGGGTGTTCCCATGGGCTTGCTCAATGCCCCCCACCCATACTGGTAGGTGCGATCGGGACGTCGAACTAGCAGTTCGTCATGTCCGCTCGCACCCAGCATATGCACATGCGCAGAAATGCTCATGCACATAAGAAAAACATTGCTCCCTCGTGCGAAACCAGTGTGTAAATCAGAATAAGTCTCAAAGTGTGTATTCAAGGGACTAAGTATTGGTGAGTTATAAAGAAGATAGATAAAGTACCAGCTAATCAGCTCTTAACTGCAATGTTGCAGGCTGTTTTTGAAAAATAACAAGAATTAGTTGGATTTTGTCACGTCTGGGGTCTGAGTCTGTGTGACAAAGGACTCAGGCATAGGTTCTGACCGATGGATAAATCAGGGAGGCTTGATAAACCTCTGTTACATGAAACAATATGGTATTTGATGTTAGCCCGCCCCAAAGGCATGACCAAACTGGAGGAAGCAGGCAGTAAAGCAGAGAATTTTTTTTAGAAACACAGATGATGGTCACCGCAATGAAAGACTTGCAATTGGTAACTTGAATAAGGCAGTAACGTATTTAGCAACACACAGTTACTGGTATGGCAAAAGATGTGTATACATCGATGATCAGAGGCAGTAGGTGTAAAGAATGATGCAGTTCTTTATAGCGGTATAAGCAGCAAGGAACAATATACTAGAGGATACCAATGGATTTGGCTAAGGAAATGATGGGGCATCGATGGTTTTCTGTGGAACGGATGTGATGCAAATCACTAGATGAATTGTATATCAGGAACAATGGTAGAATATGAATACTTCAGGAACAATGGTGAAACATCAATAGCTCAAGAATGATGGTGGAACCTCGATACCTCATGATGGTGGAACATCAATTCAGCTAGGTGGTATTGTGCTGGGGTAAGTAGTTCTCTCAGAGACAGAGGATTGCAGGATCTGGATTACCTGGAAGCAAACAAACTGCAGAAGAGAAACACAACTGTATCAGCAGGAGACAACTGAAGCACTAGCAAATTGGACTTAGTTTCCCATGATTCTTATAACCACTGGAAAGTAGGGATTGTCTGAGGCAGACTGACTGGGAAACAGGTCTCACAGAATTGGCTTAGGGGAAACAGGTTACTGGACCAAACCTGGTAGCCCCCATGTTTCTCTCTGGTGGGAAAGTCTGTTTGGAGCGACATGCCTGCAGCTGGGAGCAATGGTGGCTGCATGAGAAGCCATGAAGAGGAGAGACACACTGCACAGCCACGGACCCGGCAGTGCTGGATGGGCACTGGGGAGATCGTGGGACCTCCGCACCGTGTACCAATAGCACAATGGCCAGAAGCACAGAGACAGTCTGGACAGGCAATTAGATGGTAAAAATGTCTGTATGATTACCCGGATCGTGGAAGGTGGTACTGTATCTCTCTCCAAGGCTTACTATATATGACTTCCCCAGTTGAGGGTCGGGAATCATAAGGAGCATCACTAATTCATAATTGCATGAGGCAGCCATTTGGGTCATTATGTTGCAGATACGGTGCCATGGAAATGTGATTCACATCATCAGACCCCCTGTATTCCACTTGCTCCTTCCCTTCACTACCTCATGGAGATGAGATAGAGCTTCAGTCCCATTATTTCCAAAGCAAAGACGTATTGCAGAAATAAGTTATTACACCTTGAATAAGAACCACAAAAACAAATGCTCGATGGGATGAATGTTTGTGGAAATGGATAACACAACCAAAATCCTGTGTAAATTTGACGCACCCCAGATACTTTCTAGCTTTTAGGACTCTATATCTTCCTCACGTGCTCTATGCATCTGCATGCGACTGAACGAACACTGTAAACATGCTCGTCTGAAATAATCCTTATTTTCTGAAATAATCCTTATTTTGCTATGCAATTACATCAATTATTGATATTATGCATTTAGGAAGAACATCCTGAAACCATTATTTGCTGGTTACACATGCTGTAGAACAAATGTAATGTTCCCAATTACGTTAAATTAAATTTTGGTGGTACACAATAGTAGGGTATGTTGCTTTCCAAACAAACAGATAAAAGGCTCTGCTGCTTGCATGCATCAGAGGAACAACAAGTAGAAAAAAAGCAGCAAAATACATTTTTCTATTTGGAATACAATTTTAATGCATTAGAGGTGCATAGAATCTTAATTAAAGATGCATACAGTTTATATTGATAAAACTGGAGGCAAGTAGCAATATCAAAGGACTTGTACGAGACTATCACGTAAGAATTCATAGACTTTTCTCCAACATGTATTTTAATGGTTTGGACTTTGGTCTCCAATTACAGCTTTCTGGCAGTCTCCTATAGACCTGACCGTGAACGCACCTACTGAGAGCAGCAGTTAGATGCAGACATTATTTTCATTCCAGAGTAAATAAAGTGAATGCCACCTGGAGACAAACAATTTAAAAAAGCATACACCAAATTGATGATAATTAATATTGCCCTCAAACCACGTACTAAACAGATATAAACTGGTTATTCAACTAGATGTTATTTTATGAAATACATATAATAGCATGGGATGATGGCGGAGAACAATATTGCTTCATCCTTTATTTCAATTACTGAGCACAGCATGGCTCCTTCGTCTATCTGTAGCAATAAAATAATGAGGAGTTCTCTTTGGTACCTGCCTGCTGCCCAGAGCCCTCTTTCTTGATTAGCCTTAATTTGGTATATCATCTAGAAGCAATTACGGCACCTTGCACACTTGTTACTCTATGGCCATTTACTTTCTGCTGTTTTACTATAAATGTAAAAAAAAAAGAATTCAAATGGTGGTGTATTTAACTTTTTGAGTGCCAACGTTGCTGTGAGTGATCGTCAAAAAATAGTCAAAAAATGCCAACGTTACACACCACGACTGTTCTTTTAGTATTAATAAATACAAACACAACCAACTCAATTAATTGAAGCTTAGTTAAATACTGAACCCAAACAAGAACAGTCGCTGTGAGCGGTGCTGGCATTTTTTAACAGATATTTTGAGGATCTCTCACAGCAACGTTGGCAGTCATAGGGTTAATAAAAAGGTTTGCTTGGCAACCTTCACACCTATTTTGACATTTTCAGTGAGGGTTCTCTCACTTATGTCAAATGAATATTTCTTCCTAAACGTACCTGTGAATAAAAGCATGTATTTCTTTAATATTTAATAAAAATTCTACAAACTTTCAGTGTATTGTTTGTATCTAATCAGAAATGATCACATTTATTTGTTTACTGGAGCAGGAAGGAACTTGCCCAAATATCCTGCTCTCTAGGCAATTCCTAATGACAATACTATATTGTAACATTTGTTTCTGACATTTATATGCGCAGATTTAACAAGTGAAATTCTTGTTATCAATCACCGCGAATAATTAATGGTGCTCCGGGTCCTGTCATTTTTCAAACATATGTCAGTTAGGAGCTGATTGGCTGGAGCACCATTTATCATACGTGATAACAAGAATATAACTCGTTGAGAAACCTGCCCCTTATTCTGTGTTTAACCTCTAAAGGGGAAATATGACAAACCTTTGAGGAGAGATAAAGAGGAGATGCGGCCCATAGCAACCAGTCAGTTTCTAATAGCAATTTTGTAGACCATGCTAGATAAAAAGGAGCCAACTCACTAACGAACCATCAAGAGTCATCTGTCTTAATGGCATTGTGGGCCATAGGCAAAGCAATGCCCTGGGGCCCCTACTAAAGTTTAAAAAGAATAACTTTATGCGGTGTCTCTCCACCTGCTATCAGCCATCCAGCAATTAGCAGCTTACAGCCAGTAACTGTTTGGCTGCAGGCCGGTAGAGAATGTTTCAAAAGAGAAGAGATGGCTTTGCACTGACTATAGCATAAGGTCATAAGGAATGTTTCCCAACAGCTCTGATTTTGTCAAATTCATAATCAAAGCAGCCAGGCAGCAATCTCTACTAGCCTCACAGGAAACTCTAGCGCCACCAGCAAACCCCTGCTTGAAGGCCCCTAGAATTGTGGGGCCCTAGGGCAGCTGCCCAGTAAGGCCATGCACTAAGATAGCCCTGCATGTGAGAAAAAGGATCCCCATGAAATGAAAGAGCAGGGCTGTATGGGGGCCTTGTTGGCTGGGATATCAAAGGGTTCGCTGGCTTCAGATGCTGACAGGAGGGAACTTCTTGCCCTAATTACCTCCTCCTCCACACCTATGGGTGATTAAGGACATACTGTAATGTAGGGGCCAATGTACTAAGCCATGGAGAGAGGTAGAGAAAGAGATAAAGGGGCAGACGTACATCATATATATGCAGCTACCGAATCGGCCCTAGCATTTATGCACGCACGCAACCTTTGTCTCGCGAGTGCAAATGCTGGGCACGCACATGCACGCGATTCCTCTCCCGGCTACCAGGAGAGAGAGGAATAGTGGCATGTGATTCCCCTCTCTCTCCTGGACCACAGTGGTGCACAGACAGAGCTGCCAGATCCACCACAAGTCCAGCGGCTCTCTCTGTGCGTCGATCAGGAGGCGGAGCAAAAATAAATTGGCCCACCTGGCCATCGGCCCCTCTGGCATTTGCCAGAAGTGCTAGATAGCCAGTCCGGCCCTGTATATATGCTCTGAAAACAATAAATGCAGTGAACGTTTTTGCACATAATGCTTTTCAATATGTACTAAAGCTTTTTTAATGGTTTTTATCAGCCTGCGTTTATTTTTATATTGAATATTGCTCGTCCATGGGCATATAGGCAGCAATATTACCTTGATCTCTTAGGAACATATGAGATGACTCACAGTTGTACCTATTCTCCCCATTGCCAGCATCCTCTGTGTGTGCTGCCATTATTAGTGCTCAATGAAGCATTTTGAGAATCATGACTCAATTCTGATCCAAATTGTCTCTCTAACTACCATCCTATCTCTTAGCTCCCATGCCTCTCCAGGCTACTTGAGAGACTTGCCTACACTCACCTCACACACTTTCTTAACTCCTACAACTTATTGGACCCACTTCAATCAGGCTTTCACTCTCAACATTCCACAGAGACAGCATTGACTAAAGTATTCAATGATCAGGCCACTGCTAAATCTAAAGTTCATTTCTCACTTCTTGTTCTTCTAGATCTCTGAGCTGCCTTTGATACTGTTGAGCACTCTATTCATACAAACACTACAATTCCTAGATCTTCTGAATACAACCCTTTCTTGGTTCTCTTCCTACCTATCTAATTGCTCTTTCTGTGTTCGCTTTTCTGATTCTACCTCCTCCTCAATACTTCTGTCAGTTGGAGTACCACAAGGCTCAGTCGTAGGTCCTCTACTTTTCTCAATCTATATCTCCTCTCTTGGTAAACTAATCAACTTTTTTGGATTTCAGTATCATCTGTACGCTGATGATACTCAAATCTATCCTCCCTGGAATTGTCACCATCAGTATTGCTCCGTGTATCTGAATGCCTTTCTGCCATTTCATCTTGGATGTCATCTCACCACCTCAAACAACATTTCAAAAACAGAATTAATTATATTCGTACTAGCGAAGAGTAGTTACCAACCTGATGTCTCTATCACTGTTGAGAACAAAACAATCAATCCTACTCAACAAGCTCGCTGCCTTGGGGTCATCCATGACTCTGAACTGTCCTTTATTCCTCACATTCAATCTGTCTCTAAATCATGTTACATGCATCTAAAAATCATATCCAAAACTGTCCGTACCTTACACAAGACACTGCATAAACTCTAATCCAGGCGCTCACGCGGTGATTATTGCAATGGCCTCCTTATCGGTCTTCCGAAGAAAAGACTGTCACCACTATAATCCATTTTGAATGCAGCTGCAAGGCTGATCTTCCTGGCTAGACATTCATCATCTGCTGATCCGCTCTATCAGTCCCTCCATTGGTTGTCTGTACTTTACCTCATTCAATATAAATTACTTCTACTTACATACAAAGCCATTACTCTGACTACACCAACTTATATCTCTTTGCTTAACTCAAAATATATCCCCACCCGACCTCTCTGCTCTGCACAAGATCTGCGCCTCTCAGCCACACTCATTACTTGCTCCCACTTAAACTTGCAAGATTTTTGACGGGCAGCACCCACCTTATGGAATGCCCTTCCACCCACACTACGATTCTCCTCTAGCCTCCAAAATTTCAAGCGTTCCCTGAAAACTCACCTCATCAGGCAAGCTTATCATATTCCGGAACTCCCACATAACCTCCAGTAGCATTCATATCTAATTGCATCCCATCAAGTCTTGTAATCTGATGGGACTGCCATGCTACAGATGGAGCTATCCTCATCCAGCCCTTTAATAAGATTAAGTGAGTAATGGTATTACGCTTCTAATCCCCCACTGTATTGTTCTAAGTATTGTGTTGCAGCTGAGAACAATAGGCCTTGGTTAGCCATGGCTCGCCATGGTTATCCAGATACAGCTAGATGAGGATGGCTCCATCTGTATGTAATTCTATCCTTATGTATCCCTCCGATTATCGCTATAGATTGTAAGCTTGCGCGCAGGGCCCTCCTACCTCTATGTCAGTTTGTTTCTACCCAGTTTGTTTATTCACTGTTTCCAATGGTAATTCTCAATGGAATATCCTGCGCTGTATAAGAGACTGTACATAAAAAAATACATTTATAGCAGCTATACCAGGATAACATTTATTTAGAAAGGACAGAATGGAGAGAGTCAGAGAAAGCATAGCTATGTGACAAAAGTATACATACTACATCAGTACAAAATAATGAAGACAAACTGAAGCCCTATGGGTGACCATAGAAACAGGGTAGAGGGGCACTGTTCACACTGCAGTGATATGGACAGGAACCTATCACTAAAAATGGCTTAAAATGGAGAGATCATGATCATGGGAGACTTGAATCTACCTAATGTAAATTCTTTACACCGAGCAAGCAATTACTGAGGGAGCCTACTCGGAAATGCTAATACTTATAAATGGTGACATTACAGTATATCAAACATATACTATATGTGGGTAAGAACAAAGTATTCAATAATACATCTGGCCCTATGGGTAAAAAGGGTATAGGTTTAGTATATAGGCAGGGTTCAATGCCTGTCACACAAAAACATTTTGGATTTTAGAAAGGGAGACTGCAAAATATGGCTAATTTTTTTTAAAGAAATTCTTTGGTGTGTTGGAAAAACTTGAAAGGAAATATGGGGTGAGATTTAATAGGATGAGAGTTTCAGAAAGTGAGAGATTTGGTGAGAATGAGTACCTTCCACTCACATGCAAGAGAGGCATGTGGAATAAACCAATACTGAATCAGTATTTAGCAAATCAATCCACATGGAACTAGTGACATCAATAGTAAACTGCTTGCTATTTGTTCAGCCCTAAAATGGTGCTCTTTGATGGGATAATAGCAAAATAAAATATACCCACATATTGTAATGCTGTTGTGTGAAATTAGGTAGATACAAGATCATTTCATTTGACTGTCATGAATCAGTTAAAGCTGTAGTTACAGCCTATAAAAAACATAAAAGTACAATAGAGGAGGATAACAGGTTTATGTTACTTACTGAAAGAGAAGGATAAGAAGCAATAACGGTAATATTTTCCATGAACTCCATTGGAAATTATATTTAACCTACAGATGGAGCGTGGCCCATCTTTGCAGGGGATGGCGGAAGATTCGCCAGCCACCATCCCCCGGCAGCCGCCAGAGGGGACGCGCGCTCATGAGATGCGCGTGCGTCCCCTTACAAAGGGGCTCCCCCTGGGTCCCCGCCGCCTCGCCGACGGTTGTCCCGGGTCCCCGCCGCCTTGCCGCACCCCCTCCCTAACCCTGTATGTCTCCCTGAAGCGGATACGGACAGGGTTCCCGTCCCCCCCACCGACGGGAAACTGGGACGCACGATATTAATGCTGTTGTCTTTTTTTCTCCAAATAAAATTTACATCCTAGACCAGTCAGTGCACCGGAATTAATCAAATGGACTACAGGATGACATCACCACCATTTTAATGGTGACCTCGTTAATAGCAGGGTGCACACAAGTTTCCATATGAAAATAAGACAAAAACAGTGTTGTTTCCAGGAGCATTGGAAGTCACTGCATAGAGAGGTGCAAAGCAGACTACAGATTGTAGGACATGTTGACATTTCTATAATTTATGACTGTGGGTGAATGAGGCTGAATCTCTCAGGATTTGCTGCAAAGATGAGCTGCAATATTTTATGAGGTGATTCTCCTGAACAAATAGACCACGAAACGGAAACCTCATGAATTTTTTAAAGATCTGATAGAAATCTCTGAAAACCAAAATAAATAGATGCAATAAGAATGAAGTATGAGCAGACAGTATCTGCTGTGTCTCTACTTCCCGTTTAATCCCTTAATCCTCTTGCTTTCCAGCTTTAATCCACATGCTTTTTCATGCCCTCACTCCAAGTTATAATGAGTACAATACCATAACACGAAATACTTATGATTATTCAAAGAATGTTTCATTAGAATCCGCGCAGGCACACAGTGTTTTGGCTCTATTTAAGGGAAATTTGTTTATCTGTGCTACATAATTCTTCATGTACAGGTCTAGAGGTCAAAAATAAATTGGAAATGGATTTTTCATGTCTACACATAACCATACTGATGTATTTTACATGTTGCTACATCTGTAGCCGTGGCCATAATGGGACTAATGATCATCCGTAGCATTTAAACACGCATAACCACCTGCTGCGGGCTCCATGTATTATATTGTTGAAAGCTGATGGTAAATGGGAAGGGGCATATACTGTACATCAGGTGTGGCTGGAGTTTTGTAACCCAGGATATACTTTTTGCACACTTACTGTACTTACCTGTAATCTTTTGGCTTCTACCCCTGTGCAAAAAATATTCCCCTCCCAGTGTAATATACCCCTACACATTATGCCACACGGAATGAGCCAAAGTTCACATTATGCCATACGGAAAGAGCCAAAAATTCACATTATCCCATACAATATGAGCCAAAATTCAAAATGATGCCACACAATATAAGCCAAAATTCACATTATGCCACATGGAATAAGCCAACATTCACATTATGCCATACAGTATGATCCAAGATTCATAATATGCTACATGGCATGAGCCAAAATTCACATTATTCCACAAAATATGAGACAAAATTCACAATATGCCATATGGAATGAGCCAAAATCTCCTCCTGTGCAAAAAATATTCACCTCCCAGTGCAATTTACCCCTACAGATTTTGCCACATGGAAGGACCCAAAATTCACAGTATACCACATGGAATGAGCCAAAATTCAAAATATGCCACAAAATATTAGCCAAAATTCATATTATGTTACATTGTATGAGCCCAAAATCACATAACGCCACATGGAATGAGCCAAAAATCACATTATCCCAAATGGAATAAGCCAAAATTCACATATTTTGAGTGTATACTTAATTAATACAGGAACCGATTGTAATCTACTGGTGAAAGCTCCACAATAGAAGTGTAGATCGCAATCAACGTTCTGGCCACCTCTGTTAAACATCATTGTGAGGTCAGAGACTTTTCCCCAGTTAGTTACTTTTGCAACATCACTGCTTTGATTGCTGCTATACAGTAGCATGATTTGTGTATTTGTGCTGCAGGGTAATTTGGAAGCAAATGGGCCGTAATGGTGCTATTAATTGCATACCAAGCTTCAGGACCACACATTTTGCTGGAGATGGTGGGTGGAAATTTGGTCTACTGATCTGCTTCATACTGATTGACTTCCTGGCATCCATGATGGTATGGCGCAGCCAGGGTGTACCAGTTGGGGGAAGGGGTGAGGTGGAGCTGAGGTTTTGGTACACATACAGGATCAGTACAAGGGTGTGTTTGCCTTAACATTCAAGTCATTGTAGCCATACTCCTACTACAGTATACAATGCTAAGATTACCGGCATTATACAGCTGTAGGCATAGCTACTGTAGGATGATGCGATTCAGCAAGAATTGCGTCATCATTTGCCAAGACAGCCGACTTTACTCACAAAATGGGCTGCCAGGTCCCAGGATACAGGTATGCTTGGAGACTTGCCTAGCCTTCTATGGGGCTGGCAGGGTCACCCAATTTTCTGTAGCCTTCCTGGAGGACACAGGAGAGTATGCAAGTATTATCTTCTCTCCCGGGAGTGCAGGAGATCCCCCCAATATTCTAGAAACTCACTGTGGGAAAGCAGGTATTTATTAGAGATGTATGTGGAGCCCTATGTTTTGGTTTTGGTTCTAATTCATCATCGTGTTTTGGTTTGGGCAAAACCACACTCCAGTGTTTTGATTTTGGTTCAGATTTGGATTCCTATAAAATCGATAGAAATCAATACACACTGATAAAAAAAAACGATAAAAATCAATAAAAACAAGACTTGTTTCCACTTGGAACCCCTAAGTGATTCCAATCTGTGCTTTAATTAGATTCAGGACCCTTATGTTTGTGTATTTTTGTATTTCAGGAAAACGAAACCGCACATCTCTAATAAGTATGCATCAACAGCAAGATGTTCTCAGCATGCATTCGTCTGACGTGTACAGTAGCTTTTATTAAGTTGTGCACTTACTGTATTATTTGAGGACAGACCTACAAGTCGATGCTGGCAGCAGACTTATACTGGAATAGCCTCACCATGCTGCACAAGAGAACTAGGTTTTGCTGTCTTGTCCAACTGAGATGTGTTAAAGGGTTTGTCTAGTGTTTTTAAAAGCAGTTCAATTATTTCCAGTTCCTGCTGATTGATTTCTTCTCCTTACTGAGCAGCATTTAAAGGAAGATATTATCTAATGCCTGCTTAGACATGGGCATATACTGTATGCACAGGGAGACAAACAACTAGCGATTACAATTTTTTTTCTAACTAATGAGAAGCATGATGTACAGTATAGTTTGTCATGATGGCCTAACATACAAAAACATGTGTTCGTATATAATGATGGCAATGCCTTCTGAATATAACATCTGAATTTAGTCTAACATAATTGTACTCAAGATCAATAAAACAAATGAGAATATTATTAAACATTACATCCAAAATATTTTCCTTTTTTCAACATGACTGTAATTGTATTTTAAATGCAGGTCTCTTTATTGATAGCAGTGCAGCAAGTAGACACCTCCCTGCCCCAAGGCCGGATTTCCCACTAGGCATGCACCTAGCACCTGCTGGAAACATGATTCACAGGAGGGACGTGGTGGAGCCGTGAATCGCGGGAGGGAGGGTCAAATGGTGGTGGGGGAGACACAAATCATGGGAGGGGGCCAGGAATCGCTGGAGGGATAGCTGCAGGAGAGGGATCAGGTTGTAGAGAAGTAAAGGACAGTGGCGGATTTAGGGGGGTACATGGGCCCGTGCACACCATCCTTTCATTTGTGGCATTTTTTCTACACCTTGTAAAAAGGTTAACACTCCACACCCTCCTCCTCTATTGCAGCTGCTGCCAGGGCTCCACTTCACGATATAGTGACTTCCCGAGTGTGGGAAACAGAAAGGTGGAAAGACAAGGGACCCTGCTACCAGCGCTGACAACAGTCATGAAATTACTGGAAGCGATTTCTGAATTACTACCATACACTGACTGACCACTGGGGCATGGGACGTGTGCTAAGCTCTGTGCAACTGTGTCTAAATCGGCAACTATAAAGTGCACCCCAGAATCTAAAGTGCACCCCAGAATCTCTAGTGCACTGTGGGTGGTATATTTCTTTGCACGCAATGCAAATAAGATGAAAAAATTTAAAGAAAAATATGGTACGCAATACGGAGCTTTTTAGTCATGTAGGGCATCTTGTGAAGTATGGTGTATTGAGGTTATGTGTATGAGGACACATCTGTAAAGAGCTCATTTGCATTGCAAATTATGTAACACTACATGGATAATCATAAAGCTAATTCATATTTACTCATAGTTCCCCAGGTGCTTTCATGTTTATAGACACCATATTTGCTGACCTTTTAATCGTATGCTCCGTAAGATTCTCAAATAAGAGGTTCAGGTTGGCGTTGTGGAAGTGTGGTCATTGTGTAGCAGTGAGCAGTGCCATGATTATGCAATTTGACATGAATCACAGCATCAGGTCCTCAGACTGTCAATTTAATTTAGGATTCTCCCACAGAAGGCCAGTATAGGATCAAATATAAACCCAAAGGTAGCTTGGAACCCCAAAATACCTGGCAATGCAATGCTACAGGCCTACAGACAGCCATATTGCAGACATCACATGGTCTGATGTGTAAAATGCATATTAAAATAGTGATGCTACTTTATGTGAACCTGGTGCACTTCTCTACATTTTGGCAAAGATCAAATGTAGTATCTGTTCTTATCAAGAAGACTTAAGGACCCCATACATCAGCAATTAATTGGGACAATTTTCAGATATGGAGATGATTGCCACAATTAATTTTAGATGTGTGGGCTCCCCCTTTTGGCAATCCCAATCAAAATCGCCAATCGATTGCTTAATCAGGTTTTTAAACATGTTTAATAATCTGGTATTATCTGCAGATCTCTTTTATATGTGTGGGCATTCCCAATTCGTCTTCTTCATCTATTTACATTATGAACAGCTATCGATTGGGCAATTTCCAGATATGAAGATGCAATATTTAGATGGAAAAATCTGCCGATCACTGAAATAAATCTGTAATGTGTGGGCAAAGTCAGATAGATTGTAAAATCCATTTATCTGGCCAAAATATCCCTATATCTGAAAATCCATAAATTGTGATTGCTGATGTATGGGGCCCATTAGCCTCGCCATCCAGAGGTAGAAGACTACCTTGTTCCTTTGGCCAAATGGTGAGAAACAAGAAAACCTGAGATGAAGCCTAAGGGCCCCATACATCAGCAATCACAATTTATGGATTTTCAGATATAGGGATATTTTGGCCAGATAAATGGATTTTCAGATCTATCTGACTGCCCACACATTACAGATGTATTTCAGTGATCGGCAGATTTTTCCATCTAAAGATTGCATCTTCATATCTGGAAATTGCATCTTCATATCTGGAAATTGCCCAATCGATTGGGATTGCCAAATTGGGAGAGCCCACACATCTAAAATTAATTGTTGCAATCATCTCCATATCTGAAAATTGCCACAATTAATTGCTGATGTATGGGGCCCATTATTCGTCTAATTTCTATGTTACAGTTTAATGTGTCTGTTAGAACTGTTTAGATTCAATATATTGTATCATGTATCATGCAGGGAAGGCAACTGCTGTGCCGCCCCATGGCACATGTCCCACATGCCTAATGGAAAATCCAGGAGAGGTTAGCCAGAAAGTAGGCAACCCTGGGGTACTATTTAAGTCTCCTCAATGTACTCAATATTCTGAATATCCTTAGGGTTCATAGGGGAGTTGTTTAAAATGGCAGTATGAGGGAGAGGTGGTATTAGGTATGTGCACTAATACTGCTTCTCCCCCATGTATTAGTGCAGCGGTGTAAGCTGTCATTATCACCGCTGCTATCTTTAAGTAGCACTGACCGTTCTGACACCTGCAGCTATCGATTTTGAAGGCTGCAGGTTTTATTGCCCTCGATCACTACAACATGGACAGCTCCAGGCTTCACTGTGAGCCAGCCCGGGGTGAGATACAATGCATCAGGGCTAGGCTGATGTGCTGGGGGGGGGGGGGGGTGATAGGCATTGCTGGAGGGGGAGTTTTCACTGCTACGGCATCTGAGATGTTATTACATCTCGTTTCTGGCTCTTCCTGCTTTGCTTCGGTAGCAAGCTGTCATGATATAGATATGTGCGGGTATAACACATCTACACACGTTTGGGAACCACTGCTACAGTATACTAGTATACTATTTGTTCTATCTAAACCTATAATTGGAAGACAATGGCATTAATGATCACTCTGCGAGAACATAGAACAGTTTACTAGCAGTAACATAAGATGCTTTTTAGTGGAGAAGAAAAATATATAAAACCAGCAAGAAGATCTGTCTCCTGTTTCCTAATGTGGTGGGTTTTACCCAGCGTTGTCATCTGACAAGGCACAGTCTGCCAACGTGAAAAGCACCAGCTGGGAAGTTGGGAACAGGTTGTCTTGCAAGAGGACGGAATAATGATCGTCATCCTGTAGTGCCAATCAATCTGTTCTGATTTCTGAGGCAGATATCATGGGGAGCGCCGCATGGAAAATGATTGTGGCCACTTGTTGTTGTGTAACAAGTCAAACTCTGGAAAGTTAAAGAATTAAAATGAAAAAAATAAATAAAAATAAAGTGAACCATGGTAAAAGGATGAATGCTGAGTGTACAGCTGCAAATGAATGTTTGTGGTTTTCTTTACAATAAGACATCTTTCACAGCAGATGTAATCATCGCACATTGTGTTGGTATTGTGTGACCAACTGAGTTGTATTAAATAGTTGTTTACTTCAGATCATCATGATATGGAGTATATTACATTTTGAAGTATGTTCCAGTCATGTGGCAGAAAATCACTTCAACAAAAGGGAAAGAATATTTGTAAGAAACTATTTCTTGTGCAGAAAACTCTGAGCAGCGCACTTCTGTGACTGAGGCTGTCAGATATGGAAGCAGTGGTGATGTTAGGGGACTCAGGTAGGGTCTACTTGCATTTGTATTTATATTTTTCATAATCTCAACAATGACCATGTCGACATTCGTCATGTGCACAGTAATGAAATGTTGACATGTTAGAATGTTAATATTTTGTCCAGGTGGCCCAGTAAGGACATACATACTGGAAGCTGCAATAGCTTTATTATCATCTCGGTCCTGGCTGTCATGTGTCTGTGATGTCCATGTCAGATCTCTGAGATTCTGTGGTTTCATGGTTTCAGTAAGTATTTCTGCCTATCTCTAACCTTCCCTTTAGTGACTAACCCTAACATCCCCCCCCCCCCCCCAGTGTATACCTAAGCATCCCACCTGCAGCCTAAGGCTAATGTCGACATTCTAACAATTACATCATCATGAAAGTGGACATTGTTATTGTCAACGTCTTGACGACATCACACACCTTGACAATAGGGCATGTTGGAATATGTGATTAATAAATGCGCGTTTGTATCTTTACACAAGTCATGGAGTGCCGCTGCCTAGTTTATGCTACATCTACACATGGGGAGGCAGCAAGTGAAACTACATCTACTAGCTTTTGAAGCATTTGCTTCGAGTGGGCTTACTACACCTTACTGTATATAGAGGTGTAGGCCTGGCACTCCTCCAGCGGTACAGGTAACCTTGACAAAGGGGTGTCACATACCCCGAAACGTTGGAAGCTTTTTTTGCTGAAAATATATTTTTTCAAAAAATCCCCAGAGTGCCGCTGTTGTCTCTTCACTATCCTATATATACATATATATATATATATATATATATATATATATATATATATATATATATATATATATATATATATATATATAATAGTCTTCACTCATCAGGTTTTTTTTGGTGATAGACTTTGTTATAATAAAGCAAATGGATACATTACAAGAGACATCATCTCATCGACGTTTCATGGCCCACCTGCCATTTCATCAGGATGCAGTCTGTGAAGGTAAAGTGCAGGTGCAAAGAGAGTGACAGGCAGGTGCCTGTTTACCTGATATTTATACATGTGCAGGTGCCCAAGTCGACATGTGTGAAGCGCATAATTTGATCTGCACTTTTGTTTGTTTGATCTGCACATATTTATGCATGACCTGAAGAAAAGACCAGATGGGTCTTGAAATGTTGTCACGACGATTGCTAATATTCCTTAAAATTTTCACCAAAATACAGATTTATCTTTAAAAGTCTGTTGAGTGACGCCTATTATTCTCATATAGGACTGTTCAGGTACCGAGTGGTAGTCCGTATATATATAGGGACACCTACCTCCTACTACCTCATAAGTTAAGGATTTTTATATCTTAACTTTGATATATATATATATATATATATATATATATATACCTTGTTTTATATTTGAATTTTTATCTCTAATTCCTCCATTTTTTAGATTCAAGTGTCGTTTTATCTAAATTCCCCATTTTTTATCCCCCTATTTTTTCTATATAATACCCACATTATTGTCCTTGTACTTAAATTGATATGCTCATGTATGCATAGTTGTCTCTTTTTTTACTGTCCTACCCCTATATTGTCATCCCAATAAATATTTTTTATATATTTATATTTTTCTCTTATCCTTTTAATTCACAATAATTGGTCGCCAGTATCTTTTTTCATTTCTTTCCATAACCCTATAAGTAACATACCATTACTTTTATTGAAAGATAGGCTGACACCTTCATAATATAAGGGAATATTATTGTGAGTCTTCCACTTATCTAGCACAAGTGGCGCCTCTTTTCCAAAACAATTATATTTATATATATATATATATATATATATATATATATATATATATATATATATATATATATATATATAGCAAACAGAACAATGTAGCACTCCAGACCTCACAGCAAATAGTTTAAAATTTAACTTTTAATTTGCAACGTTTCAATGCCCGTGCGGCATTGTCATCAGGCTAAAAGGTGCTTTCTGGTTTTCCTCTGTTGCCTCTTCTTTGTTTGTTATCACCCACTGTCCCCTCCCCTTCTTTTGATTTTAAATATTTTTGTGTTGGCCAAGTTGATCATGCATTTAGTGATTACAGTGTTGTACTTAAGTAGTATGTTACAGGGTGTTTGAAGCCCACATACGATCGTGCATTAGATTATTGAAACTGTGTGCCAGCCCAATATGATTTTAACTGTCTTTCCTGTTTTAATGTGCACTCTTGTTGTTATTGTAGTGTCGCCATGACGACCGGTGCCCTGAGCTTCTGTTTATCGACGTGAGAGTACTGTGCGGGGTGACGTCAGCGGGATGCGCTTGCTGGGCGTCCTGTCGGCGTGCATTGCGCAATGACGTCATCTCTCATCGCTTCCTTGGACCGGGACAGAGCACGGTTGCCGGTCAACACGTGACGCCTTGTAAGTATATATATTCTTTGTAGTTTGTCACTACCTTTTAGCCTGATGACAATGCCGCACGGGCATTGAAACGTTGCAAATTAAAAGTTAAATTTTAAACTATTTGCTGTGAGGTCTGGAGTGCTACATTGTTCTGTTTGCTGCATCCCCATTTTATGTGGGCACCCGACCGGGAACCCCTTGCTGTGGTTGTGCTGGGCCCCTGGACTTTTATATATATATATATATATATATATATATATATATATATATATATATATATATATATAGTCGACACAGGTAGCGGCGGCACTCACGGGGAGTAATGATCACAAACAGCCAAGTTTGGAGCTTAACGTTTCAATTCTATTGAATTTTCATCAGAAGCATTAGGAATACAAAAGCAACATACCTTAAATACACCCGATAACCCCACCACGTGAAAGCGGCAGCCTCCTGCTTCCGTCTCCGCCTGGCACGTGCACGGGCGCTGCGTCGCGTCATCCGTGACGTCACCAGGGCCTCCCGGTTGCTAGGTGACTAGCCGCTGTAGAAAACAAATGTATTAAGTTAAACAATGGCATGATAAATGACACATACATACAGTAAATAGCAAGAGAATTACAAAAAGCAATTAAGGTTTAATTGTTCATTTAAACCGTTCGGGCTATAAGTATTAAGAAGGTAAATCCATTTAGCCTCTTTTTGCAGGAGGCACTTAGCGCGGTCACCACCTCGTATGGACCAGGGTACACCATCGATGATTTTATAACGAATTGATGAGGGTCCATGTTTGAGTTGTAGAAAATGCCTGGCTACAGGCTGATCTATATTTTTACCCTCATAGATCTGGTGGATAGCGCTCTGATGAAGCGCCATACGCTCTTTAAATTTGCGTACGGTCTTGCCTACGTAGGCAAGACCACAGGGACATTTAATAAGATAAACCACGTAGGTGGAGTTACAGGTGAAAACTTGATTTATCTTGAAAATCTTTCCCGAATAGGGATGTGAGAATGTGTTGTCAACCTCCAAAAAATTGCAGGTTGTGCAACCTAAACACCTGTAATTTCCTGGTTTTTTACTGAGGAAGTGACTGGTAGGTTCCTTCTTTATAATGGGGTTGGTTTTGACCACCCAATCCCTAATGTTTCTTCCTCTTCTGTAGCAAGGGACTAGTTTGGAATCCTGCAGAAGGGGTAGCTCTGGGTTGGAATTGATGATTGGCCATAATCTTTTTGCTGTGCTGTTAATGACTTTACTTGCCGGAGAAAAGTCTGTTATGAATACTGTTTTTTTGTCCATCATGTTCGGTATTTTCTTAGCTAAGAAATGTTCTTTGGGTAATGCTGTCACGCGATCCATGGCATCCTTAATGATGTGAGTAGAATAGCCCCTCTCTAAAAATTTATTAGCCATCACTTTGAGTTGTAGATTTTCTTCCTCAACAGTGTTGCAAATTCTGCGCACTCTGCAGAATTGTGAAAAGGGTAAACCTTTTTTTAGGGGATCAGGGTGGAAACTAGAGGCTAGTAAAAGCGAGTTACCGTCCGTGGGTTTACTGAAGAGAGTAGTGGAAATTATTCCTTCTTGTAAAGAAATTTTAACGTCCAGGAAAGTTATTTCGCTGTTGCTGCAATTGTAAGTAAATTTAATATGTTCATCCTGGGTATTAGCTAGTGACATCATCTCATTGAATTCCTCGGCAGTGCCTCGCCATACTACAAACACGTCATCTATGTAGCGTTTAAAGTATTGTATTTTGAAAGCATATGTTGGTTTAGACAGAAACAGATCCCTTTCAATATCGAACATAAAACACCTGGCGTACGTCGGCGCGATGCAAGCGCCCATAGCACAGCCTTTCACTTGGATATAGAAGCTGTTGCCAAAAATGAAGTAATTCCTAGTCAGCACTAGGTTTAATAATTTCAAAAATAATTCCAAGTCAGGGCCTTGATATGCAGGACTATCAGTTAAAAGTTTTCTAGTGGCTAGTATACCGCGGTCATGTGGAATGCTGGTATATAAACTGACAATGTCAATGGTGCACAATAAACAGTTGTCTCCCTCGAAATTCAGTCCAGCTATGTCATTAAGGAACATTGTAGTGTCCTGTAGAAATGTTTCTTGTATTTGTACTACTGGCTGTAAATAAGCATCAAGGTATTTAGAGACATCATATAATAGTGAACCTCTGCCCGATATGATGGGTCTACCGGGTGGCTTTTGAAGATTTTTATGAATTTTAGGCATTAGGTATAATACGGGGACTGTGGGATTTTTATTGACAAGAGAGTGATGTACCCGGACCGGAATAATATCTTCTTGAACAGCTTGATGGAGAATATCATCCAGTTCTTTTACAAATAATGGTGTTGGGTCTTTGTCCAATAGGCTATACACTGTGGTGTCTTGTAATTGAGTGTCAAGAATCACAATTCCGCCCCCCTTATCGGCAGGGCGGATAGTGATGTCATCATATGATGATAGATCTTGTAGGGCTTTTCTTTCAGCGTTAGACATATTGTTTTTAATCACTCTGTGCATTTTATTTTCTTCCTCGATGGTATTGGTCATTGAGGTAATGAATGCTTTAATTGCATTATTATTGGATGGAGGATCAAATAGATGTCTAGATTTCAAGTACGGTCCCGTTGGAAGGGTATTATCATCAGTCTGTTTGTTGCCACGTTTCAATTTTATTCATTCAAAATCGTCATCAGGCACCGCCTGATGACGATTTTGAATTAATAAAATCGAAACGTTGCAAGTTTCCTGTCGGAGTTTGATTTACCCACCGTGTGCTGCCTTCTCGCCTCTGAGAATTATATATATATATATATATATATTATATATATATATATATATATACAGAAGGAGAAGGACCCATCACTCAAAACTTATTTTGTAAGCCAATCTGGATGACTTCCTCTGGTGCCCTATATCAAGAGGGGATGATGCCTCTGGAATACAGCCACAGGAAACAAAGCGGCACTCAGAGACTTGGTAAGGTTTTTAAAGTTGGATTAACTTAATCCATGTGCAACGTTTTCTACCTTTTGGAGCTCAGCGACCCCTTCGTCAGGAGGGTAATGCACTACTAGTAGTGGATTAAAGTTAATCCCACTTTAAAAACCTTGCCAAGTCTCTGTTAGATACTGTAGATAGTTATGGGATGTAGTAAAAAGGTTGATAATAACAATGTCAACATTTAAATTGTCAACACCATACAGTATGTATTTAGTATTTAGTATACAGTATAATAGTTGTTTTCAGTGGTAATTTGGTATAGCTCAACTCACTTTTCTATTTTCTTTCTTTGTTTCATTTCCAAATATATTTGAAAGTATTTCTAAAGTGTCTGGTTTCATTTTAATCTGTATATACAGTATTAAATCACATGCATTTTATTGGGAATATGGTTCTATATCTATTCAATCTATTGTATTGAGCCGGTTTTATCAACAAAACCAAAGAACATGTATCACAGGTAGATAGTATTATATACTGTACAGGTGTGAAATTCAGAAGTGGTAGCAACCCTGCAATATTCTCAATGCATTGATAGTGAATGATAGAGACCAGTAGTTTTTAGCATAGGCGTGCGCAAGGGGGGTGCCGGGGGTGCACAGGCACCTCCTAATGACCCCCAGCACAATTGCAGGCAGCACCTCCTATGACCAGCAGTGCCCCCTCCCCTGGCCGGCTAGCAGTTTCTGCGTTGGGCTGGCCTGGCTGGCTGGGCTCCTTCAGTATTCAGCAGTCAGCACGAGTCTATTCAAAAGGGGGTGGGGCCACGGGGGGTCCGTGATTAGGACACGCCCCCTGTATTTTCCTGTGCCCGGGTGGACTCGTGCAGCAACTGCAGGCTTAGCTGGCTCCTGGCTGAAGATGTGTGCAGAGACTGGGGACCAGTGAGTAAGTGTGTGTGAGTGTGACATATATTGTGATGGAGTGGGCTGTGTGTGAGAATGTAGTGAGGGGAATAGGGGGCCTAATTCAGGATTGCTCACTAAGCAGCAATCTTTTGCTGCTTAGCAAGCAGAACACCTCCTGCCGAACCCCTGTGTAATGTGAATATGGGTCAGTATGTGCTAATATTATTCACTACGCTCTGTGTAAAGTGAATATGGGTCACTATGTGCTATGTAATGTGAATATTGGTCACTACGCTCTGTGTAATATGAATATGGGTCACTACGTGCGAATATTGGTCACTGCGCACTATATAATGTAAATATGGGTCACTATGCGCAGTGTAATGTGAATATCGGTCACTATGTGCGAATATTGGTCATTACATGCTGTGTAATGTGAATAACGGTGAATATCTGTCAATATTGGTCACTGCGCACTGTGTAATGTGACTATGGGCCCAAGCGCTGTGTAATGTGACATTTACCGCTGCTCTGCCGGACCGATGATGAGGTGAGTAGAATTAAATGGGTGAACAGTGTACAGCGTGTGGGGCCCCCAGCGACATTTATGTGGTAGCATATGTAATAGCCATTACAGTGTGTGATATAATATGTAATGGGTATTATGGTATGTGGCATAATGTGTAATGGGCATTATGGCACAATGTGTAATGGGCATCACGGTGTGAGGAGTAATGTGTAATGGGCATGGCATAATGTGTAATGGGCATCACGGTGTGAGGCGTAATGGGCATCACGGTATGAGGCATAATGTGTAATGGGCATCACGGTGTGAGGCGTAATGGGCATCATGGTCTGAGTCATAATATGTAAGGGGCATCATGGTGTGAGGTGTAATGGGCATCACAGTGTGAGGTGCAACATGTAATGGGCATCACAGTGTGTGGCACAACATGTAACGGGCATCACAGTGTGAGGTGTAACGGGCATCACGGTGTGAGGCGTAATATGTAATGGGCCTTACAGTGTGTGGCATAATGTTTAATGGGAATTACAGTGTTTGGTATGTGTATTGGGAATTACAGTGTGTGGCATAATGTGTATTGGGCATTATGGCATGTGGTATACTATGTAATGGGTGTGTGACGTGTAATAGGCATTATGTTGTAAAGTTTTGGCACGCGCCTTCAGCACGCACTGTCCCTATTATCCCTATTTTACAAAAATTTGTCAACCCCTGGCATAATGTGGAATGTCCATTACTGTGTGTGGCATTATGTTTGATGGGCATTATGGTGTGTGGCATTATATGTAATGGGCATTATGCTGGGTAGCATTATGTGGAATGGGCATTACTGTGTGGCATTATGTGTTATAGGCATTATAGTGTGTGGCATTATGTGGAATGGGCATTACGGTGAGTGGCATTATGTGTAATGGGCATTATGGTGAGTGGCATTATGTGTAATGGGCATTACAGTGTGTGGCATTATGTGTAATGGGCATTACTGTGATAGGCATTATGTGTGATAGGCATTATGGTGTGTGGCATTATGTGTAATGGACATTACGGTGAGTGGCATTATGTGTAATGGGCAGTACAGATGGTGTAATGGTTAACATTACTGCCTCACAACCCTGAGATCATGGGTTCAATTCCCACAATGGCTTTAACTGTGCGGAGCTTGTATATTCTCCCCGTACTTGCGTGGGTTTACTCCGGGTATTCTGGTTTCCTCCCACAATCCAAAAATATACTGGTAGATTAATTGGCTCCCAACAAAATTTAACCCTAGAATGTCTGTGTGTGCGTGTACATGTGGTAGGGTGTTTCTGGTGTGTCTGGTGGGAATGATTAATTCTGAAGCCCATATACATAAATAAGTCACCTTCTATTTAGTTTGCATTGGTGCCCAGTAGGCGGTGATGGACAAGCCCAGTAGGCGTGATGTACACACCCCTCCAATGGTGCACCCCCTAATAAAATGGGCTGCGCACGCCTATGGTTATTAGGTTACGATCCCTCTCTTTAGAGGTTAAACCATGCTATACTAAGTAATTAGTAAGGATCTGACGGGCTGTGTGTGTAGCGATAACGGGGGTGGTAACACAAATGCAGCCCTGTCATGACCATTTCCGAGGTGTGTCTCTGCCTGCATCACAGTACACTTTTGTAAAGGCTCTGGAAGCATACTTGCAACAGGCATGCAGAGGCATGCAGAGGAAGAATCAGGTTGCTCAGAGTTCCGATATTGTGACTAATGTGCGACCGATGGTGCTTATGCATATGCAAGCAGATCTAAGCTATTATCGATGGACATCTATGTTCAACTCCCTGCGACTTCACCATTATCATCTTTTTGCAGATCCCCTGCTTTTGAATAAACAGTTGCAATTGCAGCTGCATATATATCTGAAGAAGGCCCTTCGTTTCTAGGATACCAGTCATTTGTTGCCATATCACTCTTTTATTCAATTTCAAGAATCTTAGAATTCATTTTCTTGATATCTTTGACCTTATATATTCCTTAAAAATAATTCCCTTTCCCCATTTAAGAAAATAGAAACTGTATTATATTGTCTATGGATATGTAATTTTTTTATAGACTTACTGTATATGTAACATTATTTTTGTTACTTTTTAGTATTTTATAGGTGCCTATTTATCAGTATGTGAAAAAAAAAATCTATTGCTTTTCACAACAACAATGTTTTTTTTATGCCAATTTACCAAATATATACAGCTTTTAAATATTTGAAAGAAAAAAAAAATTCAAGTAAAAATGCTTTATTTAAATCATTGCCTATATGGAAATAGGACAGGGTATGGAAAAGCTATTACCGGAGATACCATAGCTGCTATTGGTGATACATAGGTACTGCTGGCAGTAACCTTTGATGAACATCAATCAGCCATATCCAAAAACAGACTTGTTTGCCAAGAGACAGTACTTTTGAAAACATCATAGATCCCTTTATGTATATTAGATTATGGGGCTTGAACTGTGCATATGAAATGTTTCCTTTTTCGCTGCTAACCATTTTCTAAGCTATATCTCTTAACAGCATTGCAACAGATGGACAAATATTTAAATCTGAAAGTTTTGATGGTACCCATATGCCAGCAAAGCTTGTTATGTCCTTTCTATGTTAATACTAGCATGCATTAACTGTAGTTACTGATGTAGAAAATGCATTAAATGGAACCTGGTGCCTGATTCAAAAGTGGATGCAAACTGTCCTCAATAGCAATGTGTGCATGAGAGTTGTATTGCACATTGGTTGCGATGCTCTTGCAAATGGCGGTTTCAATACAAATTTGTGAACACATTGGTTGATAATCAGTGAGCATTTGAGTGAAGTAACAGGAAGCGGGGAGCCAAAATCATGAGTTTGATGGTGCGACTAATGTTGCATCTATGTACCTAAGGGGAGAATGAGAAATGCCAGTGGGTATCTGTGTACAAATCCCCATGGCTGCGTCATTAGCATATTTTCTCAGATCCACCACATGGAAAAACGTTGTAGTGAATGCAAATATGTCTGCCACTATATCCAATCCACTGTTTTGTTTTGTAACTTTATATCAAATTAAACACAAAGTTATAATTTCTGAACTAGAACCACAATAGGATGACATATAGGCCCTTATTCTGATCGGTGCGGCCGGAGCCGATTATGCAGCCAGGACCGTGCGTGCGAAACCCCGCCTTCCATACGGATCGCCAACTCCGTCCGTATGCGGTGAGAAGCTGTCTGAACGGACCGCACGTGTATTTTTCACTGAATACGCCTCCTCCATCTAAGGGAACCTCCCCCATCATTCGATGGTCGCAGACCATCGAATGCAGGACCGAGTGCTCCACCAGCTCCCGCAACCTCAGACCACACGGACATTTTTCCGTGCAAAAGCAGGGATCTGGGCGGGCAGCTGACATCCGGCGATGTCATATATCCGCCCCCTACACGTGCCTCACCGCCGCATTACCATACGTACGCCCAGCGTTTTCATGGGAACGCCCATGAAACGCGGGGCGTATGCATATGGTAATGAGCCCAAACAGCCCTTCACGCCACTCTCCACCCCCTGTTCGGAGTGTTCACATTTCATGCGGGATTTGGCCGTACGCCCCGCTCGCACATGCGCAGAGACGCCTCTGCACATGCGCAGACACAAAACATCGGCGACACGAACGCACGCGGATATTACCGCACCAACCAGAATAAGGGCCAGAATCACAATTTACTTCATCTCATATTTTTTTTCTCTACATTCCTCAATAAGAAGCTTTTATCATAGGGGTGCCAGCATCCCCTCCGCCAGTCATTCGTATACTGTATGCATCCCATCAGAACACCATTATCTTGGACAATAATGCCTCTGACAAATCACATATTGAGGTGCAGGACAGTCCCATGTCACTGCCTAGTACACTTTAAGTCACCCCCTTTGTTTGTCACCAGATCTGGGAAAGTTTCCATCCCCAATTTAAAATGACAGGACTAGGGTACTTAGCATACCATTTATTTTTCGCTTTATGATTGTTTGTTTTTGCACACTGTCCCCTGACACACTGTCCTACACCTATACACCTGTATTTATTGTTATTTATGTTGAAAAAGGCAGATGCCCAGTAATTGTATGCATAGGTGTGCGCAGCCCATTTTCTTAGGGGGTGCACCATGGAAAGGGGCGTGTCCATGACTCCTATTGGCCGTGTCCATCATCACCTATTGTTACACATAATGCCACATACTGTAATGCCCATTATAAATAATGCCAAGCACAATAATGGGCATCACATACTGTATGCCACACACAGTAATGCCCATTCATAGTGCTGTATACCACATTCCATAATGCCCAGTACACGTTATGCCACACACCATCACTTTTATGAGCCTCCCATCCATTCTGGAACTGTAGGCAAGTATAACACACAGTATACATACAGAAAGCTGATACACACACAGCATGCACATATACACACACATAGTATACATACAGGCACAGCATGCACACACAGAGATGTACTATAGTATGCACAGAGCCCCCTCCCACACACACACACACACACACACACACACACACACACATAGTATACATATATAAAGCCCTTCTATAGAGTATACATACAGACAGCTGACACACACTCCCTCACTCACACACACACCTTTTTGACATAAAAATAAAAAGTAGCCAGCATCATTAAAGACCAATATAAAAAGTTCCAGCATCATTAAAGACCAACATAAAAACAACTTTTTAAATCCCCCCCCCCCCCCAAAAAAAAACCCCCCACAAAGTCATAGACTGCCCATATACTGTAACATACCTGTACAAACCCCCTTGTTCCAGCATCTCCTGATAAGCAGCAGCCCTGCAGCACATTCTAATCACCAGGCACTGGGCAGGAAGTCCTCCAGCCCTCACTTAGTAAGCAGTGAAAGAATTGCCTGAGACAGGTTGAGAGGAGCTGTGCACGTCAGCTCCCCCTACAGGCTGCCATGGTCATCACTATAAATTTAGTGTGTATCCTGCTGCGGGCTCTGCCGCGTCTTTCACTGCAGCCAGCCAGGAAAAAAAAACACTGTTCGACAGATTTCAGCCCTGGCTGCAATCGTGCGGGGGGTGCCCATCATTAGGAGGTGCCTGTGCACCCCTGGCACCCCCTGTGCGCACGCCTATGATTGTATACTGTTTGTGGAATATGGATGGTGGAAGTTGCATAATTGCCATCCACTGTTATTCAGGAAGTTCCTCTACAGCTATTTTGTCTGATTCATACTGTGAATTTATATAATGCATACCTCACAACATTTTAGTATTAACACATTGGCCCACAGAACACCTGCGAAACAGCAGGTCAATGCCTGAAAGGTGGGACTGTCCTGCTGAAATTGGGACAGTTGGGAGATATGGCTAATGCCACAGCTGATGAGCTTCCGACTGAGATGCCCACCAGCTGTGGCTGTAATCTGCTGCGGTGGAAACATACAATAAATAATATAATAAACCGTCTTAAAATGTAGATAATAAGATACTTATTAGAAAAATAAAAAATTTCATGAAAAAAGGATGGTATATAATAAGTATAAGATTTCTTCCCCCTTACATTCAGATAATAAATTGCATTTGTATAGTCCATATGATATATAAAAATTCAAGAAAAAATAAAATATTGCATGAACAAGATGGTACAAATGGGGGATAAGGAGCAGTGCAATAGGTAATATAATGAGCAGGGAAAATTGCAGAACAAAGAATAAGTGAATAATTGAAGGAGAGAAAAGAGGAGAACGGGTTGTCTTGAGATGTATTACTGAACCTATTCAAAGTGTTGTTACAGAACCATTTTAGTTCAAAATCACAGTTTAGTCCTTTTGGTTTTAAGGTATCATTTTCAGAAATGTACCGCATCTCCTCTTTTGCTAGGGTGCTACTTAGATTTCTCTTGCGAGGATCTAAAGTGACAGATTTCAGCCCCATGAACCTTTTGATATGTGTTGTGGATCTGTTATGTTATGTTTTGAAGTGACATGACCAGTGGTGTAGTTAGGTGCCACGGTGCCCGGAGCAAGGGCATGTTTCACATCCCCCCCGATTTGTAGTAGGCGGGGCTCTTGCGCTGCGAAAATGGGGAGTGGCCTAACAATATACCACACACCGTAATGCCCATTGAACATTTTAGCGAACTTTGTAATACCCATTACACATAAAGCCGCATGCCGTAATGCCAATTACACATAAGGTCACACATGATGCCCATTACATACTATATAACAAACCGTAATGCCCATTACACATCTGACACATAAGTGCTACTTACCTACATGCTCATTGCTAGGAACTTCATGCTCGATGCCAGGGGCTTCATGATCAATGCCAAGGGGCTTCATGCTCTATGCCAAGGGGGGACTGAAAAAGCTAGTTGCCAAGGGTGACTGAAATAGCTCATTGCCAAGGGGGACGGAAATAGCTTGTTGCCAATGGGCACTGAAATTGCTCGTTGCCAAGGGGGACTAAAATTGCTCGTTGCCAAGGGGGACACTAATATTGCTCATTGCCAAGGGGGACTAATATTGCTAGTTGCCAAGGGGGACTAATCTTGCTCATTGACAAGGGGGGCTATTATTACTCGTTGCCAAGGGGGACTAATATTGCTCGCTGCCAAGGGGGACTAATCATGCTCGTTGCCAAGGGGGACTAATCTTGCTTGTTGCCAAGGGGGACTAATCTTGCTCGTTGCCAAGGGGGACTATTATTGCTCGTTGCCATGGGGGACTAATCTTGCTCGTTGCCAAGGGGGACTATTATTGCTCGTTGCCAAGGGGGACTATTATTGCTCATTGCCAAGGGGGACTCCCTCCCCCCCACCTCGCCCGCCCACTCCCTGCTCTGCCCGGCTGAGCTGCCCGCCCTGTCCGCAGCTATTTTCACTTAAGTTTGCCACTGGATCACTAGCCAATAGGCGCTTGCGGTCCAGCAGCCATCAATGCTGCTTCTGATTGGCTGCTGGCCTGCAAGCGCCTATTGGCTAGCGGTCCAGCGGCATAGTTAATAGCCGCAGACAGAGCTCAGCGAAGCCAGGCAGATCAGGAAGTGGGTGGGGGAGGGAGCGCCCTTTGATGACTCGGCACCCGGAGCTCGTGCTCTGCTGGCTCCGCCCTCCCTACACCTCTGAATATGACAACGAATGAGTCTCTAAGCCTTTATGGATATTATTCATATGTTCTCTTAATCTAACTCTGAATTGCCTTGTTGTTCGGCCTATGTAAAATAGATTGCATGAACAATCTATTGCATATACTATATTCTTGGTATGACAAGTAATAAAATCTCTTATTTTGCATATTTTTTCCCCCAATAGTTACTTCTTCTATTTTTCTTATACCACCGCTTTTGACCTCTTTACAGCCCTTACAATCCCCGCATCTGTGAAAGCCTTTAGTTTTAATAACCCCTCTACATTCTAAAGGTATGTCTGGTGGGCACTCCCCACCAGACCTAACTTTATATACAGACGAGCCCCTAACCTCAGCAACAACATGGTTAGAAGTGCGCTCCCACAAACAGAATGTGGAAAAAGAACTATGAGAAGGAGTTCCGGCCACCTGACCGGAAGTCCTGTACGGGAACCAAATACACTACACGGACGTTACAGGAAAGGGCGGGACAGAGGTGCGCACGTGCGCTCACATCAGATGTGCTACAGCTGAGAATAGGAGGGGTATTTAAACCCCACAGTATGTACAATGCAGCATCTTGAAAAAAAGAGTTGGAGCTTTTTTCCTGGGACTGAATCCGGACAGACCATGGAATCCTGTTTATAATCCATCCCAATGCCATATAGGAGAATCTCTCCACAAAAGAGTTCTCATATACCTATGGTAATTTCATTTGTCTTACCTTTTACAGCTCTCTTGACCCCCCTCTTTGTTATATATAATTTTTATATATTTTATGATTCATATTGTTTGTAATAAAGGGGATGTAATTTGCACTACTGTATATGCATTTTCTTCTCTGTGATTTCTCCTCATAACCATTCCTGGAAGTCTGGGATAACCCCTTACCGCCGCAGCCTGTTTTTGCCTTCCTGACAGAGCCCTTTTTTTCAAATCTGACATGTATCACTTTATGTGGGGATAACTTTTTATTGCTTTTACTTATCCCAGTGATTTTGAGATTGTTTTCTCGTGACACATTGTACTTTAAGTTAGTGGTAAATTTTGGTCGATACAGTCTGTGTTTATTTGTGAAAAATACCAAAATGTCGTAAAAAAATTGAAAATTTTGCAATTTGCAAAATGTTAAATTTTCTGCTTGTGAGACAAATAATCATACCACTCAAAATAGTTAATAACTAACAAAGACCATGGGGGAAATTTACTAAAGTCAATTTGTAAAAAATAGGTGTATTTGTATCCAGAAATACACTTATTTTTTACATTTACTATCCCGAAAATACGGCAATTCGTATTCGTATTGATAGCACATCAATACGACTACGAATTGCCGTATTTTCGGGATAGTAAATGTCAAAAATAAGTGTATTTCTGGATACAAATACACCTATTTTTTTACAAATTTCTTTTAGTAAATTTCCCCCCATATGTCTACTTTATGTTGCCATCATTATTTCAACCTCCTTTTAATTTTTTTGGACACTAGGAGGCTTAAAATATGAATAGCAAATTCTTATATTTTCAAGAAAATTTCAAACACTGATTTTTTTAGGGACCAGTTCAGTTCTGATGTGACTTTGAGGGACTTGTATGTGAGACACCCCCATAAATGATGCCATTTCAAAAACTGCACCCCTCACAGTATTCAAAACAGCATTTTGGAAGTTTGTTAACCCTTTAGGTGTTTCACAGGAATTAAAACAAAGTGTAGGTGAAATTTCAAAATTTCATTTTTTTAGCAGATTTTCAATTTTAATACATTTTTTTAACGAACACAGTAGATTTTACTAGAGAAATGTGACTAAAAATTGATTCCCCCAATTCTTTTGTTTTCATAAATATCCTATATGTGGCCCTAGTGTGCACGTTGACCAAACCACAGGCTTCATAATAGAAGGAGCACCTACTTGATTTTGGAGCCTCCTTTTTATGAGATTATTTTTTAGGCACCATGTAGGTTTTTAGGCACCATAAGATGCTAAAAGTTAGGAACCTCCCCCACAAGTGACCCCATTTTGCAAACTACACCTCTCAGGGAATTCATCTAGGGGTATAGTGTACATTTCAAACCCCCAGGGGTTTCACCAATTTTGGTACAACTGGGCAGTGAAAATGAAAAATTACATTTTTTTACACAAAAATGCAGTTCTGGCTCAAAATTTTTAATTTTCACAAGGAATGAAGGAGACAAAGCACCCCAAAATCTGTGCCGCAATTTCTCCCGAGTACGGCAATGCCTCATATGTGACCAAAAAATACCATTTGGGTGCATGGCAGGACTCAGAAGGGAAGGAGTGATATTTGGATTTTGCAGCACAGATTCTGGTGGAATGAATGGTGGGTGCTATGTCGCATTAACAAGACCCCCGAAGCACGGTGAAATGATGAACCTAATAATCCATAGATGTGTGGTATATTTTAAAACACTCCTTCATACATAGGCCGGGTTTGTCGGGGCAAGTTTCACAGTGGAAAATAGTTTGCTTTCTTATTCCCTTTTTATAGCAAACTTTGCACCTTTTTTGTGTCCTGCCCTTTTTTCCAGTGGAGGGGATTTCGTTAGGAAAATGCTGCCCTGATACAATACAGGGGCCCTCTGCCTGCTGGTTCCCAAATATTAGGCCCTTTATGACTTCCTCTTGAAAGTGCATAAATGTCCCCATCTGGCTGGTAGAACGGAATAGTACGTAAGCGTTATACAGTGCCATCTGGATGATATACACGGCCAGCTTCTTATACCATATTTTTGTTTTCCGCAGGGCACTGTACGGCTTCAGTACCTGATCTGAAAGATCCACTCCGCCCATGTACTTATTGTAATCTAGGATACAAATAGGTTTTGAGGTGTGGGTACTGGTACCTCGTACAGGGACGGAGGTGGTACTGTCTCCGTGAATTGTTGTCAGTATAAGGACATCCCTCTTGTCCTTATATTTGACCAACAACATATTTTCGGTGGATTGTGCCCTGCTTTCACCCTTTCTCAGTAATTGGGCAACGTGCGTTTTTGGGAGGCCTCTTTGGTTCTTGCGCACAGTACCGCAAGCTGCTGTACCTCTTGAACCAAGGGCCTTAAACAGGGGGATGCTGGTGGAAAAGTTATCCACATAGAGGTGATAACCCTTATCCAGGAAGGGGTGCACTAAATCCCAGACAATCTTTCCACTAACACCTACGAGGGAGGGGGGGCATTCTGGCGGTTCAATTCTTGTGTCCTTCCCTTCATATACCCTAAACCTGTGGGTGTACCCTGAGGTATTTTCGCACAGCTTATACATTTTTATGCCATACCTTGCCCTCTTATTGGGAAGGTACTGGCGGAATTTAACCCTTCCTTTAAAATGTATAAGTGACTCGTCTACACAAATGAATTTTTCGGGGATGTACATCTCAGCAAATTTGGCGCTGAAATGATCAATGACCGGCCTGACTTTGAATAGCCGGTCAAAGGTGGGATCATCTCTGGGTGGGCACTGTACATTATCGTTGTAATGCAAAAATTTAAGGATCGTCTCAAAACGAGTCCGGGTCATGGCCATACGATAAAGTGGGGTGCTGTACAGAACATCTGTACTCCAATATTGTCTAATTTCTGGCTTTTGAACTATGCCCATATGTAACACCAGACCCCAAAACGTCATCATCTCTACTGCATCTACAGGGGTCCACCTAGCAAATGATGACGTGGGGTTTTGGGCAATAAACTGCTGGGCATATAAATTACTTTGGTCCACCATTAAATTTATAAAATCATCAGAGAAAAAGACTTTGAAAAAGTCAATTTCTTTGAGGCCTGTAGTATCAAATTGGATTCCTGGGTTGGCCAAAAACTCAGGAACCTGGGGCTCAAAATTGTCTGGTGGTGGGGTCCATACGAGATCAATCATTGGGGGGGGGGTCTCAGCTGCTCTACGGGGGCGTCTTTGAGGGGGTCCCTCATCACTAGAGGAGGAAGAGGAGGTTAAGACCAATGCGATAAATTCATCGCTTTCATCACTGGCTGTGTCAGTGTCAGAGGCAATAAGGGCATATGCCTCCTCCGCTGAAAACAGTCTTTGGGATGATTGGGACATTTTTATTATTTTTGTGTTTGTGTAAGTGTAGTGTTTCAACACGTGTACAGTGTAGGGGGGGTACAAACTTTATTTCAACACGGGGGGTATGTAGTGTGTATGTAGTGCTTTAACACGTGTAAGTGCACTTAAGGGGCAGCAGCTTCAAGGCAGCTTTTGGTACAACCTTGAAGGGGTTAAAAGAAAAAAAAAAACGCTCCTGCGCCAAAAATTGAGCACAGATGTTGGTCAGTAACGTCCGTCACTGATCAGCTCTCAGCGGCCACAGGACACCCACAAAATCACCGTGGGTGTAAAAAAAATTTAAAAAAAAAGACCCCACAGCACCCTCAAAAAAAATAAAATAAAAAAAACTGCTGATCAGTCAAAGGCAACAGGAATTTGATCCAAAAAAAAAAATTTAGATCAACCCTGTGCCAAAAATGCTGATCAGTGATGTACGTCACTGATCAGCGCTCAGCGGCCACAGGACACCCACAAAATCACCGTGGGTGTAAAAATTTTTTTTAAAAAAGACCCCACAGCACCCTCAGAAAAAATAAAAATTAAAAAAACTGCTGATCAGTGATGCAACACTGATTAGCAGTGAGGGGCAGCAGGCGCGCAACTTTTGGCGCAACCTGACGGGGTATATATATAAAAAAAACTGCACCCCAAAAAAGTTGCTGATCAGTTAATTTATACTGATCAGCACTAATGGGGGGCAGGAAAAAAAGCAGTGCAGAGGGTTAAGCCCGTCTGCACTGCAATCAGCCACAGGGGGCAGGAGAGACAAAATTATATTTTACTATGATGCTGCAGCAGCAGTAGCAGAAGCAGGCAGCACGGATGCCACCACACCACCAACGCTGTTCGAGGTCAAATAGGTCAGATAGGGGGACAGATGGGCACGGAGACCGCTCTGCACGCTGTTCCTGACCGGAATGGCGGCGGCAGGGCGGCCTCCGTTACTTTCACTGAGGTGCAATGGCTGTGATTGGTCCGTCGGTCCGACGGACCAATCACAGCCTTGGGGGCAGGTGGGACCACCACCAAAGACCCCTTTACACTCGGTGGTGATTGGTGCTGTACCAATCACCACCGATCAAGTACCAATCACCACCGATCCCTGTGTTACCGAGCGCCGATATTGGCCGGAACACAGAAAACGCTGCAATTGGCTGTTCACATTTGAACAGCCAATCGCAGCGATCGCCGATGGGGGGAGGCATCACTGCCCCCCCTGGGCCACGAGGGAAGATATCTGCTGTCAGGGACAGCAGCCATCTTCCCTCTGTCACCAATCAATGTGGAATCAAGGTTTATTTCATAGGCATAGTAAAACAACAATAGAAACAATTCTGTAACAGGTATTATATTCTCTCACCCAGCTGGAGGGGTGGAGCCAGGATGGTGTAGACAGAGTGTTTAAATGGGATAACACCCTGTAGGCTCCACAAACTTAATACTGGGTCCACGTGGGGTTAAAAGCATATCAAAAAACACATCAAAGAAGGAATGAAACAATGGAATGATAAGAGTCCTTCTCACCCAGAAGGAGAGGTGGAGCCGGGATGGTAAGTAACAGGGTGTCCGGGGAGAAAGGTGCTCACCCTGTTGGCTCCACAAGCTGACAACTGGGCAGAGGTCCTCTGTGGTAATCTGCAATCCTCCTAGGGCCAACGCGTTTCGAGTCTTAGGAGACTCTTTTTCAAGGCTAAAGGATTGCTGTGTCTGTCCTCTATTTATGTGGAAAAAAGCGGGAAAAAATGGGGGCGGGGAACGGGTGTGTCCTCAAACACCCTCCCCGGAATCGTGGTGTCCCTCTGTAATGTTTATCCGAGCGCCGACGTCACTTCCGGTCCCGTTACCGGAAGTGCGCGGCTAATGTGATGACGGCTGATTCTCATCGGCGGAGAAAGTTCTCTCTGTCGGGTGGGTAGATGAGTAATTTCCTTCCTCATCTAGGCAGGGAGACATATCATCCACCGGAAGTGATGACTCCGTTTCATCGGTAGTTCTTCGTTACATCCGCAGCCATTTTGGAAGTGGGATGGGATGTAAACTGATGTGTCTAACGCCATTTTGGAAAAGGGCTTGCTTGTTTGTATAGCGGTGGCCATCTTAGATGTGGTCACCAAGTAGTGTCACCTCGAAGTAAGACAAAACGGCATGATTAGGGAGACAATCAAATGATAGTGGCATTCATAAATTCATTACATATTCATAAAAAAGATATGTTATAAAACGGATTTCTTTAAAAATGATATAGGGAATAGTAGTTTCTTTCTTAAAAAATTCATAAAAAATTCAATAAAAATTCAATAAATATTCAATAAATTCAATAAAAATTCCCATACAAAAAAGTAGAAGACCAAGAGGAAGGTTAAATATAGCAGCAGTTCATGAGAAAATTAGCAGCATTTCATGAGAAAACTTATTGGCAGCAATTCATAAAAACCATTTAAGTTCAAAGTCTTTATTCAGACCATGGGGAATAAGAGTTTTCAATTTAAAAATCCACTCCATCTCTTTTTTGGCTAGCATGGTATCACAATCTCTATGTTTCCATGTTGACTTGATATTCTCTATCCCTATAAAGTCACGAATAAATTTGCTGGAGCATTGGTGTGTGCTGCTAAAATGTTCTGCCAACGAGTGGATTTGTACCCCATTTTTTATATTGCGCAGATGTTCTGCCATTCTCGTTTTAAGAGCTCTGCTGGTCCTTCCGATATAAATCAGGCCACACGTGCATTCAATTAGATAAATAACATTTGGTGTGTGGCATGTTATAAATTGGGAAATCTTATATTTTTTGTTTTTAACTTCAAACGACTCCCTTTTTGATTGTTTTGATTTCACAGCTTTGCACATTCCACATACTCCACATCTGTGGAACCCCTGTGTACGTATACGGGAGGTGTCTGTCCCCGGTAAGGCACTTTGAACCAATTTCTTTTGGAGATTGTCAGATCTCCGATAGATGAATTTTGGTTGGGGGGGAAGAAGACCAACCAAAATTGGATCTTTCTTCAAAAGGGGCAGATGTTTCTTGAAGATGGCTTCCAACTTCTTCTGGTGAGGACCATATTGTGTGATGAAAGCCAGATCCATGTTGTCACTTTTCTTATTTTTCTTATTATTTTCTTCTTCCTCTTCTTCATTTGGTCTTCTAGAGATAAGGGTGTCCCTACTAATGGTAGAAACCTCCTGTCTGGCCTCTTCTATTTGTTGTGTGGCATACCCCCGGGCTCTGAAATTAACTGCCATTTCTTGTAGTTGTTCTCTACAGACCTCATCCTCCGTACAGTTTCTCTTCACACGTAAGAATTGGCTCTTAGGCACACTGTTCAACCATCTTGGGAGGTGCTGGCTTTCTATGTGGATATATGAATTAGTATCGGTTGGTTTTTTGAATGTCTTAGTTTGGAGCTGATTGTCTTTAATATATATAGTCAAATCGAGGAAATGGACAGAGGGACACCACGATTCCGGGGAGGGTGTTTGAGGACACACCCGTTCCCCGCCCCCATTTTTTCCCGCTTTTTTCCACATAAATAGAGGACAGACACAGCAATCCTTTAGCCTTGAAAAAGAGTCTCCTAAGACTCGAAACGCGTTGGCCCTAGGAGGATTGCAGATTACCACAGAGGACCTCTGCCCAGTTGTCAGCTTGTGGAGCCAACAGGGTGAGCACCTTTCTCCCCGGACACCCTGTTACTTACCATCCCGGCTCCACCTCTCCTTCTGGGTGAGAAGGACTCTTATCATTCCATTGTTTCATTCCTTCTTTGATGTGTTTTTTTATATGCTTTTAACCCCACGTGGACCCAGTATTAAGTTTGTGGAGCCTACAGGGTGTTATCCCATTTAAACACTCTTTCTACACCATCCTGGCTCCACCCCTACAGCTGGGTGAGAGAATATAATACCTGTTACAGAATTGTTTCTATTGTTGTTTTACTATGCCTATGAAATAAACCTTGATTCCACATTGATTGGTCCATTGTTGGATAGAAGAAAATCCTTATAACAACCAGTGCGCCAAAGGTTCACTTCCACCCATTCCTTTACAATTTAGCCTTTTTGGTGCCTTACGGGAAGACACCGGGAAGTTTGACCTAGGCAGCAAGGGGGTGCGCAGGGATACACAAGATCACCTTTTCTTCATAGTTCCCTCTGTCACCGCGTCTATAGACGCGGTGACACTTTAAAGTCATGGCATACATTTATGCCATGTGTCGGGAAGTACATCCCGACCATGACGTAAATGTATGCCAAATGTCGGGAAGGGGATAAAGGAGTGCCGGATAAGCATAAGAATATTGACATTCATTTGTCTGAGACAAACAAACTGGAGAAGAGGAACGATACCCCCAAACAAGGAAGGTACAATCCCTCTACTCCCTCTACCCTTTAACACCCCACCACCTTACCATCTATGTTGATGTTTAAAAAAATGGGTGCTCCGGAGAAGAGGAACGGTACACCCTACAAAGGGACATACATTCAATTTACATCTATATTTGAGGCACCAAAGGGAATGTGTCCCACATCTTTTATATCTACTACAATCAAGCTGACATTGGATACTCAGAATGCCCAGTGCTTCATGGTCATTGTGCCAGTGGAGTCTTTCAATGCAGTCCCTATAGAAAGTGCATGAATGGTAACCATTGGGAGACTTGGCAAATTCTAAATCCGTTGACTTGACAACACCATAATTCACAGAATAGGAGTTGGCCCAAACTGAACAGTGTAAATAATGGCCCGAGTGGCCAACTAGAAGTTTTGTGCCCCCTTGCCAATAAAATTTCTGCCCCACCCCCATACATTTATCTTAATTTTTTACCTACATGCTCATTACCAGGACTTACATGCTCATTTCCAGGTTTTTTTTTTTCACTGTCAGGGTTCTTAAGCGATGACGCATCACCGCTCGCAACCCGGCGGCTCTGATCAAAAATTAAAGTGAACAGCCAGACTTCAGTGTTTTAACGAACAACTGTCTTTAATATGATTTTGTAACTTTCACTTATCGGACATTTATTTCTGACTCCCTTGTATATATTTTTTCTATAGATTAACTTCATTTTCAGGCATTATCCTGTTTATGCTTTCCTTTTATGTAGTTAATACTGTATCTCACTCTAAATAGATTTTTATTCCCCGCACTTAATATTGCACTATTGCTAATTCTTTGTCCACACATATTTTGAGCACGGTTTATTTCTCATTTCTCATGGTTTCCCTTACAATGGAGACGCTGCTCAGATCGGCCCTCTCCCAGCGAGACCCAGCCGGATCAGTGAGAGACGGATGTGACGGATCGGCACTGAGCCGAAATTCAGGGTAGCCTCGGCCAAGTGTGGGATGCCGCCAGTGTGCAGCGTCTGTCCGTGGAGGATGAACCTCCTCATGTACTCACTATATTTGTAATATTGTTTGCCTTCCTATATTTCATTGTAAGTTCTCTGCTTTGATAAAGGGAGTAACATCCCGAAACGTCAGCTACAGCTACTGTGTCTGCTATTTATTTATTAAGTCTAAGGGAGTGCAGCTTATTTAGCGTGAATATATATATATATATATATATATATATATATATATATAGCTACCCCTAATCTGTACCTTTGGGGTAAATATCGATAGGACCACTAACATCTGTCTCTTTGGCCTCATTTTTATAGGCCATGCCCCCTTTGCATAGGCCATGCCCCCTTTTTGGTGCGCCCCTATTCATATGTTGAAGAAGTTGGGAGGTATGCCACCGCTTGGTCTTTAGTGCCATTATTACACCACTGCTTACTGGGATCTTCATATTGCCCTAATGTAATCCAATGGCATTATTGTTTCCTACTACAAATGAACATTTCATAATTATTTATATTCACTAAAAAAATAAACAAATAGGTGACTGTCCTGATCTACATGGTCACTGGTCAGGATGTGGATGCTACGTGCAAGAGTGAACTCTTTTCTGTACATACAAAAAGTTTACATTTGTGTCTCTTTCAGTGCAATGTGGTTTGCTGAAATGCAAGTCTGCTCCAGGCCAATTTGCTCATAACAGTAACCCCACACCTGATTGTCGAGGGCTGCTATGTGTCCCTAAGCCACAGGTTCATTTAAAATGTTTCTGTTTTGCATTATTATTTTGCATTAAATATTCTGTAAGTAGTTCTTACAGGTTTGCAGCAAAGAATGTGAATAATACAGCGTGCCTTGCAGACTGGCCTCACATTGACCTGACTTGCCCAAGCCAAGCTTCTTGGTCAGAGAGATCTTGACATACAGTGAACCGCCAAGCCTGCATCTCAGAGCTCATCTGCATTCTGAATGCCGTGTCAATGACATTATCAATTTTAAAGTTATTTTTCAGACACATTGGCACAGGCATTACAGCTGCAAATTGGAACATCTTTGGAATCTAGGAAAACAACAATGGAATCTGACAGCTCACTACTGCAAGGAACAAAGGGAGAAGCAGGGGAACAAAAAAAAAAAAAAGAAAGAAAAAAAAAGAATAGAAAAAATATCCTTCACAAAGCAAAAGGAGAATGGAGTTTCCTGTGCTGTGTCTCTGATCATCCTTCCAAAATGCCTAATATATGGGGAGAGTCAGAGACTCTGAACTGCATGTAAAAGGAATTGAAATAAACGGCGGTAATGAAAGTCTGCAAGGGAAGAAGTTTCCTTGATAATACCATAAAATAATGGGCCCTGCCACTATGATATGTGCATGTGGGCGTAACAAAAAATGGCAGCAAGTTGGGAAAATTGCAGGTATAAGGGAATGTGTGGCATCCCAGAATTGGGCTACCCCCTTTTTGGTGCCACAGAATCATTGGTGGCCAGGGCTGCCTAAAAACACACAGGATTTCAGGGGGTTGCTAGGCAACCACCCCGCAGCAGCAAGGAGGACAGCAGGGACTTTAGGACCCAGCAAGGTGCTGGGAGAAGCAGGAAGTTAGAGACCTGCCTGTTGCTGGGCAGATTGGAGTGTAACCAGTTTGCTGTGAGCAGTGAGAGGAACCAGGAAGGCAGTCAGTCAGAAGTGTGCCTGAGAGTAAGGAGTAAGCAGCGCGTTACGCTGGGCATGCTGAGGAGAGTGGTGAAGAGTGGAGCAGAGGCAGGACAGAGCAGCCAGAGAGAGACCTCTGCAGCAGCTTCCGAGTGGTGATTGATGGTTGGGAGAGAGGGAGAGAGAGCCTGCAGCCCACACTCGTGTAGAGGCGTCCCCACACAGCAGGACACCCACAGATCCTGTGTGTCCCCAGAAAGCCCTGACAGGAGTCAGCAACAGATGTGCAGGTACCCTGACAACACCCCACATACCAGTTACCCATCTCACCTTCCCCAATGGCCTTGTGGCCTGTTCTCTTTTTCTGCCACAAGTTAACCCAGCACAGTGCCATTTTAGCCGGAGGCACGGCCCAGCATAAAGGGACTGCCTTTACCCTCACCCTTCCTTACTTGGAACCGGATAACCCATTTATTCAACCAAGTGCCTTTGACTAGCCAGAACCCGGACCCAGGCCTTTTCTTCAGCAAAGTCCCTTTTCAATGTTGGCATTGTGCCAAAATTACAGACACCTCTTTTGCCTTGGATTACAAATCCCATTACTAGCTGTTTAAAAGACACGGTGCACCTAGGCCAAACAGGTACCTTATTTCTGGAAATACTGTAACTGCGCAGTTCAGGGACTAGCTCTTTTTAGCCTGGACACTTATGGTTATTTATGCAAGGTATAAGTACTGCATACTATGTTCATTCATGTGAAAGCTATTGTATGTCTTCTTTGATGATTTGAATTGGTTACACGACAGTATACCGTGCGAATTGCGGCCTGCAGGTGTTACAGGTGGCCCCATCGCGCACGATATCTTCTTTATAGAATATCTTTATTCTTTCATCTCTAATTGAATTTATTGTTGAACAGTGTATTGCATTTACTGCAGTGTATTGTGCGAGGTGCGGCCTATGGTGCCACAGTGACCCCATCGCGCACAATATCATAAGGGAGAATTGTTTTTTTCATAAACTGACAATTGTTATCATTGTTATTGCATTGTTTCGTCATTTTCATAGCGGTGATTCACAGTCCTTTTCGCTTAAAAAATAAATCTTTTTTTGATCACCGTCCTCACGTGTGGTGACCATTCTGTGTGGTTGTGTTGGTCATTGGCTTCCCATGGTGCCTTTGTCCCTCCGCCCTCTGAATTGCAGGCAAGTGAAGCAGTCAGGTAGCAGCCAAGCAGTGCCGAGAGGAGAACAGGAACATCAGGTAACGGTCACACACCTGCACGTAGTCTGACACCATCACAAATGTAATGTCTGTCGGCAGCTTCAGTTGTCTGTATCACATGAAATAGGATTTCCCTAAGGCTTACACCAGTATTTCACGTTTATCAGTGGAATTAATTAGGGAAATTAGGACACACAAGGTGCAACCCAGAGGGGAAACCTTCACTGCAAATGTGAAGTACAGCAAATTATGTGCCTCCGGGGGGACATGGCAGCCGGTTCTGTCTTACTGAGCGAGAGGATAAGCTACAACCAATCCAAATATGCAAATGTTGTAAAATAGCAACACAAGATCACTGCATTACAATCATCAGTGTTCCCTTTCCTCTTTTTGGTAATTCCTTTCAAATGTCTTATTACATACTGTACAACATGATTCAGCTATAGCTTTCAACCTGCAGTCTTTTATTTACAGCTTACTGTATGGGCATATGTACTAAACACCACCGCAATATGTACTAAAAATGACAAAAATAATTTTATACTGTAGCACATTACAGTGGGGTAAATCATTTTTTTTAGCATTCTCCCCATTGTAAACTAAATGTTATGCTGCGTTCTCATTGCCGACCCTGCAAAATCCCGGGTTTTTCTTGCTGGATTTTTGGCAGGGCACAGAGCTGGTCAGCTCAACAGACCCCCTTCACACTGCACCTTAGACCTGGGAATTTCCCATGTCTGCCCCTTTCACACTGCTTTCCATGGTCTGCCTTCCAACAAGTGTGTGGAATTTGATTGGGTGTTGGGAAATTTGTACACATTGCTGTGATTGGCTGTTTAATAACCAGCTTTTATTGGCTGGCTGTCACATATCACATGATTACATCCCCCAATGAACTTGCTTTTTTGCATTTTTTGAGAAAAACCCGGGTCTGTGCTGTTCACACTGCCCGACACCAGTGTATTACCTAGGAAAAACCCTGCAGAAAAGCCTGTGTCTAATTTCCAGGGCATAACACCCGGGAATTTCACAAAGACCCTTTCACACTGAGACAGGACACGGGAAATTACCACTTGCCCTGGCAAATACCCGGGTTTTTGCGGCAGTGAGAACGGGGTATAACTCATAGCGGTAGTGCCTTTAAAATATTTCAGAGGCTGCAGGAGAGGCATCATAAGACACATCTACTTTGGGAAATGTCTTCATAGGTACATAGAGAACAGACAATGAGGGGTAGTTAGCCTTGGGCTGTTTTTACATAGGGGTTGGTGTCAGAATTTTAACGCGGGGATGCAGAACTGCCCCCCTATGATATAACGCTACCGTAGCTGTAGTGATATATCACGTATAACATTTTGCCCTTACAAATGTAAATATCTTTGATTAGATGCAGGGTGATAGAGTGAACAGTAAGCAAGCTAACCACACACTGGGGGTTAATCTGATTGCTACACTCCTCCGTGCATTCACACAGGGAACCAATGTTTTGCATCTGCACCTGCGCAGGCACATTTCTTCTCATGCGCAGGCACAGGGTGTGAGTGGGCACGTCAAACTACATGTTCGCCATCCCACTCACACCTAGCAATGTGGCCGGGGCGCAGGGGCGGATTGGGATAGAAGCCCCAGCTTCTAACCAGCCTGAGACATTTCTGGAAGCAGCCCTAATGGGGGGCGGGGTCTGTTGATGGGGAATGATGCTTTCTTTTCAAAAGTAAAAGATTTATCAAAAGAGAAACATTTTTTTTCCTGGAATCTTACTTTATACATATATATATATATATGGGTACCACCAATATATATGGGTACCACCAATATATATGGGTACCACCATGGAGTGCAGCAAACTGTACACAGTAAACTTTTAATCCACAGTATGTATATATATATATATATATATATATATATGTATATATATATATATATATCTATATATATATATATATATATATATATATATATTTTTTTTTTTTTTTTAATTACAGGCTGCTTAATAATTTTAATAATTGGCAATTTGAGCTCAGTTTAGGTTCCAGAATATGGGGGACCGCTATGTTTTCTGTCCCCCATATTTTTACAATGGACAAAAAAGGAGGGAAGTAAGCAGTGCTAAATGTTTACAATTGATGTAGCAAATAGATATAGGCAAGCAGGATTTTAAAATGACACTTTATTATTAAAAAAACAATAACACTTAAAATGTAGCAAAAGATAGAATTACTGTATTCGCATATGGTCTGAGTGTAACAGCACATTGGCATAGGGGGATAGCACAAATGGGGTGTAATTGGTCCTCAGTTAGGCATATAACAAAAAGTATTTTAGCTGAAAGTAGTGGGTGTCTCACCGCTGGAGGATTTGATGTGTGGCTGTTGATATGTGAGTCCTCTCAATTTTGTGGATAGAAATGTTTTACCGCTGGGGTCTCCACATGGGGAAGTTCTGGTATCTTCTCAAAGATTGAGCAGCAAGAAGTGGTACTGGGACATCCAAGCTTTCCTCACTAGGATGCGGTGTCCTACACACTTAGGAGTCAGCAATTGAACTGGATGGTTGCCAAATAGATCTGAGGTAAATGAACAAGTGCCTGTATTGTGCTGTGGCCCCTCTCACAGATGCATTTCACTGATTTCATACAGCTTTTTCAAGGTGACTGGTGACAATGCATAAGCAGGTATATATACCTGAAGTAATTGGTAATCAGACCTAGGTGTGTAGTAGGCGGTCCCGCATTTAAATTTAAACAAACACAAATAACAATACATAATAAAATCAGTTGATTGTAAAGGCAGACCCATTGTTCCTTTTATTATTTAACCTTAAATACGAGCACTAGAATTTGAGATATAAGCATTTTTATGTATATACATTTGTCCCGGATGCCGGTATCCGTACCTGGATATCCGGCATTTGGAACGCATGAAACTAAACATTAATACATGGATACAAGGAGACATAGTCATACCTAGGATAATCGGCACTTATCAAACCTTAAATATCCTATTTCCTGGTACATGATCCATTCAGTTGTCAATATATTGAAATAGCGCTATTCAAAGTGTCGGTGTCCGTACCCGGACATCCGGCATTTGGAGCGCATTATACATCCTGTTAGGCAGCACACAGATAACTGGATTATTATGATAGTGACGTAACTTCTCTTTGGCGCATGTATTTGTATTTTCGGCATGTCCAGCGCCATTTTTTGTGTAGGACCTAATATTAATTTCCAAAATGGGTTAATTATCCAACAGGGAATAATCAAATGTTTAAAAAAGGTCAAAATTTTTTAGGAATTTATAAACTGCAAATATGCTCTAAAATTGATGTGATCATGAAGAGAAACTTGGTGAAAAAAACCAGGTAAATCCCCTTTGTTTGCCTTTAATAGAATAGTGCAGCTATGTGTCTTCTAATGCCCAACAAACTCTTTACTGAATGCTCCAGTAAGTTCAGTAACCATGCATTACACTCTGTTCTTTAGGTGCAGGATTTAAAACACTTCTGTTTATTGTCTTTTCTTGTGGCAGTTTATTTTAAACATGAATTGGTCTGAAAAACATCCCCTATGCTGGGGACATGAAAGGGCTGCATTACAGCATATCATTATGCAAAGATAAGCCAATATATTAACAGTTAAATATGTTGAAGTGCATTATGCTGTAATAAACAAATACATCTAATGTTTAGAAAAATAAAATCAAGAACATTGATTCAAAAATAACAAGTTAATCATTATATGAGTGGTGTCCAGCAGTACATATATGCCAATCACTGTGTTCATTTCTAGGCAGGATTGATCAGCAATACTTATTACACTAATTACAGCATAATGCACTTTAACATATTTAACTGTTAATATATTGGCTTATCTTTGGCATAATTATATGCTGTAATGCAGCCCTTTCATGTTCCCAGCATAGGGGATGCATACCTGTTTTTCTGTCAATAAACAGAAGTGATCTGTAAAATGATACATTAGACCAATGGTTCCCAAACTGTGTGCCTAGGCACCAGGGGTGCCTCAGGACACTTGCAGGGGTGCCTTGGGTTGGTGGACCAGGATCACCAACCAGCTTCACAGTGACCTCATTTCTGGTGAGTCCCTAATACTAAGTTTGAATCTGGGGCACGGAACCCTGAAAAGATTGGCATAGGCCAGTCACCCCAGGGCAGCACATAAGTGAAAAACTAAGCTAAAGGTGTATTAATAAGAAAGAAGCAGAAGCTAGAGGTTAAAAAGTGTAGTGCTAGAAAGTATAATATATTAGTGGAAAATAAATAAATAGTGCTAAATAAATGTTAGGGTGTGCCACCCAGAAAGCAACTCAGCCACACCAACCCAAGGGTGCCACGCCCCAAATCCATCCCCAAGACTAGCAATTAATGTAAATTTTAGGTCTTACCTACATTGTGCCTCCAGTTTGCAGTCTGTGGCTACCAGGGACCAAGCTGGTAAAATAATATTCAAATCAGGTGGGTGGGGTGCTACTCTAAGTTGAAGGAGTCCCAACCTTCAGGTGTACAGGTGTGCACAATATTAGTTTATGGGGGGGGGGGGGATCTTAGAATGCACACCCTATATACATGAGGGACTTGTAGCTCTGCAAAGAAAAATAATGGCCAAGAAATATTTGCCCACCAACCAGCTTCACGGTGACCTCATTTCTGGTGGGTCCCTAATACTAAGTTTGGCCAATTACTATACCAAGAACCTCTGATATTGATTAATAATATGGAGTGTGCATCTGCACCATGTATTTTTCTTTGCAGATACAGAACAATTGGTAAGTATTCAACCATAGTAGTGCAGTATACAGTATGTGTACTTAGATGTTAGTAAGGTGTATTGAGGGGTTATGTCACATAACAATGGGTATTGTGTACTTACACATGTACCCCATGACTTTATGTTACGTTAACATTGATAATAAGAGGGATGGCTGGTTCTCATTACATTAATTTCGTTGGTATGTAGCAGCAGGGGATGAATGTAATGTAGGCTATTGTGCATGTAACATGGGTGTGTGTACTTTATGGGTAATGCTGTCACATTTTTTTTCATTACCTGCAGCACCCATGTGTCTGGATCGATGTGGTGCAGTTGCACTTCGGGATGGTTAATCTGCAAAGGAAATGATGGACAGGCGTTAGAGACCTTGCATGGACAGCATTTATTACCAGACATTTTTTTTGTTACAAATAACCCCTAACACTCACATGGGTGATGGTTACCAATAATTTAATATATTTTTTTAGGTATATTTTTTATTAAAGTATTTAATCATTTAATAAACATTGTTTATGACTGAAAACTGCCAGGATTTCTGCTGTATGGGGGCGTTTCAGCTATGCCAACATGACACCTATGTTTGGGCCCACAGCCATGAAAACCTGTACCAAAATCTTATAAACATTTGTCCTAAACCAGCAGGTGTGGAACTACATGGCCCAGCATCACCAACAATTGCAATCTATGAGCATGAAATGAGATGTGGCCCTTCTCCTCTGTCTGTGTGGTGAAGAGGTCCTGTGTTAGTGGATGGGATGGGGATACAAGAGGGTCCTCCACCACCTCCTGCTGTGCCTGCTCCTCCAGGGTTCGGCCTGGGCCTGGCCTTGCTGTGGCCATGCTGCCTGCCACACTGCGGCCTCTCCCTCTCATTGTGCAGGCTCTTAGCATGCCTCTGCTGCCTCTCCCCCTGGCTCCTCTGGCGCTGCTGCTGCCTGTCAGTGGACCACTGCTCCCTCTGCCAACTGCACTTATTTCTACTCTCTTTTCATTTAGTTAGAAACCTAGAGTTCCATGGTGGTAATGCCTCATCACCCTTTACAGCCTGGAGCTCTGTCTAAGTAATTTATTAAGTACTTCAAACACCCCACTTACTTTTAGTAAGTCCATAACAATGTATAAACTTCTACTACAACATACTGTAGATTTGCCTTTTTCCAAGCCACTCATTATTAAAATTAGAATCAGCTTTATTGGCCAGGTATACTTGTGTATACTAGGAATTTGTTTTCGGTTTGCTGTGCAGCAGCAAGGTGGGTAAACACCATACAGTATAAACAATAAACAATATAAACAGGTGGGGGAACATGTACAGTCATATAGAAAGTTATTCCGAGGGGACACCGTGTTAAATTATGTGCAAAGGGTTATGGCGCGACTAGACAATGAGGTGTTCATGAGTTCATGTGTCAGCAGGTGAACTGCTTGAGGATATAAACTTTTAAGGCTTCTGGTGGACCTGGCGGGAATATCCCTGTAGCGTCTGCCTGATGGCAGCAGGTTAAACAAGCCACGGCCAGGATGTAGTTGGTCAATTACCATCTTCGTTGCCCGCTTTTTTGCTCTGGACAGGTACAGTTCCTGGACAGAGGGAAAGTCTGTCCCGATTATATTCTTCGCAGTTTTGACTACCTTTTGGAGTCTGCATTTGTCTCTGTCACTGGCGGAGCCGTACCAGACCAGTATTGAGGAGCACAGTACAGACTCCACAATTGCGGAGTAGAAGAGGAGCAGAAGCTTCTGTGGGATGTTGAACTTCCTCAGTTGCCTGAAGAAGAATAGCCTCTGCTGTGCTTTTCCAACAATAGTATTAGTGTTGGGCCCCCATTTAAGGTCCGGGGAGATTGTGGTTCCTAGGAATTTGAAGGAGTCTACTAGCGACACCACACTGTCAGCAATTGTCATTTAATTGACTAACTTTCAGTTAGTGGAGGAACTCCAACAGCCTTCTTCCTAAAGGAGATGTGCTGCCCCTCATTTCAGTGTTATTTTGTTGTGTTATATTGTTATTATTATGTCTTCTGTTTTATAGCATCTCATCATTATATATAAATATTGGAGAAGAGGCATTTTTATTAGCTTTTTGCTCTTTTGGACATATTTCTCTTTATTCTTTGGATCCTTGACCGAAACATTCAGATTGCCCCTAATGAAACCCCCTACACTTACATAGTTTATATTTTATATGTTTATTATATGAAGGAAAATTTTGGGAAAATTGTTTATACCTCTTTTACGTAATATCCGCTAAACATTGTTTGGTTTACTACTTTATACAATATTTGAGGTTCACTAAAATATATATTGGGAAAAAAAAGACATCACTAGTGACAGCAGGGGTGCACAGATCAGGCGGATACTTTAGACAATTTATAAGAATTTATAGAGCGTTAACTGCATATGAAAATTTGATAGAAGAAAGGTGAACAGTATAAAGGTAAGTGAAAGTAAAATAAATTTATAAAAATAGTAAAAAAAATCTAAACAATCAGAAAATAAAGGATAAAACAAAAAATGATGGTTTAGAATGTTTCAGCTCTTTTTGAAAGTATTAGGAAGTCCATGAGTTGAAGTAAGCTTATTTTATTGCTAATGACGATATCAGCAGGGAGCAGCTTTGCTGATATGGAGGAAGTTGCTGCTGCCGGGTGATAGCTGAATGCTAGCGGTGGCCCGAGTGATACGGCTTTAAAACTCTGCTAGCTGTTGTTTGGACTACTGTCATCAGTGCGATGTTAGCTGATGGTCTAAGCCGGCAGATGGACTCTTCCAGGGTAATCCTTCCACAGGGGGATCGTGGTTGCTCCGGACCACTGGTTGGGGGGTCAACACGTTTTATGTGTTTCCGCATTTTTAAAAATCCTTTACACAATAAGGCTAATATGTAGTATGCAAGAGAGTGGGGAGGTGGCAAAACACAGGTGCACAAGCCTATCGCACTGATTTAGAGATAAGAATCGCAATATCCAATCTGTAAGTCAACAATAGTTACAATTAAATACCTGGGTACATTTTATAATGGGTGAAGGTGCTCCCCAGAGAGTAAAAATGAACTAGTACTTATACAGGAAGAGAAAAGTACTCTCTGTGAGAGTACTCTATGCTGGGAAACCAAACCGAGCAGCCTTGCCACTACGAACAGCGAGAAACTCTGAATATAGTGTTCATTCTTAGTACTGCTATTTGCCGCCTAGCGGCCATTTATTAGCCAATTTTCGGCAAGTCGGCTCCTGATTGGCCGCTAGGCGACCAATAGCGCTATTTGGAGTGAGAAGCGCTGAATGTTAACACTTCATTCAGCATTCCTCGCTCTTCGTAGTGGCACGGGTACTTGGTTTGTTTTTCTGCCAAGTACCTGGATGCCAACAGGGAATGAAGAGGACGTGATCCACACAAAGAAGCTGTAAGGATAATTTCCTTCAAAAGGTACCCATATGGAATATCTACTGGACCAGTGGACGGATACCTACGTGTTAAGGTAGGTAAGTATCCGTATATATGGGGTGTATGTAATAAAGTTCTACATTTCTGGGGTGTCAGTGTATGTTTATTTAACTATTTGTACTTGGCTCTTTAATCCCCCGCATGCTGGGACTTGTAATTCTCCACATCCCTGCATGCAGTGCAGGCTTGCTGAGACTCATAGTTCCACAACAATACATAATAGTTTTCATCTATTTTTTATACAAAGGCTATCAGCCTGATGCCCACCTCACAGGGGCACCGGAGACAGCCCTGGGCTTCAGCCCGGGCTAAAGCTAAATACACCTGGAAAATATGGTGTATTTTCAAGGCAATTAGCGGCTGTATTTAACATAAGGCTGCTTAGTAAATTAGGAATCACCTAAATGCCAAAAATACGTGTAGGCAGTTGCATTTGCATAGGACTGCCTATAAATACACCAAATCCAGGCGTATTCCTGTTAGTAAATTTCCCCCAAAGTGTGCTGGCTAATATGAAACTGATGTGAGGCAAGTAGTACCAGATGTTATATTTATAGCCAGGCATGCAGGATTACTTTTTTGCTGGGCATTGACCCTTTTCTTGGATTTCTTTTACACTTGACTACTGCCATCCCTCAATTTTGCTTTTAGATCCATTATTCTTCTGACTAACCTCTTCCTAACCTTTTATTGTTATTAAGCAAACGTCATAGTCCCCTCCACTCTATCTCATTTTCAGCAGCCTGTTTCCTAGAAATAGCAAGCGGACAGCTATACTTTATACACAAGGATTTGTTTTTCCATATTCCTTTTTTTTTTGGTGTGAAAATGGCGTAATCTGTCAACACCATTACAAAAACAAGATGCAAGCTTGTTTATCCCTAATTGTATGAATTAGGCTTGCTGCATGTTCTGCATTTACTGTGAACGAGTAACACACAGTAACCCACAGATCTGTAACTAGAGAGGTGATATTAATCTCTTACTTTTCCTCACAGCTTTTGAGATTTATCACTGACTTGCACCATGGCTTCATCAGGGGCGTCGACAGCTCTGTCGGACCCTTGTAATGAGAGGGGACATGGCCCATGCTGAAGGGTGTGGTCACTCTATATTAATAACCTTACAATACAGAGTGTTCATTCTGACCAGTTCCATATCATAGAGTGTTTAATTAGATTAGTTCTATTTTAGTATCCCCCCCTGATGAAGTTGTGTAAACGAAGCTCGTGGGTGCATCTACTACATGAAAAGTCTAATAACAAAACTGTGGCAAGGCATGATGGGAACAGCTGGAGTGCAAGGATAGGTATGAAATCCCGGTGGTCATAATCCCCACGGTCAAAATCCAGATGCTGGAATCCCGACCCCCGAAATCCCAACAAGGGGGGTGGGGGCGTTTGCTGGCCACACAACGGGCCTGGTGCCTCGCTACTCTCGGCACACTACTTTATTCTCCCTCTATGAGTGTCGTGGACACCCATAGAGGGACAAAGTGCCGTGATTTCGGCGGTCGGGATTCCGGCGTCGGGATTTCGACCGCCGGGATTCCGATGCCAGGATACTGACTGCATCCCGGTGTGCCATAGGTTGGATATGCCTGCTTTAAGTGGTGAAAATGTTGCAAATTCTATTTGTTTTTAAAAAACATAGTAAAAAGTATATACTGCTGAAACCTTGTATAATGCCCAAAAGAACCATCTGATTCTGATGAGAGACAATGTCCCCGTCCCCCCCACCCCCCCAGCCATGCCTTCCCCTCATCATTGTTTGGTACGTATACTGTATATGTTCTCTCATGAGCATCTGCACCTACTTTCTCTAATTTCTATTTCCTGGTTTTATTTGTGATTACTCTCTTCACCACTATCTGGTGTTACAGAAATCAACAATTCTTTCTTTGAAAAATCACTTTACAATTTTTTTCTCTTATCTTTTTTAAAGTTATTTGAAAAAAAAAAAAACAATTGCAGGGTTTAAAAATTGTATATAAATCACATGTATTATAAAAACAACTTTTAGAAACAAAATCTTGTGCAGAATGATTACCAGAGCCACAACTAGACATTTTTGTGCCCTATGCCAGAGAATCGGTGCCCCCCGCACCCTTTTATTTAAAATAGATTCAGGGGAAAATTTGCTAAAATGCGAGATCTATATCAGACGGGATGTTACTATCGACAACCCATCAGATTCTATATATCAGATTCTATATTAAATCTATGCTAATTAAATAATAAGTAGATTCTCTAGAAATCTATGCTAATTAAATAATAAGTAGATTCTGATTGGTTGCCCATAGCAACATCCCATCTGAAAGATAACTCCCATCTTAGTAAATTTCCACCACACAGTGCTTCAAATGCATGTACAAAAAATGTAGAGATGTGGCTTCACCAGAAAGAGGTGTGCCACAGAATATGGTACTTGTGTATTGGCGGGGCGCCCACTCAGCTATTTGCTAAATGGGCTATTCTGTGCAGTGAAAGTGCCATGCGATGTGATCACTAGTTAATTTATTCACTGCACCATGACTGCCGATCGCATCGCATCACACGAAAAATCACATGCAATCGCATGCGATTTTGCGTGCAATGCGATTTAGCACAACACCCCCCAGTGTACATGTCTATGTGATGCAACGGGATTTAGCAAACCCCCACAATCCACGCCACCGCGAAGCGTGGCGAGCGAAGCGAGCCCCCGAGGGGATGCGGAATGCGTCCTCCCGACCTTTTCATACCCCCACTATCCACGTTGACATGGACTTGAATTTACAAAGTGTGGTGAGCACAACGAGCCACCGAGCCCAAAGCGTGGCGAGAGCAATGAGCCCCACGAGGGGACGCAAATTACTTTACATTTGTGAAAAGGTTAGAAGGACGCGTAACCGCATGTGCTCGCCACGCTTCGGGGTGACGTGGATAGTGGGGGTGTGCATGGGTGCTTTTAAAATGAAGTACCATCACATTGCATCGCATCGCACTGCAAATGGCATACGATGCAATGCGATCCGAGGGCAGGGGTGCACTAAAAACTAACTAAGGAAAATCACATCGCATCGCAAAATTGCATGCAATGCGATGCGATACGATTTTCCTACAGTGCCGTATGTATGTAAATTGGGTGCCCTGCATATACACAAGTACACATAATTCATATTACTCCACGCAATAGTGTCCATTAGTCACATTATACCACACAGAAGTACCCCTTATTTACATTATGCCACACAGTAGACACCCTTATACACATTACATCACAGAAGAGCACTTTATACACTTTATGCCATGGTAGAGCCCCTTACACACTTTTGACACCAGTAGAGCCCTCATAGACATTATGCCAGTTAGAGCCTCTTAAATACCAAACAGAGCCATCATTATACTAGGTAGAGACCCTACACCTCATTCCTCCTCCTAATTCCTGCAACTCATTATTCCTCTGCCCCATTTCCACCACAAGGTGTCAGTGAGTATTAAAGAGCCCAGTTTCTTTAATACTAGAACATAATCTTCCTGTGTGGGGCTTGCAGTAATGCAGCTGCAGTGCTGTCCACTGTCAAGTACAGTATGTAGTGGTGTGCTCGACAGTGAAGGAGCCAAGCACTATAAACATGACAGCAGATAGCAGTGGGTTTGGCTGGTGCAGCTCATTAAAAGGCAAGCACAGTGCAGCCTTGTGGAGGCTGCCAGTTGGTTCTGCACCCACAGAGCATACATGTTGCATGAAAGATCAGAAGATTTAGCAAAAGATCCATAGGAACGCACACGCACATGGGATCTTAAGAGAAGTCCAGATCTTTGTAGTGTGTGGGCCCCTTTAGTTCCCAGCTGTAAAGGGAATGGGAAAAGTACTTAGTCAGCCCCTGCATATATGACTAGGAGACCCCATGTGACAGATGAGTTCCTCTGTTAATTATGATTTGGAAAGGGTTAAGAACTCCTGAGGTGGGGGCTGTGAGAGGGTGCAGTTTGGGTTCTTAAATGCACCACACTGAGGGCCTTATTCTGGTTGGAGCGGCCGGGCCGTACGCGTACGTCCCGGGGTTTTTCATGATCTGCGCATGCGTAAATTCGCTAATGCGCAGGCGCGACCACTCCACAACGCTTACGGACGGGTCTCTACGTGCGAAAAAACCTGTACGCGAGTGTACGGGCATTGGGGGCGGCATAGGGGCGTGATGAGGGGAGCGGCCGAAATAATGAGGGAAAATGGGCGTAAATATGGGCGTACACGGGGGTGTGCACCAAAAATGAGCGGTGCTACTACCGCACGATCGACTAAAGCACCGTTCATTTCGGACACCAAACAGGCGGCTGCCAACCGCCATCTCAAACCACCCCTACAGATACCGCATGCCAGCGTGCGCCTGGGTTAGCTAATTTACGCGGATTACTACCAAACACATACACCTGAATGTAATAAGCAATGCTGCAGTCTATTAAGTCCAAACCATGATTTCACTACCTGCAAGCCACACACAGCACTCTAACACATTGGAAGCTTATCTTTCTATATATATATATATTTGGCTACATCTGTCACTCAAAGTGGGTGTCTGTGTCTATAACGCTCTGTTCCTGGACTTTCCTCTTAATGTGTGATTGCCTTCATCTGTGCTGAACACCTTTCTGAGAAATTAACCTGTTTAAAACAGGTGATGGCAATCATACATTAAGGGGAAGTCTAGAAACAGAGCATTGTGTCCCTCCTGGAGAGGGTCATGTTGGGAGGTATGTGACAGAGAACCAGCTCAGTGAGCCCACAGACAGTGCCAGACACCCACTGCCTTCCCATGTTGCCCAGCACTGCTACTCCACAGCCACCAGGTGAGCGCCCCCCTCCCGCGATTTGCGGCAAAACCTCCCCCCCCCCCGCGCGCCCCCCGCGATTCGCGGCAAAAACACCCGCTCCCCCGCGACCCCCCCTACCGCGATTCACAGCAAAAACACCCCCGCGACCCCCCCTCCCGCGATTCGCTGCAAAAAGAACCCCCCACGACCCCTCCCGCAATTCGCGGCATAACCACCACCCCGCGACCCCCCCCCTCCCGCGAATCGCGGCAAACCCTCCCCTGTGACCCCCCCCCCCCCGATTCGCGGAAAAAACACCCCCCCGCGACCTCCCTCCCGCGATTCGCGGCAAAAAGAACCCCCCCGCGACCCCCCCTTGCACGATTGGCGGCACCCCCCCTGCGACCCCCCTCCCGAGATTCGCGGCACCCCCCCCCCCGCAATTCGCAGCAGCCCCAGGATTAAATGGCACACGCAAAACACTGACATGGCTATGGTCGACAATGAAAAAGGTTGACATGAGTTTTTGAAGATTTATTTTTAATTTTTTTAATTTTTTCATATTCATTGTCATGTGTCGACATGGACACCAATGAAGTGGCACACTTATGTCAACATTTACATGTGTTGACCTTTCTGTGTTGATTTTTTCTTGTGGCGATTCGCGTCACACCCCCCCGCAACCCCCCCTCCCGCGATTCGCGGCACCCCCGTGACCCCCCACCTCCCGCAATTCGCGGCAACCCCCCACCGGAACCCCTGTGAACCCCGCCCTCCCGCGATTCGCGGCACCCACCCCCGCGACCCCCCCTCCCGCAATTCGCGGCACCCCCCCGTGATTCGCGGCAGCTCCAGAATTAAATTGCACATGGAAAACACTGACATGGCTATGGTCGACAATGAAAAAGGTTGACATGAGTTTTTGAAGTTTTTTTGTCATTTTTTGAATATTTTCATATTCATTCTCATGTGTCGACATGGACACCAATGAAGTGCCACACTTATGTCAACATTTACATGTGTTGACCTTTCTGTGTTGATTTTTTTCTTGTGGCGATTCGCGTCACACCCCCCGCAACCCCCCCTCCGGCGATTCGCGGCACCCCGGCACCCCCCTGCAACCCCCCCCCCTCCCGCAATTCGCGGCAACCCCCCACCGGAACCCCCATGAACCCCGCTCTCCCGCGATTCGCGGCACCCACCCCCCGCAACCCCCCCCCCTCCCGCAAATCGCGGCACCCCCCGCGATTCGCGGCAGCCCCAGGATTAAATGGCACATGCAAAACACTGGCACGGATATGGTCGACAATGAAAAAGGTTGACATGAGTTTTTGAAGATTTATTTCATTTTTTGAATGTTTTCATATTCATTGTCATGTGTCAACATGGACACCAATGAAGTGGCACACTTATGTCAACATTTACATGTGTTGACCTTTCTGTGTTGATTTTTTCTTGTGGCGATTCGCGTCACACCCCCCGCAACCCCCCCCCCCCCCCGTGATTCGCGGCACCCCCCGTGACCCCCCACGTCCCGCAATTCGCGGCAACCCCCCACCGGAACCCCTGTGAACCCCGCCCTCCCGCAATTCGCGGCACCCAACCCCGCGACCCCTCCCTCCCGCAATTCGCGGCACCCCCCGTGATTCGCGGCAGCTCCAGAATTAAATTGCACATGGAAAACACTGACATGGCTATGGTCGACAATGAAAAAGGTTGACATGAGTTTTTGAAGTTTTTTTTTCATTTTTTGAATATTTTCATATTCATTCTCATGTGTCGACATGGACACCAATGAAGTGCCACACTTATGTCAACATTTTTATGTCAACATGTGTTGACCTTTCTGTGTTGATTTTTTCTTGTGGCGATTCGCGTCACACCCCCCACCCCCCCCCCGCAACCCCCACTCCCGCGATTCACGGCACACACACACCCCCCCGCGATTCTCGGCACCCCACCCCGTGACCCCCCCTCCCGTGATTCACGGCACACCCCCCGCGACCCCCCCTCCTGCAATTCGCGGCACCCTCCGCGACCCCCCCTCCCGCGATTCGCGGACACCTAAGTTGCAATACAGGGCATCTTTCATACAATTCTAACCATATTTCTCATATACAAACGTTCACAAATTAAGGGGGCGCAGCCCCTTACGACAGTGTGAAGAGCGCCTGTAGGGAGCGATGAATCACCTAGTCTTTCTATACTTCTCTACATTTAAAGGTTGGTTTAATTTAAGGTAAGAATCTTTTTAAGACCTGCTTATATATGCTAAGGTAGGTATTTGATAAACAGTTATACACATTCACTACGTGCTTTCATAGACTTTACACAGTAGCACACTCAATCTACACAAGTCGACATGTGTCAACGTGTTCACTCTAATACAAACATAGGTTTTGTATTTATGATACAATAACATAAACCACATCTAACACCTACAAAGGATGTTTCAGCAATGTTTTAAGCCCATGGCCACTATTTTGCACATTAATTAATTCAATCAATTAATTAATTTTCATAATTATAGTTGAAAGGCAAGATTTGCAGGTCCATATATATGAAGGGTATGTCAGCGTACACAGACGTACGCTCACTCTCACGAGCGGTGACATAAGCTGTGTTTTCCATTGAAAACAATAGGGACCCGTCCGTGCAAACTGGCGTACGCTCAGATCTCCGCAAGAAGTCGGTGGGGAGACGGACGAAAGACGTCCGTAAACGGCGCCGTACGCTCAGTTGTACGCCTGTTGTCGGAGTGCAAGGGCTGGGCCGTCCGCGTACGTTGCCGTACGCTCATTTGTACGCCACTCCCCTTCTACGGTATTTCTGCCCGTACGTAAGCGGCTGATTTGTGGGTGGACCTAACCCTAACGGCCGCGTACGGCTAGCGTACGTTAATAGTGAACGTACGCACGTTTGGCCGCTCCGATCAGAATAACCTCCACAGACAGCAAGTGGTTCATTGCTGTGGAATAGATCACCTCACCAGAGGCTTGACTCTATGATGAGCCAGAATCTAGGAGAGATTCCACTTCGTCCCACTGTTTCAAGCTGTGTGTAATTGGTGGTGTGTTTTATTTCCCTATTTTTATGTTTGGCGCATACGCATTTGTGTGTATGTGCAAACCCTGATTGCAAATGGACTCTGTGATTTACAGTGTCACAGAGCCATTCGCACCATAGAGGGAGGGAATGGGGAGGATGGGGGCGGTGGTGATGTTGGGCATAGGAACGCACAGCGTTTCATGGGCATCTCCTTGAAAATGCTGGGTATTTTCATGGGTACGTGGGCAGGCCCGATGCCTGCCGGGGCAGACGGCTTATGTAAGTGACCATCAAATGATTTCTCCTGCTGTGGGCACATGCAAGGGGATATGTCTATGTAACACAACCCCTCGCAAGGTTTCGAGGGGAAAGGGTGGCGGGTGGGCGAGTATTCTCTGGGGTGGCGTCACAAGGACTGCGAGCTTTGCAGCTTACCAAGTCAATTAGAATCACCCCCAAATGTTCCTCAATTCAGGCTGGAATTCCATCAGTGACACCAAAGGATTACCATTCTACCAAGCCTGCAAATATAAGCCACCTATCTTCATGGGACAGCTTTCATGAAATGGATGGAAAAGACATAGCTTACATTCCCTGAAGGTTGTGATCTGTGTCACCTGTGATCTGGACCCTGCCTCGTGGGGCAGCATGGATGGTGTAATGGTTAGCATTACTGCCTCACAGCACTGAGGTCATGGGTTTGATCCCCACCATGGCCCAACTGTGCGGAGTTTGTATATTCTCCACGTGCTTGCTGGGTACTCCGGTTTCCTCCCACATTCCAAAAATATACTGGTAGGTTAATTGGCTCCCAACAAAAAAAGTCTCCTTTAGACCCGAGTGCATGACCAAATACAGACCAGTTTCTAGGAATAGTTATTTAGAATATGTTTACAAATCAATTGGGAAATCCTCTTTATGATCCATTCCAGGCAGAAATCAGGTAAAAGGAACAAAAAACGTAGTTACGCCACTGCTGATGATTACACAATCTTTTAAAAACTATCATTTGCTGGCTCTATATGAATGACCATTAATATTATAAATAAATTAATAGGTAACAATGAACGAGTGTGGGTCAGTTTGTCACCAACAAGTTGTTAGACAGTCATTAGGTCGACACCATTAGGTTGACATGCATTTAGATCGATATGTGTCTTGGTCGACATGCAGGAAGGTCGACATAAGTCTAGGTCGACATGGGTTAGGTCGACAGGGTCATAAGGTCGACAGGGTCATTAGGTCAACATGGGATAGGTTGACAGTCAAAAGGTCGACATGGGGTTTTTCACATTTTTTTTACACGGATGTCGACACAGTCCACATGGACACAGCTTAAAGTGCACCACGTGCTGTGATCGCCGTGCTTCGGACTCAGTGGATGGTAGGGCATGAAATACCGCCTGTCGGCACATGTCGGCTGAAAGAACACTGAAAAACCCATGCTGACCATTAGACCTAACTTATGTCAACCTAATGACCCTGTCGACCTAATGACTCTGTTGACATAACCCATGTCGACCTAGACTTATGTCGACCTTCCTGCATGTCGACCTAATGGTGTCGAACTTATGACTGTCTAACAACTTGCGGGTGACCCAATAACCGTATCCCCTGTGAACAAACTGATTGTGTGTTACCATAAAAATCAATTATGAAATTTAGCCACAAATTCCTTTGTACAGTAGTTGCAGGAATGTAATATAACATTATTTATGAAATAGATGTAACTCATAAAACCAGGCATGGAAGTGGTTAAGACAGGGGTTCCCAAACTTTTTTGAATCACGGCACCCTAGAGTTTCAGATTTTTTTTCACGGCACCCCTAGGCCAAAAATAAATAAATTAGATTGGGTTTATATGCGATTCTTAGGGTGAGTTATGTGGTAAATGGTAGGATTTGCTTCTGTTTGTACACATTTTATGATTGGCAGCCACCAGCACTGGTTTTGCTCATAAATAACTAACCATTAATAATTTGAGCTAGTCCTAGTCCACCAACCCAGGGCACCCCTTCATGTGTCCCGAGGCACCCCAGGGAGCCACGGCACACAGTTTGGGAACCTCTGGGTTAAGGTAGAAAAGGGGGTTATGCCAGCGCTCTGTTACCCTTTGAGCGAAGGGGCTGCACAGTGGTGAGTTGTCCAGACCCACAAGGGAATAGTAATAGTTTACACAGTGTACTGTGCGCTCTCCTTCTAACAGAGATCTGCCTGTGTGCAGAAATCTGTCCTGTATGTAGCCCTTTAACTATGGTGAGTGCTGAGGATAAACAGCCACTCAGAGAGTATACAAATGAAAAAATGTATATGAATGCAGTATATATTTTTAAGCACCGTTGCTTTATTGGTAAGTGATACACGTGATGCTGATAATATCCCAATACGGGGATTACTCACTGGGGGGAAAAAAGGGGGATTGCAGGGAGGGTACTGGAAGCAATAATGTTTATCACTGTCCGGTGGTGTAATGGTAAGACGAGTCTGCAGGTCAGACAAGGGGGAGGAAGTCAAGTTATTAATGTGCAGCGTAAAACACACAGGGGGTGTTGCAGGGGGCTGGCGTCCCGTCCCCCCACAGTGCACTCCTCACCTGTGTGGTGCGGTCGGAGGTCCCGCGGCGTTCCTGATGTGTCTTCTCAGCCGCAGTACATACAGCGTGTAGACGACGCTGTGTACCCGGCTCTGCAGTGACGCGGTCGATCGCGACTTCCGGGTCCCGGCGCCTGGTTGCCTGGGAGACCGTAGCCGCGTTCAGTCGCGTCTGCGCTGCAGGCTCAACTCCCAGCCGGGAGGAGACTTAGATGTTCCTGGCTGAAGTGAGAATGTTGGTTGCTGGTGTCCAACGCGTTTCGACCGCTGTGCGGTCTTTTTCAAGGACACTTCAGCCAGGAACATCTAAGTCTCCTCCCGGCTGGGAGTTGAGCCTGCGGCTGAGAAGACACATCAGGAACGCCGCGGGACCTCCGACCGCACCACACAGGTGAGGAGTGCACTGTGGGGGGACGGGACGCCAGCCCCCTGCAACACCCCCTGTGTGTTTTACGCTGCACATTAATAACTTGACTTCCTCCCCCTTGTCTGACCTGCAGACTCGTCTTACCATTACACCACCGGACAGTGATAAACATTATTGCTTCCAGTACCCTCCCTGCAATCCCCCTTTTTTCCCCCCAGTGAGTAATCCCCGTATTGGGATATTATCAGCATCACGTGTATCACTTACCAATAAAGCAACGGTGCTTAAAAATATATACTGCATTCATATACATTTTTTCATTTGTATACTCTCTGAGTGGCTGTTTATCCTCAGCACTCACCATAGTTAAAGGGCTACATACAGGACAGATTTCTGCACACAGGCAGATCTCTGTTAGAAGGAGAGCGCACAGTACACTGTGTAAACTACAACCTCTGGGTTAAGACATTGACATGGCTCCACCAGGTGAGTAATATAACGAAACTATTTTTTGGAAACAAAAATCACAATACAGGATGATTGGGCAAAATGATACACGTTTTCATAAAATAATTCTATGTGAGTCATTTTATTTAAGAGATTTCTGTGTACATTTTTCCTTGCCTAGGTGGTCACATGTTGTGTATTTAACCCTTTTTCTTCTAAAATACAGCATTGTCGTAGCCTGTCCGGATAACAAAATGTTTTAAAATACAATGACCATCTCTCATAATCCTGATGACCCATACTAATGTTAATCAAATGTCACTAAAGCACAAACCCATCTGCTCATATGTTTAACAGCTGTATCCCGCATAATATTCTCCCACCATAGTCTCTTGCTTTTTTACAGTGTATTCTAATCGTAGAGTAATAAGATCTTTGTTATTCTCTGTCCTTCACACAAGTAGGGCATTATGAAGCATGGAAGAAATGATTTATTTACTACAGAACATGAACAAGCACATGTAAGAGACCTCTACAGGTGAAAGTGCAACATTTTTTTTTAATAAACAAGAAATAATTATTTTTTCGAAGTCTAGAAAATCTTGACCTTGGTTTTAATGGAATAGGATTTTCTAAATACCCTGGAAACAGATAAGTATTACAGGATAGTGGAATGATGGAATTGCAAATTTGCATACATGTACAATGTAACTGTTTGCTTCACAGTGGAAGAGCGTCGCTTCCTGGTGGGAAGACATTTCAAAACAGTAGGCAAATATGCGTTAATGTATCCTCTCATAGGATATTAGAAGAGGATCTCTCCTCCACAGGGGGTAAAGTGAGGGGGAACTGGGTGGAACTGAGTTCCACCACCTCTTATGGTGAGGTGGAACATTTTAACCTTCACATTGGCCCTCGCAGTAATTCTCACAGAAAAGCATTCTAGTTTGCAGGGGGATGCCAAAAACCCTACCACTGGCTCTGTCTCTGTCTAAAGGGGGGAGGGTGGCATAGAGAGATGAGTTTCCACACCTCTGCATGATCACTTTAAGCCCTGCTCTTCCACATTCTGGGAAATAGCATTACTTTAAAGCTATATTACTGTAACAACCATAGGGCTATATGCACTAAGCTTCAAAAAGTGATAACATGGAGGGTAATAAACAACCAATCAGCTGATGGACTGATAGTTTATCACTCTCCATTTTAGAACTTTTTGAAGCTTAGTGCATCTGGCCCATAGAGGTGTACATTTTTGTTTAGGTTTTCAAAAATGGCTGCAAAATGATGATATGAGCTGGAGGAGCTGTGAGAGATTCAAATTAATTATTGTGGCTGCTCATTGGTTAACACGCTCATGTCTCTTATCAAAATATCACATGGCCACTGTTTTCTGATCATTTAAATCCCTTCCAGTTCAGCTATATCCCCGTAGCATTTCCAATTCTATGCTTAGACCGTAACGCCATGTCTAGTGCTTTGGCAATTACCATCAGGTTAAAGCTTATTGGTTTACACACATGCACTTTATGGCGTTTTCGGATATCTGCAATTACTCCAAAAAAAAAACAACCTGTTTCTTTTACCTTTTTATTGTCTTTTGTCTTTGTAGTACAGAATTTAAAAGGTCAATTTGACATAGATAATTACTTTGATTGACAGCTCCTGCTGTACATTGGGGTCATTCTGTTCTTGGAGGGACGCCATCTGTTACTCCATAGGAACCTGTCCAGTTACCTTGCACTACACAATTATGCTGCACCCTTCCTTTACCTGACATGAAACTGCTGTGCTTTATCAGCCAGCACCTTCTGTTTTCCTGTTACATCACTGTTTGTAGAGCTTGCAGATGTTGACAGGTGAACCTGAAGCAATTAGAGTAATCTTTTGTGCTTCCCAGGGATACTCTCCATGAAGTTCTAAAAAACAAAATAGGGAAGTAGTCAGTGGTGGCAGCTCCTAGCACACTTTCCATGAGCAGGGCAGTCGAGAGGAATGCCGGGCCCCGGTAAAATTTTGGGGCGTGGCCTACATGTGGGAACCTCCCACACTTAGGCCACGCCCCCAAAATGTTTAGAGGAGGGTGAAAGAAAATTCTAAAAACTGTAATCTCACACGCTGTCAGTGAGACACTCATACTAAGCCTGCTGTCAGCACAGCACATTCTGTAGAAATGTGTGCTGCTGTTGCTACCCGGGAGGGACGGAGGGGGAAGGGAGAGGTCGGACCAGGGCCCCTGCAGGGCCCCTCCAGCAAGCCTGGGCCCAGGTAATTAGTACCCTCCCCCCCCCCCCTCTCGGCTTCCCTGTCCATGAGAAGCCAGTTAGAGCCAGTTAGAGCATGTAAATACAGAAATGTATGTAATTTATAATGGCTAGTCGGGAGTGCTAGGTAACCGGGATGTCACATCTTTTGGATGTAGTGTCCAACGTCCCACTGGTTGCTGGGCAAGTCTCAGCAGCTGGTACCTCCCCATGATCTCTCTTCAGGTCCATAACCTTTTCTGTCAACCAAGAAAAGGACCTGTCCCTAAACCAACTTGGAATTGAGGATCTTTTTAACACAAAATTCCTGATGAGGAAATGGAGATGGCCTCCTAGGATGGCAGTCTCTGAATTTCCTAAAGAAATATTTAACAAGTAACAAATTTGATTTCTTTTTATATTTCAATGAGGGATGATGTAACTTGGAACACAGGGGCAGATTTATTAAGCTCGGTGAAGTGATAAGGCGTCTTGTTCTTATCACCAGCCAATCAGCTACTAACTCTGAAGTTACAGGCTTGGTTTGAAAAATGACAGGTAGGAGCTGATTGGCCGATAATAAAAACCAGACACTTTATTACTTCACCAAGCTTAATAAATCTACCCACAAGTTCTGTGAGGGCTAGCAGAGTTTAACATTCCTGCCAACAACCACACAATGTCACCCACTTTGAATGTGCAAGTTCTGTAGATGCCTTTGAAGATTTTGAAGCTTTAATGAACTCAAAGTCAGATAATACCACCTTTCTGATATTCTCAGGGATGAACAAAATTCCTGCAGAGGTCTCTGGTCCCTGTGATTGCATGGACTGTTCTCAGGAGGACAGAGAGGGGTGGTATCCTGCACAGGACAGAATATACAAAATATATACAAAAATGTTTAATAAAACCAACAATAATCAAAGTGTTGACCCATGACAATTCGTTGATGTTGGAGGTGCCCCCAAAATAGAATCGAATAAACAAGTACTCATATATGATAACGGTTGACCGTAGAGGACGGGCAATCCGTAAGCCAAGATATTCTTTGTGGGAGGCACACTTTTATTTGCAATGAGTAGTAATGAATACAGTATATTAAAACTTAACTTTTATTTCCAGTCTCATATAAAATATGGTGGCTAAATAGCTCAAACTAGTATATAGAAATTTGTGTGTGAACAAATTAATGAATAGATAACTACTGGATATTATTTAATTCTATGTATACAGGAGAAAGTGGTGGTGTTATTTTAGGTGTAGGCATACAAGGTTAGTGTATTGTTACATGTTTAGAAATTAGCGCTTATTAGCGCGAGGCACTGAAATAGGGCCTATTCAAAACCTAAAATAGGATAACGCAGGTCCGCAAATAGTAACTAATTCGACAAATTCAGTGTGATGTTACTTAGATCAAGCATTAAAAGTACATTTGGTCATTGATTGAAAAAACATTCATAGTGACATCATAAATACTATCCTGCTGGTAATCAATGGCTTTGTGGTGTATATGCAGCTATACATACACAGGTATTACAGAAAATAATTAGTACAGCGTGTTTAAGATCAATTTCTTTCTGCTGCCTGGCGTCATCAAAAGACCAAACGGAAGGTGAGAGAAGATATTGACACGTTGGTGAAAAATAAATTGTGCAAGGAGGATACTTCTGTCTGTAGTGTTAGATCAGACCTGGTGCAAGAAGCATTGCAGGACTGAAATGCGCCGACAGAAAGTCTCTCCCACACAGAAAATGAAGGATATAAAAGGAAAAGTGGGGGTGTGTTTGCTGATTGTTTGTGGTTAAAGTTGGCACAATGCAACAATGTTGTAATGTTGATGGACTGATTGCTACCTAACAGGCTGACTTCAGGCTGTATATGCATATATTGCTATAATCAACCAAGAACAGATAGGTGATTATAAATCCGCATAGACGGGCAGCAATGTAAATATAGCTGTACATTAAGTAGCCTGAAAAAATGAAGTTAAATGCAGCCTAATAAGGGCACCTAGGTAGAGGTACAGTTGAAAGCCAGGTGGTGGCTGTATATTGCATGAAAACAGCGTGTTGAACAAACAAAGGAATGAGGGTAGTGGGAGAAGGGCAGTGCGTATGGCTCCTGTGTCAGCTGAAGCCTCTTGTCTTCAATGAGCAGATGGGAGGTATGAGGGGAGCAGTGGCGTGCTGCTGAGGGAGAGAAAGATAAAGACGTGTGTGACAGAAGCTTGCTGAGTGCGGTGTTAGATCAGCCCTGATACTAAGTATTGCAGGGCTGAAGTGCCTCGCCAGCAAGTCTGATCACACATGGAAAGGAAGAAGGGAACACTTGTGGTACCCAGCGGCGTAACTATAGCACCGCAGCCCCCGCCACCGCGGGGGGGCGCTGTGCATGTGGGGGCGCCGGGGGCTGCGGTGCTATAGTTAAACCCCCCCCCAATCCCCCACAGACTGTCACTTACCTATCGCGCTGGTCCCGGCGGCTCCGTTCTTCTGCTGAGGACCACCACAAAATGGCCGCCCCCATATAGCACACAGTTCTCTGAAACTGTCTGCTGTATGGGGGCGGCCATTTTGTGGTGGTCCTCAGCAGAAGAACGGAGCCGCCGGGACCAGCGCGATAGGTAAGGCTGTGGGGGATTGGGGGGGGGTGTTTGCATAGGCGATGAGGCGGTGGGGCGGCAGAGCAGGGGGGTAGGGGTGCTTGGCGGGGCGGCGGCGAGGGGGGCACCCAAAACGTAGCTACGCCACTGGTGGAATAGTGGGTACACTGAAGAATGTCAGGGAGCTGCCTGTCACATCCCCCCTGCAGCGGGGGACTGCTGAGAGCCTGCAGAGGCCTTTCACCACGTGGGCTTGATCACCTGAAAGCCTGAAAAAGGGATGATGTATCTTGGAACCAAGTTCTGTGAGGGCTGGCAGAGTTTAACATTCCTGCCAACAACCACACAATGTCACCCACTTTAAATGTGCAAGTTCTTCGATTGTTGTCAGCAAAAAAATTTAGTTGAAGGATCATTTATTGAGAGCATGATGTACCCTTTTCCAGTTAATCTTGAAATGAGAAACAGATTTCAGGATAGGAAGTTTCTCTTGTAAATGATTATTTGAATATGTTCTGGGGTGACAGGGGCAAACGCAGGATTTTCAGAAGGGGGTTTCCAGAGGGGCGGAGCAAAGCACGGAGATGGACACTTAGGTGACCCAGTATATGCCGGGCCAGTTACAGTATTATAGATAGACCAAATGTATATAAACAATAATAATAAAAAAAAAAAATATATATATATATATATATATATACATACATACATACATATACATACAGGGGCGTTGTATATATACATACATACATATACATACAGCAGTGTAGACCCCTGGGCATAGCAATGTATTGGTGCCCCTACCGATCCTCCAGCGGTAGGGGTGGGGGAAGCTTTGATGTCCCGCGGGTGGTAGGGGGTATTATATCAACCACTCAGCATGTAGGGCCTGGATCAGTAATTTCCACTAATTACCCCTTTACTGCACAGATGGTGGGAGAAGGGGGCATTGGGCTGAATGAAGGGGCCCTGATACATAACTTCCAGGGTGGTAGAGGATATTTAATACGCAGAGGAGGGGTGTATAGTGGAGTGGGCTTATTATTCTGAGTTTTCTGGTGGGAGGACAGCTTGCTTGACTGCAGATATCTCCAGTTCCCGGAAATAGATTTCTTAGATTTTAATGGAATTACAAATGAGAGAATCCCACCTACCAAACAGTATTGGGGACTGGGAGATCAGAGTTCAGGAGGCAGAGCAATCTGCCAATGAGTATATAAAACTACATACCAGGTGTGTGGAGCTGGAGCAGTAACCAGCTGCTGGAAGGCTGATATCTCTGGTTCTGGGAACAGTAGAGACAAGCTACTAGTGTCCATCAAAGGGAGAGAGTCCCTGCTTTTGGAATATACCCTCAGAAAAGCTCTAATTTAGACAGAACCTGAAATATCTGACTGGAAAATGCAATTACCAGGCTTGGATGGGGACCACTGCTTTGAAGTCAGATATCTCCGGTTCCCAAGGGCCGATTTTTTAAATTCTTGAACCTATGGAAAGAGGGGACCCTCAGCTTTCAGCCTAGGACCCTTAGACTCCTGGGGGGGTTTCTGGGTACTCAGAAACCCCCCCTGCGTGCGCTACTGGGTGACATTCAAATACATAAACAAAAGGAGACACCTTAGTAGAAGAATGACAAGCATTGTTGTAAGCAAGTTCCGCTATAGGTACATATTCAGCCCAGTAGTTGTGACATTTAGAGATGTAATAACAGAGATACTGTTCAAGTGATTGGTTAACATATTCAGTCTGACCATTTGATTGTGTAAGAAAGAGTAAAAAAAAGTCTGAGGCCTAAAGATTAGCTGTTCAAACTCTAGAACCTGGTAATGAACCGGGCACCTTATACATTCTAAAGACAATTTTGTACTATTTTGTACTATTTTCTAAGCAATCTGACTAGTTAAGCACAGATCTCTCCGTGTGTATGCCCCGAGTGATTAATTATCTCCTGCTAAGTCAGTGCATGCAGTCAAAATCTAGTCAAATTGCTTAGCAAGATACTGATCGCAATTTCTCATTCCGAACCACTACCCGGCCTTTTTTATTCAAGCAAAATTGCTTAGCAAAATCACTTAGCACAAATCTCTGCATGTATATGTGCTCCCCATGGGAGATCTGGACACCAGGAAATCGCCTACCCTAAATAGCTTATCAAAATTGCTTAGCACACATCTCTACGTGTGTATGCCCCTAAGGAAGGATGGCCCCCACACCCACTACATTCACTTACACAAAACTGCAGGTGCATTAGACATGCCAAAGGGCAAGACCAGATACTTAGGAGTAAAATTACTAAAGCATCTAAAATTTAACAGAGGTAATGTTGCCCATCTGTCTATCCTTGTCTACAATGCAATAAATAAATCATAGACAAAATCTGCTTGGTTGCTATGGGCAACATCACCTCTTTAAAGTTTTAGAAACTTTAGTAAATGTACCCCTTATAGTGCCCATGGTGGGTGTTGAGCAGTCTTCCACTCCTCAAATTCTTTTATGGATATTATATTATTTGCACCCTGCACAGATGAACATGGCTGCATTATATGCATTATATGTATTCTTGTTAGACACTTTGTTTTTTTTGGACCCCTCACATTGATGAAGGGTTGGAGAGACCGTCTTTTTTGGCCGCGATAAATAACCCTGCTAAACTGGAGTTTTGGATGTTGCTATTTAAAGCCTCGCAAAATCCGGCGCCGGGCGATGACGTTCTGCCCACGCCGACGGACCCGAGTCAGGCGGGAATCTCCGAGCACTGCTCGGAACCGGGCTCAGAAGGATGACGTCCGTGGGGGCTCGGATCTCCGGAATCCGAGTGTGCACATCTCTAATATATATACACAGTATATATTTTAGTTTGTGTGTATTAACCTAATTTTGTGCTTTATCATTAATAACATTGTGTTAGGAGCCCAATCAGGAGCACTTTGGTGTTAGAAGTGGGACATCACTGACAATACTGTGACTGAGTACTGTTTTGCAGTGCCATGTGTTTTACTTATTGCCTTTTGCAGTCTTAGTCATTGTTATTTGAGACAGGTTTGTGTGTCTGTTTCATCCGTTATACGCATAGCTATAACATTGTGTAAAGGTCTTGGTATTGTTCAATATGAGTAAGCTTATGTGATCTAATCAGTCACAGTTTATGTCGTTTTGAATATTGTCCATAATTGTGTGTTTGATGTCAGATGTGTTTGGACTCACCGAAAATAAAAAAGGTATAAACTACTTAAACAAAAAATGTTACACTTGTGTAGGTTCAGTTGGACACTCAGCTGGCTGGGTTCCTAACAGGTGTGCATGGATATAGAAAACTCAGCAGAAATTGGGCAGGAAATATTCTAGTGTTGAGTTCCGAGAGAAAAGTGAAATTCCAATTTCTATGCCTATAGCAAGCCAGGATTGGTCATAGATTTAGTCTTTTCACAAAGATGAATTTAAATATTTACTGCTGTGTATTTTTGAAAATGAGAATAAATGCAGCAAGGAGAATTTTTACTGCTTCCCTTTACGAGATTTCACAGGGTGGAGAGCTAATGACAAGTAAAGATTTACGTTGTTTAGCAAGGGGTGGGAGGAGGATTATAAGTAGGTGATGAAAGTGAAAGTATGCAAACACAAGATAATTATCATTGTTAGAAGAAATATAGGTTATGGAAGTATTGTATGAGACTTTAAACATGGCAGAAAGCCTCTGTGAAGTAAAATGCTATTGACTCCTGTGTTAAATGGGGATACAAATGAGGGTGCATTCTGTAATGCAATAGCACAGAACCAGGATATTTTGGAGTGTTGGAGGAAACCGGAGTACCCTGGGCTTTCCAACGAGCCCGACCCACGACGCTAGCCCCCGGAAACTGGAGATACTGCCAGGCACAGCTGGAATGTTTTCCCCATAGGATAGCATGGGACCCGCTAATTCCAACCCCCATCCGGTTCCAACAGCTGCCAGTTCCCCCTTTGGCATCACAGAAGCTCAAGGTTGATCTAAGTTGAACCCAAATCGCTGGGCCTTCAATCTGATACCAGGCTGGTCCATATGGGTTAATTGATTCGAGATATTGTGAGTAAACTGATTTTTTCATTTCTGAAATGTAATTTCATGGCTGTTCATGTTGTTTGAAGGCAGATTTCTCTGGAACCAAATGGTCCAGTTTCACAGGACTAAAATCATTCGACGCTCACTCAAAAGTTCTTCAATACGATAATGTGTCATGTAAATTGGTCAGTTGGTTCCGAATATATAGCCGATTGGTTAAAGGAGGGAGGGGCGGGCGTGTTTTCCTCTCCCCCTCACACCAGAAAATGCAGGGAATAGGCTGGTGTAAAAGGGGCCAGCCCGGGAATGTCCCTGCATGATCCTGGGACCATATTCCTGGTTAAGTCACTGCATTTTCTGGTGTGAAAGGGGTATTATTTCAAATAGCCGGGACCTGCAGCGCTGTGAATACAGTCGGGCAGCCCCCTGCTCTCTGCCCGGCTGTCAATGGTTGTCACTTCTGCCCCGCGGCGTCTGTCACCCAGTTACCTTGAGCATGTATTCCCCCTTGGCAATGAAAGAAGAAAAATACCAGTGGGCGCCTTATGCACACAAATACAACAATTTATTGAATGGATATATCAAATAAAGAATTAAAACTAATTTGACACAGAATATACTGTACACACAGGAAAAAATTAATTAATTATAAGATAAGCATAAAATGATTAAAAAACATGTGCAATAGTAAAGTGCTGATTCAATGTGGTATATATTTACCAAGTCCCGGTAGGTGTTTCTCATATGCGCATATGAAGCCAGGTACTAATATCCCGATTTAAAAGGTAAAAATACCAGCGCTCTGTGGGAGTGAATGAATATTGTAGAGTCTCCCAACAGGGATTTTGTAATCCACAAAAGATGTTCCTTACAAGGCTTTGTGGCAGCAAACCAAAATTGCAGAGTCGGTACAGTCAACTCTTTTTGTGTCGATGAAGACGACAGCCGCAGGTCTTACTTGCCGATATGATGTCTTCAGCAGATCCCCATTCGGGCAGATGAATGCGCCAATCCGCCACACGCCTGACAGTGTTGGATGGTAGCAGAGCAGCTGCACCGGCCAGCGAGCCAAGTGCAAGCCGCTGAACACTGTGGTGGGCGGAGACTGCCTTGTTTGTGGGTCTTGTGCGCTCTGCTGTGACTGTAGCAGCCGTGTGCCGCAAGATGGTAAGGTGGCTGTGTGTCGTCTTCAGGGACACTCCACTGTTGCGCTTTTGAGGTAGTGACAAGGACCGGGGTATATTGGATGTCGTGGAGCTCAAATCAATTGAAAAAGCTGCCGTAGCGCGGCGAAACGCGTCTTGAATAGGAATTCCTGTTGCCGCCATTGAGACAGTGGACCTGGAGGAACTTCTCATTCATTTGAGCTCCACGACATTCAATATACCCCGGTCCTTGTCACTACCTCAAAAGCGCAACAGCGGAGTGTCCCTGAAGACGACACACAGCCACCTTACCATCTTGCGGCACACGGCTGCTACAGTCACAGCAGAGCGCACGAGACCCACAAACAAGGCAGTCTCCGCCCGCCACAGTGTTCAGCGGCTTGCACTTGGCTCGCTGGCCGGTGCAGCTGCTCTGCTACCATCCAACACTGTCAGGCGTGTGGCGGATTGGCGCATTCATCTACCTGAATGGGGATCTGCTGAAGGCATCATATCGGCAAGTAAGACCTGCGGCTGTTGTCTTCATCGACACAAAAAGAGTTGACTGCACCGACTCTGCAATTTTGGTTTGCTGCCACAAAGCCTTGTAAGGAACATCTTTTGTGGATTACAAAATCCCTGTTGGGAGACTCTACAATATTCATTCACTCCCACAGAGCGCTGGTATTTTTACCTTTTAAATCGGGACATTAGTACCTGGCTTCATATGCGCATATGAGAAACACTTACCGGGACTTGGTAAATATATACCACATTGAATCAGCACTTTACTATTGCACATGTTTTTTAATCATTTTATGCTTATCTTATAATTAATTAATTTTTTCCTGTGTGTATATTCTGTGTCAAATTAGTTTTAATTCTTTATTTGATATGTCCATTCAATAAATTGTTGTATTTGTGTGCATAACGCGCCCACTGGTATTTTTCTTCTTTCTTTTAACTTTTTGGGGGCGGCAACCCCCTCCCAGAGGGCAGCCACTTGCACACAGCATCAAAACACTAGCCCACAGCGCTCAAAGTATATTGTCCCCTTGGCAATGAGCATGTAATCCAACATGGCAACGATAAGGGAGGAGCAGTGAGCCAGAGGAGAAGTGGCCCATGACAAACATGTACCCCACTGTTTGAAATAAATTACAGGAGATGGTTGATTGGTACTTTATCTCCCTGTAATGCTTGAGATAAACCCCTAACTAACCAGTTACTGACTGCCACGCAGTGGCGGATTCAGGGAGGGGGCACCCAGGCACGTGCCCCCCCTGTCATTCATTTTGTAGATGAGGACCAGAGATTTCCAACGAGCTCAGCCCCATGTCTCTAGCCCCCCCGGGAACCGGAGATATCGCCTGGCAAAACTGTAACATTTTTTCCCCATAGGATAATATGGGACCCGTCAATTCCGACCCCCACCCGGTTCGGACAGCTGCCAGTTCCCCCCCTGGCATCACAGGAGCTTGTGATTGATGTTGTTCAATTCCAAATCGCTGGTCCTTCAATATGCTACCAGGATGGTCCATATCGGTCAATCAGTTCCAGAGATATAGCGTGTAAATCGATTTTTTTATTTTTGAAATGTAATTTCATGGCTGTTCATTTTCTTTGAGGGCAGATTTCTCTGGAACCAAACGTTCCAGTTTTACTGGACCAAAATCATTCAAAGCCCACTCAAAAGTTCTTCAATATAATACTTGTCTCATGTAAATGGGTCAGTTGGTTCCGAAGATATAGCCGGTTAAATGAGATAACTGGTTAAAGGGGGGGAGGGGTGGTTTTCTCTCCCCCTCACACCAGAAAATGCAGGGACTAGGCTGGTGTAAAAGGGGCCAACCTGGGAATGCATTTTCTGGTGTGAAATGGGTATTATTTCAAATAGCTGGGACCTGCAGTGCTCGGAATACAGCCAGGCTCTGCCACTGTCAGTGGCTATCACTTCTGCCTGGCGGCGGCTGTCCCCCATTTACCACGAGCATGTATTCCCCGTTGGCAATGAGCATGTAATCCCACATGGCAACGAGCATGGAACCTCTGGCAATGAGCATGGAACCCTTGGCAATGAGCATGTAGATAAGTAGCACTTACTGTATGTATCATAATTTTTAATAGGCATTATGGTGTTTGGCATAATACATAATGGACATCATGCCCTGTAACTTAACGTGCAATGGACATTATGGTGTAAATGTTTAATGCGCGCCTTTGGTGGACAATGTCCCTGTTTATGAAGCGTAGCGTATTGTGAATTTTGACTTAATCTGTGTGGTATTATGTGAATTCTGGCTCAATCCGTGTGGCATTATGTGAATTTTGACTCTATCCGTGTGGCATTATGTGAATTATGGCTCAATCTGTGTGGCATTATGTGAATTTTGGCTCAATCCATGTGGCATTATGTGAATTTTGGCTCAATCCATATGGCATCTTATGAATTTGGCTCAATCCGTGTGGCATTATGTGAATTTTGGCTCAATCCATATGGCATTTTATGAATTTGGCTCAATCCGTGAGGCATTATGTGAATTTTGGCTCAATCCATTTGGCATTATGTGAATTTTGGCTCAATCCGTGTGGCATTATGTGAATTTTGACACAATCCATGTGGCATTATGTGAATTTTGGCTCAATCCGTGTGGCATTATGTGAATTTTGGCTCAATCCGTGTGGCATTATGTGAATTTTGACACAATCCATGTGGCATTATGTGAATTTTGACACAATCCATGTGGCATTATGTGAATTTTGGCTCAATCCATTTGGCATTATGTGAATTTTGACACAATCCATGTGGCATTATGTGAATTTTGGCTCAATCCATTTGGCATTATGTGAATTTTGGCTCAATCCATTTGGCATTATGTGAATTTTGGCTCAATCCATGTGTTATTATGTAAATTTTGGCTCAATCCATGTGGCATTATGTGAATTTTGACACAATCCGTGTGGCATTATGTGAATTTTGGCTCATTCCATTTGGCATCATGTGTAGGGGCCAAGTATAATGGGGTCTAGTATTTTGTTGCATAATGTGTAGAAGTTGTATATGGTGTTGTACACTACACTCAAGGACACGCTCCTGTTGAGTAGCCACACCCCCTTTTCCAGAGCGCGCCTTTGGCGCGCGCACAACTACATCCTTCACTTTTGTTGCCATGGTGGGCCTGCGTACTTTAAATGCCAGGGCCTATTTTTAATCCCATTCCCACCCTCTCTCTGCCGCTCTCTTAGCATGTACACTGGCACCACTAACACTGGCCCTCCCCCACCTAAACCCTCTTTTATCATGGTGCCCCCCCTGTCATTTTATCCTGGATCTGCCCCTGCTGCCACGTCACAGTCTATAGTAGTGTACACAAGGAGCAATGTACCTTCTATTTAATCCCAATTGAATCAGGATTGAATCTCACGGTGCCATGTACACATTCAATTTAGACAGATCTGTACCATATAGTCTTGCCTGCACAGTCTAGTTTTCTATTCGATTTTGATGCTGTGGGGCAGCACATCGGGATCACGATACATCGAACTATGTGTATGCCCGATAGGTTTGATAAATGACAGTTAGAGGCTGATTGGCTGGTCTTTTAGCTCTCTCCACTTTATCGCTCTCCAGGGCTTAGTACATCTCTATATTTCTTATTTAATAAAAATAGGCATATGTGGCAATTTGCAAAACTGAAAGAAAAAACTTTATTTATGCATATAACTAATATTTTTTACCAGGGGAGAATCCAGAGTACAGGCTGCAGCACAGTTCAAAGTTCTAATAGGGGAGGCATAGAGACTGCCACCAACTGCTGTTCCAAACTGACTCACTGGCAGTGGGTGTGGCTACCCAATTTGAATTTTGAACTGTGCTGCTGGCCCACCTCTGGAGTCAACACTGTATTCATATTTATAAAGGAAAGAGGGCAATTTACATATATTTAAAAACTTGATTGGCAACTCTGGGCGCATACATTTATTCTTTCAGCATCCTGAAGGTCCATTGTTTGACGACCCAAACTGCTTTATACTAAGGACATTAGATGGGTTTAGCTGCTTTTGGGTGTGACACGCCTGAATAATTATTTATTGGGCGCTGAAAACTATTGATGTGCTCTCAAGACCCTGTTAATTAGTTTTGCCTAAAAACAATTGAATTATCCCGAAAGATGACTATTTGGCTATGCTTAATACGCATCTAAAAGTCGTAGGCCTACAGTTACGTACATGTTGGGAGGGGATAATCTAATTCCTTGCTGGTGTGTCAATATAATCTCTGCTGAAACATTCCAGAATTGTGAATAATACAAATACATTACAGAAAACGCCTAAAATACCTCTGACTTCATTCCTGGCTTCCAGATCCTGGATAACTTGCAGCAATATGCATCTCTCTTGTTGAGGAATTCCAGAGTTAAACATCATAACCAAAGCAGTTTATAGATATTTGTTAAGAAGAACTTTGTTGTCTGGTCCAGCAGGAACCAAGAAATAAAGATTGTATGTTTGCCAAATAATATTTCAAGAAACAGGGCTATTATATTCCATGCAGTGCTGCCTATATTATCCTCACTGTAAGAGATAAGACACATAACTGTTATTATTAGACACCTGACTAAGTGTTTCACTGCTAATACTTTCCACGGGGACATAAGGTAAGAGGTGACCAACATTTCGCTGGTTATTTTTGCACTCCTGCTGTGCTAGGCAACAGTAAAATGTAAGACTTAGGCGCTTTGGAGCATGACTATGAAACAGAACAAGGGAAAAATCAGAGAGATAACCACAAGGGAATATAATGAAACATGACTGATCAATTTCACCAGCAGTGCACACTTTGGGGACCACTGAAGCAGGAAGGTCATTTACACAATAGTTAAATATAAGAAGAAAAAGAAAGAACAGATAAGTTGTATTACGAAGCACATTTTCCTGTGGAACATTAAGTGACATTAAAAGATGAATCATACAATTCTCATTTGATAAGTGTAAAGATAACAAAATGTGACATTTACCGTTAATACAATTTTAACTTTCCTGCTGAGTCATAAGTGAATATAAGAATTGGTGATTGGCTAATCATTTGATTACTGGATTGATCTCAGCACTGCAGAAAGTCAGTGCAGTGACTAATTAAAACCTTGTTAGTGCTAGACTTGATTTCTCATTAGAAAATCTGCTGACTGGGTGTCTGAGATTTTAGTGCACTAGTAAGCAATGAGGACAAACATCTCTGCAGTAAGAAGTACAATACGGGATAGGTTTCTATATTGCATGGCTCCTCGGCAGCACAAAGAGACAGGTGAACTGGTTGTAACTACATCCTTAGATAACACTTAATTTGTCCACAGAATATAAAACGTATGGGATACTGTAGGTTTTCATGAAGTTTCTCTCAGCATACATTATTTACTTTTTATTTCTCAGTCATAAAAAATGTGTTCAGATTAAATGTGTCAGTGTCAGGGGAGGACAACGGTTTCTGTGGTACCCAGGACAAGCAACTTGTAGTGGCAGGGTTTACAGCACTGGCTGCACAGACAAATATAAATCTGTAAGCCCTCTGCTCTTTACAGGTGTTGAGGGGGTACTAGTGACCCATGGTGTTGTGGAAGTGGAAAGACTAAAGGTGGCCATACATCAGAAAGACCGGTCTACAATCAGGATTGTGTCCAATTTCTCTTCAACTCCCCGGCAGTCCTTGGTGGTTTTTGGACACACAATGTACTCACAATCTGTCATACAATCCGTCATACAATCCATCTGCTGCATGATTGTATGATTGAAGCTTCATTTAAATAGGGGGCTGGCCTACTACGATCAAAAGGATAGAAGCACCAAAAATCAATTATTTTTAATTTTTTTAATTTACAGGTTGCCAGCAACTACCAATCTGCTCACGTCTGCTGTATTATTAAATAGCCCAAATGCAGCAATCCTCTGAAAACTGTTTTCAGAGTAGTGACAGAATTGTGCTAAAGGACGTCCACCGCTCTCTTCAGTTGCCCGCCCCTCTGCCGCTTGGAAACTTCTGCGGCTCCCAGCATTTTCACTGCCATGGGCTGCCCAGAAGCTGCACCTCTCTTCTCTGCTAGTCAGGGAGGGAGTGTCACATGACTCTGGTTGTATGAGCCATCTAAAGACACATTGCATGTACAAACATCATGCAATCTGCTCCCAATCCCAACTGATCTGATGTGCAGCATGTAAGATCAGAGGACCAATCCTCCAATCTCCCGGGGCCGGTAGATTGTGTGATTGTATGATTGTGTACACACGATGTGCATACAATCCATTTTACAATCCATTGAGATTGTATGATTGGGTGCAATGTCTTTCTGATTTATGGCCACCTTTTAAGGTGGCCATACACGCACCAATTTTGTGTGCTGTGCGTTTTGAACTTCAATCTGCCATGCGATTTTGGCACTTGAAGTGGATGCGATGCAATTCAATGCACTGTACTTTGCGGGTGCGATGCGATTTCAACATCTTTTTTAAAGTTAATAGTTACTAATGGTCGGATTGCTTTAAAAGGTCAAAATGCATACAATAATCGCAGCGTGTATGGGCAACTTTAGAGCCTTAATCAGATTTGTACGCAATACCGATGAGCACACAGCCGAGCATTTATCAGTACACTGTGCATGCGCCAAGGTACTTTAACTATACGTCCTGCAATCAGTAGCAAAAATATATTGCTATGGAATATTTGGGGGAGGCGGGCCTAAGGCTCCATGTAGTCTAAATCTGCCTATCCTTTCATTTATTTACTAGAGGAAGGGTAAGGGGTTAGGTTTAGGTGTACTACTCACTTATTTGGGGCACACTGTTTTGCCAATATTATAATCATGTAAACATTTCATCTGCATTGACATGATGAATGTCAACATGGTCAGTGTTGTCATACTCAGCATGTTGACATTCCGCATGTCAGCATAACACCATGTTGAAATGATGAATGTCAACTTGATGAATGTTGACAAACCTTACCGAACCTCACATTAAGTCTTTCCATGACAAATACAAAATTCAAGCCCATCTAGAAGCATATTTATTTAAAATCCTATCCAGGGACCATGGCTGTGATGGAGTCTGCCCCTGTGATGTGTAATAGCAATCATTTTACGTTCTGGTTCAGAAGCCTATCCCAATACTGATAGATTGGCCATTGTTGTGGATGTTGTGGACTGTAGGCCGTAGGCTAAAATGACTAATGACAGGGGCTGAGCGACCCTATTAAATTTAAAACACAGAAGAGAACACCCCCTACCTCTTTGTCCTTTGCATCTCAATTATTCACTTTCTCCTTCTTGTCAAAAGAAGACTCTGCATCACGGTCGGTTAGGTTTGGCAGCTTGTTGTGGTTGATTTGAGGCTGTGTTGCCCACATGTGGCTACGGGGGGCTTCCCTGTAGTGCCCTCTGCTGGCATTAACATACAGTAGTTTGAGAATAGGGCTGGGTTACAGCACATGATACTTGGTAAATTCAGCATTTAAGTAGCCATATAGAAACTTATGAAGGCTGCTTTTGTAACTGAGGATTTGGGCTTAGGAGACACACTGCCAAATTAAAATATTTATTATAAGCCTACTTTGTAAATACATGATGATTTTTTTTTTCTAGATTGAATTTTATTTTGTGAAAAGTTTTACATTACATTACATCCAAGAAATCTGCATTCACAGAATCCTCCATCGGCAACAAAGATACAGGTCTGTGTTCTAGTGAGGACCTGTGACGTCATTTCCCCACTCACCTTGGCACAGTGATTCCCCAACACCAGCAATTGGGCTAAGTGCACTAACCCTACATTGGACTTAACATCAATCGTCCATCCTGAGAGTGAGATACCCCTCTTAATTTTTTCTTTATTCATTTTATATTCAATTGTATTTGCATATGTCAATGTTTTAATATATTTCTTTATTATATAAAATTATTCATGTATTTTTAACCTTATTGAGAGTGTGTAATCTTTCATTGTAGTATTAGCGCTGCTTCCTCTTTTTTCTTTTTGCATCACCTGTCCTAGTGACAGCCCCAACAGGGATTGACTACCTCTGTTATCAAGCAGCAGCCTAGAGGAATTTCTCATATAACGGGCGCCCTCATATATACTCTCCAGTAGAGTATATAATTGTTTTTACTTAATTGCTTGCCCCTAACAGTAATCACTGTGCAACAAGATGCATCACGACGAAGCTAAACAAAACTTTTAGCCGATAATTAATAAATGAAATACAGTAATTCTGTACAGTGCTGTACTGTAATGACACATTACTCTGATGTTCTCAGTTGTCCTTAAGGCCCTTATTCTGATCGGTGCGGATATATCCGCGTGCGTTCGGCCCGCCGATGTTTTTTGTCTGCGCATGTGCAGAGGCGTCTCTGCGCATGTGCGAGCGGGGTGTACGGCCAAATCCCGCATGATATGTGAACACTCCGAACAGGGGGTGGAGAGGGGCGTGAAGGGCTATTTGGGCTCATTACCATATGCATACGCCCCGCGTTTCATGGGAGTTCCCATGAAAACGCTGGGCGTACGTATGGTAATGCGGCCGTGACGCACGTGTAGGGGGCGGACATATGACATTGCCGGATGTCAGCTGCCCGCCCAGATCCCTGCTTTTGCACGGAAAAATGTCCGTGTGGTCTGAGGTTGCGGGAGCTGGTGGAGCACTCGGTCCTGCATTCGATGGTCTGCGACCATCGAATGATGGGGGAGGTTCCCTTAGATGGAGGAGGCGTATTCCGTGAAAAATACACGTGCGGTCCGTTCGGCCAGCTTCTTACCGCATACGGACGGAGTTGGCGATCCGTATGGAAGGCGGGGTTTCGCACGCACGGTCCTGGCCGCATAATCGCCTCCGGCCGCACCGATCAGAATAAGGGCCTAAATGAGGCAAAAAAATGAATGAATGGAACATGTGCCAAAAATAATTCACACAGTGCACATAAATGCTTGTACCTTAGTGTTAGCAACCCATTAGATGAGGCCTTCTGGTCACGGTTGATGGGCCCATTTTTTTTTTTTTTTAGCCTAAAATGATGTTAAGCACCTTAGTCTTGCTCCATGATAAAATGCAGTGTTTACTATAATTATTTTGATTTAGCAGTGTTTAGTTCTATAGATCACGCTACTGCATTTTTTTTTTATTTTGTGGAATTCGATTCAGGAGGATCAGGCTGAGAAATCGAGTGAAATTGCTCAAATTGCGTAGTGTATGGCATCCTATCTGATCCAATGCACGGTCCCGTGCACATCGGATCAGATCAGGAGGTCGGACAGTTTGCATATAAGATAAATCTTATGTGCAACCATCAGTGCAGCAGGGAGTGAGGTCCGGGGGAGCAGGGACAGGAGAGCAGGGTCCGGTCCGGGGGAGCTGCAGGCGGGGTAGCGGCAGGAGATGTAGCGGCAGGTGGGGGGGCGGGTCCCGCAGAGCAGAGTCCGCGGAGCGGCGAGCGGCAGGAGAATAGGGGGAGATCAGGGGAATTCGGGCTGTCTTGTCCTTAGGACAAGTCGGCCTATTGAATGGGGGCCCTTAGTCTAGCACTTGTTATTATGTTTGTAATTCAGATGTGCAGTCCGAGACCCCCCACAAATGTGACACTATATAATATAATTTGCTCAGAGGTGTAGCAGGACTAGAATGAATAAATAACATAAGGAAATTATGTGCAGTGCTGGACTGTTATTGCAACCTTCTCGGATGTTCTCAACTGTCCTTACTTGTGGATGGAAAACCGCCAAATGAATGGAACATGTGGCAAAATAATTCTCACAGAGCACATATTTGTTTTTGTTATGGTTTTCTTAGCTTTATCAACCACTAAGTTATAAAAACAAATATTAAAGATTATGTACTCCTCATTATTATGAGAAACTAATACACAATATCCAGGGCTGTTGTTGTTTTTTAGTATTATCAGTGTATTTTCTCATCAGAATAAGATAATTATACATTTTACTTATCAGCCCTAATGAACTCCATATATAGGGCAAAATGTAATAGGGTGTGAGAATCAGTAAGTGGGAGATTTTGGGAAAGTTTTTTTCTATTTTTTTAAAGTGGCAATCATTTACATAGCAAAATCAATCTGTTTTTTTTTTTTTAAGTGTAAAAATGGAAAACTCTCCCCAAATCTCTCTTTCTGATTTTTACACCCTATTACATTTGGCCCATAATGTCAGCTATGTCATTCAATCCTGTGAACCTATCTGAGCTCTAAAGGCCCCCATACACGCTGTGTTATCAGCTGGAACACATTGAATCGCAACGCATGCGTTTTGCATAAGATTTACAAGCAATGCGATCTGCAGGCAGTACAAAAAGTATGTGCAGCACATACTTTTTGTACTGTGCGATCATAGGTGTGCGCACATTGAGTCTTATGGGTGCACAGGCACCCCCTAATGCTGTGCCCACCCTTATGAACACCTCCCTACCAACAATACCTTTTACCAAAGACTTTTGCTTTTTAGAACTGTATTCCATTGAAAGAAGCGCCCATCAATCAATTATGTGTGTTTTACATTGTTACTTGTACCAGACCATTGTCATATCACTACATATCATCCATATATGTTTTTTTACTTTATTTGCATGTATTATTACACTGAGAGACGTTTTATATTGTAGCGAGTACCAATAGATGATGGTAGACACGCCTGTATGGCGCTGTTAGACACACCCAATGGGCGGTGTTATACATGCCCAATATGTGGTGCTAGGCACACCCCTTTGACGGTGCACCCCCTAATAAAATGTGCTGCGCACGCCTATGTGTGCGATGCGATGCCCACGGGAGCGTGCATCGCATTGCATTGCATGCTGCTATCGCAGCCATAGGCGTGTGCAGCACATTTCATTAGGGGGGTGCAAATTTCATTAGGGGTGTCTTACACGCCCATTGGGTGTGTCTAACCCAAGACGTGTCAGACGTGTCTACCATCATCTATTCGCACTCGCTACAATATAAAACATCTCTCAGCCACACCATAATCTCCTGCCTAGTTCAGTTTTAATCTTCTAATTACTCTGTGTAACAGTACATGCAACTAAAGTGATAAACATATATGGATGACGCAAGTATGTAGTGATATGACAATGGACTACTACACTTAACAATGCAAAACACACATACTTGATTGATGGGCGCTTGTTTTAATGGAATACTAGTTCTAAAAAACAAAACTATATAAGGGTGGGCACAGCATTAGGGGGTGCCTGTGCACCCCTAACACTCTATGTGAGCACTCCTATGATCGCAGTATGTATGGGGTCCTTAACGCTGGGTCTCTGCCGTTACAAATGGCCTGTCAGTGGAGCTAGTCAAGTAGTTAATTACTCACAGAATTTACAGATGGTACTCTCAATTAATGTCAGTAGCCACCCTTGCAAATGAAATGAAACAGATTGAACTTGGCCCAAATTTCAATAGGTTGGTAGAGGTGAATGAGAGTGGGGGAAAGAAGTGGTGTTAACAGAAATATTCAGCATAAATGATGTTCCACGTACACTCCAGATTCCCGGTTCTGACAACCCACTCTATACACGGGCACTGTGTGTGTAGTGTTATCCAATGGGAGCTCTAGCGCGTGCCGCCCGGATGTCTCTCTATCTCTTTATCTTTATTGCACGCCCTGTAGACCCCACTGGTGCTGGCTCCAGCAAGCACTGCAAGGTCTGCGGCACCATAGTTATGCCACTGACCATGACATTGGTCAGCTACTGCGTCCCTGGATGCCTAAAACTCTAATATACATGGACAGCATGGTTCTGTGCTAAGTGCAGCACTACAGCTGCTTTCCAGTTATTCTATTACAGTAGGATTCCCTTTTATTCCTTGCTCCTATTGTGGGTCCCCCAGTTATAAGGAAGCCAGGCCAGCTCCTGTCTGGTTATAGTTTATGCTGCGGTATAAGCTGCTGGTTTGTGTCCAGGTGCAGAGGCCATACCATGTGCCTGATCTGTGGATACTCTGCTGATCTTCCAGGTTCTCTGCATGTCAGAATTCTAGCTTCTTGCATGAACTCTTGTCAGTGGCGTAACTAGAAATTTTGCTCCCCCCTGCCAAAAAAAGTTCTGGCGCCCCCCCCCCCCCCCCCCCCCCCCGCCCATTTTGTTAAATAACAACAGAACTGTTTCTTGGCAATTAGGTTCCCAATGCGAACAGTAAAAATATGCTTTCCCTCCCCCCCCCCCCCCCAATTAAAGAAAAACACAAAGAATTTATGAAGAACCAATACTTATTAGACGATATGCCACACACTGTATGCTTGCGAGCAGGGCCATCCTACCTCCATATCGGTTTGTATCTACCCAGTTTGTTTAATCACTGTTGTTTCCAATTGTGAAGCGCAACGGAATATTCTGCGCTATATAAGAAACTGTAAATAAATAAATAAATTATACCAGACAATAAATGACCCTTACACATTATGCCACATACTGTAATGTCCATAAGATAGTTATGCCACATACACAACGTAATACCCATTGCACATTATACCACACACCTTATTAGCAATTACAATGCCACACCAATCGACGCCGGGGAAGCCGTCCATCCGTCCGCCCGTCGACGCTGCCGCCTCCGTCTCCGTCCAGCACCAATGACGTCATATCCCGGCGGCTGTATCGTGCAGGAGGTGGCTGCGTTGTCAGGGAGACAGAGACACTTCTCCCAGGGTCTCCTCGGCAGCATCTAACAAGAGTGCACACATAACATGTGAATTAAAAATGGCAAAAAACATGTGTACAGTGCTTTAAAGAAGAGGAACATACATACTCCATTTGCAGTGATTAAAAATATAGGTAAAAAAATGTTTTTAAAGAAGACAAACATATTACACTTAACGCTGACATTACTTCTATATCTTAATAATCATGAAAAGCACCTTGAGGGACACAGTATGATCCTATGTGGAGAACGGTTCAGAGTTATGATTTGTTTAACATATAAAACCAGTCACTGAGAACATTTTATAAACAATTATTTTATAAAAAATTACTCAGTCCTAAAGAATCGTTAAGACCTCGCGGCCGCAAAGTGTCTAAACGGTATATCCAATGGGACTCTAACTGTAGCATCTTTTTTGCTCTGTTTCCCCCTCTAAGCGATGGGGGCACATGGTCTATGATTTTATATTTAAGCGTGGCCATGTTATGTCTAAAACTGGCACCTTGCGGCCATGAGGTCTTAACGAGTCTTTAGGTCTGAGTAATTTTTTATAAAATAATTGTTTATAAAATGTTCTCAGTGATTGGTTTTATATGTTAAACAAAAAAGGGGGAGGAGACCGCATCAGAGAGAGAGAGGGGGAGGAGACAGCGTCATAGAGAGGGGGAAGTAGACAGCGTCATAGAGAGGGGGAAGTAGACAGCGTCAGAGAGAGGGGGAGGAGACAGCGTCAGAGAGAGGGGGAGGAGACAGCTCCAGAGAGAGGGGGAGGAGACAGCATCAGAGAGAGGGGGAGGAGACAGCGTCAGAGAGAGGGGGGAGGAGACAGCATCAGAGAGAGGGGGGAGGAGACAGCGTCAGAGAGAGGGGGGAGGAGACAGCGTCAGAGAGAGGGGGAGGAGACAGCATCAGAGAGAGGTGGGAGGAGACAGCGTCAGAGAGAGGGGGAAGGAGACAGCTCCAGAGAGAGGGGGGAGGAGACAGCTCCAGAGAGAGGGGGGAGGAGACAGCTCCAGAGAGAGGGGGAGGAGACAGCGTCAGAGAGAGGGGGGAGGAGACAGCATCAGAGAGAGGGGGGAATAGATAGCGTCAAAGAGAGGGGGGAGGAGACAGCTCCAGAGAGAGAGGGGGAGGAGACAGCATCAGAGAGAGGGGGAGGAGACAGCGTCAGAGAGAGGGGGGAGGAGACAGCGTCAGAGAGAGGGGGAGGAGACAGCGTCAGAGAGAGGGGGGAGGAGACAGCGTCAGAGAGAGGGGGAGGAGACAGCATCAGAGAGAGGTGGGAGGAGACAGCGTCAGAGAGAGGGGGAAGGAGACAGCTCCAGAGAGAGGGGGAAGGAGACAGCTCCAGAGAGAGGGGGGAGGAGACAGCTCCAGAGAGAGGGGGGAGGAGACAGCTCCAGAGAGAGGGGGAGGAGACAGCGTCAGAGAGAGGGGGGAGGAGACAGCATCAGAGAGAGGGGGGAATAGATAGCGTCAAAGAGAGGGGGGAGGAGACAGCTCCAGAGAGAGAGGGGGAGGAGACAGTGTCAGAGAGAGGGGGAAGGAGACAGCGTCAGAGAGAGGGGGAGGAGACAGTGTCAGAGAGAGGGGGGAGGACACAGCGTCAGAGAGAGAAGGGAGGAGATATCGTCAGAGAGAGGGGGGAGGAGACAGCATCAGAGAGAGGGGGAGGAGACAGCATCAGAGAGAGGGGGAGGAGACAGCGTCAGAGAGAGGGGGAGGAGACAGCATCAGAGAGAGGTGGGAGGAGACAGCGTCAGAGAGAGGGGGAAGGAGACAGCTCCAGAGAGAGGGGGGAGGAGACAGCGTCAGAGAGAGGGGGAAGGAGACAGCTCCAGAGAGAGGGGGAAGGAGACAGCTCCAGAGAGAGGGGGGAGGAGACAGCTCCAGAGAGAGGGGGGAGGAGACAGCTCCAGAGAGAGGGGGAGGAGACAGCGTCAGAGAGAGGGGGGAGGAGACAGCATCAGAGAGAGGGGGGAATAGATAGCGTCAAAGAGAGGGGGGAGGAGACAGCTCCAGAGAGAGAGGGGGAGGAGACAGTGTCAGAGAGAGGGGGAAGGAGACAGCGTCAGAGAGAGGGGGAGGAGACAGTGTCAGAGAGAGGGGGGAGGACACAGCGTCAGAGAGAGAAGGGAGGAGATATCGTCAGAGAGAGGGGGGAGGAGACAGCTCCAGAGAGAGAGGGGGAGGAGACAGCATCAGAGAGAGGGGGAGGAGACAGCTTCAGAGAGAGGGGGGAGGACACAGCGTCAGAGAGAGGGGGAGGACACAGCGTCAGAGAGAGAGGGGAGGAGATAGCGTCAGAGAGAGGGGGGAGGAGACAGTGTCAGAGAGAGGGGGAAGGAGATGGTGTCAGAGAGAGGGGAAGGAGACAGCGTCAGAGAGAAAGGGGGGGAGACGGCCTCAGAGAGTTGGGGAAGGAGACAGCTCCAGAGAAAGAGGGGGAGGAGATGGCGCCAGAGAAAGAGGGGAAGGAGATGGTGCCAAAGAAAGAGGGGGAGGAGACGGCGCCAGAGAAAGAGGGGGAGGAGACAGCACCAGAGAAAGAGGGGGAGGGGTCAGTGTCAGAGAGAGGGGGAGGGGGCAGCATCAGAAAATTAGAGTGTGGGCCTATAATACCTATAACACCTATAACTATAATACCTCATTATACCAGACAGCAGCCTCGGTGGGAGCACAGGTCAGTCAGGGACTTCTTATGTGGGCGGGCACTTCACGGCATTAGGCCACGCCCCCAAAATGTCCTGAAATCGCGGAACTTCTGGAAGCCGGCCAGGAGGGTGAGAGGATGGACTGCAGCTTGAGGGGGCGGGCCAAGGTGAGCGGGCACTGGCTAAGGAGAGCAGGGAGCTCAGCCAGCGCTGACTGAGAGACGCTGCTCTTTGGTGCAGCCAGAGGACTCCCAGGTGCAGGGGGAATAGCAGGCACGGAGGAAGAGGGAGCTCTGTGGCTGTCTGTGTGGGGACGCTCAGTGACCAGTCATGGGGCGTTGTCACTGAGCACCCTCACACAGACAGTCAGAGGCAGAGTAGTGCACGATGTATTGGCTGCTGCAGGCAGCCGCAGCAGAGGGGAGAGCTTTCACAGGATGTCTGGCTCTGAAAGTGCCGTCACACACTCACTTGTCCGGCACCCGGCGCCCACGCAGCCCCTGCTCCCCCAAGCAGCGGCGGGGGCTGCCTTATGGTATCTCCGCCACTGACTCTTGTCCTGTTCCAGTGTTTATTAACCTCTTGTTTGCTTTTTCAGTGTTTTACTAGTGCTCAGCTTGCAAGATATTTACCAACTCGTACTTCACCTCAAGGTATACTAAGTACAGGGGCGGATTGGCTCCCGAAACCGGCCCGGGAGCGGGGGGGGGGGGGGGGGGGTGGCGGCGGGAGTTGCGATGCGCGCCCCAGGGGGGGGGTAGCGCGATGGTGATGAGTGCCGGGAGTGGGGTGGGCTGGCGGCAATAGTGATGCGCGCCCGGAGTGGGGGGATTAGGGGGACGGCTTACCTGGGGTGGCTTCCTCCCGGCATCCAGTGTCCCTGTATCTGCCGCGGGGATCTTGAATCAGGCAGCGGGAGGTGCAGTGCGCACATGTGCGGCAGCCCTTCCATGGTCATGTTTGATTTGAGCAAAGTGCTGCGGCCGCTTCCAGCGGCCCAGCCAGCCCAGGGGTGAGCGCTGCCGGACACTTTTTTAAGAGTTTTGGGCCGGCCCACCGGGAAATGGCCAATCCACCCCTGCTGTGGTATGTTTCATTCGCTCTAGAGGTCTTAAGCAATTGTGCTGGAATTCTATAACACATACAGTCAGGTCCATAGATATTGAGACATTAACACAATTCTCATATTTTGGGCTCTATACACCACCACAATGGGTTTGAAATGAACCAAACAGACTTTCAGCTTTACTTTGAGCGCATTTACATCCAAATCAGGTGAACAGTGTAAGGATTACAATGGTTTCTATATACAAACTAAACAATCCTAAATCAAACTTTAACTTTTTTTAATACATTGTTGCAAATCCTTTGCAGTCAATTACAGCCTGAAGTCTAAAACGCATAGACATCACCAGACGCTGGGTTTCATCCCTGGTGATGCTCTGCCAGGCCTTTACTGCAAATGTCTTCAGTTCCTGCCTGTTCTTGGGGCATTTTCCCTTCTTTCCACTGTTTACAAATAGTTGGCCCAATTTACTACCTAAATTAGCAAAAGCATGTAGTCAGAATCCCAACCCCAGAATCCTGATGCTCACCTCAGAACTTTAAGAACAAAAAGATCTATGGGCCTTATTTTGGTTCATTTTTTCTGACAAAATCCTTCTTAGATGGACAAAACCATGTGCACTGCAGGGGGGCAGATGTAACATGTGTAGAGAGAATTAGATTTGGGTGAGTCATTTTGTTTCTGTGCAGGGAAAATACTGACTGCTTTATTTTTACACTGCAATATAGATCTCACTTTGAAGTAAAACCCCACCCAAATCTAATTATCTCTGCACAAGTTACATCTGCCCCACCTGCAGTGCACATGGTTTTGCCCATCTAAGAAGGATTTTGTCAGAAAGAATGAACCAAAATAAGGCCCTATGTACTAAGACTTGGCGAGAGATAAAGTGGACATAGATAAAGTGTCAACCAAACAGCTTCTACTGTATCTGTCATATTACAGTCTGTTTGAAAAATGACAGAGCTTGAGGTTTGGTACTTTACCTTAGTCCACCATTCGCAGGTCTGAATCGGGCCCCTAGTGAGTTAAACAATAATCATGTTTAGCCTTAACTATAAGTGCTATCTGTACCCTTTCTAATAGATATATATTATTTTATATATTTTTGTATTAGACAATGGTTTTACTTACAATTATGGTTCTGACTCTGAGGTGGATTAGGAGCGATTGATGCTGAGTCTTCAGAAGCAATGGAGCTGAGAAATCATGGAGGTGTCTTCTTTTGAATTGAGATGTCCGCCTGTGCCTTCTCAGATCTAAAGGGATAATATCACCGGGTGCCAATTACAAAATCCACACTCTGATCGCCTGCTGCTTTCAAAAGAGGGAGTTACTCAAATCTCTCTATACTGTATATAGCATAAAATCAAATCATAACCATGAGACTGCACTGGCTTCACTGTGCCTGGCAGTGACTTCCAATTGGAATAAGCCAAGCAGCAGTGGAGCACCCTCAGAGGATGCTGCAGATTGGCTGGGGGAGGACCAATTCCCCCAGTTTGAGGGAGGAGCCACAAGCACCAACAAACACGGTTGCTCCCGTACGATGGTCCGGTTGATGCACTTTGTTGTATTATCCCCTGGGATGCCTAATACGGATCGAAGAGGACACGATCTATGCAGGAGGCCTTGGAATGTATAATTTCCTTCCACAGATAGTCGCTGAGATTCTACTGGAGAAGAAGATAGGCTTACATTGGAATCCATAGGTGAGTATGTATGAATGCTTTATTTATTTATTTATTTATTTATTTATTTATGTATTAAAGTTTTATTTCTCTAATGTGTTTGTCTTTTTTTCACTATTTGTTAGGCTGTAGAACTACAAACACCAGTGTGCCCTTTAATGAGCCCTCATGCTGGGACTTGTGGTTCTCCAAGTGCCTGCTGCCCACCAGCTTCCTGCACAGGGACCCGCAGATCTTAGATCAGCGAGTGCTTGCAAAAATCATTTGATGGTCAGCAAATTTTGAAGCTTTGTGGGTCAACCAGAATGAGGGCCCTAATGTGTAAGCCATGGGTTTATTTTTCTTTACAGAACTGAAGTCCTGAATTTATTTACACTAATAAAATACATTTTTTAATTTTTTAATAATTCTATATAAAACTCAACATCTAAATAACTGGTTAGAAAATACCATGCACAAAATAATCAGCAAAGGGAATGATTACTCAAGACAGAGAACAGAAAACCAGAAGCGGATATTTTTAATTTAATGATGGTTCACTTCGTACATAAAGGCCTTGATAACTGATTGGATGCCCTTGGCACCACTATTCCAAATTCTAAATTAATTAGGGTTTGTGGAAAGGAAGATCAAGTTTCCTCATTTCTGATTACCTTTCCATTCACTTGCCAACCGTCAAACAATGCAAAATGTAAATCAAATAAAGTCCTGCCAAAACAAACTCATTAGCTTTCCACTTCTGTTGTCTTTCCATTCCAATCTTTAAATTACCCTAAAAAGCTTATAGGATGTAGTGTTAGAGCAATACCTGAATTAAAGAAAAGAACGGTCTGCCATAAAATCTATATTACTTTGAGCATAGGCATCGCCTTAAGGCCCCCATACATTAGTCCGACTTGTCCTAAGGACAAGTCGGACCTGATTCCCCCCTGCAGCTCCCCGGGAGGGGGACACACGATTTGGCACTTGATGTGCCAAGTTTTGCAAATGATACATCGCATGCGATGTATCATTTGCAACTCCAGGGGAGCTGCAATGTGAAGGGAGCAGGGGGCAGGGGGACATTGAGGCAGCTGGGGGGACGGACGCTGCGGAGGACACAGCTGCGGCAATTACTTACAGCTGAGCCGGGCAGGGGGAGCCGGGAGCTGTCTGTACCGAAGAAAAAAAAAAGCCCATACAATGAATGGGCAGTCTGTGATTGGCTGCTGAGCGCTCTCTCAGCCAATTGCTGACTGGCTGAGAGAGCGCTCAGCCAATCACAGGCTGCCCATTCATTGTATGGGCTTTTTTTTTTTTTCTTCCGTACTGACAGCTCCCGCCGGCTCCCCCTGCCCGGCTCTATGCTGCCTGTGTCCCCCGCAGCGTCCCCAGCCCCCCCCTGCTTCCTCTACCGCCGCGCCGCCCCACTAGGTCCCAAGTCGGGTGGTCGGACGTGCAGCAGGTCCGACCACCCGACGCAGATCCAATGCGCACGGGACCGCGCATCGGATCTGAGGGGACATCAAAACTAGCCGATTTTGGTCCGATTTCGGCCAGATCCGACTGATCTGGCTGAAATCTGACCAAAATCAGTGATGTGTATGGGGGCCTTTATTCTTATACAGTATGACATTTTGGTACTTGTGTATTATAACGGCGCCCACGAAATCGGCCGAAAATCGGCCGCAAATCGCATGGAAAAATCGGATGCGATTTTGCGGCCGATTTTTGGCCGATTTTCGGCCGATTTCCGTCCGATTTTCGACCGATTTTTCACTTTTTCCGGCCAATTTGCATGCGGTTCCATTATTGCAAACCTTGCACACCCCCGATTTCCATCGTAGTGCATCGCATGCAATATAGTGGCATGTGATGCATGCCATGCGATGCATATGAAGCAATTCGATTTGTAATTGTACAATCACCCTGATGGGTGCTTACAATGTTAAATGCACCGCCATTGTTAACGCCACCCCCACTATCAACGCCAACCCGAAGCGTGGCGAGCGCAGCGAGCCCGCGAGGGGCGGCGGTACGCGTCCTCCGACCTTTTCATACCCCCACTATCCACGTCGGCGTGGAGTTGATTTTAGATAGTGTGGCGAGCGCAGCGAGCCACCGAGCCCGAAGCGTGGCGAGCGCAGCGAGCCCCGCGAGGGGACGCGGAATACATGTAAAGTAATCCACGTCCCCTCGCGGGGCTCGCTGCGCTCGCCACGCTTCGGGCTCGGTGGCTCGCTGCGCTCGCCACACTATCTAAAATCAACTCCACGCCGACGTGGATAGTGGGGGTATGAAAAGGTCGGAGGACGCGTAGTTGATAGTGGGGGTGGCGTTAACAATGGGGGTGCATTTAACATTGCAAATCACATCGCATCGCATGCCACTTGCTGGCATGCGTTGCTATGCGATATTTAATTGTACAATCAGGGGCATTTTCCCGAAAATCACATCGCATACCATCGCATAGTACCTGGGGGTGTGCAAGGATGGAATAACATGCAAATCATCAGGAAATGGCCGAAAATCGGCAAAAAATCGGCCGAAAATCGGACGCAAATCGGACGCAAAATCGCATCGCAGATCAAATCGGCCAAAAATCGGCAGAAAATCGGCCGCAAATCGGCCGATAAATCGGATGCGATATCGGATGCGATTTGGATTAAATCGGGCGCCGTTATAATACACAAGTACCGACATTTTTTTTAATAACTCTCTTAGATGTATTTTATAACTCTCTTTATTTTCCGTGTGTGTAATTATTGTTTCACCATTGATTAAAAAATACAAAATTCAGGGGTGTAAAGGGTAAATTTAATAAGATGTGCATTTTATTGAAGATGGGAAGCAACAGATTCTATTATCTTCTAGATCTAGAATGTGCTAAATAAATAAGAAGTAGGAATTGATTGGTTGCTATGGGCAACATCCCATCTTCAATAGTGTGCACCTGCAATTTTCTTTTTTTTTATTCTGTGTGGCACTATAAGTCTCAGCACAGTAGCAGATCTTATTGGTGAAAATGTAGTAAGCCTTGGAGAGAGATAAAAGTGGGTGGCAATAAAGTATAGCCAACATCTCCTAACTGCCATGTTACAGGCTGTGTTTGAAAAATAACATTTGGGAGCTGGCTGGTTGATACTTTATCTCTCTCCACTTTCTAGCCTCATGGTAAATATGTATTTTTCTACTTCTTAAAGAGAATCTGACACAGAGTGGGCCTTACTGTAGCTTTAAAAAGTTGACTCCTTTTTCAAAGTTCTGTCTGAAGCCTTATAGGTCGATTTAAGAAGCAGTGAAAAGAGTAGAGAAGTGAGTCAGTGAAGAAGTTACCCATGGCAACCAATCAGCTTTGAAGTAACATTTATCAAGTGAATTCTATTAAATTGTGATATACAGTCGTTGGGTCGACACATATAAGGTTGACATATATTTTGGGTTGACCACTCTAGGCTGATCTGGCTTAGGTTGACATGTGAAATAGGTCGACATGACTATGGTTGACATGGATAGAAGATCGACAAGCATTAGGTGGTAAATGACTAGGTTGCCGACATGTGCCGTCAGGCGTTATTTCATGCTCTACCATCCACTAGGGCGTGGTAGGAGAACAGAATAGTGTGCCGAGCATAGAGAGGAATTGTGCCAGAAGCATGGCAAGCAAAGCAACCATGCGATGTGACATGGTGCACCGGTACTGTGTCCATGTCGACCGTTTGGAAATTCAAAAGTGAATAACCCACGTCAACCTTTTGACTGTCGACCTAGCCATTGTTGACCTAATGCTTGTGTCAACATTTCATCCATGTCGACCTTAGTCATGTCAACCTTTCTCAGGTGTCGACATAAGCCATGTTGATCTTCAGTGGTTGACCCAATGTATTTCGACATAATATTGGTCAACCCAATGTCCCATAACCAAAATTATACTTATCAGCTATTTTCACTGCTTCATGAATAGACCCTTATACTGTTATACTGTTGCACATAATTTTGTCACTGGAAGAGAAATTTGGGGAATTTTGTCAGTCGAAGAGAAAAGGTAAAAATCCTGGGTAAAAAAAACAAGTGGGTTAAATCCAGGGAATGAGCCATGGAAATGGTTCTTTGCCGGGATTTTTGACCAGGGCGGGAGAGCCTGGCCATTGCACAGAAGCCTCCCGCTGCCCGTCTATGCTGTTTAGCAGCCTCTGGCCGTCGCTGCTTGCTCCCTGCTCTCCGGTACCCACCGATGCCTGCTGGCTGCAGATCCCCTCTGGCGCTGGTCCCCAATACATGGTGCGGCCTGCTGATCGCCACTGCCCACTTCCCACATGCCCTTTTTTCCCCTGGTTTTCCCCTCAGTAGAAATGGTGTCTACCTGGGAAAAACCAGGAACACATTGCAGTGGAAACGTGGACCCCAGTGTGGCGACCCGACAAAGTGCTGGGTCAAAGATCCCAGGGATTTTGGTGGAAAAGTGATACTAGTTGATATAGTGGGTGAGCAGAGTAAATGAAACATCCCCTAGCACAGTAGACTCCAAATGGTACAACATCAAATATTGCCATGAAGCTCTAGATTCATGGCAAAATACTGTACAGGACTTCTGTATATAAAAAGACTGCTTCCATCAGCCAATCAGTGTGTGGCGCTCCAAAAGCTTATTGCACAGTACAGTTCAGGAAAAGTGACATCTGAAGGTCAGAAAGTTGTATTACATTGTCAGTTTTATTTCCTGATGCTGTTTAGAATGCCAAGCAGAGACGCGGCATGGCACAAATACTGTAGCAGTGCGAGCTTTTTGGCGTATGGAGCAAAGATGTATGAGGACACATCTGTGCAACTTTACTTCTGTGTCTGACTAGCCAAACCCATGTAACCACCAAGGAATGCCCAACACCATTCTAATACTCTTCTTAGTGCAACTGTACTGCAACACCCTAAATACTTTGTTGGCCCCCCAGGAAATAACATGTTGGCCAGAGGAAAAAACAAACAAATTGCCCTCAATAGGAAAACAATAAAGCACAATGACCACTCAACAGGACAAATACAAACATATATGCAGCAGAAAATTATTGCTGCTGACATGCTTGGTAGTGTATAGGCCTGATTCTGGTTCACTCGCAAAAGCAAATTTTGATTAGAAGGTTAGCCAAAATCTCCCTATTTTTTTCCTACTAAATTAGTCAATATTGTCTAGCATATGATGCGTACACACGGAGCAATATGATCGCTGGCAATATATTGCTAGCAATATATTGCTCAGCGATCATATTCCTCAGTGTCCCATTTTCATCAGCGACCAGAGATGGTTGCTGATGAAAATGACACACTGCTGGGAGAAGAGGCAGGGGAAGTCGCTGGTTGGAGGAGCAAGCTCTTCCGACCAGTGACCATTAGGGAGCGCGCACCAGGCGATTTATCGCTCAGGGACCATATTGCCAGCGATATATGCTGAAATCGCCGCCATGTGTACACAGCTATAGATTGCTTAGAATAGATTGACTGTGCAGGCAAGGCAATTTTAAGTAGATCATAGACTATTAATACTTAGGCAAAATCGTCAAAATCTCCACTGTATCTAGCCAAATCTCTCTGAAAAATTGCTTAGTCAAAATTGTCCATTAGCCAAAATCTCCCTGTGTGTACACCCCTTTAGGTTTGGGTGTCATTATGTTTCTGTGCCGGGTAAATACTGGCTGTTTTAGTTTTAGATAGATAACAATTTGAAGTACAAACCCCACCCCAATCTAAATCTCTCTGCACATGTTACATCTGCCCCCCCCCCCCTGTAGTGCACATGGTTTTGTCCATTGAAGAGAGAATTTGCATTTGTGAGTGAACCAGAATCAGGCCCTATGTCTCTGGGGCTGGAAGGGTAGGGCAGGAAGTGTATGTGCCTGGGACCATGAGTGGTAGAGTGGATAGTTGTCCCTGATGCAGGGTGGGGTATTGTGGTTGTATATCCCCTGGCCATGGGCTGCACTCTGTGTCTATGGGGTCAGGTAGTGTAGGGAATTTATGTCTCTTATGTATGGCTACACCCCTGACAAAAGGCATTATAAAGATTAAAAGAAAGAAAAAGAAATAAGTTGCAATTGCGCTTGCCCAGTACTTGGGTCAGTACATTACCCATGCACTTCTCCCACAGTACATCCTTAAAATACCCAAACAACAGACAAGTATCTTATAGAGCATGGCATGTTATTGCATCCAGTGGCACTGGATTATACATTCACTGTACTGTACTCTGCGCTTGAACATTGTGGAATAGTTTATGCTCCCAGAAACTGCCAACAACCTGTGCTCCACCACCATGAACACCGTTCATCCTGCACATGCATAGTGGAATGCATTCCAGCCAGTGGAACACAAACCGCTAGAGGCCGAACTACTTCTCTTCATTAACAGAGCAGGGGCAGACCATCTGTGTTCGAGAATACAGCCTAATGCTGCATTATAAGCCTAATAAGGTAAATTTCCATTCCCAGGGTGGCGTCTGGTAGACTCGCAAGGCTGCGAATCGTGCAGCAGCCAGCAAAGGGGTGATGGGCATCCTTCGTGGGGACAATGGGACCGCCAAGCATCCTAGCAGACCAATCACCTCTGGCCGTGTACATACTATTTGTGCTTTGTCAATCCAGAAGCATAGTGGCCCCCATAGACACCTATAGTCAGAAATCAAGGTCAGTCCCTCCTTAAACTCTGAGATCCTTAACATGCATTTACTGTACCAGCAAATATTGTTTAATAAATATGTCCCTAAGAGTTAAGCAGATAGAAATGCAAGAGCTGGTTTATAAAGCAATAACAATACAGATCACCAGTGTATGATCATCCAATTAATGTAAAAGGGCAGATAAATGAGGCAATTTGCAGGTTAGTTAATTTACAGATAGAAAAGGACAAAATATATTATCATTGTTGCCTACTAGCTTCTATGCTGGAGAAAGTAATGGAGAAAACACAACACGCAATAGGGGTAAATTAAGTAAAACGTTTGAACTATAATGGAAAAAAGAGGGTAATAATGAGCCAAAAAAGGGAGAGTTAGGCATAAATTGTCAGTTAATTATCAAAAGACAGTAATTATAGATTAGAAAGGAGACAAAAATGCTATACATATCAGATGGGAGGCACAAAGGTAGAACAGATCTGTTAGATGAATATATACGGTAATTACAGCTGAGAATAAAGTGGAGATGTTCTAGGTAGCACTAGTAGCACACAGACATACAGTTACTGGGCCTTATTCTGGTCTGTTTGCAGTGGCTTCGATAGTGGGCGTATGCGCATGAGCAAGTTCATTTCTGTGCATTTGCATACGCCTGGTGCATGCGGCCATGACGAACAGGGTGTTTACTGGGCACATGCACCCAGATGTGTGGGCAGGGCATAGAAGGGCGTGGTGCAGTGGGCAAATGGGACCGCCCCCAACATTTCATGCAAATGTCTTGATGATGTGGGTGCGGCCAGCTGACATCACCGGATGCCAGCTGCCTGCCCACTTCCTCCACACATATGTAAGTGACTTCAGAGTCACTTTTATATGCGTGCACCTGCGCCATCATTTGATGGTCGCGACCATCAAATAATGTGGGTGGATCCCACTAGGCTGCGAATGGATATAACTGTGTAACATCCATTCACAGGCCCTGTGAGGGAATCGCCCTTGCGAATGGGTGGTGGCCAAGCCACCATTTGCAACGCTGGGTTTGGTGGACTCGCAAGGATGTGAATTCGCAGCCTTGCAAATCCACCAGAATAACCCCCACTGAACACTAACTACATCAATGTGACCAGTAAATAGACAAAGGTGCCATCTATTGGGTACAAAGAACACCATAAGAAATACAGTTTAGTATTGTAGATGCTGCTGCAGTATATAAATATATCTGTATCTGTATCTAGTAATATCAGTAAAGAACAGTCACATATGTAAATAATAGAGACAAAAATAAGGGAGCTTGTTAGGGAGATGGCAAGAAATGTAGACGAATAGGAAATAAAGGGAAAATGATTATGAGATTAATAAATGGAACACAGAATGTGAACTTATTATAATAGCATACCTCCCAACTGTCACGATTCCGTCGGGACAGTCCCGATTTTCGGGTCCTGTCCCGACGTCCCACCCGCGGCAGGCATTGTCCCGCTGCGGGGGGTGGCAGTTGGGAGACCCCCCAATCTAGTAGAATAGACGCTGTGCGCATGCGCACAGCGTCTATTCTCGCATGAAAATTTGCATGCGCCCCGCCCCCTTTTCGGGCGCTCGTCCCTATTTCCTCCGGACGAAAGTTGGGAGGTATGTAATAGTAGCACAATAAATTGTCTTTCTTAATAAGAAAAATAGGACCATATTTTAGCCAGACTCTGATCTCAAATGAAGGATGAATTCCAGGTGTCGGATTCCTGTAAGACTTGGATCCCATATAAGGTACCGAGCCTTATAGGAATCCATTACATGAGATTCAAGCATAGAAACAGCACTCTCTGCTGGCATGCTCTGAATTACATGTTTGTATTATACACTAGATAGACCCTACTGTGACTGTAAGCCATAACCCCACTGTGCATAGTGTACTGTGCCTGCTGGCCATAACCCCACTCTGCATACTGTACTGTGCCTGCTGGCCATAACCCCACTGTGCATACTGTACTGTGCCTGCTGGCCATAACCCCACTGTGCATACTGTACTGTGCCTGCTGGCCATAACCCCACTGTGCATAGTGTACTGTGCCTGCTGGCCATAACCCCACTCTGCATACTGTACTGTGCCTGCTGGCCATAACCCCACTGTGCATACTGTACTGTGCCTGCTGGCCATAACCCCACTGTGCATACTGTACTGTGCCTGCTGGCCATAACCCCACTCTGCATACTGTACAGTGCCTGCTGGCCATGACCCCACTCTGCATACTGTACTGTGCCTGCTGGCCATAACCCCACTGTGCATACTGTACTGTGCCTGCTGGCCATAACCCCACTGTGCATACTGTACTGTGCCTGCTGGCCATAACCACACTCTGCACACTGTACTGTCCCTACTGGTCATTACCCCACTGTGCATACTGCACTGTGACTGCTGGCCATAACCCCACTCTGCATACTGTACTGTGCCTGCTGGCCATAACCACACTCTGCACACTGTACTGTCACTACTCGTCATTACCCCACTGTGCATAATGCACTGTGCCTGCTGGCTATAACCCGACTGTGCATACTGCACTGTGACTGCTGGCCATAACCCCACTCTGCATACTGTACTGTGCCTGCTGGCCATAACCCCACTCTGCATACTGTACTGTGCCTGCTGGCCATAACCCCACTGTGCATACTGTACTGTGCCTGCTGGCCATAACCCCACTGTGCATATTGTACTGTGCCTGCTGGCCATAACCCCACTCTGCATACTGTACAGTGCCTGCTGGCCATAACCCCACTGTGCATACTGTACTGTGCCTGCTGGCCATAACCCCACTCTGCATACTGTACAGTGCCTGCTGGCCATAACCCCACTGTGCATACTGTACTGTGCCTGCTGGCCATAACCACACTCTGCATACTGTACTGTCCCTACTGGTCATTACCCCACTGTGCATACTGTACTGTGCCTGCTGGCCATAACCCCACTCTGTATACTGTACTGTCCCTACTGGTCATTACCCCACTGTGCATAATGCACTGTGCCTGCTGGCTATAACCCGACTGTGCATACTGCACTGTGACTGCTGACCATAACCCCACTGTGTATACTCTATTGTCACTACTGGACTAACCCTACTGTGCATACTTTACTATGCCTGCTGGCCATAACCCCACTGTGCCTGTTGGCCATAACCCCACTGTGCATACTGCACTGTGAATGCTGGCCAATACCCCACCATGCATATCATACTGTCACTGCTGGCCATAACCCCACTGTGCATACTGTAGTGTCCCTGCTGGCCATAATCCCACTGTGCATACAGTATTGTCACTGATGGCTATAACCCTCACTGTCCATACTGTACTGTCCCTACTGGTGGGCCATAACCTCCCTGAGCATACTGTACAGTCCCTACTGGCCATATTCCCACTGTGCATACTGTACTGTCACTGCTGGTCATAATCCCACTGTGCATACTGTCAGAGCCGGATTAACAATGGGCCTGATGGAGCTATAGCTCCAGGCCCAATCTCCAAATAGGCCTATTCTCTAAATTTTGTAGCTGAGGGTCAGGGCTTTCCAACGAGACCAGCCCCGCGTCGCTAGCCCCCTGGGAACCGGAGATACCGCCAGGCAAACCTGGAACGTTTTCCCCATAGGATAACATGGGACCCGCTAATTCCGACCTCCACACGGTTCCAACGGCTTCCAGTTCCCCCTACAGCAGGGGTGGCCAGAATTTTGTGTCCCGGGATCTACTTTTAGTTCACATATTTAGCGGAGATCTACCAATGGGCCTGATTCGGAGGTGACCATATGCTGATATTTAGTTTTGCTATTCTGCATGCATGAAAGTACCGAAAATCCCTTACTGCAGACCCGTACATCTAACTGTATGATGGCGGGCACAGTTGCACATGGCATTTCTGCCAGTAGAGATGGTAACTGTATATTTCTGCAGATATGAATATATAAGAATCAGCAACTGCACATACCTACACAAACATAAAACATATATATATATATACATACATACATATGTTCGCTAGGCTGCTAACATACACAACCTACCGAACAGTCTGTATCACTGGAACCATTACCACAGCCCACAATTATCACTCCTGAGCTGTCAGCAATCCACGTGGGATCATGCCTATATTATATGCAATTCAGAGTTTGACATCTTCCAAATGTAACACGGAATTAATATCGTTTTTCTTATTTATTTTTTTACTTTCGGTCAGTTATGTAATTATTGTCTGTGATTGGAACCTCTGTCCTACCCCTTTCACATCACAAAATGCAGGGTCGCACTGGGACTTTGAAACGGTTCAGTCCCTGGACAACCCTGCATTTTACTCTGTTCACATCCCCTCAGCGAACTGCCAATATTGCCGGTTCGCTGACCTCACCCAGGGGCATGGCAGAGCATCATCGGGGGAGGTGGAGGAGGCAACGCTTAGTGCTGGCGCTGCTCCAAGCACTGCCTCCTCCATTGGTGTGAACGGGAAACAAGTCACTCGACCTTATTAACCTGTTCACACCGCAAAGCAACACGGCAACGAACCGGTAAGAACCCTTCTTTTTTACTGGTTCATATTGCAGTGTTGCTACCGCTTTGCAGGACCCAGTAACCCCTTTCACATCGCACCAATTACCGGGTCGAACCGGCAAGAAACCGGCATGAACCTGGTAATCACAGTAGGTGCGATGGGAAAGGGGTATAGGTTGCTTTTTATTTTACCCTTGTATGTCCTATTGTCATGTATTGCTAATTGCACATTTTAACCTACGTAGTGCGTCCAAGATGGCTGCCTCGCCTGGGACTCTCCTGTGTAGAAAGAGCTGTGACTGGTTCTGATAATTATGCAATGATCTCTCCTAATCCCAATGTTCGTAGGAGGAATAATCCTTGGAATCGATAACACAAAATGTCTGTCACACCTTTGTATTTTATTCATTGTTTCTGTATTCTCTGAAAACCTAAACTTCTGTAATACGTGTTATCTGTAACGTGTCCTTTGCCGAATTGGAGAAAATATTGTAGAAATATAATTCTTCTTTTTCTTCTTCTTCCTTTGTTAAATCTTGTTTTTATTTGTATATATTATTATTATTATTATTTATCAGGAGTTAATAACCCATATATCATATAACCGACTTGCATTATTCACATACAACACATACAAATATAATGTTTCCCTACCAAACCTTGAGCACATATTAGTCGGAGGCATTGATTCATTACTCCATAAGCCCCGCCCATTTGTATGGTCAGCTCAGTGATCGGGGTGTAAATTTACTCCATAAGACCCGCCCATTTGTATGGTTACCTCAGTGTTCGGGGTATAAACCTACTCCATAAGCCCCGCCCATTTGTATGGTCAGCTCAGTGATCGGGGTGTAAACTTACTCCATAAGCCACTCCCATTTGTATGGTCACCTCAGTGATCAGGGTGTAAGCCTACTCCATACGCCCCTCCCATTTGTATGGTCACCTCAGTGATCAGGGTGTAAGCCTACTCCATAAGCCCCTCCCATTTGTATGGTCACCTCAGTGATCAGGGTGTAAGCCTACTCCATACGCCCCTCCCATTTGTATGGTTACCTCAGAGATCAGGGTGTAAGCCTACTCCATTTACTTTCCATTACCACCTCTAATCTCATTTACCCACCAGCCCTCACTGCGACCTCCTGACCTTTTGGAGCATTTATTAATAAAATTAAGACAAATTCACACAAAATATATTTAATAAATAAATTCAAACTTTTATTTTAAGTAAAATGTATATATTATTTTTGCTCTGCATTATAAAATAGGGAATGCTGGAACAGGATTGTTCCAGAACTCTTACACACTTGTCCTATAAGAGGAACAAGATGGTGGAGTCATCCATCAGCACTCAGGAGAGAAAAAACCCCCTGTGGGGGAAACCTCTGGGGATCCATGGCTGACGGACTGCCCGTCCCTCTAGGCATTAAGAGACTTTGCAGAGTTTGCCCAAACCACCCACCCACTAACCTTATATAACCCGTCATCCCTTCTGTCACCCCAAATCTGTATTTTAACTTTTTTCCCAGATGATGAAGAACGCACCCGATGGCACCGGGGGGCACGCGCATGTCCACAGTAATGGGGGGGAGAGACAAGGTAGGGGGGAGAGACAGACAAGGTAAAGGGGCGAGACAGACAAGGTAGGGGGCGAGAGAGACAAGGTAGGGGGAAAGAGACAAGGTAGCTAGCTACCCATTAGTATTAGGACTCCATGTAAGAATCAGCCAGAACCCCTTTAGGACTCGTCTCTGGTGCTATAAGGGGTTAGGGCTGCAATGATATATATAGGACAGCTCTAACTCTGTTTCCTATGTCCCCACCGGGTCTGATCTCTATACACATACACAGACGGCTGTCATGTATGTGCATTAGTCAGTAACCCATTGCCAACAGGCTGCTGGCAACACAGCAGAGGATGCAGCGGAGGAGGGGGCACCGCTGGTCCTCGCTGGAAAGATACTGTGTGTGATGGTAAATACCAGCGGCATATCCTGTGTATCACATGGACACTAACACAATATGCTGCCAGGATTTAGTATCACTCTTACATGGAGCCCAAACTATGATAAAGCTATAACAACAGTATCAGATAATAACAAAGTAATGGCTAAAGCACAATATACATCTCTCCCACCTCTGCACATTAATAAGTAGGGATCAGTACTGGGACTTGATGCAGCATAGGACACCTTGTGCCTTGCGACACGTCCTAACCGCTCCATACAGGGTTTATTCAGCGTCTCCAGACACTGCCCTTAGGTGTCCCAGTCACAGCCCTAGTGACTGCTTAGTACTGTCCCCCTAGGTGGGAGATTTGTTTGTATCCAATACTGTCCTGTCGGTCAGGTGGTCAGTCATATATTACAGTAGTCACGCTCCGAGTCTGCCGCCGCATCACACTAACCTGCCCTTATCTCTGTCCAGTCACTAACCTTATGTGAGTATGTCCTCCTGCTGGTGAGCTGCGCACTGCCCGGAGTCCTGTGAGGTGAATGAGTGAGACAGCCTCAGTACAGCCCTGATTATGACATCACTATGACCTCACAGACCCCACCTGATTGGCCAGTTTGTGGTTTGAGGCCCATTATGACATCACAGCTCCTTTATCTTTTGCATGGCTGACCTGAGGGAAATGTGATTTCACTTCTCACTTTAAATATTACATTCACATCAGAATCTAATGTATTATTTGATGGCAGGATTTCCCTATAAATCTTTGGGAATGTGAGGTTTTATATGAACACAATTTTCACTGTAGTTACATTGTTTTCTAGCAGGGGTGGCCAGATTTTTGTGTCCCGGGATCATACCTCCCATCATAACCCATTCCAGGAGAGACAAGATGCTCTCTTTCTGGACATTTATGTCAGTGGCAGTTGCAGGGCTGCAGCACAGTCCACAATTCAGATAGGGGAGCCCCACCAACTGCCACCCCAAACACCACAGTCTGGACTCACTGGCAGGTGTGGCTCCCCTTTTTGAATTTGTGACATTGGTGCAGTGCCACCTCTACAACTACCACTGGCAGCAAGTCCAGGAGCAGAGCATTTTGTCCCTCCTGGAATGGGTCATGTTGGGAGGTATGCGGGATCTACTTTAAGTTCACATATTTAACAGAGATCTACCATTGTCAATGGGCCTGATTCGGAGGTGGCCCATATACTGATATTTCGTTTTGCTATTCCGCATGCATGAAAGTACCGGAAACCCCTTACTGCAGACCCGTAAATCTAACTGTACGATGGCGGGCACAGTTGCACACGGCATTGCTGCCAGTAGAGATGGTAACTGTATATTTCTGTAGATATAAATACATAAGAATCAAGAACTGCACAATCAGCGTGAATCTCAGCCAATCAGCGTGCGCCGTGCGGCCAGTGTTTTCAAAACAGAAGCGCTTCCCGCACCGCCGCATAGCGCTAGTTATTTCTTATTCACTGAAGGGACCCCCCCCCCCCACCGCCGCCAGCTTTATACTCAGCGCCGCAGGTACCCGCACAGCAAGGACACCACTGCAGACTCCTGTCAGAAGCCGGCATGGACCCCCTTTGCACGAGGGGGCGAGGGGCGAACTGCCGCCCTCCAGTGGCCGGCCCTGCATACATACATATACAAACACATATACATACATACATACATACATACATATATATATATATATATATATATATATACATACATACATACAAACATAAATACATACACACACACATACATATATACATACACACATACATACATACATACATACATATACACACACATACATATACATACACACATATATACATACATACATATATGTATATACATACATACATAGCATCCACCTCTGAACCAGGCTCACAGGCCCTATGCTTCCCACAATAGATTTTGTTTTGCTGATCGCTCTTACACACATAGGGCCACATTCTGCTTGCCTCGCTCGGACACCAATTCATTTGCAGAGTGTATCTTAGCCCACTGCGCATGCGTACCATTCGCAAGGCGCATGTGTAGGTTTGGGCAACCGTGCACACTCGCGACCTTACGAGTAGAAATACGCTAGCGAACAATCTCATGCAGAGTAGTCGCAATGTTGGCGTATGGATTGGCGAGGGCACAACTGGGCGGTAACCGGGGCGTATACTGGGGTGGTGACTACATGTGCTGGGCGGTGGCTTCGCTCCACTGTGAGAGCGCTCGGACTGATTGAGCTTAAAACCATTCGCTCGGTAAAAGTAAGTCTTACTCTCTGCCCCACATTCGCACGGGCGATCAACACGGACAATTGCTAAAATACCTACACACAATATACACCCATGCAGCATACAAGTTTCTCTACTATTAGTTATATAATCACATATATAAGAATGGTAGATGCTATATGTGATTGGATTACTAATAGTATTACTAATACTGGCCATAGTGACCTTCAAATGAAATTATATTGTTATATTTTATTTTGTATTTTAATTGCTCTGATACCTTTATGTTTAATTTTGGATTACATTTGATTTCTATTTTAGCACAGTCTGTCTTTTTCTCTCTTTATGTTCTTTCTATATGTGGTCCAAGTACCCGCATCTGACTGCTGCCTGAACAGAATATTTGTGATTGCTCATAATTTGTTACACTGTGGTCCAACAGCGCACAGCCATTTTCTTCTGTTATAGGATCTATTAGTCAGTCAGCGACTGATAACCAGGACACAAGCACGGAACCTTTCGGGTATTGTATCATATTAACGGAGCAGGCGGCGGCTGTACTCCAGCAGCATCAGCCTGCAGCCACCGTACCACCCATATCAGACAATTACACCCCACACACTACATCCAGGAGTCGCTCAGGATGTACTTGGTGCTGTGAGGAGCCTCTGTGCTGGTACAGAGCGGTAAGCCCAGCATATGTGGGTGTGGGGCCAGACTGATATATAGCAGCTGCAGAGGGCTCTTCACAGCACTCCGGTGCCGCCATGACATCAGGGGCACTACCGGGAGCTTGCGTTATGAAACGTCAGATGTTCAAGTTCACGTGTATTTTGTTAATTTGGCTGTGATCTACCAGCGGATGCCCCAAGATCTACTGGTAGATCAGGATCTACCTTTTGGCCAGGTCTGCCCTACAGCATCACAGAAACTTGAGGTTGATCTCAGTCGAACCCAAATCGCTGGGCCTTCAATCTGATACCTGGTCCACATGGGTTCATTGGTTCTAGAGATATTGCAGGTAAAACTTTTTTTTTTTTCATTTCTGAAATGTCATTTCATGGCTGTTCATGTTGTTTGAGGGCAGATTTCTCTGGAACCAAACGGGCCAGTTTCACTGGACCGAAATCATCTGAAGGCTACATGTAAATGGGTCAGTTGGTTCCGAAGATTTAGCTGGTTGTTTAAAGTGGGGCGGGGGTGGTTTTCTCTCCCCCTCACACCAGAAAATGCAGGGACTAGGCTTGTGTAAAAGGGGCCAGTCCGAGAATGTCCCTGCAAGATCCTGGGACCATATTCGCTGCATTTTCTGGTATATAAGGGGTATTATTTCAAATAGCCGGGACATGTAGTGCTCTGAATACAGCCGGGCAGCCCCCTGTTCTCTGCCTGGCTGTTAATGGCTGTCATTTCTGCACGGCGGCGACTGTCCCCCAGTTACCGCGAGCATGTATTCCCCCTTGGCAATGAGCATGTAATCCCACATGGCAATGAGCATGGAACCCCTGGCAATGAGCATGGAACCCCTGGCAATGAACATGTAGGTATACAACACTTATGTAGCATAATTTTTAATAGGCATTATGGTGTTTGGCATAATACGTAATGGAGATTATGGTGTGAGGCTTAACATGTACTGAGCATTATGGTGTACATTTTTAATGTGCGCCTTTGGCGCGCAATGCCCCTATTTATGAAGCATATTGTGCATTATTGCTCAATCTGTTTGGTATAGTGCAGGCATGTCCAAACTATGGCCCTCCAGCTGTGAAACTACAAGTCCCATCATGCATTGCCACAGTTTTGCAATTAGGGAATGCTAAAACTATGTCAAGGCATGCTGGGATGTGTAGTTTCACAACAGCTGGAGGGCCACTGTTTGGACATGCCTGGTATAGTGTGTATTTTGGCTCAATCCATGTGGAAAAATGTGAATTTTGCCTTAATCTGTGTGGCATATCGTGAATTTTTGCTCAATCGGTGTGAATTTTGTCTCATTCCATGTGGCATAATGTGTAAGAAGCAAGTACAGTATAAGGGGTTACTATTGTGTTGCATGATTTGTATAAGGGGTATATGGTGCGGTAAACTTAGGTTACCACATAAAAGGTGCTGACATACTGTCTACCAAGTTTCGGCTTTCAGTATTGTTTTATGACTGGAGTGCCGCCTCACCCCTCAAGTATCTTAGGACATCGGCGTCCTGCGGGTGCACCTTTGGAGTGCACCCGCCAATATATCTCCCTGCATTTTTCTTATGCCAGCCCCCTGCCTTTTCCAGGCATATATAATTATTTGAAAGTATTTACACAAATAGAGACACACCCATGAGCAGACCACCCAAACAGAACACTGGTCACGTCCCCCACATTATTAGATGCTGGCCGCAACCCCTATTATTGCGCATAATAGGCCCTTGATAATTTTCAGCTCCAGGCCCATTTAGACCTTAATCTGGCTCTGCATACTGTACTGTCACTACTGACTGGCCATAACCTCACTGAGCATACTGTACAGTCCCTACTGGCCATAATCCCACTGTGCATACTGTACTGTCACTGCAGGTCATAATCCCACTGTCCATACTGTATTGTCACTACTGGCTGGACATAACCTCACTGAGCATACTGTACTGTCACTGCTGGTCATAATCCCACTGTGCATACTGTACTGTCACTGCTGGCCATAATTACCCCACAGTGCATACTGAACTGTCATTGTTGACTGGCCATAACCCCACTGTGCATACTGTACTATCACTGCTGGCCATAACTCCACTGTCCATACTGTACTCTCAGTGCAGGCCATAATCCCACAGTACAACACTGTACTGTCCCTACTGGCCATTACCACTCTCTGTGCATACTGTACTGCTAATGCTGGCCATAACCCAAATGTACATACTGTACTGTTCCTTCTGGCCATTAACCCACAGTGCATACTGTACTGTCACTGCTGGCCATAACACCACTGTGTACACCGTACTGTCACTGCTGGCTGACCATAATCCCACTGTGCATACTTTACTGTCCATACTGGCCATTACCCCACTGTGCATACTGTACTGTCCATACTGGCCATTACCCCACTGTGCATACTGCACTGTCCATACTGGCAATTACCCCACTGTATATACTGTACTGTCCATACTGGCCATTACCCCACTGTGCATACTGTACTGTCCATACTGGCCATTACCCTACTGTGCATACTGTACCGTCCATAGTGGCCATTACCCTACTGTGCATACTGTACCATCACTGCTGGCCATAATCCCACTGTACATACTGTACTGTCCACACTGGCCATGACCCCACTGTGCATACTGTATTGTCCATACTGGCCATTACCCTACTGTGTGTACTGTACAGTCACTGCTGGCTGGCCATAACCACACTATGCATACTGTACTGTCACTGCTGGCCACAATCCCACTGCACATACAGTAATGTCCTTACTGGCCATTACCCCACAGATCATACTGTACTGTCTGTACTGGCTATTACCCCACTGTGCATACTGTGCTGTCACTGCTGGCTGGCCATAACCCCACTGTGCATACTGTGCTGTCCCTACTGGCCATTACCCCACTGTGTATACTGTACTGTCACCGCTGGCCATAACTCCACTGTTCATACTCTACTGTCACTGCTGGCTGGACATAATCCCACTGTGCATACTGTACTGTCTCTGCTGGCTGACCATAATTCCATTATGCATACTGTACTGTCACTTCTGTCCATACCCCACTGTGCTTACTTTACTGTCACTCTTGTTCATACCCATTTGTCTAGGTCCCTCCACACAGACACCACTTCCTATAAAAGAAGAAGTGTCCCACAAATATCCCTTGCACCACCTGAAGTGCAAAGTATTCCCACAAAGCTACAGTATGCCTCTGTTGAAGGAGAAATTAGTACAAAACATAGCAAAACATTCCAACAACAATAAAGCAGAAACTATGAAACTCGGTGGGAATCAAAATGTAAAAGAGACATTTCCTGACACTGCTATTGCTAACCTCCCATGAACGCCTTCCCACTTGAATCCTATAGGACTCTTTCCCAATAAAAAGCTTGTTAAATTGCATGTTAATCATTTCAGATATTTTAAACTGAATATCTTAATATAGGCAATGTACAGGATACTGCAGAGTCTCTTCAGATTAGAATGGCTGTATTCAGGCTCAGAATTGTCCATAACGCTACCAATATTTGAGTACTGCAATATTTGTATATTGATCATTCACCAAATGATTAAAAAAACAATATATTGTCAAAGTGAAATTACTGTTAGCACCTACAGCTGTAAATCTTTAGAATCATTAAATCATAATACCCGTACAAATTGTTTCAAATCTCCAAGGCTTAACCCAACCGTGATCACTGCCACATTGACCATCTTGCATCTCAGTGGTAATCCATAACGTTTCATCACGAACTGAAAATTACTTGTGCCACTCTTTGATAGCTATTATATGAAAGATGTCTGTACCACCTGGCAGACCGGGGAAAGGAAGAGAGGAACACATAATATGAGCAAAGAAAGAGAGATTGAAAAGTATTGATATTGAGAGGAAAAGGAATTGTTTGTCACATGGAGGAATATAGGTAAATGCTTCACTGTAAATGGCAAATAAAACATACAGTGAAATTACTGTACAATCATCAAAAAAGCTAAATATAGAAAAATTCTATATTTACTCTAGCCGAAATATACAATTTATTTTCTATTTAACAAGTTGTTTTTTTAATAATAGTCATATATGAAACTAGTATTTGAAATATTTATCATGATATGTCATACTTTGGGGATAAGTATAAAATAATTATATGGCACATTTTTGTTTAAAAAAAATTAATGTTTTGTGTGTGCCAACATGGGGTAAATTTACTAAGATGGGAGTTCTATTGAAGATTGGATGATGTCGATAGCAACCAATCAGATTCTATCTATTATCTTCTAGAAGGTGCGATATAAAAAAAAGTAGAATCTGATTGGTTGCTATGGCAAAATCCAATCTTCAATAGAACTACCATCTTGGTAAATTTACCCCATAGATTGGTATAATGTAGCAACCTTTTCATATTCTCTTTTCATATTCTCTTTTCTTTGTTCTGGGTTATCACAATCAAATGGTTCACCAGTACGGAAACCATAGTGATTGATATATTTATATAGGACTCAACATGTTGTCCTTTGTCGAAAGGTTCCCAAACGTAGCCTTCAAAACACCATAGAGGTCAAGGTTTTAAGGATGTCAAATGGCTGAGCCAGATACATAAATCAAATTGATTGAGGTACGCATTAAGTCACTTGTGCAGAAGCTTGGTTATCCTAAAAGTCTAGGCAGCTAGGGTGCCTTGAGGACCACATTTGAGAACCTCTGACTTGTCTCTGAACTCCATATGAAACCCTACAGATTCTCCTTATCATTTATCTAGCACCTTCTAGAGGACTTTGAAGTTCAGAACTATTACGGCAAAATGTAAATATTTAGGTACATGGAATTTTGTTGTTTTTTGGGTTATGCATCTTTTGTCCATTTATCAATAAATTATTAATTTCTATGATTCAGGAGTCTGCTTTGTTCATTGTCAGACATGACAGGTAAATGAAACCTTTATTAGCCAATTGTCCATGCCAATTGTGGCCTAGGAAGGCATTCTGGTTGAAGTTAGGTCTTTACATCAAAGTTAATTGAATCTAGAGGGAAATGCCAACAACTTGACAGGTCAGTCTTTTGTCTGGGGTTCACAGGGAAAGTTATCCCCAATTATGTGAAGGTGTTTTATAAATCACAATAGCATGTTATGCGAAGTCCCAGGAATAGTTATCCAATCCCCCAATCACCCGGGCCTGGGATGACACAACCGAGGTGAGATACTCGGGTGATACAAAGTGTTGGAATCTGATGTTCTGGGTTGACAACCGAGAGACAATGAGAAATGGAATTTCCATCTACATAGGATTCTCACTGTTACCCTGCGGACAGGTCTAGCTGTGTGCTAAGATTGTACATTAATCCTCTTTTTATTTACCATTTGCTTACCTGTATGTAAATTCTTTGTAACTCTTTTCTTGTAGCCACTATTTTTGTAGTATTCTCAAATGAGTGTTGTACCCCCTTTTTTTATAAAATACAAATGTGCTGTATAAATGCTCCCAGAACCCTTTAAAATACTTTTAGGTCCAAGCTATGCTATAGATTGTAAAGCTGAATGTATGGCCAGCCGAAATGGGGCCCTTCTAACTTTAAAGGGACACTTGTTTTTACCAATATAGTACAAGCCACAGGGGCAGATGACAACATATACAACACATTTTGTAGTACAGGTCAATGACCAATTGATGTTCTATTTTCTCCCTGAGTGGGGATGTGTTATAGTATCTCCCACCCATAGGCGAATCTAGAATTATGGTAACGGGTGGTCCCAGATCCAGACATAAGAGTAGGGGTACCTACCAGCCTGGTATTAGATTAACAGCCCAGCGATTTGGGTTCGACTGAGATCAACCTCGAGCTTCAGTGATGCCGAAGGGGGAACTGGCAGCCGTTGAACTGGGTGGGGGTCGGAATTAGCGGGTCCCATGTTATCCTATAGGGAAAACATTCCAGGTTTGCCTGGCTGTATCTCTGGTTCCCAGGGGGCTAGAGACATGGGGCTGGGCTCGTTGGAAAGCCCCATCCCTCAGCTACAAAATGGGCTAATGGGTGGTCCTGTGCACCCCCGGACCACCCCCTAGATTCACCTATGCTCCCACCGCAATGTACGTGCAGGTGGTACATCTCAAATATTTGACGCACCTCCATTATGTTGTTTTTTTACTACGTAATTCCCTGTTATAACTAGGTAGGATCCAGGTGTCATGTAGAGATTTAAGGGTACTTGTGTATTTTGGCGGCGCCCCCGATCTCCATCGCGCGATGTTTTAATTGCATCGCATGCCATGCACCTGATGGCATGCGATGCGATGCGATTTTTGCCCCCTATGCGATGAAAGATTGTATAAGCACCCTAAAGGGTGCTTTTATGCACCCTAATGGGTGCTTACAATGTTAAATGCACACCCACGCCACCCCACCACTATAAACGTGAACCCGAAGCGTGGCGAGTGCAGCAAACCCGCGAGGGGCGGCGGTACGCGTCCTCCGACCTTTTCATACCCCCACTATCCACGTCGGCGTGAAGTTGAGAATAGAAAGTGTGGCGAGCGCAGCAAGCAACCGAGCCCGAAGCGTGGCAAGCGCACGCGGATACCTTCACAGGTATCGGAGTCCCCTTGCGGCCTTCACAGGTATCCGTGTCCGCTCGCCACGCTTCGGGCTCGGTGGCTCGCTGCGCTCGCCACACTTTCTATTCTCAACTCCACGCCGACGTGGATAGTGGGGGTATGAAAAGGTCGGAGGACGTGTACCGCCGCCCCTCACGGGCTCGCTGCGCTCGCCACGCTTCGGGTTCACGTTTATAGTGGGGGGGTGGCGGGGGGGTGCATTTAACATTGTAAGCACCCATTAGGGTGCTTATACAATGTTTAATCGCATCGCATCGCATTGTATCGCATTGCCAATAATTTTAAAATTGTATGGCATTGTACAATATCGCGCGATATCGCATCGCATACCATCGTATGCCTTATGGTATGCGATGCGATTGGCGCCGCCAAACTACACAAGTACCGATTTAAGATCTGGGTCACTTTTGACAATAGGCTTTTTTAGTAGTTACTGGTAGCGTTATATGCATTAACCACAGAATGGTCTTGCTGAGATTCTTTTTGGAAGAACTACAGTATGTAGGAAAAGCCTCCAGATCTGCATCGGACTTAGACCAAATCAAAAATAGATCATCTATATATTTATGGTACCTTATCAAAGCCTCTGATACTATCGGCATTTCAAAGAATATATCATGCTCCACCTGTCACATGCGAGCGTTTGCCAGAGACTGTGCTACCGGGGACCCCATGGCGCATCCAGTTAGAACTACCCTATATTCTTTCAATAATTTACTGTAATCAACAGAAGAAATCACATTATTATCAACAGCCTGTTGTTATAAAGCGTGCAATTCTCCCTTAAACTTTATGGTTGGGTGTTTGTCAAGTAAACAATAGATATTAGAAGCTTATTTTTATCAATTAACAAAATGCAAAGTGTATTAACAGAAGAGAATTCAAAATTAAATCAATATGCGTGACCACCCTTTGCATTCACAATAGTCTCAATTCTAAAAGGTACAGTACACTCCTACAAAGTCAGGAAACTTGTAGGATTATAGGGTCTGATTTAGATTTAATCACTGCTGTTGGAATTTGCAGAGCCCTGCGATCAGATAGTCGCCTTTTGCAAGTCTTACATTTTTTTATGCAAAATAAGTAATCGCTGATTTTGCCACTGTTCGGTCTTGTACATGCGGACTACGATCTGTATGCATGCACAGTTATTCAATAATTGATCAACATGTGCTGATCAAGCAATTCTGAAGAAGCACAAAGAAATGGGCAACTTTGAGGGCTGTAGACACAGTGGTCAGTGAAATAAACAGTGCACCAGATAAAATATATGTATATATTGCATGGACAGATCTTTGCTGCTAACTATAACAGAGACCTCCTCTCTGCTCCTGTGAACCATGAGGATAGAGCTGCATCACTGGGCTCCTATCCAAATCTTGGTATACCCATTCTGCTCCTGGAAGGAGAGCATATTTCAACATAATTTACTATAATTAGAAATTGAATTATGTAATTGTCTCTAAACAGCTTTTGAATCCTGTAAACTGGAGTCTAGCATTTAAGCCTTAATGGATCTCTTAGATTGGTATAGTACAGGGATGGGGAACCTTTGGCTCCCAGCTGTTGTTGAACTACACATCCTAGAATGTCCTGCTACAGTTTTGCTATTTGGTCATGCTAAAGCTGTTGCAGGGCATGCTGGGATGTATAGTTCAACAACAGCTGGGAGCCAAAGGTTTCCCCATCCCTCGTATAGTAGATAGATAGATAGATGTTATGTATCTGCAGATTAGTCTATCTATCTATCTATCTATCTATCTATCTATCTATCTATCTATCTATCTATCCACTGTACTAGGGATGGGGAACCTTTGGTTCCCAGCTGTTGTTGAACTACACATCCCAGCATGCCCTGCTACAGTTTTGCTGTTTGGCCATGCTAAAGCTGTTGCAGGGCATGCTGGGATGTTAAGTTCAATAACAGCTGGGAGCTAAAGGTTCTCCATCCCTAGTATAGTGCAAAGACAGACAGACAGACAGACATTATGGGTGAAATTTACTAAGATGTAAAATACACTTAACAGGTCATGTTGCTGTGGGCAACCAATCACATCCTGTCTACTATCTTCTAGAGGGTGGTAAATAAATAAGAAGTAGCTTCTGATTGGTTGCCCATAGCAACATGACCTGTGAAGTGTATTTCACATCTTAGTAAATTTCCCCCTATGTATCTGTCACTTTCTGTAGGAGATGTATCTATACAGGGCTTAACAAATACTTGGAAATTCAGACTGACAAAGTCATCATAAAGATCATTTGTACAATACAGATAGACAAGTAAAGCATTTGCGTCTGCGCTCTTTAATATGATATAATATTATTCTGGATGATCACCCTGTATCATGAAATTGCACATTTGAAAAAGTTTACATGCTAAGAATAAAGGAAGCCGTTGCTGTTTTCCTTAAGTTCTGACTGTGCGATTAACATACTGTAGATGATACAAGATCGCAATTCCTTAATGCCCTTCTCAGCCATTTCAGAATGGAAAGTAGGATAGTTCACAATGAGTCACAGGTGATGGTAATTGCATTAGGCAATTGGATGCACCTGAGAGGCTTAGGCACAGCAAGAGGGATGTGCAGAAAATTGGATCTTTCAACTACAAATGGTGTTCTATAAAAATGCAAAAGGATAAGAATACCTTCAGGCATTTTACAAGTAAATAAAAGGCTGCCCTATATTTAACCCAGAATGGGCAGATTGAGAGTAAAGGGGCATACACATGGGACGATTTTAAGATGATTTCTAAACTATCTCACGAGATTGCTTAGAAATGATTGTAAACATGGATAGCTCTGTGTGTATACCCCCGTGCTATGGCAATGGGCAGTCCCGCGCATCATCATCGCCTGACTAGATTTTGACTACATGTAGTCAATTTCTAGTCAAATTGCCGTCCTGTGCTAACCAGAACACCGGTTAGCACAGATTGCCCATACACACATCACTATACGTGTATGGGGGATTAAGCTGCAAGGGCAATTTACCTTGCCTGCATTGCTCAGCATGCAGCCTAGGAGAAATCACTCCTTGTGTATGGGGCTTTAGAGATAACAAATCCTGCATCATCAGTTTTTCTAATCTTCGATTATGAAAGGCAACAATCCGGAAAATATAGTGTTTAAATAGTTGACACTAAATAGATGTCAACGCTGCTGAGTTCTGTGTTCCCAGCTGTGACCTCTGTGGGCCAATGGAGGGCGCTGGATACTTGAAAGTAGGCAGCTTGAGGAAGCGGAATGACATGCAGCAGCTTGCGGTGACTGTAGCACAAGGGAGCAGCGGGGACAGAGTGTTGACTGTAACCAGGAGCTGGAGCACGGAGTCTAACCTGCAGGTGGTCTTCACCAGGGAACCCTGCAAGGGGCTTTGGTCTTTGCTGCGCCAAATGAGCAGATCGTGGCCCCCTGCACTGGTCCTCTGTGCACTGCTACAGATGAGCTGGAATGATGAGTATACAGGATACTCGGGAAGAGGTACACTGGATGACTTGAGCCAATAATGATGCGGCTTAGGAGCCAATGCTGATACCTGCTAGCGGAGACCTGTAACGCACAGATACTACTCGGGAGCTGGTGGTGGTAAACAGCAGAGTGTCTGGCAGGTGGAGATAACGAGCAGGTTTGCTAGTAGCAGCACAGGGCACAGGTAACACTGGTAGAAATAGCCTGGAAGCCTGGGAGCCTTGGACTGAATCTGGAGAGTATCACAGGGAACAGACAAGTTGTTAAAGGCGATTTGATAGTGCTGGGGGCCTGACTTATATCCCTTCTGCCTGTCTGTGATTCAGTGGCGTAGCTACGTTTTGGGCACCCCCCGCCGTTAGGGATTGGGGGGGTTTAACTATAGCACCACAGCCCCCAGCACCCCCACATGCACAGCGCCCCCCCCCCCCCCCCCTTCCCCGCGGTGGCGGGGGTTGCAGTGCTATAGTTACGCCGCTGCTGTGATTGACTGCAAGTCACAGCATCAATTAACCTGGGAAGTACCTTTGCATACCCTGAGCAAGTGATCAAATGCACATGTCAGAGGGCAGAGTTAACAGCTAGCACATTGGAGCAAAACTGTCAGCTGACCAAGGGGTTTTGGCAGTGCCCATGCAACGGGGAATTAGCATGGATGCGGCATGGGACTGACCAGGCCCATGGAGACCACAGAAGACATCCTGCCATGGACTACACCCGAGGACAGCACCACTCGCAGATCTGCGCCGCAAGGCGCACCAGCATGCAAGTACGAGACGCAGCCATGGACGCGGACTCACACTGCGATTCCTGACAGTAGGTTACTGATACAGATTTTACATCTAAATGCTGGGTCGCACCCAAGACTTTGTAACTGATCTAACCCAGACGTAACCATGCTGAAACTTGCAAGACCAGGTTTATTGCTGGTTTGATGATGTCACTGTTCACATGTGTAGTGCCGGCGCTAAGAGATAAGATTGTATCCAAGAGCCAGCTCTTCACATCAACCGGCATACCCATTTACATGAAACCTGTGTAATTCATAAATGTCCCAGATTAAAAGTATAGTATGTTGGGACTAGGTTTCTGAGAGCCCGCACTGAATTCACATACAGGGGAAATTTACTAACGGAAATTTGTAAAAAAAAAAAAATAGGTGTATTTGTATCCAGAAATACACTTATTTTTGACATTTACTATCCCGAAAATACGTCAATTTGTAGTCGTCTTGATGTGCTATCAATACGAATACGAATTGCCGTATTTTCGGGATAGTAAATGTCAAAAATAAATGTATTTCTGGATACAAATACACCTATTTTTTACAAATTTCCTTTAGTAAATTTCCCCCACAGTATCTGTATGTGATCGCAAAACCAACCTGAATATAATCTTTGAGAAGTTTTAGATTATAACAGGGTTGGCGGTGCTCCCAGTTGAGAAAACTTACCAAGCAAAGAGGTTATTGTTTTGCTGTATTGCATAGCTAATGATTTAAAATACAACTTTTATTTCTTACACCAAAAGAGAAATTTGACTTTTGTCACCAACATAGTAATAGTATGGAGGACATTGACGAGGAAAAAATGAATATCCAGTCACAATTAGATAATGTTAATATTCCTCTACAAGTCCCTTCTAATATAATGTTCCAGTCATTGTATTGGAGCATGTTCGCCATCTAGTTAATAATACCAATCAAAACTTAAGGCCCCCATACACTATTCAGACTTTTCCCAAATTCCCCTTGAGCTCCCCCAACAGTTCCCCAGGAGGGTCTCTTATGATTTTGCACTTGATGTGTAATTTTTAAATGCGATAAATCACATGCGATTTATTGCATGTAAAACACCTAGGGAAGCTGCAGCAGGGTCGGGGGCAGGAGAGCCAGGCAGCAGTGAGCAGCAGTGCGGGTGGTTGGGCAGCTGGCAGCGGCAGGTGCCAGGTGGCGGGGCTCCCGGTGTTGGGCAGTGGTGAGCAGTGGGGTGGGTATCGGGGGGTGCCGAGCTGTGGGTTGGTAAGTGGCAGAAGAATTTAAAATAAAAACATGTCAAAAGACTGGCCGGCTGTTGATTGGCTGAGAGAACTCTCAGCCTATCAGTGGCCTCCCATCTGGACGGCCGCTGATTGGCTGCCCCCGTGCTGCTCACTGCTGTCCACCCCTGTACATAGGTGTGTGCCAGTGGTGCTTCAACAATGGCACACACCTACGGAATCAAACCAGTGTTGTGCCGCTTATGGGCCCGATCCGATAAATTTTATGTGTAGACGGAGTCCGACTGGATGTACACGGGACCATGCATAGCGTCATATTGAATGTAAAACACATCTGATTTGGGCCAATTTCAGTGCCCGATCTGTCCGATCCTAGCTAAAGGTGCATGGGCACCTTTAGCTAGTTGTGATACATTGTAAAACTGTAGATGCAAAGTTTATAGACTTCTTTAATCCCAAATCATGGATTTTATTTTTGATTTGTATATATGGATAGTGGCAGGCTCTCACCCACCTCTTAGGTATATACCTCCTATTATGGCAAATAGCTTGCAAATTTAACCTTACTATATGTTTATAGCATAGATGGGCAATAACTACACATCCCAGCATGCCTTGCATACATTTCAGCATGGCCAAATAGCAAAACTGATGAAAAGCAGGCTGGGATGTGTAGTTCATCAACAGCCGGAGGGCCGCTTATTGCCCAGCCCTGGTTTATAGCCTGTTCATTTGAGCAGAGGAAAAATGTATTGTGCTCTGTTGTGGGAAGCATGCTATGAAGCATGCTATGTAGCACAACAATGTTGTAGCACAACAATGCTATGTAGCACAACAATGTTGCAGTCCTTTGTGCAAAATAGAGACACTCTGTTGCCAATCTTATAATACACCAGTTTAGAGTATTGTACATAGGAATACAGGAATAAATCACCAGTTTCTTTCTTCCTATTAGAGATGTGCGGGCTCGGATTTCTCAGATCCGAGCCAGCACGGACGTCATCAATCCGGGCCCGGATATGAGCAGCGCTCGGCGCTTCCCGCCTTACTCGAATCCGGGAGCACGGCAAAACGTCATCGCCCGGCGTCGGATTCTCGCAAGATCACGGAACCCTTAAATTCCGCAACCTCGCGCCGCCATCTTCACTCCAATCTCGGAGAAGGGTAAGGAAGGGTGTGCTGCTGCTCTGTGTGGTCTCTGCTGGGGCCCGTGCTGCTGTGTACTGTGTCTCTGCTCAGTGATCAAGACATCACCATTGCAAGGATGACTGGTGCTGTGTTCTGTCTCTCCTTTGTGCTGGGGCCTGCCTCTGCTGAGTCTGCTCCTGTATAGTCAGTCACAGTGTGATAGTCCACTGGTGCTGCTAGTGCCACTGCCTGCCCTGCACTGCCTAGTGTCTGCTGCAGTCTGCTCTCTGCTGTTGCCACTGGCTAGTGCCTACCAGTACCTATTGCAGTATATAATTCCAGTGTGCTGTTGCCCCTGGCTATCAGTACCTATCACAGTATATAATTCCAGTTTGCTGTTGCCACTGGCAGTGGCTACCAATATTTTATTTATTGCAGTATATAATTCTAGTCTTCTGTTGCCACTGGCTACCAGTATTTATCGCAGTATACAGTATAATTCCAGTCTGCTGTTGCCGCTGGCTACCAGTATTATTTATCACAGTATATAAATTCAGTCTGCTGTTTCCACTGGCTACCAGTATTTATCGCAGTACAGTATATAATTCCAGTCTGCTGTTGCCGCTGGCTACCAGTATTATTTATCACAGTATATAAAAATCCAGTCTGCTGTTTCCACTGGCTACCAGTATTTATTGCAGTATATAATTCCAGTCTGCTGTTGCCGCTGGCTACCAGTATTATTTATCACAGTATATAAAAATCCAGTCTGCTGTTTCCACTGGCTTCCAGTATTTATCGCAGTATATAATTCCAGTCTGTTGCCACTGGCTACCAGTATTTATTGCAGTATATAATTCCAATCTGCTGTTTCCACTGGCTACCAGTACTATCAGTCCAGGGGTGCCCACATGTGTGCTGTATCCATCCAGGGGTGCCCACATGTGTGCTATATTTGTCCAGGGGTGCCCCCATGTGTGCTGTATCAGTCCTGGGGTGCCCGCATGTGTGCCGTATAATTCCAGGGGTGCCCCATGTGTCCCATATCAGACCAGGGGAGCTGCCCTTTTTTTTAATGAAAATAAAATTAAGGTGTTTTTTTTTTACTGCAAGGGCTGTTAAATGCGCTGTAGTCCAGGGGTGAGCCAAGAGTGCTGTATAATTCATGGGGTGTTGCTAAGTAAGGTGTGCTGCTCTTTTTTATAATTAAAAGAATACACATTTTTATTTTTACTGCAGGAATTTGTCTGCCGTATAATTCCATGCCTGCCGCCATGTGTGCCGTAACAGTCCAGGGGTGCCGCCATGTGCCGTATAATTCCATGTGTGCTGTATCAGGTCAGGGTTGCCACCATCTGTGCCGTATAATTCCTGGGGTAAGCCAAGTCTGCCGTATAATTCATGGGGTGCTGCCAAGTGTGCTGTATTAGTCCAGGGGTGATGCTAAGCGTGCCATATCAGTCCAGGGGTGATGCTAGTGTGCCGTATCAGACTAGGGGGGATGCTAAGTGTGCCATATCAGTCCAGGGGTGATGCTAAATGTGCCGTATCAGTCCAGGAGTGATGCTACCTGTGCCATATCAGTCCAGGGGTGATGCTAGGTGTGCAGTATCAGCCTAGAGGGGATGCTAAGTGTGCCATATCAGTCTAGTGTTTGTGCCGCACACTTGTGTGGCTTATCATAGTTATCCAGCTACCTCGGTGCAACCTTTTGCCCTAAAAACAATATTGTAAGGTGTGAGCTGTTCAGAATAGACTGTAAATGAGTGGAAATGAATGTTATTGAGGTTAATATAGCGTAGGAGCAAAAAAAAAAAAAAAATTCTGCGATTTTAGCAGTTTTTATGCTTTTTTAACAAAAAAATCAGAACCCAAAACCCAAGAAATCCAAACACAAAACACTTAGGAGGTGTTTTGGCAAAACCCATTAGAACCCAAAACCTCAAGGTAATCAGAACCCAAAACCCGAAAAGTGGCCGGTGCACATCTCTACTTCCTATTAGGTAGATCTCTCTCCTAATTATGTGCAGCATAGCGAACATGAGTGTAATGGGCCCCACACACAGGGTGACATTCAGGCATTTTCTGAGCAATTTTACTAAATCCCTCAGAAAATACCTGAAAATGCATGTAAATCTCTGTGTGTGTGTAGACCACACAGCAATGTAAATGTGCAGCCCTGCTGTTTTGAATCTGCCCAATATTAAGAATGGCCCGGTCAGATAACTGAGAGCAGTCGCTCAGAAATTCCTGCTCATCTCCCGCGGGCAGATGAGCAGGGCATTCTGAGCGGGCAATGCGCCAAGAGCTTGGTGCTGGTCCCTAAAATACAGGGGACCCCTATTCATTTTGCCCCCCCCCATAAGATTTGAAATCTCTCATGCCGAATCTCCCATTATGAATCTCTGGCACAAATCTAATATATCACAATGAGTCTCTTCTGCTGTCCGATGTCTACTGTTGATATTGAATAATGAAAAAGAGAGAGACGACAAGGTGTTTCAAGCAATGAAATGTAGATGAAGTAAGCATCAGTTTCTGCTTTCCAATAATGACCGCTGAGAGCGTCCCTGTTGCATAGACAGTGCAGAGTATTCGCTCCACTGTCTGTATGAGAGAACTGGTTATGATGAGTAGATAGAGAAATGCGGTTATAAAATATATCCCCAAGTCTTTACTTAGTATGACTCTGAGTTTTGTCACTAATGTACCAGTGATGTTTGGAATGATGTCCACCTATTTTATTGTTTAGTATCTGCTCATCTGCAAATGAGAGATAGCCAGAGGTTGTATCCAAGGGTGCCGGTCAGCTCCCCAACAGTCGGAATTCAGACAGTCATTCCTCCAACATCGGAAATTCTGACTGCTCCCTCGTGGGGGTCCACGACCCCCATAGAGGGAGAATAAAATAGGTGTCGAGCGCAGCGAGCCAGCAAGGGGCTTCATTGCGCTCCCCCCACTGTGCAGTCAGGATTCCGACGGCTGACTAATGACTGTCGGAATCCCGACCGTCGGGGATTTATACCACACCCGTTTCCAAAGCAGAGGAGACAGACTGAGTTATTGAGAGGCTTCTGCTGTCCTAGGATGACTGCTCAGAACATATCTGGTGTTTATTGCATAGCAGATTGATGTCAGGTTGTCAGGATGAGGGCGCCATCAATGAAAGCAGTACGTTATAACATAAGAGTAGAAGCAGATGACGTTAAATGGTTAATTCGCATTACTGGTTTGCTTATGATGCTGTTTTTAAACAAAGCTCAAAGTAAGTGTCACAGACAAATGGCTGTGTTTGGGAGTATAAATCAGCCTTAATAGTTATGCCATATGGTTCTCAAACTGGTGCTTTCCAATTATAAAAATACAGTAATAAACAGATCAATAATTTAGATTTATGAGGTTCGCAAATATATACATCAGGTTTTTAAAGTTCCGCACCGTGGGGAATAGTGTATAGTTCGCCGCTACAAGCCTTAATTAGAATATGCAGAAGTAATTAATAGAAAAGTTACCCGCTATGTAAATATTATTAGTAGCTGGCCGCAGGAGTAATTATTTGGAAAAGAGGGTCGGTAGCTGCCTCTGAACCACGGCAGGTTAAAGAGGACAATGTGCAGTACTAATTCCAAGACTCCTCCTTCGGTCCACTGGGGGAGAGGAGCTCACACTTCCAGGCAGTGAATTCAGCACACAGAGAACACTAAAGGCTCAGGATAGATGGCAGAGGTAAGTCACCAAATGCTATGAATTTAAGCAGGATTGTGACACACTGGTGATGCATTGCGCACCAGTGCACATGGTACCAGGGAATAGTGCAGCCTGACAGTGCTGGGGAGAGTGTAGATGGAGAGTTTTTTCTATCTGAGGTCAATGTGATCACAACATCACATGGACCAGCCCACATTCCCAAAGTATATTTTTCTGGTTTCATCCACTGTATGTGGGCAGTCAGTTTACTTTAAATGTGACACAGGTAGTTAGCCTACATCCAATAGACCTAGAGCCTGATTCAGATTTGTATGCCAATGTTCATGCGGCTGAGCATTTATCGATAGACTGTGCATGCGCCAAGGTACTATACTGGGGCCAGGAACAGAATCTGACAGTGATGATTCTCCTTGAGGGAGGAGGGCCACAAACTAGTAGTAGTAGTATTAGTATGTTTATTTATATGGCGCCGCAAAGTGTCCGCAGGGTACGTTGAAAAATACAGTATAAATAGGGGTATAGCTGGTAGAAATAAAATCAGCATCAGTTCTGAAGTAGGTGTCAAAATTGTCGAGGAGACTGAAGAAGAAGTAGAGGAAGGGAAGAACAGGACAGGAGGACAGGTAAAGTAAAGAGGTAGGGTTAGTACGTGAGGAAGGAGGACCCTACTCATAAGAGTTAACATACTAAAAATAGGTGGGTGGACGAACGAAATACAATAGGATAAGTAGGAACGGAGGGGAACGGAGGCAGGATAGGAGGATCAAAAGAGGTTAGGAGGAGGGATAGGCTAGTCGAAAAAAGTGGGTTTTGAGGGAGCGCTTGAAGGAGGTAAGGGAATCAGAAAGCCTAATGGGTGGCGGGAGGTTGTTCCAGTGCAGGGGGGCAGAGCGAGAGAAGTCTTGGACACGGGAGTGGGAGGAGGTGATTAGGTGAGAGGTCAGTCGGCGGTCAGCGATGGAGTGAAGAGGACGGGAGGGAGTGTGGATAGAGATCAGTGAAGAGAGGTAAGGAGCGGTGGAGGAGGAGAGAGCCTTGTAGGTGGTGGTGAGGAGTTTAAAGAGAACTCGGAAAGGAATGGGGAGCCAGTGAAGAGATAGACAAAGGGGGAGGCGGAGGTAGAGCGGCGGGAGAGGAAGATGGGCCTAGCGGCAGCTTTAAGAATGGTTTGGAGAGGTGCGAGGCGGGTGAGAGGTAGCCCAGAGAGAAGGATGTTGCAGTAGTCAAGGCGGGAGATGACAAGAGAGTGAATGAGAATTTTGGTCGCGTCAGTGGAGAGGAATGGTCTGATGCGTGAGATGTTGCGTAGGTGAAAGCGGCAAGACTGTGAGAGAGCACGAATGTGGGGGGTGAAAGAGAGGGAGGAGTCAATGACGACACAGAGGCAGCGCGTTTGGTGGGTGGAGGTGATCTCGGTTTCACCAATGCTGATGGAGATAGTGGGAGAAGAGGGGATGTTCGGGTGATGGAAGATTAGAAGTTCAGTTTTAGCCATGTTTCAGGAAGCGTTGGGTCATCCAGGCTGAGATGGCCGTGAGGCATTCGGAGACCTTGGACAGGAGTGATGGGAATAGGTCGGGGGAGGAGAGATAGATTAGGGTATCATCAGCAAGGTTGTAATGAAAACTATAGGAGCTGATGAGGGTGCCCAGAGAGGTGGTGTAGAGGGAGAAGAGAGGGCCAAGGACTGACCCTTGGGGAACAACGACTGGCTGCGGGGTAGTAGGAGAGGAGGAGCTCGGAGTGGAGACGGAGAAGGAGCGATCGGAGAGGTATGAGGTGAACCAGGAGAAGACCGTGCCAAAGGAGCGGAGGGTGTTGAGCAGGAGAGGGTGGTCAACAGTGTCAAAGGCAGCCGACAGATCAAGCTGGATGAGGATAGAGAAGAGGCCTTTGGATTTAGCCGATAGTAAATCGTTAGTGACTTTGGTCAGGGCAGTTTCAGTGGAATGTAAAGGGCGGAACCCGGATTGGAGGGGGTCTAGAATGGAGTTAGCAGTAAGGTGGCTTAGGAGACGATTATAGGTCAGACGTTCTAGGAGCTTGGAGGCAAAAGGGAGGAGGGAGATGGGCCTGTAGTTGGATGGAGAGTTGGGGTCCAGATTTGTTTTTTTGAGAATTGGGGAGACAAGAGCGTGTTTGAAGGAGGAAGGGAAGATCCCAGAGGATAGGGAAAGATTAAAGAGGTGAGCCAGGTGAGAGCAGACTGACGGACTGAGACGACGGATAATATTGGAGGGGATAGGATCAAGCGGGCAGGTGGAGGGAGAAGCGGATTTTGCCTAGGGCCCCATGAGGATTAAATCTGCCTCTGGGTGGAGGACACCAGCAATGGGGAGCTGCAGACAGGAGAGGTTCTGCTAGAGTTGGTACCCAGGTACGATGTGCTGGACATGGTAAGGAGCTGCAGGGAGAGTACAGTATCTTGATCACAGCTGTCAGGCAAGGTAAGTGCAGCCCTTGCCCTATGCTTAACTTACCCGAGTCACTACTTACTTTTGTTATCCTGCTATATTGATTAGGTCGACAATGGCAAGGTTGACAGTCAAAATGTGGACATGAATTGTTCACAAATTTTGGTCCCAAAGGTCAACATAGTCGAAATGGACACCGTCAAAGTTGGCTCAAAAAGAAAGTGAAAAACTCATGTTGAACATTTTGACTGTCAACCTTGCCATCGTTGACCTAATGCTTGCATTAACCTTCCAATCCTGTCAACCTTATCTATGTCGACCTATTTTATGTGTCGACCTTCAGTGGCTGACCCAATGTGTGACCCAAACCTAATATGGGTCGACCTAATTACCGTGTACCATTGAAACATTAGCGGAAATACAAAGATCATCTGAAACCTTTGTAAAGGTGATCGTTGTATTTCTGTGAATATTCATAAAGTGAAGGCATTGAGGCCAAATCTATTATGGAGGTATGTACTCATTATGGGAAGCCACCGTCTTGATAATACTAATGTCTACCACCTTGTTATGCTCCTTCACTCTCCCCACCTGATGTTTATTTTCATTGTTCGATACCTATTATATGTTAGATACTTGTTTCTAAATATGTCTCACAATGTAGGTTCAACCCCTGATGAAGTCTCCGAGGAGGAAAAGCGTTGGGTATTGCTTCTTGCTTGATCGTTGACACCAATTGGGCATTGCCTTTTGTATAATTATCTACATCCAATTGCTAATGTTTCAACCTCAAGGAATGCTTGCACCAATGATTTTATGAACTTTTTAATATATTTTATGTAATAAATTTCCTCTGGATGTTGTACAAATGGTTTCTTTGTTGTTATTGCTATTTAAAATGTTCTCCACTCCAAGGATGCCTTAAAGATCAGTGTTCATAGCAGAGGTTGAACTGAAAAAGGAAATTAATTCAAAGATGTCATTTTTTATGTATTTTGTCATCTAAAATGTACAAAATAAGAGTACATTAATCAATCTTAGATTTGCCCTTAAAATATGAGTCACTAGCTTTAATTGAGCTAATAAATGTTTGTGAAAGGAAAGCCTGAAGCCTGGCACTTTTTTAGTGTCCATGTCAACTGTGTCGACATTCAGGACACAAAAAGTTAAAAGCCACATGTCAACATTTTAACTACCGACCGTCCTCATGTTGACCTAATGAGCCTGTCGACCTAACCCCACATCGGCCTTCAATCATATCGACCGTCCCCATGTCGACCTAATGACCCTATCGACCTAACCCCACGTCCACCTTCAGTCATGTTGACCTTCATGCATTTCATGCATGTCGACCTAGTGGTGTCTACTTAATGTTCTCGACCTAGTTCCTGTCTATCCTAAGATCCATACCACTTTTGATAACAGGTTTTCTGTGTTAATGATGGTATTGTAGCCAGATTTCAGCTGCTACTGAGTGCATTCGTGTTTGCTTAAGAAAACTGATAGAAAATAAATTTGATAATAGCATCCTTATGCAATTTGCTTATTGTGTCTACATCACGTTCCATTTTCTTTTCATTCCCACCCACTGAAAGGTCTGCGAAAGCACATCACATAAGAAAAACTGCTAAGAAACACAGTGAGGTATTTGAATAAATGTAATAAAATGCAAATTTCTCTTTATTCCCTTTCGGTACACAAAGGAAAATGTTAAGTAAAAGAAGCACAAATTAGATTAAAATGATTTTGTTTCTCTTTTCACATTATCGTTGGATCACTAGAGTGGGGCATAGGTCCAACTTTGGCTTTCTGTGCTTCGTCTCACTGTGTATGTCCTTAACTCCCAATTTCTTATTTGACTGATTTGGGACAAATACACTTGTTCCCTGTCCCTCTCTTCAGTGCATACCACTGTAACAGGGGGACTCCCAACTGCCCCCCTCACCGTGGGACACTGCTGGTCCCTGGTGGGACAAGAAACAGTCACAAAGAATCATGACTGTTCCACGGTAATCAAGACAGTTGGAAGGTATATATATAGGTAACTACAAGTTACTCTTATGCCTCGGATAAGTGCAAATTAAGAACATCTGGTGCATGCATGGTTTCTGGAGATGCAATTTATTTAGCTTAGACTGCAACTCCAAATACATTTATTAGGATGCCTAAAGTATCTCTTGCGGCTTCAGAAGGCCTGATATACAGAAAGTGCTAATGGTGTCGTCATCAAAGGAAAATGCATAGGCTGTTTTCAGCTGCCTGGAAAACTTCCCTGGCCTGTAGAAGTAGTATACAATTTGAATTTACTACATGCAGTAGTTGGGACAGAACTGAGCTGATGCACATGTCCAGCATATACCTATATATATACAGTATGTATAGACCATCTATTTTACTAAATGGCAGGTGGAGCTTAAGTATACTATACGTAACTGACCCCTTCCAGGATTCCCTACATCGATATACTGGCATGGATATTCTGACCACTGACAAACCCTTTCGGTTATCGGTATGTATCCTTCAGATGTGTTTAACAGAAATTTTGTATTGAGGGCCCCGACATTACTCCTGTGCCCTGACTAACCTTAATCTGGCACTGTCAGACGAGCTGGCCTTACTTTCTAACCTAAAGGTTTTCTGATGCAGAGTTGATCGCAAATGCAAAATCTTTCTCAAATGGGCAAAATTATGTGCAACGCAGGTGGGTCAAATATATCATGTGCAGAGAGAGATAGATTTGGGTAAGATGTGATCAAACTGAAATGTAAATTTCAAAGCTTATTAGGGGAATGGAGAATTTAAGCTACGTGGAGAGATTAAGCAATTTGGGACTATTTACATTAGAAAAGAGACGTTTAAGGGGGGACATGCTCAACATGTACAAGTATATCAAGGGCCAATATAAGGAACTGTCACACACCCTATTTTCTACTAGAAAGGAATCTAGGACGCGAGGGCATGAGTATAGATTAGAAGAAAAAAGATTTCATTCAGCTAGTAGAAAGAATTTCTTTACGGTCAGAACAGTCAAACTCTGGAACTCTCTTCCCAGAGAGGTGGTAACGGCTGGCTCATTAAATGCGTTCAAGGCAAAGTTGGACAAACATTTACTGGAGAAAAACATCCATGGGTACAAATAAGAAATATAAATTGTCTGTAAAATACCAGAACCTACCAAATCAGCAATGGATATCTATACCAGGTTGAACTAGATGGACGCAAGTCTTTTTTCAGCCTTACCTACTATGTAACTATGTAACTATGTAAATGGCAGTGTAAAAATAAAGCAGACAGTATTTACCCTGCACAGAAAGGAAACTCAAATCTAACTCTCTCTGCACATGGGTTAGGTTTAGACAGTGGGATATGGAGAGTTAGGATTAGCTACTAGCAGGGAGGGTTAGGCTTTGGGGTTTAGGCTGCTGGGAGGGAGGGTTGGGTGGGGGGCAAGGGAAGGTTGAGGGTAACTATACTTACCTGATCCCTGTCAAGATTCCTTTGGTCGGGACGGTGTTCTGACCACCAGCAAACCCACCGCCGGTCGTTGGAATGTATCCCATTTATAGAACATCTATATAAGAGTAAATCTGATAAGGTCTACAGTTATATCAATTGCCGATCACATGAATCTTTTGAAGGTTACTCAATTGGATGACAGTCTCAAAATGATCTTTAATATTCTCCAGTTAGGCCATAGGTTCCCCAACGTGGTCCTCAAGGCTCCCCAACGGTCCAGGTATTAAGTATATCCATGCTTGGCCACAGGTGACTTAATTAGTATTGCAGTCAGTCTGATTTAACCATCTGTACTGAGCCATGGATATACCTAAAACCTGGACCGTTGGGGTGCCATGAGGACCACGTTGGGGAACCTATGGCCTAACTGGAGTTAGGCACTTTTCTCTTGTCTTTTGATGCAATATGCATTTCCCACCTACCATACTTGAACTGCTATGTTTATTAACCAGCTTTGTGCAAGTTTTTTTACTCTATGAAGTATAATATGCTCTTGGCCTACATTATAGATATGACAAAGAACACGATATAGATATTGACCACCTGAGGAGGACATGTGGTAGGAGATTACAAATCTGCATTCTGTAAAGATAGCCCTGCTTATATTATTCACAGCAAAATCGTCTATTTCTCATTGAGAAACAAATGGGTTTCTCACCGTATCCACTGTGAAAATTAGCATGTATGGAAAAATTGCCTATCATCTTCATGATGGCCCAGAAACTGGCTCCTTGGCTCTTCAGTAAAGACTGTAATTTCCTTCCCTTTATTTAGTCATTTTTGCTGAGACCTAATGTGATTTGTAATATACAGGTATGCTATACTGTGTCCCAGCCTTCTTCTTCACTGGTTGTTGCTCATTATGTGTCAATCCATGCCCCCCCCCCCCTTACACACACACAGGGGGGCAGAGAGTTAGAGTATCATAGTGTGCTTATCGCAGTGAGGCACCATGCCTGAAGCATAGAAATTTGAAATTGCGAGAGCAATGAGGCTACCGATATCAATCGGTAGCCTCTTCTGACTACATCCCACTAACTACTAATATTATTGTGTCTGCTGCAATCTGTGGTAATTTTTCCAAATCTCATGTTTGTATTTATTTTGAACTTTATTACTACAGGTACTCCACCGAATTTATGGCAACTGAGGGGACAGTGGGAGGCCTTAGAGAGGCAGTTGGAATGTATCGGGATTCAGGAAGGGGATCTGGTTGCGGGTGGGGGGGGGGTTCTCGCTGCGGGGACCCCCAACTGCGGCAACTGGAATGCCCTGTGAGCCTGAGACAAGCTGTGGGTGGTGTGGCGGAGGTGCGAGCCGGGCTGCAGGGGTCATGCTGCGGGGGGCGCGGTGCTTTAACATGGATTACCGATAGTCTGACAAATTACGTTATCCAGCTCAGTGCTGGAACCAAGGACGCTGGATAATGGGTGTTCAACCTGTATTTATAATTTCTATTTGTGATTAGTAGTTCACATGGTGAATGCAGACTTATGTACTTTATTTCTCTCACAAAAACACATAGGGCCTTATTCTGGTTATTGCGGTCCGTTGCCATGCCATGCGGACATTCTAAGAATACACGCCCACAGGTTGTCCGCATCCCTTTGGACGGACTCACTAAGAAGAGGGAGTGTCTTCGGACGACATCCAAATGTGCGTGTGCAGTGGGAACATAAAGATTCAGCACGGTCTTACGCACCGAGTTGATGTATTTCCGCAAACCTCACTACTCTATTCGGAACTCATGCTTCTGCAACATGACACACTTATGCAATTAGCCAACCTCATAACAAATTGATTATTTTTAAATGTAATCAATTAATTCCTAATGTATACTTAAACACATTACTAGCACTTTAGATTAACCCTTACATCATGTAAAGTGGTATTACTTCATTGTTGCCCTTTTACCTGTCTTAGTGGTACCAATTGAACCTGTGAAAAGAGTGTAATTAATCACTAATGAGAAGAGGAGTGGATTGTATTGTGGTCAGCTGAGAGTGCTTCAGGTGTGGGCGTACTAATTGGGCGAACCGAATGCCTAGCGCATGAACAAGTGCTCTCCGCAAACTGAAACTTGCTTATGGACACAGCATATTTCATGCGTGTTGGTTCGCTTGCAGTCGGTGTCCTGTCCGAATGCACGTCTACCACAGTTCATGCACTCCCACGTGTACGCCCAGATTTACGCCCAGTTTTGCCCACTTTGAAACCGTGCCCTTGTGTACGCCCACATGATGCCCATATTACGCCCATATTTCCCAAGCCAATTTGGTGCAAATTTCTGGACGGTATTGGCGAGAACGAGTGCGGAGACACTACGTTGCACATGCGCATTGCGTTGCCTACGCATGCGCAGACGGCTAAAATGCACCCTCCGAAAGTATTTGGAACAGACTGCACCAAGCAGAATAAGGCCCATAGGCCCAAGAACTTATCCTATGTGTTTTTGGGCAAAAATTGAAAAAATGTGGAATATGTCAATAGGGCAGGAAAAAAATCACTAAGGTAAACCAAATTGTGGATATTTCCGGGTGGTAATTTGATACCCCCATAAGGTTTATTAGAAAGCTGGATAAATTATAGCAGTGACCATTACAAATAACAGACATTTATTACAAATAGACACTGTGAAATAGTCTATAGAGATATTCTATTTCCTTATAATGGGCAGAACATTGACGGATCATTAAGCATCATCCACAAGGATGGATATCTGTTTCTTAGGGATAACAATGTCTTGATAATGGACGAGAATGCAAACATGAGATTTCTCTTTGGCAGAAACAAGGTATTCGGAACTTCAAAAGACAGAACTGAATCTTGCTGGTGTCCATTCCTATACCTTTGAACTATTTAGCAACAGAAGCTGTTCACATTTCTATCACCAGATGGGAGACAGTAACCAGTTCTTGGTCCAAGCTTTTACTCAAGTCTTTCTTTCCATCCAGCAACATTTTATAGGGGAAATGCATTATTCTTTTGTTAACCAAGCCATTGTGACTCTAATAAGAAAACCCTTTGCATTCCCTTTCTAACACCAATAACAGAATATTGAACAACTATAGGTGCTGCCTGAATGTGATAGAAGACAATATCTTAATATAATGTTTTTTTTTTTCATGTATATTTTATATATATATATATTGTTGGGCCTCACTCCAACAGCACAGCAAATGCTGAACACAGTAACAGTAACATTGGCAATCCTTACAAGGTATAATTCAAGGTGTCCATCTCTGTACGTTGGTCAGCTAGTCCAACATTAACCCATTTGTTATCGACTGAAAAACTGGTCTCCTGGGGCTGCTTATTGGGGCTAATTGGATAGATCCTGGGGGGTATATCAGATGAGGTAAGTTACTGCAGTGAATTGGATACCGCTAATGAGTGTTGTCACCTGTAAGTTTCCATCAGAACTCTGTTGTGAAGATATAGTAGTTCCGGTTGTTAGTTAGACAGTGTCTAGGTCAACAGTCAATAGTTTGCGCACTATTGGACGGCAGGCAAAGGGTCAACATGGTCAAAAGGTTGTTATGCTCTAGGTCGACACAGGCAATAGCTTCACGTGGACTACAATAAAGAATAGTAAAGTGTGCCGAGCAAAGGGAAGTAAGGCTCCATGTCCTACTGTAGCTGGGATGTTGGCGATCACTATACCGATGCCTCCTAAATATATCTGGGATTCATACGGTATCCCCGCAGGGGGGATGCCGGTGGTCAAAAGGCATCCCGATATGGAATATTTGACAGGCTCTGCAAGTACATTTCTCACTACTCCCCTAATGGTCCCATGTGGCAGCCATACCCTAACCCCTCCCCACCCCCACAGCCTGACACTAACCCTCCATGCTAGTGCATAGCTGGGTACACACCAGAACGAACATGAACGTGCAACGATCGTGAAACAATTCCTTTGGTCTCACTTTGGATTGGAGTATACAAACACACACAATCTGCTCATGATCTGCACATGATCAGTACACAATGAATTGTAGATTGACGAATCTTTAACGCAGCAGGTAAAATCTCCAATCCCACAGACGACCGGCGGGGGCGCAAATCGGATCAGTCTTATAGTGAAAACAGCTACGATTTTGCTCTTTTTACATACAATCAGTCTTATGATGCATCAAAATCAGGGGATTAGAGCCCAAATCATCCTGGTGTGTACCCATACCCCACTGCCTAAACCTAAGCCACCCTCTAAATTCCTTACCCTTACCGCCCTCCCCACAGCCTAACCTGACCTTTCCCCTCAACCCTATAGCTTAACCCTGAGTTCCCTCACTTATAGGCAAACGCAGGGGGGTTTCTGGTTGCCTGGAAACCCCCCTCCTCTTGGAAAATGCCTTAAATTATGACAGAGCAGAGCTGCTGCACATGCCCAGTGTGCCAGCTTCTTCTACCACCTTTACTGTATGCATGGATCTGAGCCATCAAACATCGCAATGGACCAGAGAATAGCTGCCAGGAGGAAAAGCCAGAGCCTTACCACGACGTGAGAGATTGTAAGATTAATGTAGCACTGGTTCTATTATGTCTGTGTATTTATTTATTTATTATGGCATGTCTAACCTTTTTATGACCAATTATCTTTACTTAAATGTTTGAAACAGCCTATACTATAGACCATCTGTACTGTTAACTAATAATACTCTATTTCATACAGTATCCAGTGTATAAAAAGACCAATATTCAGGGCCGTTACCGCTCCCCCAGACTCCCGTACTTACTCCAATGTGCTGCATAGTGGGGGATTTTGGATTACATTTAGAAACCCCCTCTAAAAATCATGCGTTTGCCAGTGCCACTAGTCCCACTTAATGTATTTTAAGTTGCGGCGCCGGCGCCAGTGTTCTGACAGCACTCAGGATATCCTGATATCCTGACAGCTTGGATGCAGACCACATCCCATATAATTGGTAGGTAAATGTTCTGCTGTACAAAACATACAGTACTGTATTTGGTACTTCTTCAGCCATCATAACCTCTGACACTACCATGTCTGGTTGCTACTTCACCAATTTCCCTAAAATGTTATATTTTTAACTTAACTCTACTGGAATATGGTTTCAATAAGGTACAACAACAAGAACAGCAAAATAGTAATAATAATAATAATAATAATTATTATTATTATTATTATTATAACAACTACAACATAAATATACCTCTTCATATATTCTGGTTTATGTTAACCTTTTCTAATTTAATATATACGCAAGAGTGTTTTTTTTTTTTTTTAAACAAGTCTCTCTTGAAATACTGTACAGTCTACTAAAAGTTTTATACGAATCACAATGTTGCCTGGATCGTTTTGTAGTGGTTTGGCAGTGGGATGAAGGCCGTGTCATATGTCCAATTTGCATGTGTATATACTTTCCAGTACATTCTTTTGTGCATTTCACTATGTTGAAAGGATAAAATATAAAACGATGTGGGTGGCAATCTCTTCGGTGCATGACTTGATATGACAGTCCACCTTTACCTTGTGCCAAACTTAACGTAAAGTCCCAAAACTGAGATGGTAGAAAAACGTTTGAATGATATAATCAAAGACTCGTCAGCCAATGTTTTCCTGAAACAGCATCAGCTCTCACACAGGGCTGATTTATCTCGTACACACTGATTTAAACCATTGTTCCTGCGTATCTGCTCTAGATTGCATTCCTCGTGGATATTTGTCGAAACAATCTGTTCTTTTATGTAGGGACAAAAATAAAATGCTTGTGTTAAAGTCCCATTTCAAATTCTACAACAGACACAAATTGGTTTCATGTTGTTGTTTTTTTTAGATAACGATACTCAAGAGAAACATACATTGAGCACTGTGACTAACTTTAGAGGTAATATTGCAGAGAAATCAAACATTTTAGAGCTGGTGGATAAAACACAGGGGCTCATTTATAGATGCAAGCATGGACCCAGGGCAAAGTCATTCTTGTTATATAAAATAGAGAATGGAAGGTGCTGGTTTCTAATAACCACATACTTTATCTATAAAAAGAAATGCTATAAACTGACTTTTTCCCAATAGTGTTTTCCTGCATCCACGGAGCATGTTGTGCTAAAGATGTCCCATGTATGCCTCAGAGTTTCCAGTCAACCAAAGGTGTACCTGATGTCTTAACATTTGGGCTGTCAAAACATTTTCTCCTATTAAAGTGGCAAGATGCTCTTAACCCACATATGGTCACTAATACCGCTTTCAGACAGTGGCGGCTGAATACTGGAGGGATAGTGAGTAACAAGTTACCCACTGGTGTAGGAGGCGCAGATAGATATGAGGTGTTCTGCCAAGCTGCAGTGTGGCGAGGGGGTAGTCAGCCCCCGTCTGGGTACAAAGAAAAACACAAAGGTACACTGCGCTAGTTATCAACAAATGGATGATATATATCAGTGGAGTGCCACTAGGTTGAAAAAATGCAAATTATTTATTAAAAAATCTTAAAACATATTGAACCCCTTGGAGGAGAGGAATAAAGGGGGTATTGGGTAAAAATGGAGGAATAAAAAAAAATTGAACAATAAAAATAAAGTCCAGTTCATACGGTACCGTATTAGATGTAGATCACAAATGGATGGGTCAGTTCCTATAGTGTCTCCTGGATGGTAGTGGGTAGTTCGAATCCAATGTGTCCAAAAAACGTTTCTGTGACAGGTAATTAAAGAGTAGCACTCTCCTGGTGTAACACCTCTGTCCTGATCTTAAGGCAAGTGCGGGTCCCAAATGGAGGGTACCAGATGATAGCCAAAGGTCACAAAAGTGGATTGCAGAAGAAGGAGACTGGTTCGGATCCAAATAATCGCATAAATGGTTTAGAACTGGATTGGGATATTCCTCCCGATCCACCAACGCGTTTCACCAGGTATCTGGCTTTATCAAGGTGTCGGCTGAATAACCTGACAATTACCTGGCATTTGAAGTGCCGGGTTATTCGGCCGCTCGCTGTCAGACCCCCTTCACACAGAAGAGCAAATCTCTGGGTCTAAAATTTACACCCGGTAATTTACTCAATTAAACAGGTTTTTCGCCTGTGAGAAAGGGTCAACTCCGATCCTAAACTCCAGGGTTCCGACTCTGGTCATTTGCAGGGTCGGAGACCCAGAGTTTAAGATCTGAATTTACCATTTAACACAGAAAATGACCCATTTAATTAATGAAATTCCCAGGTGGAACCACATAGTAGTATGTGTGTTTGTGGGGGGTATTCAATTACCTTCAATAATTTCTGGTAACTGTGTCACTGGGGTCTATTCAATTAGTCCCAATGATCCATTGGGAGCTGTGGCTATTTAGGAATTTTGTTTCACCTGCCTCAGGCAGGCGGAATCAAATACCAAAAAACAGCCCTGTTTTTGTGCAAAAATTTGTCTGTTTCTAGAGAAAACATGCAGCTTTCACTGGACTGGGACAAATCTTTTTTGGGGGTGGGCCACCAAATTGTATAGACCCCCTCCAAAAAAGTTGGAGAAACTTTGTAAAAAATTGCAAAAAAGATTAATCTCCAATTTACTCCCCCTTTTTAAAAGATACATTTTCTTGAATTTACAGATTGAAAACGATGCAACCCAGTAGATTTAATAAGAGCTATAACATGCTATAACTTGAAGGTGCTGTATTATTTCTACCCTTGCTTTCCTTTCCAACTATCATGTTAAATACTACAGCCATATCACACTGGCTACACCCGATATTGGTCAATCGTAGAAGCTAAGAAATGTTGACTAATACTTAGGCTTATACTAAAAAAGTAGGTTATGTAGAATACAAATATAATCATGTTTTCCTATTTTCTAATAGGATACTTCAGCCATCCCTTCATAGTATTGTATTGCTATACTATTTTAAATAATTAGCTTCCTTATCTCTCATATTATATAATTGGGGTTGGCCTATATATGAGATTACCAACAATTGTGGGTTTTAAAATTTTGCCTTTATTTTTATGTATATGATCATCATACTGGGAATGACCTTCAGTGTATACAGGGGCGGGCTGGGCCGGGGGGCAGGGTGCCATGTGCCCCCCGGGCCGCTTACCCAGCCACTTGCAGCGGGCCGCGCTGGATCCTGCGCCTTGTGCCCTCCTGTGCTGGCCGCGGCTTCCATAGCACGGCCGCGGCTACAGGAAAATGGCCGCCGGCCCCCTGCACTGAGGACATGTCCTCAGTGCAGGAGGCCGGCGGCAGTGGCGTAGCTTGTGCAAGGCAGCCCCCGCCACTGCTTGGAGGAGCGGGGGCTGCGTGCCAAAGTGCCAAAGCGAGCTGCTGCTTTGTTATATGCTGCTGGCGGCGCTGCTGCACAGGCGAGATGGCTGGCCGGGCACGGGCGCAGCCATGACAGTCTGACAGACTCACTGTCAGACTGTCACTCACATTGCCCTTACTTGATGGGCGGGCGGCTGTCCAATGGGACGGTGGGCGGGCGGGCGGCTGTCGAATGAGAGGGTGGGTGGGCGGATAGGGGTGCGGCCTAGCACTGAGTGACAGGGGAGGCAGCAGTGACTGCTGGTTACTCTGCCTCAGTTTCTCCTATGCGTGTGACATCATCACGTCACACACTGGAGAGGGCAGACAGAGGAGCCACTGGCCGGCGTCCATTTTCCTGTAGTCGCGGCCGTGTTCTGGAAGCCGCGGCCAGCGCAGGAGGGCTGGAGGTAGTAGCCTCACCGGACTGGGGTGTGGGCAGGAGGGGCATGTACTGTGCTCTCCCCCGCCCCCCCCTCCCCCCAGCAGCAGCAGCAGATGGAGACGAGAGACAGCAACAATGGTGAGTTGCTGCTGGCAAATTCTGCCACTGTGGGGCATATGTGTTTCTGGCACTGTGGGGGCATGTGTGTATTTGGCACTGTGGGGGAATAACTGGCACTGTGGGGACATATCTGGCACTGTGGGGGCATATGTGTATTTGGCACTGTGGGGGCATATGTGTATCTGGCACTGTGGGGGCATATCTGGCACTGTGGGGGCATATATGTCTCTGGCACTGTGGGGGAATATCTGTCACTGTGGGGGAATATCTGGCCCTGTGGGGGCATATGTGTCTTTGGCACTGTGGGAGCATATATGTATTTGGCACTGTGGGGGAATATCTGGCACTGGGGGGGGGGGCATATGTGTCTCTGGCACTGTGGGGGCATATCTGGCACTGTGGGGGCATATGTGTCTCTGGCACTGTGGGTAAATATCTGGCACTGTGGAGGCATATGTGTATTTGGCACTGTGGCAGAATATCTGGCACTGTGGGGGCAAATCTGGCACTGTGGTACAGGCCACGCCCCCTTATGATAGGCCACACGCCTAATTTTTCAGCGCGCCTCAGGTGCGCACAAGCATTCCGTCTTCCAGAAAGTTGGGGGGGGGGTATGGGCCAGTGCTCTGGACTTGCCCCCTAGGCTAAAAGTTGCCAGCCAGCCCCTGAGTGTATATATTCCCTACAAGAGAAATTGTCTGTCCATTTGAGCCTCAACAAAATGGCCACTATAAACTTTGCCTACTGTGACAACTCTAAAGGTGGCCACCAGCATAGATATTTACTTGAGGATAAACTGTTACCTGATTTAAATTGAACAAAATGGCCACTGTCTGCACCTCCATGCATTCTGATCCTAGAAACCCTGACGTGCATCCCAGGAAGCTGCATGCAGTTTGCATTCCAAATGGACATCCTAAAGCATTTCTTATGAATATCGGAAGTGGGGAGTATATAATGCATCCTCACTAAGGACAGGAATACTTCTCATTTGAACTGGACTGGATGTGCGCTATTTTGAAATCTGTTAAACAGAATACATACTATGTGTAAGTTCAAGAAAATATTTTAATTATACCCTTTGTCCCCTGTACTGAAGTAGGCAAGGCACATTTACTAAGACTACGTTTTTTGTTAAGTGCTGCGCTCTGCCCTTTTTATGGTTGTAATTTGAGAGAAATTGTTACAGAAATGATGAATAGATCGTGGGTGTTAATTAAAATGAAATAACTTTACTGTTTGTAATACAAATGGTCAGTGTTTGTGAACAATGTTAGCCAAAACCAAGGAACCACTGACCAGAATACATTCAAACAGACACCGCAAACAGGCTGAGACGCCAGGACATTCCAAGCAGAGACGCTGACAGCCGGCGTGTGCACGCGCCAGACTGTACACGTCAGTAACATCGTGGGACCGAGGCCGCCAAGATCAGAGGTGAGTACGGGGAGAGGAAAGCTCACCGGTGTAGGAAACCCGTAGAGAGGTGAAGCAGACACAGCCGCGGACCAATCTGGTATCCGTGGCGGTGTTCTGTAAACCTCCGAGACAGGGAGACTTTCGCAGTGAGTGCACCGCAGCACAGGGAGCGGTGTTAACGCACAGCCCCGAGTGCAAGCGGTCCCACTAAGAGTCTCCAGAAGTCCGGGCAACCTGCACCAGCAGGCAATTACTTTCCCCCGAAAACCGGGCGCCACTGACCACCAATGCAAAGAGGTACCTGAAGAATCACTGTTGCAGGATTGTGCACTTTTCCCCCCCATTTTTTGTCATTTAACGGGACGCCGTTGTATGACACATTGAGACATTCTGAGACACTTGTTCATGAAAATAGAGTTGAGCCAAGATTATCCAAGCTCACTCTCATCACCATCGATTATGCATGCATGTTAGCATTGACTTCTCAACCATTTACTTTTGTTTTGGTTTTCGTTTTTGTTTTGTTTTGTTTTATTTTATTCTTGGTTGTGCAGAGAGCGCACAGAGTTATACAATCGGTACACCACGAGGAGTGGACTCTACATTATCAATTTTGATTTTGATTTTGTTTTGTTTAGCTTTTTTTTGGGTTTTGCCTTTGGTTTTGGCTAACATTGTTCACAAACACTGACCATTTGTATTACAAACAGTAAAGTTATTTCATTTTAATTAACACCCACGATCTATTCATCATTTCTGTAACAATTTCTCTCAAATTACAACCATAAAAAGGGCAGAGCGCAGCACTGAACAAAAAAACATATTCTATATTTAAGATAGCGGAGTAGTCATCCGTAAGTGCGGCAGCTAGCCCTGGGATTCAGTGCGCAGGTACAACCCCCCAATAAATACATTTACTAAGACGGCCGCCAAGTATGTTACGGCACACCCACTGTGCTCTCACATTGTAGCACCTAGCTTCTTATAGCTGTGAGTAACTACAGTACTACCACTGTCAATACTATCGGGCAGATTCAACTGCCAGTGGATAATTTAAAATTCCCTGTGGTGCAGGCTTTTTTCCCCACAGCTGCACAAGTTTTGGTATTCAATTGCTGTACAGAAGATGCAATGCAGTGATTTCTATAGAAATCACATTGTGTGTTTTTACGCAACAAGAGAGCAATTCTTATTATTTAACTGTAGAAAAAATCAGAGATTTAGGGGGAGATTTATGTGGGTTCATGGCTGTCGAGCTTGCTCGACAGCCATGACCCTGTCCCGTTCTCGGTCTGAAAAATCGCAGGCGGGATTCAATGTCCCTCCTGCCGCAGGGTGAGAAGGGGGCGGGGCCACGAGAAGTGGCCGGGAATCATCGAGCTGCGGCCGGGAGCTCCGCAATTTTCGGACGCTCTGGGCAGAACGAGCCCGACTGCTTGTGAAGTCGGGCTCATTCTGTGAGATCCCCTGCTCAATAGTGTCGAGGTAGACAGCATTGAATAGGGCCCGACGGCCATCTCCCCCGAAGTGAGATGCTCACTGGTGATTGACTACCCCCCTATGTCCCCTAAAGAATAATTGAGCAATTGGCAATTGACAATTATCTTAATTAATCTGTAAATACTCCTCTTCCAAAGTGATATCTTCTTCATCCAGCATTGGAAGCCGGGTCTTCTGCTGCAGCGGTGAGTGTGTACTGAGTGTGTGTATGCAAATGTGTATGAGTGAGTGTGTACATATGTGCATGATTGTCTGTCCACACCCCCATGTAATGGATCCCTTCTACCACCCTGGAGGCAGCAGTGGGGAGATTTACATCTCCCAGCTACCATTACACCTCCTAGCTGCCCCCTCAAACTGCCATGATGGAGGGAAGACCATAGTGAGCTGTGGAGACCGCCAGAGTGGTAAGTATCATTTTTTTTAAACTTGTGCCTATTGTCAATGTCCTACTGTAGGTTCTACACAAAAAGGACAGACCAAATAATAGTGTGTGTATTTCATTAGATGTAGTAGTCACAGACAGAATGAGGGACTTTTTTTGCAACAAGTAAGATATATTTCTTGCCACTTTTCAATAAAAAAATTAATTTATTGCCACAATTAAGAAAAATTGCAGCTTTGCTGGGCTAGTCACTGCAGGTGAGTGCATGCAAGAGCAGAAATGTACAGTGGAGGTGAAACCGCAAATATACTGTATGCTTCAGTTCCACTTCATAAAAAAAAAAAAAACATTTCAAAAAACAAAACCATATTTGTATGAAAAATATTTTTATCAATGTGTTTAAAAATGCTTTATTCAAAGGATGAAGTATTGTTTTTTTAATGCTGAACATTTCTCATAAACAGGCCCTGGTATTCTATTAGTGTTTGTCATGTACTTAAATAAATAAAAAAGAGCAATTTTGGTGTAAACCTTCATTATCAAGAATGTCTGTTAAATATAATAATGCATATCTTCAAGTCCTATAAATCTTCGAAGAGCTTATTGGAAAATGATTCACAAGTTGTCCTTAGGGGAAAAAAAGGGCGATACTATAAAAATAGAATAGGTTCAGCATTCTTTATAGTACGAAGTTGTTAGGAGCAGTGAATATATATGTGTGTGTGTGTTACTATGACGGTGTGTGTGTGTGTGTTTGTAGTACTATGACGGTGTGTGTGTGTGTGTGTGTGTGTAGTGTGTGTGACGGTGTGTGTGTGTGTGTGTGTGTGTGTGTAGTACTATGACGGTATGACCTGAAATATCAATGTAGATGACCAAGTGGATAGTTATTCATTACACTATCCCAAATGAACGCTTGATGATATTACAACACTATAATCTAGTTATAGTTTATTTATAGTTATTAAACTATTCAGTGTCAGATTAACAAGGGGTCAGATGGAGCTCCAGGCCTCCACATAAATATAGGTCCATCATAATGCATTATGAACCATCAGCCTAGCTGTTCCCACTGTCAGCTATAAAGTATTACAATCGTATTTCAAGTTGCCTCGCAAAATTATACAGATGGAGCGTCCATTGTCCTTGCCAATCACCTGCCCATCAGATTGCCCCCTCTGGCGAGCGCCGACGGACATGGATGCCATTAAACTGGGATGCGCACGCGCATCCCAGTCTCTCGGCAGCTGGGTGCCGGGACCCTGCCCTTCTTCACTTCAGGGAGACGAACAGGGTTAGGGGGGGGGGGGTGTGGGGAGGTGGGGAAAATCGTCAGAATGGTGTGGCGAGGCGGCGGGGACCCGGGGGAAGCTCTGTTGCCACCGAGCAAGAGTTTCACCAGCCCCTGCCTGAATGACAGATGATACATCTGTAACATTTTTCTATTTTGTGTATTTGGGAAGCAAGTGGGGCTTATGGTGTAGATAGTGGACACACCCACGTAGCTCTGGCCACACCCACACAGGGGTGAGATGTACTAAGCCTTGAATAGTGATAAAATGGAGAGTGGTAAACCATCAACCAATTATATATTTTCAAACACAGCCTGTGACATAGTTAGCAGCTGATTGGCTGGGGGTTTATCACTCTCCATTTTATCACTTTACAAGATTAGTACATCTGGCTCAGGATCTGGTCAGAGCTCCTAACTCTTATTTTCAACCTAGGCCCATGTGGCCCTTAAATAAAGACTTGTGGACTATAATAGCACTGGGCTTAATGTTTCAGTTAAAAAAAAAAAAATATTTGATGTTAATTAGTATATTCCTGGAACCTCCTTCAATTGAGTTATTTTCATATACTAATCCAGCAACATCAGGTGAAATACATTAATTTGTGGATTGCACACATAGGGCCAGATGCACTAAGCTTCAAATGTGATACAATGGAGAGTGATAAACAACCAACCAATCAGCTCCTACCTAACATTTTTCAAACACAGTCTGTGATATGGCAGGTAGGAGCTGATTGGCTGGTGGTTTATCACTCTCCATTTTATTACTTTTGAAGCTTGGTGCATCTGGCCCACAATCTAACTCTAATAGTATAAATAATCCAGAAAGAAGAGCAATAGTCTTCCGATTAAATATGCAGATTCCAACTCCTTACCACTCACTGGACTACCAGAGTATTCGCAGGAATCACTGCAACTGCGAAAAAAACAGTCTGGGCCAGAGGTGGAACTATCATTGGTGCAGCAGGTTCATTGATCTGGGGCTCCTGACTACTAAGGGGCCCATTGCTGGCCCGAGTAGCAATGACTTCATGGGTTGAGGTAGATGAGGGAACCCAAATCATATTTTTGTGCCTGGGCCAGCCACTCACAAGTTCCACCACTAGTCCTGATATGCCTTGTCTGGAGCACGCCCCATAAATGCCATGTTGCCACCCCTTCGATACCCGCCAATGTAAATCAAAGTGCTCCAACTCCACGCATGAGCAGAAGTGCTAAAATGAACCTGAATCAGGCCTAAAATTAGCAATTTGGTGTGTCCTCAAAATGGGGCAGATGTGTTAAGCCAGGTGAAGAGAGAAAGTGGAAGGTGATAATGCCCCCTCACCGCCTGTTTCTTCTGGTCCCACTGCTCCCAGGGCGAAGGTGGCTTCTCCTCCACGTCCGGATGCTGGCGGCCTTTTAAAATATGGGGCCAACTTGTAAGCCAATCGGGGCTCTTGGCCCAGCAGCCAATCAGAGCGGCTGCCGGTACGCCATCTCTGATTGGCTCACTCACCAGACGGTGCTGCATTTTAAATAGCCACTAGCACCGGAAGTAAAGGAACAGTGGGCTTTGGCGGGGGCAGCAGCAGCTCAGCAAAGGCAGTCACGGGGGGGGGGGGGGGGGGGGGGTGAGTGGAATGAGTAGCCGGGGCCCTTCCCTCCCTGTCAGAGAAGTTGGGTCCAGGACAGCTGTGCCCAAAGCACCCCCCTGATGGCAGCCCTTTATATCTACTTTATCTTGACTGTATCTCTTCACCAGGATTAATACATCTGCCCCAATGTTTGAAAAAGTGACCACATCCACCTTAGATCTCCACAGAATCCCATGTGGCCCTTAGTCCAGCCCTGGAAATATTATGTCATTGTTATAGTGCAGGCTGTGCCATATTAATAATAAAAAAAATCCACGTGCACTACAGCCCCTTATGTTAACTTTTTTTTTTTTTTTTTTTTATCTAAATGCATATTATTTTTATACAAAAACTAGTTTTGCTGCTTCAGTAGCCCATACAAGGCGCAGCGACGCAGTACTCAGCAGTAATAGAACTTGGAGCACAGCAACAATTTCATCAGCAGTGGAACTTATCAGAGCCAGTTACAGAACCGAGATCTGCCAATAATTTAATGTATCTGTTACTGACATTTCTGCCAAAACACTATTGTACTATATAGGGAAATGCAAAGCTACATAAACCCAAATATTCTGTGCTGCTGTAATACCGGCACAAACACTTGCATTTAGAATACAGAATAGCAATGTATACAATACACAACAGATTGCTTATTCCAATCTCCAGAATTCTTTTTGCATTACAATCATGCGTGTTCCATGTTTTCTTGGCATGTATTAAAGTCAGTATAAGGAGAATTCTGAAAACAAATCTGTTTGAGAATAATGTACCGAAAGAGAACCACGGGCAGTGATGGCACAGTCTCCAGCACAAATGGCAATTAATGAGTTAAGCAGTAGGCAGTGCTGTGGGCCTTTGAATATAGTGCAGCTGAGTGGAGCTGCATGCAGCAAGGAGAGATCTGGATAGAGATGTTAACTAAAGGAGATCAGAGAGCCTTACAGCACTGCTAGAGAACATCACTGGCTACTATTCCCGAGTCCTCTAACATATCCACCTATGGATGTTGTCAGATGAGGTGAATCCCCTTCTCAGCAATACACAGTGTTAACCATGGACAGCTATTCCCTGAAACCCAAACCTGGTGATTTCTAGGAGAGGTTTCTGCAGACTTGCTGCTTTCACATCCTCCTGTGGGCTCTGACTTACTCTGAAACACAAACTGCTGAAGCTGCTGTACTGTATATTCCTTCTCTTAACCCAGAACAAGACGTGAACAAGCCGGTGCTGGACAGCCCCTGACATCTACCTCCAATATAATGCAGCAATTCACAGGCTAAAGGTCGGGGATGCCTCTGGAGCTGGCAGCAAGGAACCGCTAGTTGGGAAGCCTGTGTGCTGGAGTTGGCCAGGAAAACCGTGCAGGTAAGGGCACAGATAATGTTACTTTACATGCTCTGCTAATTTCATCTGCTTAATCATTCATCAACATATTGTAGAGATCAGTAGGCTGAAAGATGGTGATCTAGTGTTATCCATGTCAAGTTTAACCTAAATACATTAGGGGGGAACTCTGCTACTTAAGCTTACTAGGTAAACTTTATCATCCCCCATATAATTCATGTATAACTGAATTGCAGCCTTGTTTTGTTATAGAAGAGTTACTCTCTTTTCCTTAATTCTCTAGTGTGCAGATTGTGGAATGATCTCCCCATTCCCAGCCATAAGACTGTTCCATTAACGTCTAGTAGATCTAAAGAATTGCATTATTTACAGTGCAGTCGCTTGTGTTCAGTACCTGGCAGAGGGACAGTGTGATGCTGAGCTGGAAATCCCTCTAGGTTTTGCTGTAACTTATAGGAAATATAGGAGCATCACACAGCCTGTGACAATTCTTGCTGTTCTGTTGAAATGAGGCTGGATATGATATTTTAGCCATGTAGACATATACATATACACAGTATAAGGTCATTGTATGCTACAGTGGAATCTTAAAATCCCTGTTTGGAAATGATAAGGGAGAAGTGTGGGGAGAGAACTTGGAATTGGCTGTGGATGAGAACAGGCAGGTTTCAGGAGGCGAGTTAGCTCATGGCAACAGAAGCAGAGTCACAGAGTGAGGCAGATGGCTGAACGACAGGTGAGCAAGGCAGGACTGCGACCAGCTAAATCCTTACAATCAAGAGTTTGTCTTGTACATTTCAGCACGCATCAATGTGCAGACTGTCACTGACAGCACCAGTGCTTCTCACAAAGCTTCCGGCTGATTACTGCAAGAACAATTTTGTTGTACATCTTTGGGGAAATGCAGTCTCAAAGTTCCTGTGAAAAATGATTATCAGTAACTTCTGTGCAATATAGTAATACATATCTTTATTTCCTATACATCTTTGAAGGCATCATTGAAATATTATTAACAATTTATCCTTAGGGGGGGGAAAAGGGATACTGGTAAAAATAGTTATTTTTTTCAAGTGTGTGTGTGTGTGTGTGTGTGTGTGTCTATAAATAGTACAACACAGAGACCATTTCATCTATCTATCTATCTATCTATCTATCTATCTATCTATCTATCTATCTATCTATCTGTACACACACCTATACATAGACATATATATAATGTGTGTGTGTGTCTATGTATGTATGTATATGTATATATATATATATATATATATATATATATATATATATATATATATGTATATATTTATATTTAAAATGGTCTCTGTGTTGGACTATCTTTTTAGATGACAGGAGTGGATATTTATTCATTACGCTCCCTCCAAACATTTTATGTATTCCTGCAGTCTGGAAATGTCATTATTTTGCATTCACGGGACGGTAGTAATCTGAGCAGCAGTGATCCATGATTAACTGAGCACATATGAATGGTCTGGCTTCTAGGCTGCATTTTAAATACCCCCAAAAAATTAGCCAAATATATTGTACAGTGTATCTAGAGTATGTGTGTCTGTTTATACATACAGTATAATACGTGGAATTGAACGCCATTTAAATGTTGTTGTTTTTTAAATGCCCCAGTCTGTACTAGGTTATTTAGGAAGCACCACCCATATACAGTAAAATAATCACAATGTATTTCAGAATGTAAAACTCCAATTCTGAGAGTCCAGGTAACAAATGTGTCTGCAGTGTAACAGATAATACTGTAGCTAAATGGTAAAATGTAAGTCACACCCTCGTCCACAGGTATTACTGTGTGTTTCCTACAGCCCTGATGAGACCCTTCTTGCACATTTGTATATGGGCTCCCTGTATGTTGAATGCTTTTCCCAATGGTAATTAATGACTGTAATATCTATCATTGTGCAGCACAACTTCACTATGGACTCTGTAATCTGTCACATGGGGCATCCCAGAGTTGCTTTATCATAGCTCCTCCCCTGCAAGAGTTAACTAATTTAATTGATGGTTTATGTGACAATGAAAGGCTTATGTGAATAATGAAAGGGTTACAATGCCATAATCCACAAATTTGAGCTGCGGCGGTGGTCAGACATTAAGTGGATTATTGGCATAATATGACATGGATTACTGGTGATATACCATAATATGACAGGGTTTAGCTAGTGGTGTATGCTCATCAATAATGCCTGTCATTTGGAGATTTTTACTCCCTCATTATGGCTGGAAGTAAGTCTATCCTGGCAGAGTTAATCTTTATCTGCTGTTGTATAAGCTGATCCATGGCATATAATACTGCTGAGTGCCCATATATGCATCAGTCAATTAAAATATGTTTGCAGTTCCTTCTTTATGCAAATCATGTAGCCCAATAGCTTTTAGCAAAAAAAAACCTACCAATTATTTATTTATTTGGCCAGGGAAATTGTTAAAAAAACAGTACAGGATGCTATTTCTAATCCTGCAGCATTCTCAGTGCTAGTTATTAGTTACTGATTGGATGGGACCATTGCCATAGTATCTGAAACCCAAATCATTAAATGACTGTGATAACTGACAGCTGTCACCATGTTACACTGACAGCGCTTTTCTCTTCATTCATTACCATTCATCATTACTTAATCTCAAGAAGTTACACAATACAACAGCTATTAATACTGTAGATCTCTGCTGTTTCTAGGTTCTGACACTTTATTCTGCTGGTTGTTCTGTAGTGTTGATCTTTGTAGGTAACTTTTTACACCATTAACTTTTCTGTCTACCTGTCATATGCCTACCTGGGGATATCTGTTGAGTGCGATGAGCAGTTAATTATGTAGAGCACTGATCAATGAATCAGACTTTAGTTAGTACAGTTTGCTGCTAGGGAAACAGTAGCTGTGATGAAGCAGTGTCTAGTATTTGCAGTTGCTTTTGTAATTAGAAGGCACAGTGGTTTTCAGGTGACCTCCTTGGTGCTGAAATACTACTGTACGATTGGAATTTATTTTTGAGAAGAGATTCCTTCAATGTTTTTTACCACTTTTGTTTAGATTTGCAATTTTTTTTATTTGTTTCCTTTCTTCATTTTGAAAGATCTGCACATTTTAATGTTGTGCTGTTTTTCTCACACTCAGTAACGTGGTGTGAATGCTGAATAAGGAAGCCATTGCTTTTTGCAAAGTTACTTTGGCAAATGCAATTTGACTATGGTCACAATTGGCGGACAGGCAATAGGTTGACACATGATAAATGCTGACATTGACAAAAGGTGACACGAAAATGACCGACACTGGAAAATGTCCACACACGGGTTTTACAGTTTTTGTTGTCTATATGTCGACATAGACCCCCAATTAATGTTATGCGCCCCCCCCCCCCCCTCAAATGGCTCAGTGCGCTCGCCATGCTTTAGGATTGGAACCTTGCTGCGCTCGGCACACTATTATAAGCACACTCTCACATGCATATTATTGGCAGTCCTGATCCCATATGTGTCCATTACAGCATAACCTTATTTTTTAAGTAGATAAAGCAGCATATCACCAATGAGATCATCAGAATATGACCATGTGACCTCTCCTTTCATGTGCTTAACTACAAACCTGATTCAAAGAAATAAGCATTGCTGATATTTACAGAATTGGGTGGAAGTGCTCTCCTGCGAAGGTACCTTAGCGATGATTAGGGCTGGACTGGGACCAAAAATCAGCCCTGGCATTTTGAGCACACAGGCCCACTTGCTTGTGACGTCCATTCATAATATTGTGGCACACTGATGGGGCAGTGTGGGAACTGGAAATATGGTAATGAGTGGTCCCAGAACCAACTACTGCAGCAGGCGTGACCCTTGTGCGGTGAAGCCGCGCTGCGAAAAGGGGGCATGGCCTGATGAAATGAAGGCCTGGTATCACAAAAAGGAGGTGTTACACATTATGGAACACACCGTACTTCCCATTACAGAATATTACACAATCCATTATGCCCATTACACATTATGGAACACACCGTAACGCCCATTACACATTATGGAACACACCGTAATAATGCCCATTACAGAATAATTGTCATCTGTTATGCCCATTACACATTATGGAACACACCGTAATGCCCATTACACATTATGGAACACACCGTAATAATGCCCATTACCGAATAATTGTCATCTGTTATGCCCATTACACATTATGGAACACACCGTAACGCCCATTACACATTATGGAACACACCGTAATAATGCCCATTACAGAATAATTGTCATCTGTTATGCCCATTACACATTATGGAACACACCGTAACGCCCATTACACATTATGGAACACACCGTAATAATGCCCATTACAGAATAATTGGCATCTGTTATGCCCATTACACATTATGGAACACACCGTAACGCCCATTACACATTATGGAACACACCGTAATAATGCCCATTACAGAATAATTGTCATCTGTTATGCCCATTACACATTATGGAACACACCGTAACGCCCATTACACATTATGACCCAGACAGAAGCCCTTGCAGTCAAACTCACTCAGGTCAAGAGCGCTGCACAGGACACTAAGCACTGGCACTCTTGCAGCAGGCAGCCCAGAAGGACGGATCCACCCCATGTGATGATGACAACTGGCTCTGGGCCGCGGTCCTGCTATTCACCTTTTCCCGCCTGCAGGAAATTAAAGCTGTGGTTGCATCGAAGCTCCCCCCACACACCAACCAGCATTCACAAAATCATCCCACAAGGCCATCGGCCCTGCTGGCATTTGCCAGAAGTGCCAGATGGCCAGTCCGGCACTGGCGATGATGCTCACAGTGTTATTTGCAGGGTTATTGACAGTCAGGGACCATATGGAGAAGGAAATGGGTAGTTGTGACAAAAAAAAGGCGTGATCAATCGTTCCAGTGGCATGTCTCATTTTGCACCTGTGATCCATTACGCACAAAACATGGCGTCAGCATCTCACATCATGTGGCCATATTATTCCTGTTGCCATAGGGTTACTCAGGAAGTCAATTATCCAAGGTTCTAAAACCAGTGCTCCATATTTGCATGTAGCTACTTGGATTTTCAAAGCTGCCAGTGGGCAGCTCAGTAGAATTCCAGGTGTCTGTGTAATTTGCATATTTTCGCACAAATACATTAGCACAGTGGTTCCCAAACTTTTTCATTTCATGGTGCCCTAGAGTATCAGAATTTTTTTTATGGCACACTGAGGCCAAAAGTTTCATATTCAGTACTTTATAAATAAATATTTAATTAAGTAAATTGTGTTTATATTTCATTCATAGGTTCAGTTATGCGGTGAGGGACAGGATTTGCTTATCTTTGTCCACATATTTTATTATTGGAATCCACAAACATCCATTGCCCATTACATTGTCCATAAATAAATTGAATTGGTACTGGACCACCAACCCAGGGCACCCCTGCAAATGCTCTGCGGCACCACAGTTTGGGAACCACTGCATTAGTGTACAACTCCGATTCAGATCCTAAGTAGGAAGATTATGTTGACAAGAACACCTCTCTTATAAAGTACACATGTTTTGTGTGTTCTGTACATGCTTGATGCCTGCAATACAGTACTGTGCAAGGTTCTCTTGACCATTACATATTATCCAATTGATCTTTTGAATCTATTATCTTTGTATTTGTATTGTAAGTTATATATAAAACATAATCAGGGAATACCAGATGTTCCAAATGGTTTTGTGATGGAATAGGCTTGCACTACCATCTTACAGAGCTTTGATGCTACCACAAAGCTCCATCAACAATGACTGGAACCCCAACATTTTTAGTAGCACTAAAAACACTGTAGCTGCTTTAGCACTCTTTTTAACTGGGGTTTGTGGCTGGTTACACCTGACAGCTTCCTCTGAATTAGAACCGAAGAGTAGGAGACAGATCTTTCACTCAATGCAATCAATATGACACATGCCAACCATGGTATAGATTGGTGGGGTTTATTGGATATTATATAGGAACCTTACAAAAATATAGCAACACCACAGCAATGGGACAGCCATATCCTCTTGTAAAATTATATACTAATGGCTATTAGTCCAGGATTCCGCTAGTTATTGTGATCCCTAAATAACCTCCTGTTCGTCAAAGGAATGTGGTAGTGACGAAAATGGCTTCCCTTACCTTTGCTCACAGCAGATTCTTCATTAAAATCATTGGCCAAACAGCCAATGAGCTTTGAGAATCCTGCATCAGAATTGTTAGTACTTTAACACTTTCTGCATTTACAATCAGTGCTATTTTTCAGCAGACTCCAGCAGGAGATGAGACCCTTATTCTAGTTCACTCTTTCTGACAAAATCCTTCTTAGAGGGACAAAACCATGTGCACTGCAGGGGGGGCAGATTTAAAATGTGCAGAGAGAATTAGATTTGGGTGAGTTATTTTGTTTCTGTGCAGGGTAAATACTGGCTGTTTTATTTTTACACTGCAATATAGAACTCACTTTGAAGTAAAACCCCACCCAAATCTAATTCTCTCTGCACAAGTAACACCTGCCTCACCTGCAGTGCACATGGTTTTCTCCATCTAAGTAGGATTTTGTCAGAAAGACTGAACTAGAATAAGGGCCTCAGTTCCTGCTGGAGCCTGCTGAAAAATAGCACTGTTTACAATAATTTATACAGGGTACATTGCACCAAACATACAAATACATATATGTATATAGAATACAGTAGATTATATATTATGTATATTATTGCTAATCATTCTTACTGGGAGGCAGGTGGATACCGATGCTGTGCAATAAAATGCTAAAATAATAATATATATTTTATTTTTAAAGGGTTTTTTTTTAGCTAGTGACAAGTTTTGAGGATTTCTTCCCCTAAAAATTTGCTCTTAGAAATTGTTAATGAGCAGTTGTCCAGTACTACTCTCCTTGTTTTCATTGGTTGGACTTGTAGGGAGGCTCAACCAGGGCCGGCAACAGAAATCTTGGGGCCCTGTACAATGGTAATTCTGGGGCCCCCCACCTAATCCCAAATCCACAGAACGCTCTTCTGCATGAGCCTCATTTAACCTTTCGCTGCTCCAGATCCTTTTTTGGGTGCAGACTTCTCTCATTCTCAGTCCTGCTGGCTTGGCTCTTGGCTGTTGCTTCCTGCTGGCTCTGGCTGCTGCTGGCCTGTCACTTTCATAAAAGAATGCTAAGCACTACGAGCAGGCAGGGCAGGTCTTTTGCAGAGTGCGCAACAGACGGCCCACGCATGCGCAGTAAAAGTACAGGAGCCAGAGACTGAGGCCACAGCACAAGTGGTGGGTAAGGCTGTGTGCCTGCCACCCCAGGCTGTGCGCACTCACAGAGTAGATGGCTCTGTGCGCCAAGTGGCAGGGCGCACACACAGTAGACGGCAGTGGCACACAGTGAGTCAGTCAAAAACAGATGGTGCACAGTAGACGGCCGAGCCGCAAGGGTCATTGACAGGCCAGCTAGTACAGGCAGTGGCCGTGCCGGTGTATGGAAACTCTAGGTCCCTTCAGATCTCTGGGGCCCGTCACACTTGTCCCCCTTGACCCCCCCTGTTGCCTGCCCTGGGCTCAACACAGTTGGTGGGAATACAATGAAGACCTAATTTATTCTAAATAAACAGTAGTCACAAAATGTAATTAAGCTTATTAGTTATCCATGCTGAGGTTGTGTTGAGGGCAGGCCTTAAAGGCTGTGGCTATACAACAGCAATTTCTTGACCATGTACTGTATACATACTGTGCTCCGCACCGCATTATAGGGGGCGCTACAAGTATATTAGCTCAGGGCATCTAGAACCCTAATCAGGGCCTTGGTTCGCTTTTCTCTAAACCCACATATGGGCAAAGTGAATTTACTGTTTACTGTTGTCCCAGCTTTATGTATACAGTAGATTATACATTATTTTCAATGAAGTGTGGAATTTCTAGTCACACTGTTTAATGGTAATTTTATAGAATGGCGAAGCAAACCAGTATTGTATCTCAATGACTTTGCACCTCTACTAAATGACCTATTCTGAGCAAAATGCCAGCATATCTCCCCTCCAATGTAATCTGTAATATTTTAATGAGACTGGAAGATGAGTATTTAAATTCATTAGCACCGTATTGGCATATAATTGTAATATGTAATACGAATTTTAGGAGTAGTTTCAATAGGCTGGTATAATTACATTACTGATTGTGAGTTCTTCACTATGGTATCTTTTAATTTTATGTAAAGTGCACCACAAGGTGTCAGTAGAGACATATAGTGATAAGACTACATTTACATAAATATTACATAATTACATAGAATAACCTTAAAAATCATGCTAAACCAAACACACTGAAGGGATAGGGGCAGTAGAACAGGAAGTAAAATAGATATACTGAGAATGTCTTGTAGAAGCAATGGTGGAGTAAAAGGGAACATTTTAGGATTGCTGTATGTTTTTTCTTCATAAAATTTACACTTTAGACTAACAGTAGTTACCAACCCGTCAAAATGATGGGACATGAATGGAACATGCCCAAACATAGCAAGTGGATCCGTCAGGTGCCACTTAGTGGCTGCTGGTGTACAAAACACTTGAATCCCCCCATAAAGGTGAGGAGCAGTGTTACTATATAGCAGGCTTTCCCAACCACGGTCCTCAAGGCACACCAACAGTGCAGGTTTTAGTGATATCCAGGCTACAGCACAGATGGTTTAATCAGAATCCCTCAGATACTAATTAAGTCACCTGTGCTCAAGCCTGGATATCTACAAAACCTGCACTGTTGGTGTGCCTTGAGGACCGTGGTTGGGAATGCCTGCTGTAGAGGATAATTGCATCTACAGTACTTGCATAATTGTATTATATGAATATTCAGCTGAATGACATTTCAGCACATTCTTACTGACCAAGGGGGTCATTCTGGTTGCCTCGCTAAGCAGTGGTAATTCGCTACTTAGTGAGCCTTCCAACGCCACACACGTTGCCCCCCCCCCCCCCACCAAGCAAATATCCCTGCCGCTTTGCGAATGGATGTTTTGCATAAACATCCATTTGCAGGGTAGCCTGCAGGGATGAAATAATTTGCTGGTCGGCGACCATCGATGATTTCTAGCCTGCTTGCAAATCTAAGTCAGTTTAGGCTGAATTAGACCTGCGGCGTCCAGGTGTGAAAACTGGTGGGGGCAGCTGACATCCTGTGAGCCTCCGGCAGGCAGGTGCCCACCTTTGTTTGCATGGGGATGCCCACTGAGCGTCCCCTGCCTGCCCCCACCCCCAACCCCAGTGCGGGCGCCACACCGGCCATGGAAGTCGGCAAAGGTGCTTGCATATAAGCCCTGCACATATTGGTCACCTGTGCAAACACGCTGGGTACCGATTCAATTAGAATGAGGGCTGAGGTTCGTAGAGTACTCGCAGTATTTGAGAAATGTCTTGCATTGTTTCTCTTCATCTAGTTGTATTTTTCTCTTTTTAATTCATACTGTACGTTTCAGAAAATCAGATCTCAGATCTTGCTGTGTGTATGTTAATAGTATACTAACCTACTTTATCTTAACCTCTATCCACTTATGCTACAGTACTGTAACTTCTGTATGTTGTTACTGTATCGTACAAATGGATGGACGTACGGCTATGAGCCAAAGGGAGAGATTTTTCAATGTGTGGAGAGAGAGTGAAAATACTAACCAATCAGCCCCTATCTTCCATTTTAAAGGCTGTGTTTGACCAAAGTTACACTTAGGAGCTGATTTGAAGATATTTGATCTCTCTACACTGTATCCTCTCTCCAAGCTTTAATAAATCTCCTCCAAAGTAAATTGGCCATATAAATAGTGTTCCTACCACAATGGGTTCTGGGAACAGAAAATCTTAATTAAAAAAGCCCGGTACTTGTTTCCTAGCACGGCAACCACGATTTCTATCGTGGTGGTCGTGTCGGAAAAAAAATTGCGTCGGTCGCGTCGGGTGCATACCAAAACGCACACGACGCGACCGACGCGATGTACCCGATTTCTCCATAGGCTTCAATGTTAAAATAATTTAACATTGAAGCCTATGGAGAAATCGGGTCCATCGCGTCCATGGTGTGCCGACGCGATGGACCCGATTTCTCCATAGGCTTCAATGTTAAATTATTTTAACATTGAAACTGAGTACATTTAACATAGAAAAAAAAGGTATGTGTGTAAAAAATAATGGCCCCCCTTTGTGGCCGCCACCCCCACGATTGACGTGAACCCGAAGCGTAGCGAGCGCAGCGAGCCCGCGAGGGGCGCCCCTCGTGGGCTTGACAGGTATCCGCGTCCCCTCGCGGGGCTCGCTGCGCTCGCCACGCTTCGGGCTCGGTGGCTCGTTACGCTCGCCACACTATATATTCTCAACTCCACGCCAACGTGGATAGTAGGGGAATGAAAAGGTCGGAGGATGCGCACCGCCGCCCCTCGCGGGCTCGCTGCGCTCGCCACGCTTCGGGTTCGCGTCAATTGTGGGGGTGGCGGTCACAATGGGGGGCCATTACACAATGGGGGGCCATTATTTTTTACACACATATGCCGGGGCCATACCCAATGAGAAATGGCCCATATTGGGCCATTTCCTAAATGCACTCATTTTCAATGTTAAAATATTTTAACATTGAAGCCTATGGACAAATAGGGTCCATCGCATAGGCTTCAATGTTAAAATATTTTAACATTGAAGCCTATGGAGAAATCGGGGGCATCGCGTCGGAAGCGCATAGGCTTCAATGTTAAAATATTTTAACATTGAAGCCTATGGGGAAATCACGGGCATCGCGGGCATCGTGTGCCTTAAAGTTAAGGCACACGATGCCCGTGATTGTGGCCGTGCTAGGAAACAAGTACCAAAAGCCCTTGTTACTGAGCATGAAAATAGAGTTCCTAGCATGCATTTACAAATGAAAGTATTAGGCCTCCTATTGTCCAGAGTGTGAATCGTAATGTTTCTCCCTTTTTATCATGGCAGTGCTATACTGTATGTAGTCAAAGTACCGTTTACTTTACATTCAAAACTGTATTGTGTGGTGCAAATATAAAACCACTAACCTATTAAGGTTCCAGCTGTGACACTTTGGGTAACATCTGCTTTGGTTCAGATTGTTGTAATATTCATTTTGTATATTAATTTGAAATATTCTCTAGAAAGGTACTGTTAAACCCATTTTTCGGATATAAGTGTAAAATAATATATTGATCAAGCTCCAAGCTCTCTCAATCAGGGTACATTCTTATATTCCCTTCACCGTGTAAAGTATGAATCCTTTCTGGGTCTTTCGTACAGCTGTAATTTAATAAAAAATGAAGACCAGCATGAAAATTGGCATGTTAATTAAACAGTAACATCATCATCAACAATAGCAAACATCCCATGTAATATTGGATATACGTACATAATTGTCATCTTGGAGGCTGTGTTTGGAGTGTACTCTAGGGTTTGTGGAATGCTGCCGGAGACTAATGACCATCTTGAATCCTGGGCTTCTGAGATTGACAAATGTGGATTCTATTTAAGATTAAAAATTCATAATTTAGGGAAGTACAGACACAAAGAGAGACCTCTGATGGTTCATTTCTATTTAGAATTAATCCTGGTTCGTCTGTATTGTTCTTTTTGAGAGACAATAGACGGATACCTGCACATTACCCTCTTAGATACAGAAGATTCAGAATACTTATTTAAGAGTAATTTTTGATTGAGGATTTATTGCTCCTGATTGTAATGGACTAAGGGCCCGATTCCTACCTCTTTGCACAGGTCCAAATTTGGAAGCTGTCAGATGTTTGCTCTTCTGCGCATTGACATGCCTTTGGCCAATGTTTATATTTTCAAGGCGCTCACAACCTAAATGATAGGGGGTAAGTGAGTGGAGATGGATCTCCAGGTTTCATGGGCTTGCCCACAAAAACAGTGGGTACGCCCAATGAAACGCTGGGAGTGACAGCCCAAACACACACATATTTATGCCTGATAGGGGCAAGTACATTACATACCATATATACTCGAGTTTAAGCCTACTTTTTCAGAACATTTTTTATGCTGAAAAAGCCCCCTATCAGCTTATACTTGAGTGAGGGTCCCACTTGAGTCAATAAGTTTTCCCAGTTTTTTGTTGGAAAATGAGGTGCCTCGGCTTATATTCGAGTCGACTTATACTCGAGTATATACGGTAAGTGCCTGCCTGGAAGTGGCTGTTTTACTCGCAGCTGCCATGTGAGTCCTGGGCACCAGGGAGAGAAGGATAAAATCATTGAATGGTAAGTGAAAATCAAATGATTTTTCATCTTAGCGGCCCTGCAAACTCGATCATAAGGGGGATTCAACAGGGCAGCGATTACCTGCTCACTGAGCTCCGAACACTTGCAGCCCAGCGAGCTAGTCTGAATCAGGCCAAAACTGAATCTTGGAGGTGCAAGTTACATTGTTTTTCTTTATTTGGAAGCCTATTTATCAACTCATGTTTGGGGGAACATTCCCCCAAAACCACCATTTTTGGGGGATACTTGCACATTTTAAGTATCTCCTAAATGTGCTATGGAGAGACCGCAGCCAATTCTCTATCTTCCTGTCAGGGTTATTCCAATTCTCACAGCAGCTGGGGACCCGGAACAGCAACGATGAGCATGGCTAGATGTATATGGGCAGAAACACTGACCTTTGTTTGGAATTTTTTGAATTGAATGAGCTGGGTATGCTGTTAATTACTGAGCCCCAACATGCCAGGGGAAACAGAAAGCTTTTCAGCACAGCACAGTAGCCAATGGGAGAGCTGCACCATGACAGTTTTTATTTGACCCCTGCTCACTGTAGTAGTTCCAGTTTGCCTTAGATTCCACTACTATAGTTTTTACACCAGGACATGGTTTTCACTACCATGTCCTGGGCTTAATCCAGCCCAGACTGCCTAGCACTTGGATTAGTTGGGGAATTTGAAAGCAGGCATGATTGTTTGGCATCTGTGGTCTGAGCAGTGATAACTGTCAATCACTAGCATGTCTGCCATCTAGCAGCTTGCCAACAATACCATCGCTCAGACCGCAGACCTTCCTGATTAATTTAAGAAGGGTTGTGGACATACTGTAATAATTAAATTCACAAAGTGCGATGCTCCCAATTCAACCTAGATACCATCTGGTGGAAGGAAATATATGGCAGAAAATTCATTATCACTCTTTGGCAAACATACTTGGCATAACGAGATCTGTTTCTTTGAAGATTCAACTCACGTGCAAGAATGAAGTTATGCAGTGTTACTTTTTAGTTTAACACTTGCTACATGTGTTAAATAAACTTATAATCAGAGGAGTATCTGTAATATGCAGATAATATTATCTGTAAATGTCTGCAAAATTGGACAAATTCTATAACAGAATTTCACCAATCATAGACAAAAGCCTTTTGCACTTGAACTGTTGCTTAGTCACCTATAGGTGATAGCATACAGTCTGTCTTAACATGGAGAAGAAGATGAACACGATGTTTGGCACTGTGCCATCACAATACAATTTAGCTATATTTTTTTTAATTAAATAGAATGGGGCTTTGCACGTTCATTTCTAGGGGAAAAGTGCCTTGACATGATTATATTACATCAAGCCTTCCATTCCCAACCTCGGTTCTCCAGGCACATTAACAGTCCAGGCCACGTAATGCTGATATTTGCACAGCACACATGGTGAGTGCATGCAGACAGGGCCGGTGTAAGGCTTCTCTGCACCCTAGGCAAAATTTCAACTGCCTAAAGCTGCCTAGTGGTAGAGCCGGCCCTGCATGCAGAGGTGCAGTAACCTTTGAGACATATATGGCGGGATGTAATACTGTGCGGGATGCCTGCCGAACACAGATGTTTTTTTAAAGGAACAATTACTTACAATGCATGGTTTTGCCTTCTAAGTGACTGCCTTTTAAAAATCCATCTGAGTTTGGTCAACATCTGAGCTCGGGCGGCATTACATCCTGCCGATGGTCTGAGAAATGTATTGGAAATGTATAGGGCAATCCTGGGATGTGACTCAGAGGGGGTTTGTGTGGTATGGGGGCCATAAGGCTGGATTCTGATGGTCATTAGAACAATGTTGCAATCCCAACTGCCAGTACTCTGACACCTGTGCTTGCCACATGGTCTATTCTCCCTCTATGGGGGCCATGGACCGCAACGAGGGCTTTTAACCGTCGGATTCCGACATCGGTCTACTGACGCTTGGAATCCTGACTGTCGGGAGGTCATCCGGCACCCACTTGGAGGTAGCTATTCCGACATATGGAGATGTAATGTCTTATAGGCATGCTATGGCAGTGTCACTGGCATGATGCAAAACTGTCTGTGATCTCAGGCAGTTACATTGGTGGCCATACTATGAGGAGGTATCTGCACCTACAGTAGAATGGGTTACAATAGTGCATCCAAAGGTAATGTCTATAAATATGTAAGTACCAGTCCTTGTACATTCAGATACATGCTTGTATGCCTGGGGAAGGGCTTTTACTAGCATTAACATATACTTGCAAATGTGACTGCAGGAAAAGATGCAGAAGAGGATGCAGCAGCCCTCATTTTGGTGCTAAATGCTTTTCTTGGCTCATAAGCTCCTCATTCATTAAAATAGAATAAGAACTGCTTTTGAGGCAACGTTTTATCCCACACGCATGACCTTCACATTAATGCATTAGCAACCTTCATAATGTAAGCATTATGCAATAAGATAAATGGTTTATACATGCATAATGTACATGCAAATCTCAATGAGAAAGGTTTGGACCCTTGTCTACTACTTACCTCCTGGGTTCAAATTGGAGCAAAATTTGAAAATGGTTTCAAGCTACTCTACCACATTTATAGAAGAGCTTTAATAAGCCATCACTATTGATATGATTGCCATTGCCCCACTCATCCTTATTATAAGCAGTATCTGCATATAGGGAAGTATGTTATATTATATTCTTCCTTTCTCACATCTACACAAAACATGGATCCTGCCAGTATTCATCAGTAGTTACCTTTCCAGATTTCCTCTTTGATATCTTTCTCCCTATTGCCGGCAGCCTAAAGATGTTGGCAGTGGGTTATTATGAAATGCGCATGTGCAGCCCCGATATGTGATGAGAGTACTAATATGTGTAACGGTGCCCATACACTGCTGCGATGTCTCGCAGCAGATTACGGACACCCGATACCCTGCGAGCCATCCATCAGAATTTGTTGTGATGGATTGCATGTGTCCCTGCTTCCCGCCCATCTCGCCGCAAGAAGGGAGGTCCCAGGACGGGTGGTCGTATTGGAATATATGCAACAGGCCAGTGGCGTAACCAGCGTAAGGCAGCCCCCGCTGCCGCTTGGGGGAGCGGGCGGCAGCGGGGGCGCCGGCACCCGCATACCCTGTGGGGTCTGCAGCGAGCGCGCCGCCAGGCAAAAAAACTCGGAAGGTGCTGTCCCTCAGTCAGCGCCGCGGCGCCGGCAGCAGGAACTCTACTCACATCCGCTGAGGCTGTGAAGTCTGTACTAGCCCGTGAGTACTTAGGTCCTCCTCTCCGGTGGATATCTCCTCCCCCTCCTCTGCCCGGGACCTTCCTCCCCTTTCCTCACAGGTGGCCGGATTAATAGCCCCCCTGCTGCCGCTCGGCACCCCTGCACTGCTACACAGCGCCGGTGTGCAGTGTTGCAAATCGGATCCATAAGAGAGCCCTGCGCTCCCGGCTCCCTGCTGTGCTGAGTGACAGGCAGCTGAGTCTGTATTGCGTAGCAGTGCAGGGGGAGCTCAGCTGTTCAATAGCGTTAAGGCAGTATTAGGCACCAGCCTGCAGCTCAGTGACTGACAACTGAGCATGCAGGCTGTGCAGGCAAGCAAGCCATTTCTCCTCCCCTCCCCCGGGCTCTCACAGAGCTGGCTCCAATCTCCACCATGACCCCCCCCCCAATCCCTGCTTAAACAAAGACGGCAGCAACCCCCACCCGTGGGTGCAATCTCCAGGAAATTTCTAGTCTACTCTCCCACATGACTGAAGAGAGGGGGACGTTGAAGAGGAGCCATGCCGCCCACGAAGATGGAGCAGCGAGCATGGTGAGTGTGGGCTGGGTACAGGGTGATTGTGGCAGCCGGTACAGCACCCTGGCCATGCTCTCCCCCATTACTATGGTATATGGCATTATGTGTAATGGGGCATTAAGGTGTGGCAATATGTGTAATAAGCATTATGGTGTGTGCCATATGTATACTGGGCATCGCGGTGTGTGGAATAATGTGTAATGGGCATCGCGGTGTGTGCCATATGTATATTGGGCATCGTGGTGTGTGGAATAATGTGTAATGGGCATTGCGGTGTGTGCCATATGTATATTGTGCATCACGGTGTGGGGAATATGTATATTGGGCATTGCGGTGTGCGGAATAATGTGAAATGGGCATCACGGTGTGTGCCATATGTATATTGAGCATCGGGGTGTGCGGAATAATGTGTAATGGGCATCGCGGTGTGTGCCATATGTATATTGGGCATCGCGGTGTGTGGAATATGTATATTGGGCATCGTGGTGTGTGGCATATGTATATTGGGCATCGCGGTGTGTGGCATATGTATAATGAGCATCACAGTGTGTGGCATATGTATAATGGGCATCCCGGTTTGTGGCATATGTATAATGAGCCACTCACCGTGATGCGCATTATACATATGCCACACACGTGATGCGCATTATACATATGCCACACATCGTGATGCTCATAATACCTATGCCACACACCGTGGTGCCCAATATACATATATGACTGTCCCTGTGTCCCCGCTGTCGCTGTCTCTGTGTTCCCGCTGTCAGTCTCTCTCTGCTGTCACTCTCCCTGTCCCTTTTCCTTGCTGTCCTTGAATTTTTGGCTCCTACCGTGTGGCACAATGTGTAAGGGGCAATAGTATTAGATAGTATAAGGGGTCCTACTAGTGTGGTGTATAAGGAGTATGTGGTGTGGTACGCTACACTTAAAGACATGCCCCCTTTTTAGTGGACACACCCTCTTTTCCGGAGTGCGCGCGCGCCTTTGGCGCGCGCATAGCTAAATCCTTTATTTTTACATATCCCCACTTTAAAAATTTCCACTTCAAGCACTGCTATATACTGTAATGTCTTTGGTACTTTCTATAGCCATGCCTCTTTCTTTACCTCTGCCACAATCTACATTTGTCCCTCTAGGCACCCCTCTCCCCACTCTTCCTTCCTCATCTGTGCGTCTGCTACCTCCTCATCTTTATGTGTGCCTGTGCCTCCCCCATGCATGGCTGGTGGCTGCCATTAAAAGTGACCAACAGAAACAAGAATTATGGCAGGTAAGCACAATTCACATACACACACACATACACACACACACACACACACACACACACATTGTGTGTATGTATGTATATATATATATATATATATATATATATATATATATACATACATACATACATACATGTGTGAGATGTGTCATACTGTGAAAGGGGTCCTATGGCGAGTGGCATATAGTGTAAGGTACATTATGGGGGGAGGGGCGCCAGAAAGTTTTTTGGCAGGGGGGAGCAAAATTTATAGTTACGCCACTGCAACAGGCTGTGGGTTTCATTCATATTCATGTATTTATGCATGTACATTGGAGGGACAGCAGATGGCAATATACTGTGATATGTATTGTGTGTTTGCTGCTATGTTCCTGTATCTCTCTGATGCTGCCTGGTCATGTTGTCTGAAGGAATGAAGAAAGAAGCACATGTGGCAGACATGTTGAGTTTAACAAGCTGTTACTGAATGCTGATGTTTTGTCATGTTATATTGATCCTGTTACCCAGTTCTACATAAAGAAGTTATACCTTTACAAGACTCATCCTCTCTGATTGCAATGTAACACATGTGACTATCTTTTATATGAGGCTGACCGCTGCACACCTATGGTAGTTCCATCACAAAACACCAACAGTCGTATGGCCACCAGGTCCGACCACCTGCTCGGGTCTGATGCGCACAGGACCATGCATCGGACCCGATGGCATGTCAGGGACAGCCGATTTGGTCCGATTTAACGGCCCGATTGGTCTCAATCGGCCAAAATCGGCTCAGTGTATGGGGCCTTAAGGATGATAAAGCAATAAAGGCCTTAATTTCTGGTGGTTTCTCTTTACTGCTTCATGAATCCCACAAGTTTATATTTAATTACCTAAACTGAAAGACCATAATGAGCCCCTAGAGGTTGTAAGAATCTTAATTTAAAGGTTTGACAACCTTTAAAATTAAAAAAAATTTTTTACTGTATCAAGGTAATAAGAAATAAGGGTGTCAATTCATGATATTTCATTGTCCATGTGGTACATGATCTCTAACATTAAAAGCAATTGTTCCATTGACTAGAAATATAAAACTACATACAGTATAACTGCATCACATGCATGTTCCAAATACAATACATCATTAGCAACATCTCATTGTACTTAAAACCATTACAATACAAATATATCTGTTCTACATCAGCAACAATGAGCATGTGTATCCATGGAAAAGAAATCTCCGTGCAGATAATTTGTGACAGGAACAGATATATCGCACATTGAGAAAAAAATCAATTCAGGAAATAAATGAAAATCTGCACGCTGGAAATAGAATGGAAGAATACGTACAGATAATTTAAGATGTCCAGACAGAGAATATATACAGCAAGTAAGAAATACTGCATATGGTGGAGTAAGCTTGCAGAGCGCAATCTTAAAGTTCAATAATACACGGTATGTATGTGAAGGAAGGAGTTATAGAATAGTGTTCAACTGCATAAGGATATAATCAATATTTTAGATATGACGAGCTATAAACCCAGCATGAATAAGACTTTCTGCAGATAAAAGAATACCATTGATTTTGTAAAAGTCAAATGAGCCTTTCAGACTGAACATCAAATGTTTTTTTTTCATATTCAAACCTTTGTCCCTGTTTTTATCTAGGAACAGAAGAGTGAAAGTAACATTGTGTTCATAAATCTGTAAAATGCGTTAGTTTTATGTCTATGGGGGGTATTCAATCTCCCGCAGCCATCTCCCGACGGGAGCTCCCGGCTGCAAATTCTCGGACGAGCAGACTTAGAAAGGGACAGGGTCACGGCAGTCAGGCCAGCCCGACAGCCGTGATCCAACATTGACTACCCACCTATATCTCCAAGTAATCTTCGTTTACCTTATGTCTCTTATTAAATAACTTTGGGTTTGATTTCCCAATATGCAGAGAGGCAAGATTTTATGTTACCCAAAGAATAATAAAAGTTGATGCTCAGCTCCAGAATATACTGGATGGAAGTGGTTAAAGGACTATATGGCCAGGTACACTGCTACCAGTGTTGTAACTAAATATTTGCAGCCCCCATAGCAGAAGTTTGTAAGGGCCCTTATGTATCAGCCAGTGGTGATAAATGGATATAACACTGGGAAGATGGGCCCCTTTAAGCTCTGGGCCCCATAGCAGTTGCATCACCTGCACCTATGGTAATTACTCCCTAGACTGCTACAGGGCAGTGCCTTGCACAGCAACACTGCAGCAGGACACATCTGAATGTGCTTTCATACCACATTCAGCTGCATGCCATTTGTGCAACAAATCAGATGGGACTAACCCGCTGACAAAGCACGATTAATTATAAGCACATTTAGTATTATTGAGAATACGTATATACTGTTCCAATCTGTGAACCATTGAATATATTGCCTAATGTGTACCCCACATTATTGTCTTGAGACCGGAGTCTTGCAAACCATCTCAGGCTTTATGTATATGTATATTATGATTTTATTGCTACTTTAGATGCAAATGATATACTTGTTTTCCCTATAATTTTTTTTATTGCTGAGCCAGTGGCGTAACTATAAATTTTGCTCCCCCCTGCCAAAAAGTGTGTGCCCCCCCCCCCCCCCTCCAGGCTCCTCTCCAGCGTGTTTCCCCAGCGTGTGACGTGATGACGTTCACCTCTCCCCATGTATATTTAAAGAAATAATCATAATATACATGCACCCCATCTTTATAGCCGGTCGCCGTATCTGTCCCTAGTCACCCTGGGCGGGACAGACAGGTGACATGAGGTGCAGGTAAGGAGACCTTACACTTCAGCCAACCATATACGTGCAGCAAGAAATCCATCTGATTTCAGGGTATTCTCAGCTCAGCATAGCCACAGTTCTGTGTACATGTGCTCAAAATGCTCTTACTGAACTTGGAATACCCAGAGCTGGATTAAGGCTTTGAAGACCCAGGGCACTTTAGACTTTGGGGCCCTAAAGTACAACTTTTTGGGATTCTGTGATAGGGTTCTTTCTTGTACATGTAAAGGGGGCATGGTCACATACATTTTTGTGTCACGCAGGGTGCATGTGCACAGCTTCCAGCTGCTGTGTGGCCCCCTGCCTCACATTTATAGCAGGTGAGTGCATTTTCTCTCTAACTATCCTGCCCACAAGTACTTCTACAGTTATCTACCGTAGTAGTTGCTTCAGATAACAGGATCTGTCAGCCCTGTCAGTACTATAGGTGCTTGAGCACACCCAGAATTATTTCATCCACGGAATTCAGTAGCAATTGCAGTTTTGTTTGTCTGCTGTCTCTCGCATGCTAGGGGACCACCCAGCACAGGGCAAGGCAAACCCACATGTAAAGTCCCTCCCAGTAATCATTGGTTCGCAGCAGTAAGGATAGACTGCTTCCTTTGCAGCCTTGCTGAGAAGGCTGAGAAGGCAGGTGCCACCTTTCAGGTCTCAGCCACTGAGTGTGACGTCGCCCTTAAAACTGTGTGAACAATGCAGACACCCCCGCCCCCTGCTGTTGATCAAACTGCGAGTTTGAGACTTTGGGCTGCGCATGCGCAGAAGTGTGAAATTCAGCTGATAGCATTTTTTACAGTCCTGCATGACCAGCTACTGTAGGTACAATCTCTGTGGGAGAAGCTGTCAGCATTGACTGAATACCCTGAATGGTGCTTACAAGTCAGAACTATGTGACAAATTTGTGTCCTCATAAAACTGGTATAATCTTGTTTAGAAAATAATAGTAACTAGGTACATCCAATCCAGGTCCCGTACAAGCCATCAATTCCTGCAGTAATGCAGTTTCAACAAACTTGAAAGGCATAATTTCTAAAGCTACTGTATTATTTTTGCTAAGTGCACATCTGAGGAGAGTGCTCTAACTTGTGTCCTGCTTTACTTTATCAACTGTATAAATTCAGCAATGATTATACTGTAGGTGGGCATACTGTAGCTGGTTTGAAAACTGGCTGTGGAATTATTGCAAATATTAAGTGGCTTCTGAAACAGTTTGTACTTTGCAATTTTCATTGAGGGCTGCTTTCATTACCCACAGCAAAGATAAAAGGCTAGAAACAGTTCACAAGGTTATTTGTAAATGTGTAACTGTCGTCAGGTTTGTCAAGTCTTGTAAGAATTTATAGAATGCTGTTCCTCACTTGACCTGCGGTTCCTACCCTCTGCCCCTCGTTGTGTCCCACACACCTCATTCCCATTCCCATACATACCTGTACCTTGGAACCTACCAACATTTGTCACATGCCCAGGCTTCCAATGCATGAACATTGAGATGGGAATGTATTCCCAGCTTGTTCCCACGATCCTGCTTCTCCACTTGAATTTGGCAGAGGAAGGCCATGTTGTTGTGCATTGTGCCATCAGACCCTGAACCTTGGGCGTGGCTATCCCCTGCACTTGTCTACTGGTACAAAAAGTAGGCAATATACTATTACAGGAAAGCTAGCAACATATACTGTATATTGATTGCTGCACTTGTCTGCTGCAAAGATACATGATGTAAGATCTAAATTGACAAAATTAGTTCTAGATTGACCTTATCCAAGTGCGGGCCCGTGAAGTCTCGCCCACGATTATTTATAATGGGAAGTGAGAATCTATTTGAATTATGTACTTTTTATTAATGGGTGTCAAAGCTGGGACACAGCTGTGTTTAATGAGGATTATTTTTGTGATAAGTAGATGCCAATCTACTTATCACAAAAATAATCCTCATTACAGAGCTAGACATGGGGCGTGGCCTTGCTGCTATGGATATGTAACCATGTTTCAATGCAGCACATGACCGGCTGACAGGATGCCGGCAGTCAGATTAAATATTTGCAATTTCGATGCCGGCAATTTGGATTCTGGCATCAGCTTCCTCTTAGATATGGGCATTCCGGTGCTGACATTCTGGCCGCTAGACGGGATGTCAGCATCGGTATTCTGACTGGCGGCATCTTGACCACATGCAGTAAGAGCCTCAAGCAAAATTCTCCAATATAAATAGAAGATTGTGGTGTGAACACAATATAGTGGGCATACTTAGCAATTCTGAAATGCCTTTCTCTTCAATCTCCCCACCTCCACCATTTTATTGCCACTTGTAATGGAGACACCAGCACTGCTTTAGCTGCACAAAGACAGACAAAATCCTCAGTGAGAAGTACGTAAGTTGATTGACAGAAAGCCAGGTTTGGTGGTGCTCCCCAGCCATTTTCTAGGAGTTTTAGGGAAAACGCAGACATGCCAAGGCATTTGCTGTGTGATGTGAGCTCCAGCCCCAATCTGACTGCTTCTATGGAAGGCACTGAGTAAATCCTAAGCACCTAAAGACTTCACACACTGGAAAAATCATTCAATGGTGAGCTGCTTGCAAACGGTTTTGCAGCTAACCACCGATACAGCCGCGATCCTGTGAGCCAAGTAGCCAAGTTAAGATTGCTCTGCCAAAATTGCTAAAATTGGACCATTCATTTTGTATGAGGCTATGGTAAGGAATATGTCTTGTTAAAACCTCCCATGGAAAAAGAGAAGGTGCTATAATCTTTACTTCAGTCATCTCTTATTTCTGTATTTAAAATTATCATTTGGATAATTAAATTGAATTAAATAATTTATAACATTTATGGAAACATACAGTAAAACATAATTAACAACATACAGTAAATGTTCAAGCCACTCTAAATTCTCATAAAGGACATTGCAATAATTGAATATCAGAAAAAATAAAAAATAAAAAAATAAAAATAAAACAGTACTACTTCTAAGAATAATAACGATCTTTTTCTTATCTACTATATTATTTATCCTTTTATTTATCCTGAGCAATGAAAATCTCTAAAAATATACATGTCTAGTATCCGGATTATTCCGTATTTTGGAATATTTTTATATTTCACTGTGGTATATTGAGGTATCTGGCATTTATGTTGTATAAACACATCAAACACATGAAATACACACACATATATTTTATTTTTGCATGAACCAGGCTTTCAAAAAATGAAACGTTTGTGTACTATTTCAGGAAGTGAATTTAATGCCAAGCAATCATTTTTATTATACATATTTAATGCTAGATACACATCATGTTCTTAGTAGTGCCAGTTACATTCTGGAAACTATGGTTTTCATAATAATTTGGATAACGGATATTTGGATAAGGGATACTCAAACTGTGTTTTTTATAAATTGCATACTTGCTCATTTTGGTGGCATTCTTTCAATTACAGTAGTTATACTAGTCAGCTCTGACTAAAGAAACTTTAAGGCTGGATTGTATATTTTTATACATCATGACCCTGATGTCTGCGAAGCTCACAGCTTACCGAGTCCCAGAGGGCCACCCCTGGCCACCGTTGTATCCCCTAGCAAACATGCATGAGGACACATCCCCTTGCATGGGAGAAATCATTCAATGGTCGCAGGCCTTCTTAAGACCACGCAAAAATAAATCAGGGGAGACTGGCATATATTTGCGGCCATTCGGCCGAACACAAGACATCATGTGACGTCAGCCACCCGCCCCCGGAACGCCTCCTCCCACCCGAACTCCCATGGGAATGACCAGCATTTTCATGGGGACACCCATGAAACACTGGGCATTCCCATGGGTGACACCTGGGCCTACAGCCCCATGCCCCCCCATCCGCAGAGCCCACTGTGACTTACATAGTTGGCCCGTTTGCACTGGGAAGTGCGGGCAACGGGGTTAGTCTGTTTACCCAGGGACCCTACACATGCACATAATACATTATACGCATGCAAAGAAAGAAAATATTGTGCAAGCGTTCGGGGAGTGTATGAAACAGAATAACTCCCTATGTGTGTGTGTGTGTGTGTGTGTGTGTGTATATATATATAAGCAAAAGCTTTGGAAGCTTGTTGCCTCTGTGCAATAGAGAAAGAGATGTAGTTTCACTTACTGTCAACAGATGCCAGGGTTTCGGTGACACACAAACAGACCTATATACCTATATTGATTATATATATATATATATATAAAGTAGTCCGCTGCGCTAGCCACGCTTTTGGGCTTGGTGGCTCGCTGCGCTCACCACACTTTATAAAATTAACTCTACGATCTGGATAGTGGGGCTATGAACAGGTCGGGAGGACGCGGAAGGCGCCCCATTCGCGGGGCTCGCTGCGCTCACCAAGCTTTGGGCTGCCGTGGATAGTGGGGTTTTGAAATGGAGGCATTTGCCATATTAATTCCAAACCGAAGGACAATAAGTGAAAAGAGGTATCCTTTCTCAGTACTTTAACACGCTTAAATACACCAGGTATAATTTCCTGTAAACCCTTCTGCTTATTGGGAATAAGTACACAAAACGGTATAAATTCGCACGCCAATCCTTTCTCAGTACTAAAGTACACGAAACTTGGTATAAATTTGCATGCCGCAGGGAGGCGGGAATTGCGGGAGATAGGGAGATGGAAGCTTCCCTGCCTGCGCCGGAGGCTGTGTAGGGGGAAGGAGGACTCCCGGGGACACAGGCAGCACAAGTTGCCCCCTGGGGAGAGCTGGCAGGGGCGCTACGCTAGGCAGTCATTGGCAGGCGTGCTACACTGACTACGCTAAGTAGCCGATGGGCTACGCTGACAACGTAGCTTAGCCTACACTGAAAAAGTACCAATGTAAACAATATTGTACATTTTAGTATGTTATTTCTATTTATTTTGTATTATTATATATGGATGAGCAATGATTATATAATTCCATTGATGAACATTTTTTTCAGAGGGTTGATTTGCATGTGTATGAATAAAATGAAACAAATATCAAAGCACAGTACTATATGAGCAGCCTAAAGAAATGATGCAATGATGGACACCTTTGCGTTATTCTAGCATTCCTATGCTGGCACATATACTGTAATTCTAAGCGTGTGTAGAATGTGAGCTACAACTACTTCCGAGAATACAAAGGCAGCTCAATAGAACATTACAAATACAGTATAAGCACACATTGTATAATTCTTTCCTGAGTGACAGTTCTGTTAATTGATGTATTTTCCTATCATAAAACTGTTCTTAGGGGATCACAAGTGACAGAAATGCACTTTAAAATGCTGAAATGGGTTCTTTTTACTTAATTGAAAGTAATGGTACAGTGGCTGAGAAATGGGCAGCTTGTGTAGTTACAGCAATGGAAAAGTAACCCCTTACATCTCTGCACACTGTACTTCAGATTCTTCCCAAAGTTCACAAGATTTTAGCTGGGGGCTCCAAATTCATGTACCAGTTCCATACCAGTGTACATTTGCCTATGAGAGATGAGGATAAATTAGTTTGTGCACATTTTAAATAGGTAGCAGACAGCGGTGCACTTTGTAAAACATAACATTGAGTGATTGCAAAATGTGACTGTAAAGTGTGATACTTTGTGATAGACAAACACAAAACTCTGCATTTTGCAGTATACAAATGATATAATGTATATGCTTTTATGAAAAACATATACTGTTTAGATCAAAGCAAGCTACTAAGAAATATAGACCAATGTCCAGTATGTATAATATACTAAGATCTTCATCTTGGTAACAATAGACTTCCTTTATTCTAAAGTCCTAGCCAAGCTCGTGGATGAGCGCTGCTACATCTGTACGTGAAGGAAAAATACAGCTTGTGGTTAAAAGGTGTGTCTCTTGTTCTTACATAGGTCCTTATTCAGATCTGATTGCAGTACAAATTTGTTCTCAAAATGGGCAAAACCATGTGCACTGCAAGCGGGGCAGATGTAACATGTACAGTATAGACTGTGAGTTAAATTTGAGTGGGGTGTGTTGAAACTGAAATCTAAATAGCAGTGTAAGAATAATGCAGCCAGTATTTACCCTGCACAGAAACAAAATAACTCACTCAAATGTAACTCTCTCTATACATGTTACATCTGCCCCACCTGCAGTGCACCCATTTTGAGAACAAATTTGTACTGCGATCAGATCTGAATAAGAACCATACTGTATACTGTATGCTGTATTTGCTCACTTTATCTAAAATATGACCAACATTTTAACAAAAATATATAATTCTATTGTGTTATCCACAAGTTTGATTCTAGATGGTCTTTGATAGGAATACAGTAGTTGTCAGTGATACACGCAATATTTGTTTTCCCATTTTATTGAAAAGGAGGGGGGGGGGATTCCCTCTAAATGGGCTCTTCTGCCCCATATGTGTGTGCAGACAGGGAAGCTGCTAATCCTCTCTGCAGCTGTTAATATGTAACGTCACATATTAATGTCATCCAGAATTACATTTGTAGATTATGCTTTAGATTTGCATATTTTTGTGACACGTGATGACAGGTTTATAACATTTTTTTCACTTTTTCATTTTGTTTTTGTCTACCTATTCATTAGTAACACAATATGATATTTAGATAATCATAATTTCTCTCTCTCTCTGTCTCTCTCTCTCTCTCTCTATATATATATATATATATATATATATATATATATATATACTGTTATATTTATATATATACTGTATGCAAAAAAGTATCTTTATCCTGCAAGAAATATAAAAGTTATGTTTTAAGCCTAATTGAATATGATACCCGTGTGCACCTGTATGGATTCCTATTTTCCTTTATTTAGAATTGCTGTAAGTTGTACCTATATCCATGGTAGCACCCCATTCTTCTGTATTGAAACAATATCACTAAGTAGGGGCATAACTCCAAGAGGCAATGGCGCCAAGCCCTGAAGGGGAACCTGCATGTACAGCAGCACCTGTGTGGTTCACAGTGGGATCCAAGTGTGACCATTGCTCTTCCAGTGAAGCTCTGCGGCGCACCCACTGCTGCTGCAGAGTTAATTGGCTCTGTCCCAAGAGCCCTGCTAACACCTACAATAGGGCACAGGATGGTTCCTTTGTGGTAACAAGCAGCCTTTGCTTGTGGTGGACCCGGCAATGCTGCTAGACTGTGGGATGTGGTATACGGTCCCAGCAGTTGGGATCCCGACAGTCATTAGCCCGACGTCGGGAGCCCGACTGGCCGGACTCAGACAGCATGGCGAGTGCAACAAAGCCCCTTGCGGGCACGGTGGCTCACTACGCTCCCTACCTATTCTATTCTATCCCCTAGGGGACATGTAAGTATAAATGTATGTTTTGTACACTATGTTTTTGCTGTAGGTTTGGAGCAGAGGACGGGGCTCATACCCCGAAACGTTCTCCTACCACCATAAAATATTATGCTGATCTGCTAATCGTCTTGTGAGTGCTGTTTTTCCCTGCAAAGGGATTATATCTTTAATATATATATTTACCTCCCTTAGAAAAAACAGAGGCCATCACAGCTTCCTCCCCTCAACCAAATGTGCGCTATATCTCATGACACGCTTTGCATGCGCAACATGGGTTCTAACCACTCATGAACATAGGCGAATCTAGAATTATGGTAATGGGTGGTCCCCGAACAAGACATAACAGTAGGGGGACCTTTGCGCGGCGTAGCCGCGCGGCAAAAAGGGGGTGTGGCCCCATGGAAAGGAGGCGTGGCATCACAAAAAGGGGTGTGGTATTACACTTTAGACCATACACGGTAATGCCCATTACACATTTTAGCAAACTCCGTAATACCCATTACACATAATGCCACACGCCGTAATGCCAATTACTCATTAGGCCACACACCATAATGCCCATTACACATTGTGCCACACATCATGATGCCCATTACATACAAAATAACAAACCGTAATGCCCATTACATATTTGCCACATAAGTGCTGCTTACCTACGTGCTCATTGCTAGGGGGTTCTTGCTTGATGGCACCATAGTACCCATTACACATGATGCCACACACCATAGTACCCATTACACATGATGCCGCACACCATAGTACCCATTACACATGATGCCGCGCACCATAGTACCCATTACACATGATGCCGCGCACCATAGTACCCATTACACATGATGCCACACACCATAGAACCCATTACACATGATGCCGCGCACCATAGTACCCATTACACATGATGCTGCACACATAATGTCCATTACACATGATGCTGCACACATAATGCCGCTTACACATGATGCTGCACACCGTAATGCCCCTTACACATTAAGCCACACATTATGCGTAATGCCCCCACATACTGCCACTTGTAGCGTCCCTTAAGCAATGCCCCCAAAAGTGCCACTTACTGTAAATTTTTATATGATCCTTCACTGCTGCTGCAGGGAGAGATGGAGAGTGGTGCAGCTGCTTCTATGGGGAGAGGAGCAGAGCGCAGCGCAGAGCACGCTCCCACTCCCCTCCTGGTGTCCCCTCTAGCCGAGTGGACATTTGAAATATTATGCGCGCTGTTGTGCGTGACGTCGGGGGAGCACACCTGGCGCCGGCACCACATGATTAAAGGGGGGCGGGCTAAGGTGAAAGCGGGGAGAAGAATTGGAGCGGAAGCTGCAGGGGTGACAGTCATTGACAGCTGGGCAGAGAGCAGGGGGCTGCCCGGCTGTATTCAGAGCACTGCAGGTCACGGCTGTTTGAAATAATACCCCTTTCACAACAGAAAATGCAGGGATTTACCCAGGAATGTGGTACCAGGATCATGCAGGGACATTCCCAGGCTGACCCCTTATACACCAGCCTAGTCCCTGCATTTTCTGGTGTGAGGGGGAGAGACAAACACTCCCCTCTCCCTACACCCCTTTAACCAACTGACCCATTTACATGAGACCAGTATCATATTAAAGAACTTTTGAGTTGGCTTCGAATGATTTTTGGTCCCGTGAAACTGGACTGTTTGGTTCCAGAGAAATCTTCCCTCAAAGAACATAAACAGTCATGAAATGACATTTAAGAAATAAAAAAAAAAAAAAAAACGGTTTAACCTCAATATCCCTGGAACCAATTAACCCATATGGATCCAGCCTGGTATCAGATTGAAGGCCTGGCGATTTGGGTTTGACTGACATCAACCTTGAGCTTCAGTAATGCAGAAGGGGGAACTGGCAGCTGTTGAACTGGGTGCGGGTCGGAATTAGCGGGTCCCATGTTATCCTATAGGGAAAAACGTTCCAGCTTTGCCTGGCAGTATCTCCGGTTCCCAGGGGGCTAGAGACACGGGACTGGGCTCGTTGGAAAGCCCCATCCCTCAGCTACAAAATGGGCTAATGGGTTGTCCTGTGCACCCCCGGACCACCCCCTAGATTCGCCTATGCTCATGAATATCCTTTTTTTAATGTTTTTTATATGAATTTCCTGCCTTTGAATACTTACTGCTGCAATTTTCATTTTCCCAGTAAAACTGATGAATATTTCTGTGCATTTAATTTAGTGCGGAATCACTGCACCATGATATCACCACTTAATGCTTTTCTATGCATTGGGGAGTGAATTAGGACATGCACATGGCAACTAGATCGCACCAAGATGTCACATGTGCCAGTTACCATGGCAACAATGAGCATTGCTGCATCTGCTACATCTGTATGATGCTGTTTTTGGATCATAGCATACCCTATACACCTATGGGGTTTATTTACTAAGATTGGAATTTTATTGAAGATTGGATGTTGTTATTGGCAACCAATCAGATTTTATCTTCTAGAAGGTGCTAAATAAATAAATAGTATCTGATTGGTTGCCCATAGCAACACCCCATCTTCAATAGAACTCCCATCTTAAATTAAACCCCTGTGCCTCATCATAAGCTATAGTACCTATAGTGACAGATTGACAGTTACTTGCCCATAGATGGCAGGTAATAGAATCCTAATGTGTAAAACCCGCGTCTACCACGGAAACACTTCTTAAATCCATTTTAAGGAACATTCGATTTTTTTAGACATTGAATCTTGCATGGTCACTAGGCCAGCTAAGCTTTGTTCTATATTGTGCAATAAAAGGCTTTTGTCCATCTTTTCTTATATACCATAGTAATCCCATTATGTTTGAAAATAACTGTCCTCTCTAATAATTAATAGGCTGCTGAAAGACTGCATTCATTTCCATGGGGCCTGTGTTTTAACTTGATTATTAAAAATTCAAAGCAGACTCTGTGGGAAATGCTAATAGGATAAGTACTCTGCAAGCTGCTTCACTCTCCTCTAGACATGATAGGGGGATAATGTACTCCAAAATATCTTGTACGTTAAAGAAAGAGATTTGCTTGTTAAATATATTTCTAGTACTACATTTTCATTTATTTAATCTTTTCAGTTTAATCAGCTTTGTAAAGAAATATTTTGGTACAAATACTTGTCATCTGATCATATCCCAGTTATATTAACTTATTTCTAAATTCACAAACAAAATTAAGTTGGGTCACGGCAGATGTATGCTCAGTTTGTAGGTGGGAGTGTTTGTGGGAGGGCAGACAGCCTTTTACAATCTGCAAAAAAAACTTGGTTTATCAATCTCCTTTGAGGTGGCAGCTATAGGCAGCTGCCTAGGGGATCCAGAATTTGGGGGAGCACCCTGAGTCTGACTATAATAAAATCAGGAATGACTAAAAGAGAGACATCCTTATGGAATGCAAAAAGCAGCTGTTGAACTTCTAAGTCATATTGAACCTGAGGTTCTAGAAAGTTGGTATATGTGTGTTGGTAGTAGGAGCAGTAAGCCCAGGTTTTGCCTAAGGAACCAAAAAAACCTTGTAGCCGTCCTTGGTGGCAGAGATTGGGCATCATGCTATAATTTCAGTTCCAATTGGGATCTTCAAGTCTAAAGGTACCCATACACTGCTGCAATGTCTTGCAGCAGTGTACGGCCACCCGATACCCCACTAGCCGGCCGTGACCTACCTGGGCAGCAGGGACACATGCGATCCATCACAATTTGTTGTGATGGATCGCATGCATCCCTGCACAACGCCCGGCTCGCCAAATGTTCTGGAAATTTTCTAGATATAACCTCCTGTTAGGTTGCTAAATATTTAGTGTAAGGGCCAGATGTATCAAGCTTCAAAAGTGAAAAAATGAAAAAATGAAGAGAGATTAACAGCCAGCCGCCAATCACCCCACCTGTTCAAACCCAGCCTGTAACTTGGTAGTTATGAGCTGATTGGCTGGTTGTATATCACTCTCCTATTGATCACCTTTTGAAGCTTGATACATCTGGCCCTAAGTACTGTATCTACAGTGGTTTTAAAAATGAGTTTAAATCGAAAATATTCCTAAAATAAATGATTTCTTAAAATTTTAATTGTATATCATCAAATAATTTATTTTAGGAATGTTTTTATTAATTTAAGGAATCTGTATATTATTGGTGTCCTTTCAGCAGCAAAGTTGCAGCAAGTTGTTTACACTGCATACTATGTGTTTCAGGAAGGATGGATGAGTAGTCTAGTGACGCTGAACTAAACACCCCAATTTCAAACATAATGGGCAGATTGGGGTGTTCAGTTCAGCTTCACTAGTGTACATAACTTGCTTCAACTTTTCTACTGAAAGGACATGATACAGTTCCCTTAAACACATAAAAGCCTTTCTAAATTAATGATTTGATAATATACAATTAAAATGTTAATAAACAATGTTTTGTCCAATTTAATGTCCCATAGATTGGCATGTGGCTCTAGTGTATTAGGGAATGTGACATAGTTTGTTACATTATGTCCTCTACAGTATAATGCCAACCTTTGCAATTATGAGTCATGAGCTCAATTGATCATAAGCCATGGAAAAAAATATCCAGAAACCAGCCTAAAAGCAAGTTGCATACAAGGATTGACATAACTGTCTAGAAGAAAAATAGAAGTAACCCACCGCCACCCCGCACCGACCTACCGCCGCCCCGCACGGACCGCCGCCCCACATTGACCCCCCCTTACCTGTGTCCGGGCAGCACAGAGCTGTGCTGCCCGGACCTGTGACCTCCTCCTCCCTGCACTAAAATCCTCTTCCGGGTGCAGGGAGGAGGAAAGCCCGGCGCAGCAGCAGCAACAACGCCGGGTAAGGGAGGGAGAGGGGAGCCGCCGGGACCTGATGGGACCCGGCGACTCTCACCGCAAAGGACAGCCCTTAATGCAAGAGCTGTCCTTTGCCATAATTATCACAAATGTTAGAACATATGCGATAATTATGTATGCGATGGGCGGCGAAGGGGGGGCGGAGCTGAACCGCGATTTTTAGAGAATCTCCCCCTAAGCCTACTTTCAAAAGACCTACAGCCTGATTCAGATCTGTGCGCAATGCCGATATTCACGTAGCTGAGCCTTTATCGGTAGACTGTGCACACGCCAAGCTACTCTATCGATGCCACCTGCAATCAGCATCAAAGATATAGCGCTATGGATTGTTTGAGGAGGCTCCATACCAATATCTTGGCTAGGGCCCCATTAGGTCTAATTCCACCTCTTGCCTTTGAGGGTTCTGCATAATGTGATATTCATACTGGAAAGTGATCACTGCCAAAAAAGCGGCAAAATGAGCCCAACACTATGGAGAGAGAAAGTTCTGCAGCAAAGAGGTTAATTAAAGCTCAGCCTCTCGCTGAATCTCTGGCCATATTATAAATTCATTTTTTAACTTCATTTCAGAAAGCAAATAGTTTGATTTTGATCAAACTTCTAAAGCACTTACAAAAGGGAGCTCGGTGATTTCATTTTAATTGAATTGCAATTGTTCTGTTAGCCCGTCTTAACGTTTGAGCTGTATTTTAGTTTGTAAAATGATAAATTCTCCCTGCTCTGCTACCTTGAGACAGCCTGATCTTTCTTTGCTGCTCATGACATGCAAATGAGTCCGTTTGGTATGCCAGGGAAGTAAGTACCCTTAGCACATCTACTTTCCTATACTTGATTTACAGTCTTAATCACAACAGCCTTCTACATCTCCAAATCAGTGTCTCCATATATTTTTGTCACAGTGGTATCCTTCCACAGGCAGCTGTTCCTGATTTGTCACATCACTCTTTGTATCTGTTCTGCAAATTAAACTATGCATCTCTAATTGAATTATTTATATGCTTAGTTTTCTTCAACTGGTTGTATACGTATACATACATCATGCAGACATTTGTGTATACTGATAGGGGGAATCTGTCACTAGAATTTTTATATAGCTGACAGACAGACATTGCTGGTTTGCTTTAAAGGTTTATGCATTATGAATTTTTATTTTGCAGATTCAATGTCTGCGTTTACCATACTGTACCGCACAGATAGTTCTATAAATAAAATAAGAAATTCAACTATATCTTGTCCTTGCTGACGTCTTCGAACTAATTGAAAATAAATCACTTTTGAATTTTTGTTTACTAATTTTAAGGATTTCTTTAAGAAGTGTGCATTTGGCTGTCTTGTTGATGTAACATTTGCTCACCTGGGGACCTGACTCATGGCTTAATTCAGACTTGATCGCTCATCTGCAAAGTTGCAGATGTCTGTGACTACATAGCCACCGCCCAATGTTCCCTCTAATTTTACGAAAGCTGTGTGCGACAAAAGATTTTGGCTGTGCAACTTTGGAAGGAAATTTAAATTTTTGTGCCTCACTTATATATAACTGGAAAATGTTGTTCAGCATTTGTGTTAACTTTACTTCAAAATGATATTAAGCATTAAAAACACAGCACACAATGTAGTTAATTGGTGAAACACACAATAATTGAGTCCACAACTGCAAAAAGGGACCACTGCTGCTTTGTGCTGTAATGTCTGTGCGCACGCTCGTCGAGTTGTGTGCGCGCGCACACGCGCACAGCTTAGAGGGAACAACACTGCCACCGCCCATACATAGTGAAATCTGCCCTGTAAAAATCTAGGAGAAAATTGCGAATGAATCGCTATTCGCTATTGTCTGCAAATCCATATGCAATTCACTCACCATAAAATCATTTTCCCAGTCTGTGCAAATGTGAGAAAGTCTGATCCTTCCATAACTGGGACAGAGACAGGCATAAAGAGGCCATCACTGACTTCACACACCCTCCTTTAAAACGCCTGGGCAAACCTGTGTTTTTCCCGACACTCCCAGAAAATGTCAGGTGTCCACCCACAAACGGTGACTTCCTGTCCATAAAATCCAAGGCGGGATTTTACTCTACAAGAGCGGCATATTAACTTATCTCTGGCTGTGCGAATTCGCGGCCGTGCGCTTGTGTCTGAATTACCCCGAATTAATTAATTAGTTTCAGATAAATTTAAATTTTATAATTGATAACAATTCTGTCTCATTTGTTCACTGAGGAGAGATTTACTTAGATGTCTGGGACTAGGGACTTCTTCAGGTAGCAGCATATGCTTTTACCTTAACGATAACTAATTAATAAATAGTTTAGAGGAACAAATACATGCATTATCCATCTGTTTTACGGTTATTTTAACAAACACTACAGTTGTTATGCAAGAATTGAAGATGTTGGGAGATATGTTTCAAGCCTTGGTGAGAAATTGTTAATGTAATTAATACATCTCACCATTAGTATTGGAGCATCCATTCAAAGACCGGCTATATTAATCCTTCACCTTGATACATTGAGTACTTCTCACTTGTCTCAGCTCTCCAATTTGCCATTTCCTGCTGAAACTGAATAAAAAATCAGGTATATTGATATTGGTTAGTGTGTATGTGCGAATTGTGGCTGCCCGCAGTTGCTAGCGAGGTTGCCTGGCCAGCAGTGTCACTGTTTCTTACAACTGCCACTGAGTCACTCATTTAAGTTAGATCCCATTATCATCCGACTTGGCTCATGCCTACTCCCTGCTTCCTTCTCCATGTTGCTTCCTAGCAATCAGGGTAAGCCGATAACTTGCCTTGGGAGCCAATAGGGGCCCCCTGACATGTCCTCAGCAGCAAGACTGTGCCTACCATAACCATGCAGTGCATCTGCCAAATACACAGATTGAAAAGAGGTAGCGGTTATTAGGTGTGTGGTGTGATGCTGTGGGCATATATTGAGTAATGCCCCAGAAGCAATATAGGCGGCTGAATGATTTAACTATAATATACATGCACCTTGTTAAATCACTGCTGCTGCCCTGTGTGAGTCTCTCTGCGAGTAAGATCTCTCAGCATGTACAGACAGACTGGCCACCCACACCTACTTCCATGGCATGGTCCAGGGCCATGACCACTGCCTTGTAGTAAGATTCTTTACAACAGGTTTGACCTCTTATAAGGAAACACACTAATTAGGTAACTATGGTGTCTACAGGGGTGCCAAGAAGTGGATAGAGGGGGGTACTAATTACCTGGGCCCAGGTCTGTTGGAGGGGCCCTGGTCCTCCCCCCATTACCTGGAATCAAGAGCTGCTGCAGCTTTTTTCCTCACCCCAGCACATTCTGCTGTGTGCTATGCATTGTGGCCAGGGAGACACTAAAAATAATAATTTTTCGGTTCTTATGTATTATCTGGGCTCCCATGTTAAATGCACCCCATTTTTTCATACCCCTACTATCCAAGTACGCATGGAGTTGATCCTATATAGTGTGGCGAGCGCAGCGAGCCACCGTGCCCGAAGCGTGGCGAGCGGACGCGGTCTCATAAAAAAACCGGGAGCCCAGATATTACATAAGTACCAATTTTTCTGTATTTTATTTTAAGGGTTACTAGCCATGCCTCCTGTGATGAGGTTACGCCTAAAATACCTTGGTCCTGCCAGGCTCTACTGCCCGGAGGGGTAGATGTATGAAGCAGTGATATGGGAGGAGAAGTGATAAAGTGCCTGGTACTTTATCGCCGGCCAATCAGCTCCTGACTGATAAGATACAGGCTGGGTTTAAAAAGGGACAACTGATTGGCTGGTGATAAAATACCAGGCACTTTATCACTTCTCCTCCCTTATCACCGCTTGATATATCTACCCCTCAGTGTCTAAAGTCAAACAGTGGTCTAAAAATTAGAACTGATTGAAGCGCAGTGTACAAAATATCCAAAATGTTGACACTTTAAGGATATACTGCCATCAAGCCATGGAAAGGAGTATTTAAACTTTAAACACTCATTAGTGATTTAGGACACAAAACGTTCTGGTCCCATAATAAAACAAATGCATACAAATTAAAAGAAGATACTTTGTTACAAAATACTTTATGCATAATAAATACATTACTATGTAGCTCTATGCCAATCAAACAAGAGTTACTAGTGGACTCTACAATGTAAGTACGGTGAGGACACCTAACAAAACAACCCTTCACCAATCAGCATTGTGTGGTGGTGGATGAAGTGCTGTTTTCATACAGTGTTTTGAAGTATAATTATTATAGTGGAGCATTATCAAATTTAAAACAATGTTGCTGCTCGGTAACCCCACAGATTCTATGTTATGTTAAATCAAAATAGAGATATTCAAATAAATACCAGTTAGTTACTGTTATACAAGAGCCACAATGTTCAAAATGTAATGTACATTATGCAGGCTACATCTTCTATGCTTAAGAATTCAGTTTTACAGTCTCAAAATTCTATTTTGATACCTTAGTATAAAGGAAGTAAGCTGGAAATGTGTGAAATAGCCTCTTGGATTTCCACTGCCTCGTCTAAAACACAAGCTGCCCATGGGAATTCTTCATCTTGCTGGTTTGATTCAATTTGTAATGCACACTCATGTCACCAGCATATATTCCTGGCTGTGCTGGAGTCTACTTCTGTAGGATTCTATAACACTGTTTTATGAGATTTACAACAGACGGTATGCTCAGATAATGGAGGAAACTGGAGTTTAACAGACATTTCTAGCTGTTTGGGCAGGCTCATTCTCAATGTCAGAATCCAGGTCCATGAGTTACATATTTTGAGTAACGAGTTGATTTGCTGTTATTACTACTCACAAGATGCATGGCAATATAGGTGTACAGTTCACCAATCACATTCTACACTTGTTTGTTTTCAACTTCATTTGATATATTATTATTATTATTATTATTATTATTATTATTATTATTATTATTATTAACAGTTTCTTATATAGCGCAGCATATTCCATTGCGCTTTACATAGGGGACAGTGATACAACAAAACAGGGTATTTACAGACAGTCAAAATGTAGGAGGGCCCTGTTTGCAAGCTTACAATCTATAGGGAAATAGGCATTGATACATAAGGATAGATACTGTATTCTTTATTGCATCGATTCCACCAGAACGCAAGGTTCTATGACTGGTTCTGGAATTTGATAAGCTTGCCTGAAAAGATGAGTTTTTCGGGAACGCTTATAGGTTTGGAGACTGGAGGAGAGTCTTATTGTGCTTGGGAGGGCATTCCACAGAGTGGGTGCAGCCCGAAGAAAGTCCTGCAGTCGGGAATGGGAGCGAGTAATGAGTGTGGATGAGAGACGCAGATCTTGGGAGGAGCGTAGAGGTCGTGTTGGATGATATTTTGAGATAAGACAGTATACAGTATAAGAAAATTCTGGATAATAAAATGACCTTTAAAAGACCTGCTATTCATAGAACGCTTGTGTCATACTGTTTTTTCCCATTGGTTAAAAGTAGACCCTTTTAAATACAGAAGCAGATGTGCACATTGGAAATACAATGTCTTTATTCTAAAACATTTCTTTTACTGGTAACTGCTAAAACCGCATATGCCAAAGTTCCAGCATTCGGTATGGTAGCAGCTCCTGCTAAAAAGTCTCAAGCGAGACCTCAGGTACTATATACAGTTTCCCAAAAAAGTATTCTCTTGATACCATTCACCCCTGGGGCCAGTGCAAGGTTTTTCAGAACCTGGGGTAAATCTCCAGCTTACTACTCCCACCACCAGCCACAACCCAATACCAACTTTCCAGAAAAGTCAATGTTTTATTTGAGATACATATCTGTCAGTGTAAGCATGCTGACATACTGAATTAATATTTCTGGATGTTTACTAGTCATAGTGAAGCCATCAAAGATCAATGAAAGGAAAGTGCACCAATTTCTACCGATTTACATTTCCGATGTGTACAGTGGCGTAACTGTAAATGTTGCTCCTCTCTGCGAAAAAGTTTATGGTGCCAGTGTGATGCAGTGGGCAGATTGTGTGCCCCTCAAGATGCGCTACTGCTGACATGCATGTCTGGGCTCGGCAGTGCATGATGTGTGAGGTTGCGTTGCGCCAGCAGACATTAATCCAGCCACTCCCTCTTTACCTGCATCCACCAATAATAAGGGTGTGTCCTATATCTGCAGCAGAAGCTCCATGCAAAATAAATGCACAGAGCAGAGCAGAGCTGCAAATAGCTGTGAGGACCAGTGTTGGCAGAGTATATAGCGGTGCTTGGTTGTGTTGTTAGATGACACACGTACTTGAAGCTTACCAAGGAATTGAGGTTTATTGTAATGATATGCACATAATGTACAGTAGTACTGAAAGGATTAACTTTGCAGGTGTGCAGAATAACAGATGTATGTATATCACAGGCAGGTGTAGCAGTAGTTAATACTGATAGCATGTAATACAGGCAGAGCCAGATTAAGGTCTAAATGGGCCTGGAGCTGAAAATTATCAATGGCCTATTATGCACAATAATAGGGGTTGTGGCCAGCACCTAATAATGTGGGGGGCGTGACCAGTGTTCTGTTTGGGTGGTCTGCTCATGGGTGTGTCTGTATTTGTGTAAATACTTTCAACTAATTATACATGCCTGGAAAAGGCAGGGGGCTGGCATAAGAAAAATGCAGGGAGATATATTGGTGGGTGCACTCCAAAGGTGCACATGCAGGATGCTGATGTCCTAAGATACTTGCGGCGTGAGGCAGCATTCCAGTCATAAAAAAAATACTGAAAGCCGAAACATGGTAGACAACATTTCAGCACCTTTTATGTGGCTACCTAAATTTACCACACCATATACCACTTATACAAATCATGCAACACAATAGTAACCCCCTTATACTGTACTTGCCTCTTACACATTGTGCCACATGGAATGAGCCAAAATTCACACTGACTGAGCCAAAATTCACTCTATGGCACACAGATTAAGGCAAAATACACATTTTGCCACATGGATTGAGCCAAAATACACATTATTATACCAAACAGATTGAGCAATAATGCACAATATGCTTCATAAATAGGGGCATTGCGCGCTGAAGGCGCGCATTAAAAATTTACACCATAATGCCTATTACATGTTAAGCCAAACACCATATTCTCCATTACGTATTATGCCAAACACCATAATGCCTATGAAAAATTATGCTACTTAAGTGTTGCTTACCAACATGTTCATTGCCAGGGGTTCCATGCTTATTGCCAGGGGTTCCATGCTCATTGCCATGTGGGATTACATGCTCATTGCCAAGGGGGAATACATGCTAGCGGTAACTGGGGGATAGCCGCCGCCGGGCAGAAATGACAGCCATTGACAGCTGGGCAGAGAGCAGGGGGCTGCCTGGCTGTATTCAGAGCACTGCATGTCCCAGCTATTTAAAATAATACCCCTTTCACACCAGAAAATGCAGGGATTTACCCGGGAATATGGCCCCAAGATCATGCAGGGACATTCCCGTACTGGACTGTTTTACACCAGCCTAGTCCCTGCATTTTTTTGTGTGAGGGGGAGAGAAAACAACCCCCGCCCCCCTTTAAACAACCAGCTATATCTTCGGAACCAACTGACCGATTTACATGTAGGCTTCAAATGATTTTGGTCCCATGAAACTAGGCCATTTGGTTCCAGAGAAATCTGTCAAACAACATGAACAGCCATGAAATTACATTTCAGAAATGAAAAAAAAAAATTGGTTTACCCACAATATCTCTAGAACCAATGAACCCATATGGACCAGGTATCAGATTGAAGGCCCAGCGATTTGGGTTCGACTGAGATCAACCTCAAGCTTCTGTGATGCCGGAGGAGGAGCTGGCAGCCGTTGGAATCGGGTGGAGGTCGGAATTAGCGGGTCCCATGTTATCCTATGGGGAAAACGTTCCAGGTTTGCCTGTCGGTATCTCCGGTTCCCGTGGGGCTACCGACACGGGGCTGGGCTCGTTGGAAAGCTCTGGTCCTCAGCTACAGAATGGGCCTATTTGGAGAATGGGCCTGGAGCTGTAGCTCCATCAGCCCCATTGTTAATCCGGCCCTGAATACAGGCAGGGTACACAGGTGTATTCTGGTGCAGGCTACCTATTTATCATTCCTGTTGCAGAAGGATGATGGATGGAGTATGGAGATATCTTTTGCAGGCTTGAAGTATGCACAGTAGAGCTGGTGGGTCTGTGAGGCTGGCAGTGGAGTAGCGCTGCAGCGCTATGCAGGGAATTCACACTGGCCGGGCGGTGATTGACAGCTCAGGACCCGGGCTCAGGACGCGCTGTATACTAATGCGCTGTCCTGTCACACTGCAGGGCTCCATCTACTCAGGTGGCTGCTGGACACAGAGTGAGGTATGGGCACGCTGTATCGGACACTCCAGCGGCGCTGCACACACACATACAACTGGGCACACTGCGCTGACCTCTAATAAGCTTGGGCCTTAGAAATTACTACCTGCCCCCATGCCTGTTCCCAGGGCCTGGTTAAAGGTTCCATGTGCCCTAGGCTAATATACATGTAGCTCCCCTTGTAATGTTGCTACACGTGTATGGGCGCTCAGAGACTCACCATTCATACTGCCAATGTGCATGTAAAGGAGGTTATACGACTGGCATGTAGGATCTAATGCTTGTGGCATATGACTTTGGCTTTAGGCTGCCCAGCTGGCAGTGTAGCACAATGTACATAAAGTAATGGTTCCATCAGTAAGTTACATTGGCACAGCCAACTAGCCTTCACATTAAGAACTTTACCCCCCCCACATGGATGATAGCTAACAAGCATGGAATAAACTAGGCCTTCATTTAATTCCTCGGCTGTCACCTGCAAGGGGCCCCAACCCCAGTCATGATGCCCTAGGCTGCAGCCTAATCAACCTATTGGTTAATCAGGCACTGACAATTTAACCCCCCTCTACCACCCTGAATACTGCTGCCACAACTCCCTGACAATTATGATATACACTGTAGTGCAACTTTTTTTTAAATTTGTCTTTAAATGGAAAGGTGTGTGGGCATATATTGCATACAAAAATAAAACAAAAACAAAGTTATCAAAGCAGAGCGAGAGAGATTAAATATTTGGGGGCAGATGTATTGAGCCTGGTGAAGGCATAAAGTACAGATAAAGCCAATCAGCTCCCAGCTGTCATTTTTCAAACACAGTTGATCGGCTGATGTGTTATCTCCTTCCACTTTATCTCCACTCTTCCCCAGGCTTAATACATCTTCCCCATAGAGAGAAAATACCAACCTATCAGCTCCTGTCATTTGTAAACACAGCCTGTAACATAATAGAAGTTAATTGCTTAGTGTTTTGTCAACTTACTGTAACTTCACAAATCTTGCAAAGTGTTTTTCTCAGTGTTAGGAATCAAATCCAAACAGTAACATTTTGTTTTCTGCAGAGGTGTGACAATATTTTATTAATACTAGTCAGCATCTTCCTGAAAATAATGTTTTACTTGATTCTTTTGTTATTGATCCAACAATCTGAGCCCACTACACCCACATACCTCCCAACTTTCGCAGCTCAGGAGGCGGGACGCTGCTGCTGCGCGCCTAAGGCGCGCCAAAATTTTCGGGGGTGCGGCCTAATTTGGGGGCGTGGCCTATACTCACGGCTCCCCCGCGAGGCCACGCCCCCATTTTGCCGCTATGGGGGCATGACCCAGAGGCTCTGTGAGCCTCTAGCCATGCCCCCAGCCCCCTGGCTGCGGGAATAGACGCTGTGCGCATGCGCACAGCGTTTATTCCCCGCTGCTTGGCAGCTGACATGGGGGACTCCCAACAGCCCCCCCACACCACGGGACACTGCCGCCCACGGGTGGGACAGCGGGACAGGCCCTGACAATCGGGACTGTCCCGATAAAATCGGGACTGTTGGGAGGTATGCACCCAGGTGCTAGTGGGCTCAGGCTGGGGGTGGCTACAGGGGACTCTCTCTGTCCTCCCCCTTAAATAACATAGGGGTAAGTGTATGAAGATTGGAGAAGTGGTACGTATCCCCATAAAGAACGTTATGTGCAAGGTGATAATGTTCCAGCCAATCAGCACCAATATTTTAATTGACAGTTAGGATCTGATTGGCTGGAGCATTCTTTATGGGGATAGATACCACTTCTCCAAGCTTCATACATTTACCCCTCATTTCTGTCTTCCTTCCTCCTTCTTTTATTCTGTTTTAGACATATTCAGAATTATTTTCATATTTTCTGATCTGTGTACAGAGCTACAGATCAATCACTGTAAACATAAAGATGATACGTAAATGTATATTACTATATCTATACTCTCGCAGTATGACAAGGAAAGCTGCAGTCATATTCTGATGTCCTTTAAAAAAAATCTAGTTAATACATTTGTAATTTTATTGCCACTATTTTCTGTACACATAAAACAGGTTTCACTCACTTGATCATTTTGTTTGTAAATAATGAATTAAAAACCAACCATTTATTTTGTGGCATCATTCACTTTTAAATAGTTTCACAGTGGGTTACAACAATCAGTGAAGGTATAAAATGAAAATGACTTCATCTAAGCAGCATGAATTTTAGTGACCTCCAAATGCCAATCCCTTTGCTTGCAACATTTATGATTTATTATATTCTGGACTCATGAATCCAATAAACATTGTTAAAGACAACACCGCTATGCATGCATACAATTAGGTTTAGACAGAAATACATTATTATTGGAGTTTATTTTCCAACATGGCTATCATCCTTACACTGCTCCGATTGGCTTTCACTGAGATTTATTTACTCTTTTAATGATTTCAGTTGCAATTCTACACAATGTAGAACACATTGCGGACATTGGAATTTAATGTTAAATATTAATCTTCTATAATAAATATAATACATATCTTTGTTTTGGTTTTTCAAGAACGAGTTATCACAATCAGTTTCGGAAAAATAGGAAAAATAGGACAAGCGCTTGACTTACCTTGAATCATGAAGCCAGAACATTTCCGTTTTTTGGTTGTATCCAAGAGATGTGCTGTAGCTGTGTCACCTAAGTAAACCTGATTACCTTACTTAGTACATCAGTGACAGATAGTAATGGTATTTGTGGCTTTCAGGACTGTGCCAGCTCCTTATTGGTGTTTGCACATCTCTTTGGCCATTGACATAATGATGTTAGAAAAACATTTCCTGCAAGAACCGCTTCTTGAATAGAAGAATAAGATGTGAAGTTTTGTGTAAATGCAAACAGAACTTTTATTGTTCTTATCAAAATAAAACCTTGGTAACAGGAAAAACAATGCTGGTTTCAGCAGTTTGGCTATATAACTACTATACAGTATCCTGTGGAGGATTTACCTACAGTATGGGCAGCAGGAGTACAGCCCCCCCCCCCCCCCTCCCCCATCAGTGTAGTAAAGCCAGATGTAGTCCATAAGACAGTATTGGCTTTATTGTGACTGTCAGTCACTATTGGAAGTCAGACCTGCCAGACACCCAAGACAGTTCTAGTGGGAGGTGTTCCTTCCCTCTGTGGCTACCTCTTTGGCTTCTATGGGCTGCAGCTGAAGCAGTATCTAAAATCTCATTAGTTTTATGAAGGAATGATCCTTTGTCTTTTTTTTAGAAGATTTGATACATCTCCCCTTATCCATTTATTAGTGCTACATTCCAGTGCTAAGAATTGCATTAGTAACCTATTGGCTCCAGAATTAGTATCCTGTGACTACCTTCTAAAACCCTCCACAATGCTGGACCACCGGTATGCAATTGTCATATCCACATTCATTATGTTGACACTGCCTACAGTATATGTAAACCATGTTGTAACATGGGGAAGCTACATCTTTCCTCTACGTCATGTAAACCATGTTGCCAGCACCAGTACGCTGACAATGTCAAAATGTTACAGCATCTATTTTAATAGTGTCACTAGTATAACCAGAAACATTCTACTTTTTTTAAATTCAATTATTTTTAATTAATTTTTGCGTTAAACAGTAATACAAATAAAGAAAAGAAAAAAAAAAACATAAGAGCATGCATATCCAGTAGGAAGTGTAGACATCTAGTGACAATACAATCAGTGCAATAATAGAAATACAGGATAATCATAGCAGCCCTTATGTTTCAAATAGTAACAAAAATCTTGACTACCCGAAGGCGCCATTCGGGCAGATCTGACCAGAAGTATACAGGAGTATATAGGAAAGGACATATGAATGGACAATATCAGGATGCATATACAAGATCATATTATACTATATAATATAGTGTCTCGTTTTTCCAAATCTAAGAGCAAGATAAGATTGCATTGCCTGTATGTTTAAAGAAAAAAGTAAAATAAATAAAACAAAACTACCCAAAACAAACCACCACGTAACCCCCACCCTGTATAAACTACCCCCAACTCAGGCATACTTGGATCCCTTAACAATAGTCCCTTATCCCCAGTAACTATCCTATGCTAACTACCCCACCCCCCCATTTTCAGGATAATAAAAAATATAACCAACAGGGGCAATAGATTAATGACCTTAGAAAGGGTATTCCCAGCTCTCCCGCTATGCAAGGATATAAGGCAAGTTTACACATAGCATCTAACCTCTGGTCTGACATATAAATGCTCCATCATATTATACTATAATAATATGCAAATCTTAGTAAACTTGGAGGACTTAGCTGTATGAGAAACAACTCTACCCACCAAACATATAGAAACATTCTACTTTTACAGTTATATTAGGGACACCAATAAAATGCTTTAATTAAAAACACTGTGTCAATCAAAATCCCCAAATTTCATTCATATTTTTTCTCGGACAATATGATCACCCTTTGCCCACATCACCCCATCTTCTCCTTACTATTTCGGCAGCTAATCCATAGAAAATGATTGGACAATTGATGTAGTGCATCCCTTTGGTTATACTTATGTCTGGTCTATTGAATAATTGTGCACTGACACCAACCAGTATGTCGGCCTATGTGAATACTAATTAGAATGCAGGGAAATCATTGTATTCTACTGCATCTCAAAATTTCCCTTACACTGTAATTGTGCCTACAGTAAAATTGCAGGGAATTTTCTAAGCGAACTCACTAGATTGCTTAGAACAATGGCCCTACATCACTCCTTGTGTAAAGGCATAACGAGAACGATGGGCGGCCCCACGCATCGCTATCACCTGGTGAATAAGATCCAGCAAGCTGAATAAATCTAGTTAAATTGCCGGTCAGAGACAGTGTTCTCACCGGACAGATCGCTCAGCACACAGCGCTGACACATTGTGATGTGCAGCGCTGTGTGCTGAGCGATTTTGCAGAGAGATCCTGAGCGATCTACATTGCTCAGCAACATCTTCCCGTGTGTAGGCCCGTTAAGATATTTTTATTATTTTGCAGGAAAGCACTATTATGTATGTATATACTGTATGTTATTTTCTGCTTGGCGGTTCTGTACAACCCTATAACAAAGAATGATAAAAATATACATTCTTTTGAACAGTTTTCCTTGATGAATGTCTTTCCTACATTAAACAGTCAGTCCTGAGTACATTGTGATTTTGACTCTTGATAAATATGATATAACATATAAGAAATGGAATTGGTGAGCGTATAGGACTATTTATGATTCTCCCCCCATACACACACACACACACACACACACACACACACACACACACACACACAAACTACTTTACTATTAAGTTGCTCTAATGTACAATGCAAACAATTTAGTGTTTCTATAAACATCAATAAGTAAGTAATGGTGACATAGATATAGAACATGTTTAGTTATTTTTTCTTCTTATAATAATGATGCTACTATCTTTAAAAAAATCCCAAATGACAGTATATATGGCAATACACGCAATATTTTTAAGAGTACTCGCCATCTGCGGAGAATAGATACATCCAATATGAAGGCTAACACTATGTATTGAGAATTCCTCTCATTAGGAAGCAGTACATCAGGGCTGTTGATTAAAATGAAAAGCATAGTTTGATTTCCATAACTTACATTTAAATGTACATTTTTACTCACCTGTGTTTAGAGATCTACCTAATCCAAGTGGTTCTTCCACATCTGCTGCCACAAGTGGACACAGGCCCTTATTCTGGTTCACTCGCAAAGGCAAATTCCTTCTCAAATGGACAAAACCATGTGGGGGTGGGGCAGATGTAACATGTGCAGAGAGAGTTACATTTGGGTGGGTTATTTTGTTTCTGTGCAGGGTAAATACTGACTGCTTTGTTTTTACACTGCAATATAAATCTCATTTTGAAGTAAAACCTCACCCAAATCTAACTCTTTCATTACATCTGCCCCACCTGCAGTGCACATGGTTTTGTCCATTTGAGAAGGAATTTGCCTTTTTGTGAGTGAACCAGAATAAGGGCCACAGTCCTTGTCCTGCCGGTGAAGTAATTTTAATGTTGCCCACAACAACCAATCAGATTCCATATTTAATTTCTCTGTTGCATCCTAGAAAATGATAGACACAATCTGATTGGTTGCTATGGATAACATCACCTCTCCTTATTTTAAGAAGCTTTCTTAAATTTACCCCAAAGTGTTGTTGATGGACAATCCTTTCTGTTTGACAAAGTGGAGCACAAAATCCCTGGACCATGACAAACATCCAGGAACTCTCCTTATTATATGTAACTGTCTGGTTTCCTTTATATAGGCAGCTGCTCATCAACATTACACAATCTCAAAATCAGAAGTTGTTACCCATCATTATCTACATCACTGTAACTAATGTATTTAGATTTTTGGTACTTATTTCGGTACTTCTTTACTTTCACGGCGCCAGCATGGCGCCGCGCGTACTTCTGGGTTACGCTCGCCACTAACTAAGTAAAATAAACTAAGTTAACGCCATGCCAACATGGAAAGTTCATACCTCCACTATCCATGTTGGCATGGAGTTGATTTTAATTAGCGTGGCGAGCGTAGCGAGCCACCGAGCCCGCAGCGTGGGCGAGCGAAGCGAGCCCCGCAAGGGGACTCTGACGCGCGGCGCCATGCTGGCGCCGTGAAAGTACAGAAGTACCCTTATTTCCTAGCACGGCGCCCATCGCATAAGATTGTATGCCTTAATTAAGGGACGTATAATACCTGTGAAGTAATGTGCGTGCGCTCGCCACGCTTCGGGCTCGTTGGCTCGCTGCGCTCGCCACACTATATAAAATCAACTCCACGCCGACGTGGATAGTGGGGGTATGAAAAGGTCGGAGGACACGTACCGCCACCCCTCCCGGGCTCGCTGCGCTCGCCACGCTTCGGGTTGGTGTCAATAGTGGGGTGGCGTTAACAATGTGAGGGCATTTCACCCATGAGGGTGTTTAGCAATTAAAATTGGGGTTTGGGGGCCTTTTTACATTGGAATCAATGTAAAATTGTGTCTCAGGGACCATTTCAAATTGATTCCAATGTAAAAATCTCGTCGATCGCGTCGATCGTATCGCATGCATCTTATGCCGCACAAACACATAAGATGCATGCAATGCTTGCGATATCGGCCCGACACATACAATCTAGATCGCGGGCGCCGTGCTAGGAAATAAGTACCAGATTTTTTTATTTTAAATTATGAATGGCAAGACACCTCATATTAAGGGGGTTATTCTAGTTCATTCTTTCTGACAAAATCCTTCTTAGATGGACAAAACCATGTGCACTGCGGGTGTCGCAGATGTAACTTGTGCAGAGAGAATTAGATTTGGGTGGGGTTTTTCTTCAAAGTGAGATCTATATTGCAGTGTAAAATCATGCAGTCAGTATTTTCCCTGCACAGAAACAAAAAAACTCACCCAAATCTAATTCTCTCTGCACATGTTACATCTGCCCCCCTGCAGTGCACATGGTTTTGTCCATCTAAGAAGGATTTTGTCAGAAAGAATGAACTAGAAAAAACCCCTAAGTCATCATTATATTTATATAATAGTGTTGTAAAAATATTTCAGCAATACAGAATACAGTATGTTGCTTCAACACCTTGTTATACCCGAGGATAAGAGTTTATGAACAGAGAGGCAGATGTATGAAGCAGTAATACAGGAGGAGAAGTGAGCCAGTGGAGAAGTGGCCTATGACAACCAATCAGCTGCTGTATAGTATTTATGCAAATTATAGATACTACTTCAGTGCTGATTGGTTGCCATGGGCCACTTCTTCTCTGGCTCACTTCTTCCTTATCACTGCTTTATACATCTGCCCCAGAGTTCCCATTTCATTTGTCTATTTAGAAAAGCTATGTACACATTAGATGTTCTGTGTACACAGCCTATGGCACATGTGACGGAACAATATATCTTGTGAACAACTGCACAATAAAGCATTCCCCCGCTGCATTGAAATACATGGGGTCACTAGCCACATCTTCAGATTGAGCTGATTTTATAGCAGATCTGAAGATGCAAACAAAGCATGACCTGCATTAGTGGGTGTACACATTCTATGATTTCAATGATTTCTCTTTGCAATATGCTGGAATTGAGCAAATTGTTCAAATAATCATCTAATGCATACCTCCCAACTTTCAGGATGGCGAGGAGGGACGCTGGAGCGCACTGTAGGCATTCATGAACTTTCGGGGGCTGTTTTCGCCACTGTGGGGGCATGAATAGACTCTGTGTGCTATTCACAGCTGACAGGGGGGACACCCAATTGACCCCTTCCCCCACCGTGGAACACTGCCAACCCCAGGTGGAACCTGGGAACGTCCCCAAACAAACGAGATGTTCCTGTGGAGAGAGGGACAGTTGGGAGGTAGGCTAATGGGCCCCATACATCAGCAATCACAATTTATGGATTTCCAGATACAGGGATTTTTTTTCCAGATAAATGGATTTTACAATCTATCTGACTTGCCCACACATTACAGATTTATTTCAGTGATCGGCAGATTTTTCCATCTAAAGATTGCATCTTCATATCTGGAAATTGCCCCAATCGATTGTCATTTCAGCTGTTCATAATGTAAATAGATGAAGAAGACGAATTGGGAATGCCCACACATATAAAAAAGATCTGCCGATAATACCAGATTAATAAACATGTTTAAAAACCTGATTAAGCAATCGATTGGCGATTTTGATTGGGATTGCCAAAAGGGGGAGCCCACACATCTAAAATTAATTGTGGCAATCATCTCCATATCTGAAAATTGTCACGATTAATTGCTGATGTATGGGGCCCTTAATGTGTACCCAGCATAAAATACCAGTGCAATCCAGGGGCGGATCTAGACTTTACTTCTGGGGAAGGGGGGGGGGGGGTGGCGGTTTGCTGTTTAACCTTGACCCTACCGCCTCCAGTCCCGACTCCTTCCCTTCACAGTCCTGACCCCCTCCGTCACAGACACTTAAGTTTTGGTGTCTCTCACTCTCCTCGCAGAGTTGTGTCCTCTGGCCTCGGGAGATGCTGCCTCTGGTGCTGGTTTCTGGTGGAGGAGGTTTCCCATGTGAGGCCGGATCAGCTGGATCTGGGCAGTGAAACAAGCTTGGGGGGGGGAGAGGGTTGAGGGGAGGAGAGGTGGTGGGGAGAATATTCCCAACTGAAGTGTTTTATAGCCTATGGGAGGGGGGGGGGGGGCTTTGCCCCCCTCTGTATCCATCCCTGGTGCAATCAGGGTGTGTGCCAACTTCTCAGCTGCATGGGAGAGGGCAGCAAGCTGCAGGAAATAGGGGATGGGGATAGCTGCTGTGGTGTGAAAGGGGCAGGACAGTGACAAAAGGTCTACACAAATAAAATGTTGACATAGTGACATTTTAATATACCCCCAGCCTTCCACTAGATATCCTGTTGAATTGAGCAAAACCAGTAGGGTAGGAGGCCCTTCTGTCGACACATAAAAAAGACGACAATAGAGATGAGCTCGGTACACTTCATTTTCCCAATCGGAGTCCATGCGGAGGATAAAGCATTTAAAAGTCCACAAAAAGGGGAAAAACTGTGAAAAACTCATGTCGACCCTGTCATGTGTTGCCCTTTGCCATGTCAACTTTTCTGTGTTGATCTTTTGTCACTTTCGAACTAGTTCATGCAGTACTTTTGTCAATGTCTAACTAAAGCATGTCTAACTCTTGGTTTGAACTCATTGATTGTCTAACTAGACATTGTCCGTCAGATGTTGGGATCCCCCTAAATCAGACCAGTTCCTTTCTGTACTGTTGGTGCAGTTCCCCATTAGATTCCTTCCATAAAATGCCTTTGTAGTCCAGCCATTATAATAATGAGCAGAACAAATCATGCTTCGTTTCTGCTGTTGGCAGTGCAGCCAAAAAGAATATATGATGCATTTTGTTAATGCTCGGGCTGGTGACAGGAAGCTTAAACAGGGGAGCAGACACTAAATATAGCTGCTAATTGCTGCATCCTGGACTTATTTTATACATCTAAAATATTTAGCAGATTAATTAAGATTTGGGTCCTGAATGTATATTTTATTTGCAGTCTGAATAGGTGGGAACATTTTCAGTTGCCTGTTATTTGTGGGTCAGATATATCATTATGCATTATGCATGAACAGATGTTCATTCAAAATTCATAGCAAAGTTTTGGTGGTAAATAATCTATTACATTACGTCTAAGCTATTTTTCAGAGTGTTCATTTTGTCGCATAGTATATACAGTATGTGGCTTATTACAAGAGTAAATCCATCATTGCAAAGTGCGGTGGTTCATTTGCTCAACTTGAATGCTGCTTAAACTTCCAAAATGACTTAATAAATATGATGGCAATTCATGTACACACAGTTAAATGTGTATATATGTATTTATTATGGGGCAATATTTAAAATGGGGGCAATATAAATATATGATTTTATAATGGAAGCAATATTAATGTAATAGAGAAAAGTTCATCAAAATGATGGGGAAAAAAGAACATCTGCGAGATCAGTTTTGACTTTCACTTTGAGCTGTGAGAGTTTTGAGCCCACAAACTCTCCACCCCATCCCCAGTCCCTATCTGCTCCAACCTCCAATCTCTGTCTTTCATTCTGTTACACCCAATGTACAGCCCTGACCTTACACCCTGCGACTTTCACCTTTTCCCAAGGATCAACACTTCAACTCTGATGACTAGGTGAAATCTGCCATCCTGGTGTTGACAACAACCACCAGCTTTCTTCTCCAACGGTTTTGCCCAACTCAACAAGCATCGGTGCACATGCATGGAAAGGGATAGGGGCTACTTGTAAAGTACATAGTGCATTACAAAGAGGATAAACTGATTACAGTATCATGTACAAAAACAAAAAGTGTTCAAATGTGTTCACAAATAAAAAAAATATATAGCCACGGAGGCATTATTTTTCACTCCAACCTTGTGTATATATATAATAATATCTGATCTTTATTGGTGGCAATAAGAATATGTGTATAGGTAATACTGATCATTTTAGAATGGAGCCCCTATTTATAGGTAGCCATATTTAAGATTAACCCTATAACATGGTTGGGGATATGCATTAATTTTAAAGCAAATATCTGTCCCTATAAAATGATAATATTTAAAAAATTTGACTTTCAAAAAGTGGAAAATTTTCCAAAGTGCGAGTTTTTAGAACTGAGATATGTTGCCCTTAGCAACAAATTAGATTCTAGTTATTATGGGGCAGATTTATTAAGCTTGGAGAAGAGATAAACTGGAGATAAAGCGGAGAAAAGGTAAAAGGAGATAAAGCACCAGCCAATCAACTCCCAACTGTCTTTTTCAAACACAGCTGATTGGCTGGTGCTTTATCTCCTTTTACCTTTTACCCTAACCCTTGTTCTTGAAGGTGCTTAATAAGTGATTAGAATAATCTAGTTGATATGGTCAACATCTCTCACTTCTAAAAAGTAATATTTCAGTACATGTACCCCTAATGCTATAACAAGGCATTGCCAGGAGATTATAGGACTAGAGCAACATCCTGAGTGCATTAATGGATAACCCCAGCCAAAAATGTTTGATGTTGATTGTTTTACTTACTGTATTCATGTACATGTGTAATATTTAAGCCCAATCTACCTGTGCCTGATTTATCCTAAAATTCGACCTGCTGGTAGCATATTGTTCTCAATTGTTCCGAGCACTTTGATCTCTATGTGCACTCCTTTAGTTTGCCAACATGTCTGCAGAAAGTCTCTTGAAATAATTTTCAGACTGCAAAGAATGCTGCTTATTTTTTTATGCAGTCAGGAGAACGTTAATGCTATATAGTGCAGAGTACAGTACAACAATAAGTGTAAACACCTGAACATATACTGTATCTGCAGCTAATTTGGGCATGTGTTTCCTGCATACATACTGTCAGATCAGCCCTGACTGACGTCACAACTGGGCGTGCATATACATGCCTGCCCACTTGCGCTGTCAATCACCGCCTGCTTGTTCATCGAGTACACTGGAGGTCGGCATATCACCTGTACACACGTCACAAGATATATCGGCCATCGGTTATGCCACGCAGCTGATGTGCAATGTCTGGGAACGATATCTTTCACAGAGACATAGCTGGTATACACTGCCCTACAGACCAGAGATATATATCGGCTATTCAATTATAAGGCCAATATAGGGCCCAGTGTGTACCCATCAAAAGCAGTGCTTAATAACCATTCTACTGTATACTAGTAAACACAACGTTGATAGACAGGCTACCAGAGGTTACTACCAATCATTCATAAGAAATATGAGAAATAACAAATGATATTAGTATCTATATACAACGCGCTCCACACTGGAGCACTTTACTGTGTAGGTACACTTTGTGTTTTTTTAAAAGAACCACAATATATAAGAATGCAGCTACATTGGGGGTTTTGAGCGTACTCTAGAACTGTGCATGGTGGATTCAAATAGCTGCAGTAGTTTTCAATTCGCTTTTCAATAAGCTATAGATTGTAAGCTTGCAGCAGGGCCCTCCTACCTCCAAGTCTGTCTGTTGTTTCGCAGTTTGTTTTATCACTATCTACTATTGCAAAGCGCAACGTAATCTGCTGCGCTATATAAGAAACTGTAAATAAATAAATAAAATAAATTAGCTGTGGTAAATTACCTCAGCTAATTGATTTTGCCAGGGGCTATCCAATTAGCCCGGATACCCAGAATTTATTGGAGATTATGCTTTGGGTGCCTCAGGCACGTGAAACATAATCCCCAATAATAAGCCCTCAGAGCCATGATAACACATGGGTCATGGGAAGTTATTCCATATCCCATGTGTTATTGCCAGAAAACAGGACCTTTTAACTCCCCCCAAAAAAGACAGCTCAATAATGGACATCGGTCAAAAATCAGCCACTTTTTTTTTGGGGGGGGGGGGTTTGTAAATTATTGAGGCTAACTATTTACCAGCCTAAATGTGTACAGTAAGTTATGCTGTGTACACACGGTCCGATTTCCTTTCCGATGTTGACGATATAGTCAACATCGGATTGACATCGGATCAACATCAGATGCAGATCGCAAGGGTTTTAACCCTTGCGATCCCGATCCGATCCCGATGCGCGTTCACGTATCGGAAGCCAGAAAGTCTTGGCTGCCTTGTCTATATAGTGCAGATCTGCACTATATAGTCAAGATAGGATGCAAATCGGATGTGCCTTATCTGATCAGATCGTGGATAGGATCTTAAGGCACATCTATCGTGTGTACACACCATTAGAGAAATGTCTGTTGCTGTTTTTGTTGTTGTTGTTGTTGTTAATATCATTAAGTTAAATGGAATTATCTGAAGTTACATAACCTCTTTTATGACTTTATTTGATTAAGAAAAGGTTTTCCTTCCTTTTCAGATTTTATGTTTGCACTTTTAGAAGTGCTGTATGTTTAGGCTCATTCTAAATATTGTGTAAATATCTTAATCAGCTATAGTGGCTAAAGGGATTTGGAATGGAAGATGTAAGTTGAAGTTCTAAGTATGGGTAATGGTCTTCTATCTAAGATAAGCCACATCCAATTCCATTTACTTTGCATTAGCCACATGACAAATGGTGATTGAAAGCTTCTCAGTTGTGTTACTTAATAAGTGTAGAGTCATTTCAAGATAAGACTTCTTTATGATTTATTGGTAACAATGTCATTGAAGTGACAGTCTGTTCCTGTGATGAAAAAAAAAAGATGTAATATTTAACAGTTACAAAATATATTTGACATTAAAAGGGGTATTTTACTACAGTATTTGATACACATCCATAAGATCATGGTGCTCATACTGTATGTTAAGAGAACACAGATGACTGTGAATAGCGAATGTGATGAAATACTTCACACATTCTGGAGTTGTTATTGTTGCTTACAAGCCAGTTCCATAAACATTTCCTCCAAAAAGTATGTATACAATGCAATACAAACTGTAATGCTTTTGAGATTTACTATTTGCAGGAAAATAATCTGTACCAATATACTGGGTATTATAATAATAATAATAATAATAATGATATTTATATAGCACTTTTCTCCCAATAGGACTCATCGTGCTTCACACATTGTCTTTACAGCTCGAAATACAAAACAAGCTTAACAGTAGATGTCAGTGAAATGCTTGAGTAAATAAGTATGTCTTTAGTCTATTTTTAAAGGATTCTATAGTGGGCGCTTCTCGCACTGTGCGAGGAAGAGAGTTCCACAGAGTTGGAGCAGCAAAGTTGAAAGCTCGACCCCCAGATGAATTCAGGGAGATTCTGGGTACTGTTAGTAGTCATTCTTCAGTGGATCGTAGTAATCGAGTAGGACAGTAAGGGATCAGCAGCTGTTGCAGGTACCTTGGGCCCTGGTCATGTAGGGCCTTGAAAGTGAGTAAGCCAATCTTGAAAACGATTCGCCATTTTACAGGTAGCCAGTGAAGGGCGTAGAGAATGGGAGTTATGTGGCAGGAGCGGGGCTGGTTAGTTAATAGTCTGGCGGCTGCATTTTGTACCAGCTGCAAGCGGTGCAATTCTTTTGCTGGAAGACCCAGGTAGAGAGCATTGCAGTAGTCTAGTCGTGATGATATAAATGCATGTATGACTTTAGGAAGGTCTTCTGAGGGAATTAAATGCTTGATTCTGGCTATGTTTCTCAGATGAAAGAATGAGGATTTGATTGTGGCTGACACCTGATGTTTAAGTGTCAGGCCATTATCCAGGACAACACCAAGATTCCGCACATGATCAGAGTTTTTTAGTGCTGTGCCCCCCAGCTTAAGACCTGTCAGTTGGCTATGCTGCCGTCTTGTCCTGTGATTTATCATCAGGACTTCTGTTTTATCTGGGTTCAGTCTCAGCCAACTGGCACTCATCCACTCCTGGAGCTCAGCTAGGCAGCCATTTAAGGTTGTTATTGTGTTATCGGTGCCTGGAGCAAAGGACAGGTACAGTTGGGTATCATCTGCATAGCAGTGGTAGACCAGGCTGTGACGTCTGATTATGTCACCAAGTGGAAGCATGTATACTGCAAAAAGCATGGGAGATAGTATAGAGCAACTATTATTGTAAGCTAACTTGAAGGTGTCATATAATTCCTTATGTTTTTCCACTATATATTTAACTTTTAAAATGTGCCACCGCTACCCTCGGGCCTACTAGGAAATATTCACAAATTATTTTAATCCTTTCAGTCTTTGCAGGAAGGGATCTGGTAAACTTCACAGTGTCAAGAACGCCCGCTGCACATTATTGCAAATCATTTACTTTTTGTCACCTTTAGGAGCAGTGGTGTCTCCTGGGTGTCACCCTACAAAGGGATGACACCAAAATGCCATCTCCTCAGTGACTGGAGCCAGGTGCTTCACTGTAACATTACACTCAGCTCCTGTAACAGTGAAGGAGCCAGCATTGCAGCCAGTCACCTGAGCATCTCCCGGATCCCTGGAATGAGGAAAACGGGGGTTGGCCTGCAAGGCTGGACCCCATGCATCGAGGCCATGTCTCCTTTTGCCGGCACACGCATCGGGTGTATCATTGTAAAGGTACACCCCTGTTTTGAAATTTGTGGGGTAAGAATTATAGTGGTGATGCTTATATGATGGCTCCAAATATTTTATGATTGCTTACAACGTAACTGATGGATCAACGATGTCTAAATTGACAATTATATGGTCGACCACTACCGGTCAAATGCGACTACCTTGTCTTAACATAGTCAACAGCGTCTAGATTGAAAGTAACAGAAGATCGATGCAAGCAAAACAATGTAACGAACATGGTTGACAGTGACAATGTCTGACTTGTTCATACTTTACTATACTAGTGGACATAGAGGGAAAATAAAATAGTTTACCGAGCGCAGTGAGGCACCAGACCAGAAGCATGGCGAGCGCCATGCAAGAGGACACTGTAGACGTAGTCTACAGTGTCCATGTCAACCTATGTCGGCATAGACACAAGAAAACATGAGAAACTGGTGTCGACCTTGTGATTGTCGACCAAGTTCCCATCGACCTTTTGCTTGCGTTGATCTTCTGTTACTGTCGATCTTGACGATGTTGACTATGTTTAGGCATCTAACTAGATGCGTTTGAGCATTAGTGGTTGACCCATGATTGTGGATCTAGACATGGTCGGTCAACTATACTATAACCCAGCTATCTTCCTTACTTACGTTGGTGCTGATAATACCAATATTTTGATAGGCTGGTAACTAGTCTTTACATTTTAAAAAATTGCTATTGAACACAGGGCCTCATTCAGCTTGGATCGCATATAATAAGCTGCTCACTGCCTGTCTCAGTCATTCTTGCATGATCAAGGATATGGCGCCTCGCAACGCAGTCCTTGGCTCTGCAAGTCCCAAAAATGGGGTGACACACCCCCATTTCCAGAAATGCAGGCCAGCTCCATGCCAGCCCACCCTGGGATTGCCTCTGCCTGTCAATCCAACAGATGCTTTTGCTGTTCTATACCATTGTCATTTTTTCAAACACTGGGGTAGATGTATGAAGATAAGGGAGGAGAAGTGAGCCAGAGAAGTGACCCATGGCAACTAATCAGCTGCTCTGTATAATTTTATATTATGCAAAAATTATAGATGTTACTTCAGTGCTGATTGGTTGCCATGAGCCACTTCTTCACTGTCTCACTTCCCCCTTATCACTGCTTCATACATCTGCCCCATTACCAGTAACATTCATTTAGTAGCTAATTGGCTGGTACTTTAACATATCCACTTTATCTTTCTCAAAGGCTTTGTACATAAACTCCTATGTGGTTAGTGAGAAGGGAGAGCAGATGTAACATCTGAGAAGAAGAGCAATGGGACTTGTAGTGTAGTGTTCAACCCTTTGAGTGCCAATAGATCTGTGAGAGATGTTTAAAATATTGTCTAAAAATGCCGGCGTCGCTCACATTTTTTATATCGATTTAAATAAAATATGTTATGGTAAAAAATATTTTATTTCCTATATAAGATAAAATGTACAGGTCATTATGATGAATAAAAATGTTTGCTTGGCAATTTTCACACCTATTTTGACAAATTCACTCGGCACTCAAAGGGATAATGTAGAGTAGACAATCTCCTTGTAGATTTCAGGTATCATGCATCCAGACTGGTTCGTACTTTCAGTCTATCTTTATAATGACCTTGCATGTCGCACTGTTGATGAGGGTGTCAAGAAGTTGAGGCTTTTGGTGCTCTTTTATCTCAGTGGGATATTGTTTTGACTAAATGTACTGAACACAACTTTTGGTTATTAATAGGTGAACTTGATCAACTTATGGCTTTTTTTTTATTTAAATTATTAAGTAATTGATATTTATCAGAAACTACAGTAGATACTGTATGAGAGGCTTAAATATATGTTTTCAAAGCAATTCAAACTGAAAACCTCAGAGTATTCTACATTTACATACAGCAGAAATTCAATTCAGGAAAAAAAATATATTGTGTGTTTTAAACAGGTCTAAGCAGGACTAATATTGGAAACACCAGTCTCCCATTGAAACTAATCACAGTTATTGCCCTGACCGGTAGTTTGTTAATTAAATATTGACTTATGTGCTAGTTGTCAGGTAATGTTCTATTGATAGTGGAAGTTGGTGGATCTCCTGGTTTTATCTTACATTATCTTACATTGTCGGAACCATTCTGCGGTGTAATTTCATACAATGGGGGAAATTTACTAAGATGGGAGTTTTATTTCAGACGGGATGTTGCTATGGGAAACCAATCAGATGCTATCTATTATCTTCTGGAATGTTCTAATAAATAACAAATAGATTCTGATTGGTTGCCTGTAGCAATATACCATGCAAAATAGAACTCCGATCTTAGTAAATTTCCCCTATGTATCGATAGATTAGGGGTTATGTGGTGTACACATGGTTCTTTTTGGTTCTATGTGGTTCTACTTTTCTATTCCAATAAAAAAATTTTTTTAGCCACAATCGAATAGAAATATAGGGCATGATTCTGTTTGGCTCACAAAGCAGCAGTATTTTGCTGCTTTGTGAGCCTTTTATCACTGCCCGCCGGGCCGGCATTCCGCCAGGCCGGCATTCCGCCGCCCAGCAAAGATACCCTGGGGCACTGTGAATGGGTGTTTTGCATAAACATCAGTTCCCAGGCTTGAGTGCTTACCTAAAATCATTTGATGGTCACTGTCCATCGAAAGATTACTGCAGTGCTCGCAAATCTAAGTCTCTGCTGACTTAGATCTGCGGCGTCCTGCTCTGAGAACTGGGCAACATCAGCCGCCCGCCCTTGAAAGGCAGGTGTGCGCCCCTGTTCGCATGGGGACACCCAGTGTTTTCCAGGGCGCACTGAGCATTTTTGTGGGTACCACCAGGAAATGCAGGGTATTCTCATGCGAACGCCCCCTGCCCGCCACCTCCGACCCTCTCCCAGCCTTTGTGAGCACCTCGGAGACTATGCAAGTCTCCAACGGTACCCACATGCGCATATAGGAGTATGCACATGCGCAGAGCTTCAACATCAACCTACCCAAACGTACGGGTGAGTTTGCAAATCAGGATCAGGGCCATATACTGTGCAGGCAAGACTATATAGTACAGATTGGTAATATAGGGTGAAATGTAATAGGGTGAGAGAATCAGAAAGTGAAAGTGAGAGATTTGTTTAAAGCGCCAATCATTTACTCTGCAAAACCAGTTTTATTTTGATGATTGCCGCTTTTAAAAAACTGGAGATTTCTTACCAATTTTCTCACTTTCTGATTCTCTCACCCTATTACATTTCACCTATTCAGGCTAAATATATGAAGACAATACTGTATGTCTATTTGAGTTCTTTCGGGTTGAGGGAGAATGGGAGAAGGCTATCAAGAAATTGATAGGTGTGACACACCTTGAAAAAGGGCTTATTACCAAAGCCCGAAACGCATTGGTGAAGGGCTCTGGACCACCTGGGAATCTGTTGGTAATTTGGACTTTATACCATCTTTGTTCTTGTTTTATGGAGCTTTCCCATCCGGAAAGGGAAGCACCTTAATCCTACCACAGGACCTCAGCGTTCACCCCGTTACATTTTTGGATTTTATCTGTTTGGATTTTATTGTTATTTGTTCTGTCCATCATCTTTGGAAATAAATGTTTTTTGTATGATGAGTTGGATTCGAACACCTGATGCTTGTATTGGAGAAGGTCTGAGAGGGAAAGAAACCTTTCGATGCATATAGGGCATAGACCCTTGGTGAGTTATCATTTTTATGATTATCTTGTGAGAAGATCTGGGCAGCAGTATATTGTCACTTAGAAGATCGAAAGATACCTTTATGTGCACATAGGGCACTAGTTGAAGGTCATTCAACTGTGTCCTTATACATAACATCAAACGGCATTAAAGAGTTGGTGCACCTAACCAATTAATTGGTCCATAGTAAAAGGGGTTACAGCGCCTGTGATTATCCTTCTTTTTGTATTGCATATGTACTTAGGATTCAAGGAGTCCTGTGGATATCAAGGGCTGCAGTATTAAGGCGCAGTCATTATTCTTTTTATTCTTTATGCTAGCAACAGCAGTATGACATGCAAGACACAGCAAAGTAACTATGGGACAACAGGCTAAGGTAATGGTACCAACTACAAAACATACAGTAGACAAGTTTATCAGGGCTGGCCTATTTAAAGCTCTCATTTACAGAACTGCCAAGGCTAGGGGAGATACATTATGTTTTGGCTTTAGACAAAATGGGTAATCACATTAGGAAGTACCACATTAATCGATTTAATCCTTCTACCACTATCTCCAACACCATGGGAATAATAAAGAGGATATAAACTGTGTACGCTGTACTTTCAAATAAATGCATCTGACTGATGATTGGATATTCATCTAAAGATGCACTGTGTGATGGTTGCTACATTCTGCCTAGATGATTTAAACAAATCCTCTAGGACGTGATGTCTTCATACAATGTATTTAATATTCCTTTTATACTGCTAAGGAAAATGTATTTGGACAATTAAATTGCTAATTAGACTGATTAGCATGTTTGATGAATTATGATGCTAGTTCACATCTAGTAAAGAACAAGCCAACCTGTAGAGCATGGGTCTTCAAACTGCGGCCCTCCAGATGTTGTGAAACTACAAATCCCAGCATGCCTTGCCACAGTTTTGCTATAAGGGAGTGTTAAAACTGTGGGATTTGTAGTTTCACAACATCTGGAGGGCCACAGTTTGAAGACTCATGCTGTAGAGCACGGGTGTCAAACACAAGGCCCGCGGGCCAAATCCGGCCCGCCAGACCTCGTCATGTGGCCCGCGCAGCCGCCGCCACCCACCCCCGCCTGGCGCCGATTACATTACTGCGGGAAGCCATCACAGTGTGAGTGTCACATCACATTCAGTGACACTCACATGACGACTCGAGACTGAGAGACATACCTAACAACGTGAGGAAGCTGGGTGACACAGTCACTCCGCCGTGGCGCTCGCTGGGAGGAGGAGGGAGGCAGGACAGTGGACACAGACTTGTTAGTGTCACTGTGTGACGTGCCCGACTCCTCCCCGGCTCCTCCTGCGGGCAGCGGCTACGGTGCTGCCATGTGTGACACACGCCCGCCTGACAGCAGTGCCAGTGACACCGTGATGTGCATGCTGCTGCAGCTGCCTGTCGGACTTGGACGCCGGCCCGGCGGTGAGCTGCCTCCTGCCTGTGGTGCCGCACTGCGCAGCAGTGGCATCAGTTGGTTCAGTATATTTACTGTAAGTTTGGCAGTGGGGTGGGCACAGTTGTGTTGTCTCTTGTTTTCCAGACCAGTCTGTCCAGTCCAGAGTCCGTGGCCGGGCAGGCAGAGAGCCAGGCCAGCAGCACACAGCCACAGCCTGAGTCCACAAATCTGCAGTGCGGCTGCCTGTGTCAAGGGTCATTTTCATTATCTGTCCCACTGTCACCACCAGTCCAGAACTCTAGCGAGAGTTCTGCGAACCCAGAGGCCCAGGTCACCTGCTGGGCGATCTGACGTCACGTCACTGTGCCCTGTCCCAGGCCCCCAGCCAATCTCCCTGCTAGTTATTACTTACATTATTACAAAAAACAGTAATAATTGAATGCAGTGACAATAATTTATGATAATAAAGAGTGGACACATAGTCCTACAGATACAACCGGCCCTTTGAGGGTGACCAAACTGCTGATGCGGCCCCCGATGAATATGAGTTTGACACCCCTGCTGTAGAGTAACAAGTTTCCACTAGAACCTGAAACCTACTAAGTTTCCTTGCAATGTCCACACAGGGCCCCTATGTATAATTTCTTATGAGCACCCGAAGTACCCTTTCTTATTAAAAATCCATGATCGGTGGATAAGCTAGCAGGGCATAATTAGCTAGAAGGGGTTAAGTGACATTTATGGCAATGGAATAATTATCTTTGTGCTTGGACCATGTGATTTGGTTTTGGTTCTTATTCATTATTGTGTTTCGGGTGGATTGGGAATCTGGAGAACTGAACTGCAATTCTCTTACCAGTTCTGACAGGACATCATGCTCTATATCTTAGAATGGGGATCACATCTATATGGTGACTACTAGTGCTTAGCAAAAAACTGTAACTTGACCATTGTTTGCAACTGGCAACCTGGAGTAGACCCATAAAGCAGGAGACATTCTAAAAATGTGAGATGCTTGCAGTGTGAGACGTTAGTCACCTGGATTATAGCTGTAGAATACCAGTGGTTAATAACATTTTTTTCTCATAATTTTCATGACAGTATGGTGCAGGTTATAAATCAGTGACTTCCAAGGTGGACTTAAGTGCTGAAGTTCTGAATATTAAACACCACCAAGGTCCATAAAGTAAGACAATCTTACTGTTGTTGATTCTTATGTAGGACTTTATTCTCAAAATTGCTTCATAACAATCTTAACGGACTAAGCTGCAAAGCCTGACCAGCATGCTAATTGCTGCAAATGTTATTGCACTGCTTCACATTGATGCTCTACAACAGTGGGAACGCTGGCAGAGGGCAGGCAGCTGGTGGGGACTTACTACTCAGTAAGCAATTAGCTACCTGTCCTTGACCTGGCCAAATGAGGAATGAAGGGAATATTTTTTATACTACAGGCTTTGAATCACTTGCGCTAAATAAAAGATGACATGTTGTATAAGCAGCACTATTTTTCAGGAAAAATAGGTCCAGGAACTCCAGGTCTGGGGGTGGATCAATTAAATAAAGAGAGAGAGAGAGAGAGAGAGAGAGAGAGAGAGAGAGAGAGATGTACGTATTGTATTTAGAAAAAAAGGCTCTCACAGGTGAATTTAAAATAAAACTTAAAATGTTATGGAAAGTACATTTTCAGTTCCTGATGATGTCATATTTAATTAGAGGTTCAGAACCTGACTTCCTGCTGGTTCCTGCTGAAAAATAGCACTGTGTATAAGTGATTGGTCCTCTTTTAGATGGTAGCTGAGTAGTTGAGTTAATTACACCACTACACTATACGCAAATTGTTCAATAACTATACTTTATGTATGCACAACTGCCTTTGCTTTTAGAAATATAAAAATACAGTGAAAGAAGAACATAATTTTATATTCAATATGTTTAGGTATTATATTATTTTAACTTTTTTGTCCTTTACACATACTTCCCAACATCTGGGACCCTGGCGGCGGGACAGGGTGCGCGACAATTTTTTTGGGTGTGGCCTGTCTGAAAGGGGGTGTGGTCTATACTCGCGGCGCTGCAGTGAGGCCACGCCCCCATTTTCCACCGCGGTGGGGGCATGCCCAGCAGCTCTGTGGAACGCGGGAATGACCCAAAATATCGGGACGTTCCCGCGATAAGCGGGACAGTTGGGAAGTATGCTTTACAAACTACATTTATTGTAGTTATATGTTTGGATATTTTAGGATGATGTGGGTCTCCAATTTACAGTATATTCTCTCGCATTATAAGTAGTATTGTAAACCATAATTGATTAATGTACTTGTATATAAAAAATTAATAATATAAACACATTTAACACACCGCGATCGTGAATGTTTTGATAACAACTTTTTTTTTTCATTTAAACCACAACTAGATTTCAGAATTAATCAGCTATGAAAAGAATTACCGAACCAATCTAAGATCCATAACTGGCAATTTTAATGCCAGACTGATGTGAATGTTCAAATATTCCCTGTAAAGCGCTGCAGAATATGTGTGCGCTATATAAGAAACTGGTAATAAATAATTAATAAATACATTTAAGGTCTTCTCATCATCGCTCGATGCAAAGCAGCATGATATCCCTGTAAAGATGTTTTGGGAAATTTACTAAGATGGGAGCTTTTATTTCACATGGGATGGTGCTCTGGCCAACCAATCAGATACTATCTATATCTATATACTATCTGCCTAAAGCATCTAAGAAGTGCAGTGTGGAGAGACTGGTACTATCCAACTGCTTTGGGATTGCTTGGCGCACCCCCTGAAAGAAAACTTTGGACATGCAGTGAGGCCACACACTCCCACTTGAGGTTATTCCCCAATAAATCAGGGGCATGCCTCCTTTTGAATATGTACACCTTCGTCATGCGAGAGTCCCGGCTTGCTAATTGTTAGGAGGTACAGTTTGTCTTCATGTAATGATGAAATGATGACATAAAGAAATTATTAATAAATACAGAAATAAAAGCTGTCATACTATGATAGTATTACTATCAGTAGCTCATCTATAATGGTGCAGGGTGTGTGCCACACACCCTGTACCCATTTTTGTTTTAAACGTAACTATCCAATTCTCAGCACCGGCAACTTCAGCCCTACACAACAATATAAAATTGGAACCCGCGCTTCCTATTAGGGTAGCCAAATAGGCTGGACATCCTAAAAAGGCACTTCAATGTAGATTATGTCTTTGTTTCTTCTGCAGTATTGACCTTTTAGAAGCACATAGTTCGGTACTTGTTTCCTAGAACGGCCACAATCGTGAGGGATTGTGGCTCTTAATTAAGGGACACGATCCTCCCGATGTGGCCGATTTTTTACTAATTTTTCACTTTGATTGACAGAAATCGGGTCAATCGGTCGGTCGCGACCAATTAAAATCGGCCGCGATGCGACCGACCGATTGACCCGATTTTTCCATAGACTTCAATGTTAAAAAATCTTTTAACATTGAAATCGGTCGGTCTTGTGCCATTATAATGGCACAAGATGAGATGGACTTGATTAAGTCCATCTCACATAGGGAAAAATGATAAAAAAGGTGAAATGGGTCAATAGGACCCATTTCACATTTTTTATGTGCCCGCCATGACCCCACGATAGACGTGAACCCGAAGCGTGGCGAGCGCAGCGAGCCCGCGAGGGGCGGCGGTACGCGTCCTCCGACCTTTTCATTCCCCTACTATCCACTAGGGCGTGGAGTGAGAATATAATAGTGTGGCGAGCGCAGCGAGCCACCGAGCCCGAAGCGTGGCGAGCGCAGCGAGCCCCGCGAGGGGACGCGTATACCTGTGAAGTTATACGCGTCCCCTCGCGGGGCTCGCTGCGCTCGCCACGCTTCGGGCTCGGTGGCTCGCTGCGCTCGCCACACTATTATATTCTCACTCCACGCCCTAGTGGATAGTAGGGGAATGAAAAGGTCGGAGGACGCGTACCGCCGCCCCTCGCGGGCTCGCTGCGCTCGCCACGCTTCGGGTTCACGTCTATCGTGGGGTCTAGCCCACTTACTAACATTTGGGGGGGCAATTCCAAAAAATCGGGTGAAAAAAAATAAAAAATCGGGTAAAAAATCGGTCGATCGCATCGCATGCGACCAAATCGCATGCGATGCGACCGACCGATTTTTTATCTTCCGACCACAACGATCTAAATCGTTGTGGCCGTTCTAGGAAACAAGTACCCATAGTTCTGTTGGTTTACAGACCTCTGGAGCTACAACACCAATTTCAACATCTGTTCACTCCCCCCCTTGCAGGCGTTCACATGCAAACATCAGCCTACCAGTGGCCCTTACACCTCTCTAGGGGCCAATAAACAATGAGGACCTGTAGTTTGGCTAGCCAAACTGTGCAGTTTTCAAATGCTAGGTCCCTACTTAAAAAACATCAGGACAGGTGGTTGCGGTGCTAAACCAGATTGAAGGAGTCTCTGGCTACACAAAACAGCATCCATTTTTCCGCCATTTTGTGCAAGCTCATTGAAAGATCACAGGGAAAATGGACGCTGCACCACTTTCCCAAAAGACCTGTGTGTGCCAACTTTGCACGTATTTTCCTGGTGATTTATGAAGTGATGGAGGCCTACAATGGATCCATGTCACCAGCTGATTGTAGCAGGAGCAAAAGGTGGAAGTTAGGTAGAGCTGCATTTCACAGTGCTTGGAAGCAATCAGAGCTTTGGACCAACTCCCAGTCTGCAGCTGCCACAGCAGCAGCTCCTGATTGGCTGTTGGTCTGCGAGTTCGGACTGGCTTACGATCAACTCTGTGTTGGAAATGCCGCCGACGCTCTCTCTGCCTGGCTGCCCCCGGTGCTCCAGCAACCCGGGATGATCATTCTCACAGTTCCACCCTAATAGCAGCCTATGTGCACCTCATAGCAGTGTACCAATTATAGATGCACCACTGAATACCTCAGTATCATGTGAGGTGATGTGTTCGCTAACCTCTGCAAGCAGGAGAAATCATCGAATGATTTCTCCTGGCTTTGGCTTCCTCTGCAAATTGACAAAGACGGGGCGGGCGCTGACATCCTATGACGTCAGCTGCCTTCCCCCCCTTCCCCCCCTGGAGGCATCAACCCGCCTGTGTATAAATGGGAATGCCCAGCATTTTCTTGGGGATGACCATAAAATGCTGGGCCCACCACCCCAGTCCCCTCCCCCCCCCCCCCGGCGAGTGTGTATCTAGAGAAAGCTACTCATTACCAAACCCCCCATAATTGGAACAGGACTGAATTCACCCCATTTCAAATGGTACTGAATCGCCCCCAATGTCTGCTATGCTGAAAAATAGCAAAAAGGATTTGTTCTGCAGTATAAACTACATTGGAGTATTTTTGTATATTTTCCCCTCATGATGTAGCTACTTTACGTGTTACTTTTTGAAAGCTGATAGACCACATTTGCAAATCAAGAACTCACATAATACATTTCCAGCTGGGAAATGTACTTAATTGCTTTAAGGGCTAATGCTTAAGTCTGATTCATCACAGTTTCTCATTGTTAGAGTGTGTTATATGTTGGAGACTGTTTAGCAGCAGGAGAGAAAGTTGAAAGGTCCCATTGTTATGTTTACAACTGCAAATAGCATATCTGATGGAGCTAAAAGATATTATTTAATTCAACATGGATCCTGGACATTCTGTTCCAAGGCTTTATTAGGAGATGAAGAGCGCCATTCAACTAAGCGGCACTGAGATTTTCTTTGCAAACATTTGCTAGCTGGGAGCAATAGGGGAAACAAATGATCAATTTGAGGCGATGAGGAAGCATATTAATGAAGGATGTATGCAAATGTGATGTAATAGACCCAACATACATTAAGTTCATGGTAAAAAGAAATGATCTCCAGATGGCACAATGATTGTAATTCACGTCACTACTTTATAAACTGTCACATTTATTTAAAAAAAAAGTCAGTTTACGTATATAATTTTGCCCTTGATACATTTGTATTAAATCAGTTTCTCTATAGTGTAAAAAAGCAAGGGCAATACACCATGGTTGGAATGTAATAGGATGTGAGATTCAGAAAGTGAGAGAATTTTTTAGAGTTTTCCATTTTTTTTAAAGAGGCAATCATTTACTCTGCAAAACCAGGTTGATTTTGACATGCAAATGATTGCCGCTGCAAAAAATGCGAAAACTCTCCCCAAATCTCTTACTTTCTGATTCTAACACCCTATTACATATGGCCCTATGTTAGATGGTGAATAAAATATTCCAGCATGTTCTAAACGGCAGCATCCCAGCAGTCAAGATGCCCGCGGCGTTCAGTATAGTGACGCTAGCAACCCGACTGCCTTCAGAAGACTGGTGCTGAATATCCGAACTGATCTCGGATGCCGACAGCTGGCATCCCAATTGTATGCAGAGTTCACTAGTTTGTGGCTAGGGAAAGGGGGTTGGGTTTAAAAACTAGTGGGTGACTTAGACACATGTGGTGGACTTAGACACATGTGGGGGACTTAGACACATGTGGGGGACTTAGACATCTCCTCCAGAATATTACATATGTTTAAACTGCAGAATCACTGTATGCATCATATCATGTGTTCCGTATAGTAAGCCAAAATAAGGATACACAATTACAAATTGTATAGACCACATTTTATGATGGTTATTTGTAAATGACATATCAAATTTCATTTACATTTCAGTATGGTTAGACATACAATATAAAGCTAACCCTACTGTAATTGCTTTTGGAGCTGTTCAAATGAAAGAAGAGAGTTGGTGAGAACATATTCAGTCGGACAGTGTTCCTCAAAACCAGCCTCATAATCAGGGCCGCCAAGAGGTATTCCAGGCCCCGGTAAAATTTTGGAGGCGTGGCCACCTCCCGTGATTAAGCCATGCCCCCAAAATGTTTAAGGTGGGTGAAAAAACACTTTAAATTCGAGGGTGGAGTGCTACAGTAGATCTGGGATTGAAATCTGAGACTCATATTCACTGTTTGTTCAAATTTGAAGTTCGGTGTACTGATTTGTTGATCTTTATTGTATACAATCTGCTAGCACTGCAGAACACCGTTCAAATTCAAGAGTCACCGTCCCCAGTTTAAAATGTGAGCTTTGTCCCTTTTTTTTTCTTGTTAATCAATATAAAATATAATAAATTCAAGCCTATATTTATTTTTTGTATCAATTTGAATAAACTATTTAAGACACATGAAAAACGCAATTCAACTCAAGTCGACCTTTCATCACTGTTGACATTGAGCATGTCAGCCATCTTCTGTTAATCTGCTGTCAGCATAATGACTGTTGACCTAAACATTGTCTGTGGGCTATGCCACACCAAGTTAGCAGCTACCGGAATGCATATCTGTTTGTGCCCAGAAAGTTATTCTACCATAACTTTCATATACTGTACTTTAACACTTTTATATGAAAGTTGCAATTACAACTTTCCGACGAGTGAGATAATTACCAGGCCACAGGACCTTCTTATATCAGTATAACTCCCCAACAGGTGGATGAATAGGCCAATGTGTAGGAAGTCCAGGAAGCTCAAGTAAAGATGAAACCAAAAAATTTGATCAGACATTTTTGGTGCATTAGAGAATTTGACCACAATGAGACTAAATAAAAAATGAATCTACTAAACAATATACAGTACACGAAACATCGGCACTGAACTTTCCTAGTTTTGGGGTGCACTATGGCTTGTAATTTATATTGTAAATATAAATTGCAGGGGCTCTGAACTCACTGAATTAACTAATATTAATAATCAGTGGAGATTTATTCCATTTAGTTCATGTATTGATCAATGCATTTAAGCCTGCAGCCCCCTTCAAGTTTTATGATATATATATATATATATATATATATATATATATATATATATATATATAACCATCATAAGGCAAGAGTGCCACGTCTTTCTGGACATATAAAACATATATAAATAATTTTCTGGGTTCGCTACCTCATCTACTTTTAAGTCGTATCATCAGATAGTTTTTCCTTTGCATGGCCCTTGGATGTTTGTTGATTTTATTTGATCCCAGTGCTACAAATATAAATAAATCTGCCTGATGATCTGCACACGGCTGCCTTTTCTTTGGAGATTCCGTCTTTGATTTGCAATGCATCTAGTAAAACTTATAGAAGGGCATGAACTGGTTAGTGAACAAACCCTGCAATAATGTGCATTATGTTTTATCTTACATTCCTATAGAATCAGTGTCCACATCCTTTTAATCTTTAAACACGCTTTGGCAATTTAGATAGTGGGTCAGGCTACCCATGAATTATGAAATTTGGTCCAATAACAGAATTTGCATATTTATTCATGGTGTATAATTATGCAGATTGTGTCATTACTCTGTGACTAAGGCTTACAGTGCTCTGGAATTGCCAATGTCACCCTCTATTTCAATAGTGCGATTGAGAATGGTCCTATTTCTGCCTAAATTTATTTTTTGTTTTTTAAAGTATTGTGTATAGTATATTAGTTTTCTATGTTGTTATATTAGCAAGGGTATGGATGCTAAATACTGCATTCTACAGATTTGTATTCAATGTTTACAGCTTGTATAGAAGTACAGACGTAGAAAAACAATAGTAAACATGGGATTATACCAATAAAATATTGCCTTTCAACTGGTTACAAATAAAACCAAATCCAGAACTGCAGCAGAATTCACCAAATGGGCTCAATTACCCTTGGCTTACATAGGCAGATGCTACCTTTATAAAATGATTTCCTTTCCCCCGGTTCCTTTATGTCCTGCAGATGCTCCCAATTATCCCACCCAAAAAAGACATTGCCAGATTTAACAAAGATCTCACAAAATTTCTGTTGTCCGGTATACGACCAAGGATGTCTTTGTTCAAGATGCATCGAAAAAGGAAACTGGGGGGACTTAATCTACCTTGCCTTAGAACGTATGCCATAGCAGCCAATTATCGAATTAGACTGGATTACAGGCACTAACACATTTGCTAATTTCTCTGAGGAACAGAGTTTTATTCCTGATGTCCATCTAACATCTCTATTACATATGGCCCCCCAAGCTCTTTTAGACTTGGTGAGGGACAATGTCCTCCTTAATACCACGTGTATGGCGTGGAGACTAGCTAGCTCTTCTATGAAAGCTTCTAAACATACAGTACATCCATTTTTCTCCCTTTATGTGATCACCTTAATTATCCTCATAATACAATTTACAAATGTTTTTAGATCATGCTATGTAGGGGGTCTCAAATAGGGAGCTCATCTTTTGGCTGTAGATTCTTTAACTCCTTTAACCTACACAGGATTACGAGATAAATACCCCCATCTCCAGATAACACAGTTTGCTTACATACAAGTAAGGAGTTATGCCCAATCTGTATTAACACACTCACGAACAGATAACGCATTGTGCACTTTGGACAGAATCTCACATGTAAGGTTAGATAGGCCCCTTTCGAATTATCATATATATATGATCTCTGTCGCTCGTGCTTATCGACACACCAAACTCCAAGTGGCATGTTAAAATGGCAGATGGACAAAATCCTGGTGTCTACCTCCTACAGAGATGGACCAGTAGCTCTTACATTCTGTAGATCTTATTTTACGCCAAGACTTAAGCACCTTATTGGGGTGGCTCCTGACGCTGCCCGTTATAAATGTGGAAATCCTAAGGCAGACCTTGTCCACTGCATGTGGTCTTGCTGTTGTACAATCTCTCTGGTCCAAGCTCCAGGACTATATAAAGTTGGTTCTGAACATAGATTTTGGGGCATATATTCCTCTGACGATTGGAAGAAACGTACACCTAGTATTAGTCTAATACTTATAAAACTATTTAAAACTATTTAAAAAACTATCCTATCCCAAAGGATCTCCCTAGATCCCTCCCCCATGTGCTTGGTCCTCCTTTGAATATTCCAATTAAATACGATGGAATAGACAGAAGCATCACTTCACCGCAAAGGTTTTTTAACATATGGATGCCATACAGTATGTCTGAACTTTGTTGCCCCCTTTGAAAGCAGCACTCAAAAACTCCTTCTCAAACACCTCATGGTACCTTCTAGAATCGTTAAGCAACAATCCTCCTTTCTAACATATAATTACTATTGTTAGTTATGTCGAGCCCCTACTATATTAAGTCACCGGTGTTAGGTTAACAATGAATAGAATACCGGCACTTGTTATTGGCCATATCATGTCTACTGGATTTTATTTTATCGTTTGATCATAATATTTCTGGTTTGTATTGATTCTTTTCCTGTCAATAAAAACTTTTGAAAAAAAGCCAAGTGTAGCAGGCAGATAAACCGTTAAATGTGTTACACTGAAACAGTGGAAGGTGTTATTTTTCCCAAACACAATAACTATTCAAATTCAAAATAAATAAATATTCCCTTTTTTACTGTATGTTGAATGAGGCAGAAGTGACTTGTAATCAAAAGGAAGAATTGTGCCATTGTGTACACTACAGTAAATAACAATAATACAGTCTGAGCTTTATTACCTAAATCAGTTGGTATGATAAACGTAGATGTAATGACTGTCAATTTTATATTGTAGATATTATTTTAAGAATCAGTTGAAGCTTTTTCCACACTATGCTACGCCTATTGTGTCACATTCCAATAACACACAATCCCTGTGTACAAATGTGCAGCTGTGAATTCATCTGCGTTCAGTACGGATATGGTCATTAGGTGGACACCTATCAGGTTGACATGCATTATGTTGACCGCTAAAGGTCGACATGCCTAATGTCAACACATGGAATAGTTCGACATACCTGCGGTCGAAGGTCGACACAAGCATTAGCTCGACAATGGCAAGGTCGACAGTCAAAAGGTCAACATTATTTTTTAACTTTTTTTTTAGCTGGCATGTGCCGACAGGCAGTATTTCATGCCCTACCATCCACTATGGCGTCGGAGAATAAAATAGCACATGGCGAGCTTAGCGAGCCATGTGAGGGGACGGGGGACACTTAGATGGTGTCCATGTTGACTATGTCAACATTTGGGACAAAAAAAGGTGAAAAACTCATGTTGACCTTTTGACTGTCGACCTTGCAATTGTCGCCCTAATGCTTGTGTTGACCTTCCAACCATGTTGACCTTAGGCGTGTCGACCTAATATATGTCAACCTTGAGTGGTCGACCGAATGCATGTAGACCTAATATTGGTCAGTACATCTCTGAATAAGGGCTGTAATAGAAGAACCACAGCCCTCAGCCATATTTTTACAAATTTACTTAAAAATAAATAATAAAGAATCCCTTGCCTGTGCATGTTCTAGTACTGTGTATTATCTGAAAATACATATTAAAAACGACTCTATGATCCATCCAAATCAAGATAGTCTTTGTATTGTATGGTGGACACTATGATGATCTCTGGGTTATATGGTGTATATGGTGCCTATTAGCACAGTGTGCTTGACACTGCCTAGAATGCTATCTTTATTGTATGGGTTCCTTAAAAAAATCATATGGTACACCTTAAAATGCTCTCTGTATGGTATATACTGCAGGTCACCAGCATCCTGTATGTATTGTATGCAACTAGGATGCTCTATGCTTTAAGTAGAGTTAAGCAGAGGCAATGGAGGGAATTTCAAAAGCCGGGATCTTGCTACTAATTCTGCTACTTGCGGGACAGAAAACGCTGCAGAAATTACTGTGCCTTTTCTCCCTCACCTCCACAGCAAATCTGATATTTACTAATATTGTTCATTTTATGAAGTATCATCAGGACTTGCTATGGCAACCCAGCAGGACCCCCCTGAGGACTAATTAAGAAATTGCAAGTTTCCAATTAGATTAATTAGTCAGTAATGAATCACTTTCTGAAGCGGTGACTTCTGCATCCAGCATTGGCACCCAGGTTTTCTGCAGCAGTGGCAAGTGCAAACTGTGTTAGGGTGTTAAAGTATGTGTGTTTGCATGAGTGTATGTGTATGACCTTCCTCCCCATGTAAGTGTATCCCCCCCCCCCCTTTCCTTCAGAGGCAGTGGCTGCAAGAGCTGCATCTTCCAGTAGCCCATGAGCCTCCTGGCAACCCCCAATAGTCCCAGCAGCCCTCTCCCCAGTGGGAAGATGAGTGTGAGACCACTTGGAACCATGGAGACTACTGGAGAGATCAGTACCTTTTCTTAATTTAAATTTACATGCCACTGGGTTTCCAGAGCTGAAAACCCTGTAACCATTTTTTAAATTCAATACTGTGGGTATTGGAGCGCAAATACCTGCTGTATTGCAAAATTTGGTGTGAGGTTTTATACCTCACTGTCCCGAACTCCCAATTGAATTCCCACAACATGCTTTTAAAAAAAATTGCTTGGGAACATTTAAACCCATCTACTTTTGTTTTGAACCCAGCTATACTTGGTCTGTCCTACATAAATAAGCCACTTTTATAATTTTAAGTTTCCAATCCATTCCTAGCACTAGCATAAAGTGTTATTATTAGAAGAAGAGAATGTACAAAATAAATTACTAATGCAAAATATGTATTCATCGTATACTACTTCCACCAATAAAATATATATTTTCCTCAATTATAAGGTTCCTTAAAGAACAATTAATGTACACATGACCTAATACGGAACTCACCCTCTTTCCCAGCTCATTGGGACTTGAGCATTTACAGGGTTGAGCCTAGTGCATTGAGCGACACTGAGAGCTGTCTGACACTCTACTATATACCTGTCTCCTGTTATTTGCATTTAAACACCTATAACATTATTGAAAAATGATCTTTTATTTGCAAGTACTATTTTGACTCACTTGACGCCCATATTAATTACCACTACATCTTAAGCTTTGGATATCAAATTATCAGTGTTAATGAAGTATATTTTGGAGCGGAGTTGCCTATTGGATGAACTTTCATGTGTAGAAAGTTTGATATGATATTTTATTGATAAAATTTATGTTTTTATTCTAAATAATTTTATTGTTCTGATCTTTCCATGTTCATAATTAAACATTTTTTATATTTTTCATATATTTAAGTTTAATGATTTTCGCGCCCCCTTTGTGTATTTACAATATAAACTCTATAATCTCAGCAAATACAGTTTTGCTGAAGTTTGCTTATTCCTATATTATGGTGGCATTGTGGGGATGATTCAGGTTGGTTTACAAAAGCAAACTCCTTCCTTAATGGACAAAACCATGTGCAGAGAGAGTTAGATTTGGGTTTGTACTTCATGGTGATATATACTGTATATATATATATATATATATATATATATATATATATATATATATATATATATATATATATATATATATATATATATATATGTGTGTGTGTGTGTGTGTGTGTGTGTGTGTACAAATAAAGCAGCCAGTATTACTTATTACTTCTTATTGCTCAGAAACAAAATAGCTCACCCAAATCTAACTTTCTCTGCATGTGTTGCATCTGCCCCACCTGCAGTGCACATGGTTATGTCCATTAGAGATAGAATTTGCTTTTGCGAGTGAACCAGAATTAGGCCCAATGTAACATTCAGATAACTAAACCTTTCTTGACTTGAATTACCCATGACCTACATGAAAAAGATGGGAAATGTGCTAAATCAAAACACAGGAAATAAAGTTAGTTGATAGCCAGCAGTTTTTCATTTCTTATTTCCCCTAAGGAAGAAGCCTCATCAGCATGCCATCTTGGTTTACACTCCACTTAAAATAACTTTTTCCTGACCTAGCTCTCATAGGATTTATACAGCTGAAAGCATGTACAGTATTTATAAAGACACAATTAATAGTTTGCAATGTTTGAAATGAACCTACTCAGAAACCTCTGCCACATATTGTTATGTTTCAATGAACTTGAGTAAAGTTCATTGAAACATAACAATAACTGGGTGTTAGGTCTGTCATCCTACTTACTGAATGGTGTGTTATTGTCAAAGAGAAATAGGTACTGTTTGTTCCAGTCTTCCGAATTCTCTACATAACATAGTTGCCTACCCTCCTGCATTCTGCAGGAGACTCCCGGAAATAGCAGCAATCTCCCTCTCACCCTCATTAGTCTACCAATCTCCCTCATTTCACCTAGCCCACATTACACTTTTTTGGGAAAAAGGAATGGGACATAGATACATTGACATTGAATCATCAGCATAATTTCCTAGCACTTTACCAAGTATAGTAGCTCTAACTAACTGCTTTGGGGCTCATCTACATTTGTATATAAGTCATTATAAAAGATTCCTCTCAGATGTAGCAGTACACACCCAAGCTTCTAGGTGCCACATTCACAATCTCTTTACACAATCTCTCCATATACAGAACTAGACACGCCCTTTGGGTAGAGCATGACATGCCCCCTCAATGGGGCGATGTACAAAAGTCTACTACCAACTATAATCTCCCTGAAAACTAGTTTTCAAAAGTAGACAAGTATGCATTATGTTACTTAAATGGAAAAATGGGGCACATGTAGCTGTGACCAAAAATAAGTTATGTACTGTACGCATACACTACAGTTACAGCTAGAATCTAATTATTATGAGTTGCAGAATACTAAGTACACTGGCCTAGTATTTTGTGTTAATGTAACTAGTTAAAAGCCCATCAAAATGATGGCTTCTGCAATGTACTTTCATTTTGTGCTGTGAGAGTTTTTAGTTTAAGCTGTGACAGTATGCAGCCCACAAACTCTCCACCTCACCCCTAGCCCTATTTGCTCCTACCTCAAGTGGACTCTAGTGGTCAGGGGCAGTAGTTCACCTCATAGAGGTGAGGAGTAGTTAGCCTTTTATGTATTTTGAGTGCGGATTCCTTGGATATTTATATATATATATATATATATATATATATATATATATATATATATACATACTGTATATATATATATATATATATATATATCTATATCTATAGCTATATATCTAGTGTGTACAGGGCAGCAATGAGCAGTCAGCACTGCTGCATGCTCCCGCATCATAGTGTGTATGCACTGAGCGGCTTTCCCCCCAGCGATGACAACGATCATCACTGTCCATACACTGGGCAAAATCGCCTAGTGTGTATGGACCTTAATGGTATTTTTTAATAAAATGTATTGTATTCTGAATATAACCAGATATAATTTGGGTATACTGTAGCACAAAAATATAAATAATATTGATAGTGGAACATGGCAAGTGCAATCAATGAAAATGGTCTCAGCACAGAGAAAACCCTTAAAGGCATCAAAGAAGGATAACAATTAAATGTTTGTAATAATTGTGTTCCTTCAGTGGACGGCAGCTAGAGTAGTAGAACTTTTAATGCACATATTAATTATTAATTTCACACAGACAATAGCATACAGAATTAAAACATTTATGGCGTAAGTTACCAAAAGTTGAAAATGATATTGTGCTGAGCCAAAGCAGGCAGTAGTAACAACTCTATATAAATGATCTGAGACAGGCACTTGTAATCGTATAGCCTCACTATGATTAATTGTTATGAAATGTGATATTTACTGTAGCAATGTTGTAGGCAGGGGCGGAACTACCATTAGTGTAGCACGTGCAGTGCATCTGGGCCCTGAGGACTAAGGGGCCCTTGGCTGCCCCAGTCACCCTCTTCCTCTCACCCACTATTTTTCCTATTACTCTTTGCCTCTAACTGTCACCCACTGCAATTTTGTATATTGTGAATTGAGTTTGGGTGGTGGAGAGGTGCCCAAATTTTGAATCAAAATGTAACTGCAGTTTAGATGTATTAGCTGTCCTTATGCTCGGTGCACACTAGATGATTCCCATGGGAAAACAATATTGACTGCACACACTGCAGGATATCAGTCATTGACGTAACCTGTCACCAGCTCCCTACATGCAGTAACTGACGATATTGTCAGATTGAGCTGTATGTACCAGACAACAGGGGGGTCATTAATGTCCCCCTGCCGCACGCATAACTGATATTGCATAATTGATATTGCCTCTACACACTGGATGATATATAATATATACACACGATATCATCGACGATATTGTCCATATTGTTGATATGTTGATCGCCCAGTGTGTACCCAGCTTTTAATGAGGTTCTGCTCAATCTGTTCGAGCATAGAGTGCAGTTCTATTGTGAGAGCTGCAGTTCTCACTTTACTCCATATAAGACTGAGCGGTTCATTTAAAGTAAATGTGCACTTTTGAAGGCACACTGTCCTTGTTGGACTGTAACCTTATATTTGTAATCCTGAGCTCTCAGTGAGTACGCAGGAAATGTCCCACCGGATGGAAACTGTATTGATTCTTTCTTGATCAATCAGTGGTTGACATTAGAGCACATTATTCCTGTACTCCCGGTCACGCCAATGTAACTAGAATGTGGCAGGCAGTGATTTTATATGTGCTATACTGATGTACAGTATCTGGAGGACTTGTCCTGATCTATCAATATGTGGTGATAACAACGATTTTCTATCACTGTTTATCGCAACTATAAAAAAAACATGTTATCACCAATCATGTTACCCTGAAAGTAACACCAGAGCAGGTCAGCGATCATCAGCTGCCTGCCTCTACTTATTGCAATGATGTGTGGCGAGGCACCAGCCAGTATCAGAGACAGATTACACACACATACAGTGTATGATTTATTGCTGGATTATAATTATAAAAAGATGATATTTAAGTTATAAATATTATTTGAATCATTTTTGTAGTCTACCACATGAAAAGCCTTAATTTGTCCCTCTGTACCTTTCTCTGTAGGAGCCCTGACAGGCTCAGCGCTGCCTCTGATTAAAAACCCTCCCATGACGAGGCCGCTGCTGCTGCTGTCCTCCATGGGCCTGAGAAGCATATGATGATCTCCACCAAGCAGAGCTCAGCACACACCTCTATGCCTCTAACCTCTTGTGCAAAGTCTCATGGGACTTAGTCAACTCCCAGAAATATACTGCACACTTGTGTAGTCAGTGTGCCTTGGCTCCCAATGTGCAGCACCATTAATCATTGTCACATTGGCAGATAGGTGAAGATGCAGCACTACCCCACTCCCATACACAAAACCTTTAACTTAAAAAAAAAAATGACTGATTTACCCCCTGAGCCCCCCTTAATCTGGCCATGGGGTGAAGCACTGGAGAGCACACCACTGAGGAGCTAAAATGAAGATGGACACTAAAAGGTCCTTACTGGCATCTCCTTTGATAATTCATACAAGTGAGAGAGCGGGGTTTGCCAAGGCAGGAAAGCCAAACCCACCCATCCTGTCTCAGCAGATTTGCAGGGAGGGGGCAGATGGAAGAGCTGACAGCTGCTGTTAACAGAGAGCTCAGTGGCATGTCAGCACGGCGGGGGAGCCGCCTCTCATTAAGAAAGGAGCCTCATGCCGCTCAAGAGCCACAGGTTGGCCACCCCTGCTTTAAACGCATGCTAATGACCAGTCATAACTTTTGTATATCATTAACAATGTGCATTCACTGTGGTCATTAGCAATGTCATTTGCCGCCTGTACATGTAGCTCAATCTCAAGATATTGCCAACAGCATGGGGAAGCCATTGCCAGAAATACACAGTGAAAGCACAGTACATCCTTTGTATATGTGCTGCATGCAAAAGTGAAACGATTTACATTGAGGAGCCACAGCAGTGTTTTCTGGCCTCAGAATGTAAAGGTGATCTGGGTATACTAATATGCTACTACTAAAGTTACTATATTAGTTTGTATACAAGTGGGAGCAACATTATGATGTCTGCTTTGAAGCTAGTCTTTCTGTATGGCTCTGTATATCCTGTACTTAGCTAATATACAATAGGGTGCAATTCTAAGATGTGATTCTGAGCAGGGCTGCTAGATGAAAGTGGGTACAGGATGCCAGGGCCAAAGCTTCTGTAGGGGCATGGACATGCCATGAATGTGTAACCATGACTCATGTGATGTAATGTGCATACTGATCATTGGTAGGTTCTGAAAGCGGAACTCTAGTGGCCATGTCCCGTCAACACCAGGGCTCACTGGAGGTCCAAGCAAACCTGGTTTTAAGGCCAATTCTACAAGGAAAAACGCCTCTTGTGCTAACCAGAAAACTAACATGAAACTTCATTTAATGTTTGATGTTTCTGAAATATAGGAACATACAGTAGCACCACGGGTGAGATTCAATAGGATGAGAGATTCAGAAAGGGAGAGATTTGGGAAGAAATATCCAGGTTTTTTTTTAAAGCGGCAATCATTTAAACGGCAAAACCAGTGTGATTTTGCCGTGTAAATGATTGCCGCTTTAAAAAACTGGAGATTTCTTCCCAAATCTCTCACTTTCTGAATCTCTCATCCTATTAAATCTCACCCCACATGTCTAATTCCTTCCATTAACCTCTTATAATGTACTTTCCTTCTACCCACATACATTCCTGTAATAACTATTACACCGTTAGTTGCTTTCATATAACTGTTAATGCAAAAGATGAATGTTTTATCTTGTGAGAAAAATCATCTCTATCATGCTGCATTGCATTTGGTAAGCGCCTAACACAACCCTCTCTGAAGCCTGTTGGTTTCTGCCGTTATATGTTTCAAGTGTTGGTACTTCACATCCAACATCTTTCAGTTCTGCATCAACTCTACATATTCACCCACAACAAAATCAAAGCATTTGCTCCATCTGAGCACAGATAACCTTGTTTGCTATGAAACAAGGAATAATATCATACTTCCATATATAGGGACATAAAAGCAGAATTACTAACATCACAGGACATGCAGGGAGCGCTATCATATGTAAATGCATTACACTGATACTTGGTAGTATTAGAGATTTGGGAGTGGGTGAAAGATAATTCTAAAGTTGATGTACAGTAAAAGCCAATTCTTGTTTGGATGTTAAAATTTCACAAAACATAAGAAATAAAAAATATACACTTATTTTTAAGCATATGGTCAGTTGTTTGATTATTTTCAGCATAGTAATATTTGTTAAATGTTAATAAGTTAGTACAACTGTCAGTTTGCATCTACCGTGTAATGTTCATTAAGTAGATTAATATTCCCCATATATACTTCTGGGCAGAAATGAATGACCTAGCGTTAAAACTGGTCCAGCTGCTCCAGTGCAGAAGGAGTTACTGTAAGTCACTGCTTCACCAGGTCACAGTCTGTATATACAGTAAATTAACCTGTTGTTGTAAGCCCAAGCCTGGTCTGTCAGTGCAGGGTTCAAGTGTAAACCAGGGTTGCCTACCGTCCCAGAATGGCCGGGAGGGTCCTGGAAATGGGGTCCCCCTCCTGGTCCCCCCCAGGGGAGCAACCCTTCCGCATAACCCCCCCATATCCTATGAATCGCCCCTCGACCACAACATTTTATCCCCCACCCCGCGCCGCCGTGCAATGCCTGAAATACCGGCATTGCACGGCGGGGGTGTGGCTAAAATGACACAATTACCATAGGAACACCCCCTCCCCCCCAACAGGATAACCCATCTGTGGCTTCACCCCCAAGCTGGCTCTTTTTCCTCCCGGCCATGGCCCCATTCCCCTGTCTAACAGAGCTGGCTGCCCTCTAGTATGGTGTAAACTGGCCGCACTGGTCCACGATGCCATGTGTCTTTTTAGTAGGCATGTGAAGATCCGGATTTACCCAGATTTATCCGGATCTCAAAACGGGATCTTATTGGCTATCAGTTGTCGCATGGTTTGGCTCCAAAACATGTAACCGTCGGATAGCTAATAAGATCCCAGTTTGAGAACCAGGTAAATCTGGATCTATCTGCACAGGATGCCAGCGCCCACACCAATTTCAGCCATCGTCCCGGATAAAAGTACATATAGACTTAATTTTATCCAAGAAGAATAGAGAAATCATCCGATGGTGAGCGACCATCGAATGATTTTCTCCTCCTAGGGAACACATCCCATCACATGCTTGTGCGGGGATTCGATTGGCAGGAGTGCGTTAATCGGGCGGTGTTTACCTGCTCGCTAGGCAGTGAATATACGCAGCCTAGCAAGCAGGTCTGAATCAGGCCCTTAATAAGTATGCTTGGAAAGGTTGATTAATGGCATCACAGTGCTTATTGTTAAAGGTTTTACAATGTAATATTTATTTAAAATTTGCACCATATGCTACTACAGTGTCTCCTACTTCATTAAAATCAGCTGGCTAAAGATAAAAGGCCATTAAACTAATGGTGGTGATGTATCCAATTTTGTCTTTTTATGCTTTCATTGAAATAAATGGAATGGAGTTAATTCTACATTCATTACAGTCCTGACGGCAGCTCTGAAGTGCTATGCATTTGCACAAGAGAACAAGCGGAGTAGAATGATTTTCAGGAGCTTAGTCCTGTAGTGCCGGCATTAACAAGCATTTTCATACTTCATTCTGGAAAGTGTCCATTAAAATACAAGATTGCTGTTTGCATGCACTTTAGAAGACGTATGGATTTTATTATCTACTTCTCTATAAATGAGTTTAGGGATTTCTCTGTATAAAATAAGATTATAGCACCTTGTGGATACTATTTGAAAACAAAAAACAGAACATTTTCTGTATGAAACAAAATGCAAGTATGTTATTCTGTACCGACCTTTATCTCATAGAGGGCGAGATGACTAAGCCTTGAAAAGCGGTACAATGGAGAGTGATAAACCACCAACCAATCAGCTCTCACCTGTCATTTTTCAAACCCAGTCTGTGACATGGGTTAGCAGCTGATTGGCTGGTGGTTTTTCACTCTATATTTGATCACTTTTCAAGCTTAGTACATCCGGCCGAGAATCATTTCTTGTAGTACTATTCAACATCAAACTTCATCTCTCTTCTGATCTTGTACCTTCTCAACAGTCTTCTGTAACCGACTGTCTCTTTGCTGTTTTAACATGGATGTACCAATGCTACCCAAATCTCAACATGTCCAAAACAGAGTTTTCACTTTTTGTCTGGCCTCTAAAGCTCACTATCTTCCTGTCACCCCTTACTCTGCCCTCTGTCGCCAGCTTTAAAATATGGAATGATTAATTCCTTTTTGTTACTCAAATACAACAAATATGTGTCAGTTATGTCATCTCCCAATTACTGCAACTTAATCCTATTTGTTGTCATCCTCCCCCATTTAATTCATTTTCAATATTCTCTAAACCTTTTAGCAACAATGAACCTCATCCATCAAAGTTCCCTAGGGAAAGCACCACTGTGACAATCTCTATACTGACTCTTTATATCTTCCATAACCTAGTTAGTATTCTCATCTGCACAATCCAGTTATCTCACCACCAGTTATCTCACACAATCCAAGTCTCACCACTTCTTGCTCCAACCTCCCAGACTCCTCTCCTGCCACGATCTGCAGTACCTATGAAACTTCCTTTATGCCTGATCAGGCTCTTCCCTGTGAGAGCCTACCTTATGAACAGGGTCCTTCACACACTTTGTTTTCATATCTCCTCTGGGGTAGGGACATATGTGAATGGCCATATATTCTGTGTAATATGAGTGTTACGGTCATGAGTGTGCTATATTAATAACTGATAATAAATATAATAATAAACAATGCCAAATAATAAACAATTTGCACATTTCAGCCGTGCACTGCCCAGCCTCTCTAATCCACCATGTTCTCACTGCTTTCTCTTGGCTAAGGTCTCTCCTACCCAGTTCACTTCTGCACAGTGTTGGCGTGGGACATGAAGGGACCACCGGGAGGGGTACAGTGCTAGGGGATAAGTTTAGGGGTGTGTTCTGCCTCAAAAGGAGGTGTGGCATGGCCAGCCACTACAGTTGATTGGTTTACCATTAGTGAGTGCAAGTTACCGGCACCTTGATAAATACTGTATATAGAGTAAATACTGCTAGTGAATGCACAATTATATGCCAGATTCATAACAGCAATGCACTGCAGAAAATACTCCATTTTACTGTGCATTATAAGGTAGCATATGTATTATGTATAATTCAAGTGCACACTAGTCTGGAACCTGATCTTTAGAGGAGGTGGACCCCCAGGCATTGGGACCTACCGGTGTGGTTTCCCCTTTGCCCCTGTGCCAGTCCAACCCTGCTTGTGCACACCCCTTTCTCACAGCAAGTATTTCCTAGTATATATTATGTGTGATTCAGTGATTGGCATATACAGTATGTTGATTAGCATATATGTGGCCAAACAGTGACAGAGTTTACTTCAGGTTGCTATTTGCACCACCAGTAATAAATGATAACCTGTAGGTGAAAAGTCGGTCTCTTGCCTCCCATGTAAGCTATAGACCGTCAGATAAATGCGGCTTTATTATTACTTCTACGCTTGTAAAGGTAAATCATATTTCTCTGGTATTATTGAAGAATATTGTTGCAGAGCCCATAGAACCTTCAAAAATACACTAAATATATTCTGTTTCTTTCCACATATCGCCTAATGATACCATTAGCAGACTTTACTGCACCTCACAGAGAACAGAGGTGTCTGCCAGCACTGGCAAAACCTCCTGCGGCTGAGAGTAGTAACAATGTACTTGGTGGTTTATAAAAAAAAAAAAAAATACTACTAACGGAAAACAATTGGAGGGGAAAAATGTGCAAAACATTTTGTCGGTAATTAATATTTACAATATGAAGTGTATTTGAAGCACTCTAATGATTAAGCCTGTGTTTAAAATTTCTGACAATGCTATTAGGCTGTGGAGAAAATGATTCATGTAATGTATTAATATATCTTGCATGTAAGCAGCAACCTGCCTAAAATTGTAAAACATAATGACTAAACAGTACATGAAAGCGGGTTTAATGCATTTCTCAGCCAATCCCCCTGGGCAGTTCCTTCACTATTTTCTAATAAAGCAGTTTGGCGCAGGATGGAAATGAGCCTCCGTAGGGCCTTTGTTCATCAAAGTAAAAAAAAAAAAGTTTGATATTTGAATTTCTGTCCTGCAAGCTCTGAGTCTTTATTATTCTTTATCACCAGCAAAGTGATACTGTAACATAGTGCTTTTCTTCAGGGAGAACTTCATCTTGACATGCAGGATAAAAGCAAGAGGCTTCATCTAGCTAGGCGTTTATTTGGGAGGGAAGAATTATCTGTCACAAGGGGAGCTATTATTCAACAAAATGATCATTCTATGTTATTCTATCTACATGACTCAGGGAAATATCGAAACAAAACTTGGCTTGATAAATGAGCTTTATACAGCAAGACAAACCTGTGGCTCACCAACAGCTGGGGAACTAAAATTCCCAGCATGCTAAGCGAGCTCTGATCTGTGACTATATTGATATCATTTGCTATTGGCATGGACTTTTTTCACATTTGTCTTCATTTGGGAGCTGAAGGCATTCAGTTTACCTGTGTTTTATATAAATGAGGCAGCGCGTCTTTTCTCAATGCTAGAAATGTAGGGGGAGTGTGCTCCTTTTGTAAACTGCTTGTGACAGGTATAAAATGGAGGAGAAACTGATATGCTTATTGTGCTGCAATGGCAGGGGCAACTTGGTAATACATACAGTAATAGCTTTTAGGCTTGAGTGAAATATGGTACTTGGAGCAATTGATTTCTGTTCAACTTCTAATGAAAGATTGAAAAAATGTTGAGTCCAAGCAGAATGTAATATTTTATAGATGTCTTTATGTTGTACAAGTCCTTTCGGTTGATATTGGGTCTGCATCCATAGTCTTTACTGTCTTTTTATCTTTACTGGCCTGTTGAATGAATCCCCAGTCACCAACACCCCAAGGGAGCCAAGAAGGACATACTGGGTCATATGCTTGGTACTATAATATTGCCTATCCACCTGCAGGGATGCTATAACCTCAAATCACAGACTCCCAGCAAGTGGGAAGGGTGTATTGACTTCGAAAACTCCAATACACTCACTGTTCCAACAAGTAGGGCAGACTATCATAAGTTCTACCATTGATAGTTTCTAACCATTGGTGGGAAAGCATTGATGATTTACTCCTGCACATGCTCAGACCGCTGACTTGTACTGCAATTTATAATTGAACATCCTGATGTCAAGGTTCACTTTCAGTGGTCCCCTATTAATGTGAAAACTAGTTACTATTGCCATAAAGACTTCACTAAGTGAATCCCGACCGACAAAATCCCGACAAGGGGGGACGTGGATCGACCCCCCTTGCGGGCTCGCTGCACTCGCCACGCAGCGGGTCCGGTGCCTCGTTACGCTCAGCACGCTAATTTATTCTCCCTCTATGGGTGTCGTGGACACCCACGGAGGGAGAAAGCGTTGGGATTTCGTCGGTCGGGATTCCAGCGTCAGGATTTTGAAAGCCGGGATTCTGACCGCCGGGAAATTAACCGCATCCCGTTTGCAGGTACCATGACTGCATGAAGAATGTGTACCCAGCTAGACTCTTGATCTATCTAAACAGAAATCTAGAATTTAATGAAAAGAACACACTGTACTGTACTCTAAAAATAATTTGCAAGCCATAATATCGCCTAACATTTTTTTTAGACCTACGGTGTGTACTATGTGTAGTATTGTGTAACTTTGGAATTTCTAAAACATATAATCCAGTCCTGAGCACTGTCAGTAATAAATAATTACAGCAATTTAACAGAACAACATATGGTACCTACCTAACTTTTATAATGTTGAATATGAAAAAACAGTAAAACTGGGTAATGGATAATCGGAGTACTTTGGCGAATAAGTGGGCCAGGTAACGTGTACAATTAGGTAATGTCAATTGAGGGTTTGTTGTCCCTCTCCCATTTTTGCCATTGTTACGCTTTTGATAAAAGACACCGCAATGTGATATTGCTGTATACTGTATATGTTCATTAAACTGCCTGCCAATTGTGTTCAATGCATCAGTGACCTCCAGCCAAGGGTTACTGTAATAGAGTGTCAGGCAGTGGGGTTCTTATATTAAGGGAAGGGGGATATGTGACCTTTTGTCACCTTGTCAGCGCCACTAGCAGGGAATTACACAATCAAACCAGACATCACACAATTTGGAGAAAATGGAAAAACCTTTTGATTAATTGTATTGTCTCCATAAAATTGTTTTGAAATTGCAATAATCTCAGAGACACAAAATCCCAACTGTGGAATACTATGTACACACTAACCTTATTGCATTATATTCAAATGTCAAATCCAATGTGTCACAAATGATTATGTACAGTATCATCTTGCACTACCAATGTAATTTACTTAGTTTTTTTTTTTTTATTTGCACCTTTCATATTATGTGCTGTGATAAGTGTTATGTTATAGAGTTATGCTACTAGGCACAATATAATTATAAACTGTAGGAAAAACAAATGACCCATACATTAGGTAAAAATGAAAATACAGATAACGTGACATCCTGTAGTTATTTGATTGAGAATTGATGTAGTCGCTTACTTCATATAATTACCAACATACAGTTAATGTTATCTGTTCTGCCGAAACTAATTATATGTATACATTTTAAGTGTAGTTAAAAGTATTTAAGTATGTGTGTGCTGGACACAGGATGGAAAAAAATTGAGTTTTTTTTATTTTCAAATAAAGGGATTCAGATATTAATGAAGATGGTGTGTATACCAGATACAACAAATTCAGATTTGTAATATGTAACATAATCACCAGTGGCAGATTGCAGGCCTCCCAGGTAAAATCCGCCACCCATTCAGTGTCAGTGAGTCAGATGCAGTCCATGACTGCACTGGCTTTACTGTGAATGGCACTGACTTCCTATTGGAAGTCCAACCTGTCAGTCACAGACACACATGGCACTCACATTGGGAGTTGTTCCCTCCCTCCGGGACTGCCAGTCTCGGCTATGTAGGAAACCACTCCCTGCCTTATCATCAGCCTAGTCTGACTGCTATGGGCTGAAGTCGGTGAAGTCCATAGTGGCTGAGAGATTAGTGATTGAACTCACAAAGCCAGCAATGAACACACAAGACCAGTGAATGAACAATTTTACTGACTGTACTTTAATAAAACAAAGGCAACAGGTCATCTTACAAAGATAGTATGTTACATTGAAGTAGAAGATTAATATAAATTGAAGAAAACAATAATTTGATGTGTAAACTTTAAATGCTTTTTTTTTATGCATAATTTTGGCTCATTTGAACCACTTTCTATAACTTTCCGATGCATCATCATCCTCAAATAATTGACATCATCTTTGTGTAATGCACTTTGATAAGTCAACTGCTTCAAAGCGAATTCGTCCCCATTCCTATGTTTGGGGCTCTGCACATGCGCATGGTCTATTAGGCGCATGCGCAGCTCCCCTTTGCTAACGGCTTCGGCTACTTACATAGACACCGAGCTATTTGCAAGGATCAGGGCTGGCCAGGGGCAGATTGGGGGGATGCGCATGGGAATGTCAAACATTTGATGGGTTTCCCCATGAAAATGCTGGGCGTTCCCATGGTTACGCAGATGGGACAGTGCCTGCCGGGGGGACATCAGCTGCCTGCCCCATCTTCGGCCAGCTACACTATTCTATTTGCGAAGGCAGCAGAAATCATTCAGTGGTCAGCAGACATCGAATAATTTCTCCTGCAGTGGAGGCATGCGATAAAATGTGTCTTCATTACACATCCCCTCGCATGGTACCGAGGGGTATTGGCGGAGGAAGGCATTCAGCGGGGGGGGGGGGCGTCTATGGTGCTTGGTAAGCCGCGAGCTTCGCAGCTTACAGAGCAAACCAGAGTCACCCCCTATTATCACATTATTGGTAAAAGATTATGTTTTTCTTTTTTTACACTGAGTGTGAATATATTTATGACAAGGATTATCTTTTATATTCCTATAGGTTATTTTACATTGAAATTGGAAAATTATACATTAGTAGACTTGTATATTCATAACAAGAAATGTTGATAATGATACCTACTGTAGGTAATTTGAGTTACAGTTCAGGGATATAATAATAATAATAATAATAATAATAATAATAATAATAATAATAATAATAATAATAATATTTTTGGCAGGCTTTAAGATGTTTTTGTGCTTTTTATAGCTACAAACTTATGCAGTTTTGGGAGGGAATTATTTGGTGAGTGAAAGTTAATAAATGATGGGATGTACAATGAATTATATATATATATATATATATATATATATATAGAGAGAGAGAGAGAGAGAGAGAGAGAGAGAGAGAGAGAGAGAGAGAGAGAGTAAATAAGTTTAATTTATATAGCGCACTTCCTCCAACAGGACTCAAGGTGCTTACTGTGTATATATATATATATATATATATATATATATACTGTATATAGCGAGCATCTGGCGCCATTTGTCGGTAGGATAGTCTGTGTGTCAGTGGCGTAGCTACATATGTGGCAGACCCTGCGGTGGGTTGAGGGAGCGCTGCCAGTGGGCGCCGCTGACTGAACTGACAGACGACTGAGGCAGCAGTGAGCCCCACCCATAGTGAATCGCCTCACCCCTTCTTAGAGCAGGGGGGGGGGGGGGCACGGAATTTCTTTTCGCAGGGAGCACAACAATTTCTAGCTACGCCACTGCTGTGTGCAGAGCTTTGTAAGGTTAGGTAGGTTTGGGAGCTGTGTTTTTTTTGCTGCTGGGGCGACTGCCAGTGCCTACTAGTGCCACTGTCTGCTCTGCTCCAGTGTGTACTCCAAAAGAGTTTTTAGTGAAGCGGGGAACCTCGTCAGTGAGCGGCGAAGGAGGTTTCTTCCGCAAAATGTGGAGAAGATGATGTTTATAATTATTAATTATCAATTATTCAATGAAGACCAGGAATTGCCTCCAGAGATTATAACGGGACCTGTGATTGTGGAGTCCAGCGGGGACGAATTGATAACCTGTTCATATGAGGAAGTACACACTGAAGGGGGCGAGGAATCAGAGGAGGAGGATGACAATGACATCTTGTCTCTGTAGAGCCAGTTTATACAGGGAGATATGATTTTTTTTTTTTTGTGGGGGCCCAAACAAACCAATCATTTCAGCCACAGTTTTGTAGGCCTGTGCCTGAAATGTTTGGTTTGTTAAAGTGTGCATGTGCAATTTCCGCAACATAAGGGTGGGTGGGAGGGCCCAAGGACAATTCCATCTTGCATCACCATTCATTAATCCCACTGCTGAGAGTGATTTATATGTGAGATAAGTGGACTTGTCTTTAATCACATACAACTGTTTGCGTTCAAGTGGTAATAATCATAGAGCTGACCAATCCCACTGCTGAGAGTCATTGATTGCTGCACAAATTGACCACTGCTCCTCGGCTGGTGGTAAATACAATCAAGCCATCACCATTCATTAATCCCACTGCTGAGAGTCATTCATATGTGAGATAAGTGGACTCATCTTTAAACGCATACAACTGTTTGCGCTCTAGTGGTAATAATCACAGAGCTGACCAATCCCACTGCTGAGAGTCATTGATTGCTGCACGAATTGCCCACTGCTCCTCGGCTGGTGGTAAACACGATCAAGCCATCACTATTCATTAATCCCACTGCTGAGAGTCATTCATATGTGGGATTAGTGGACTCGTCATTAAACGCATACAACTGTTTGCGCTCTAGTGGTAATAATCACAGAGCTGACCAATCCCACTGTTGAGAGTCATTGATTGCTTCACAAATTATCCATTGCTCCTCGGCTGGTGGTAAACATGATCAAGCCAGATAGTGGTTTTATTGGATATTAAACTGACAAAAACAGATACACACTCGCAGAACAATTCAGTGCTGCACCAATCGCCTACTGCTCCTCAGCTGGTCGTCACCTGTGGTCAGAAGGATACACTCCTTTGCAGCTATTGCATTGCTGCACGAATTGCCCACTGCTCCTCGGCTGGTGGAAAACACGATCAAGCCATCACCATTAATTAATCCCACTGCTGAGAGTCATTCATATGTGGGATAAGTGGACTCATCTTTAAACGCATACAACTGTTTGCGCTCTAGTGGTAATAATCACAGAGCTGACCAATCCCACTGCTGGGAGTCATTGATTGCTGCACAAATTGCCCATTGCTCCTCGGCTGGTGGTAAACACGATCAAGCCATCACCATTCATTAATCCCACTGCGGAGAGTCATTCATATGTGGGATAAGTGGACTCGTCTTTAAACGCATACAACTGTTTGCGCTCTAGTTGTAATAATCACAGAGCTGACCAATCCCACTGCTGAGAGTCATTGATTGCTTCACAAATTGCCCATTGCTCCTTGGCTGGTGGTAAACATGATCAAGCCAGATAGTGGTCTTATTGGATATTGAACTGGTGCAGCACTGAGTTGTTCTGCGAGTGTGTATCTGTTTTTCTCAATCACCTACTGCTTCTCGGCTAGTCGTCGCCTGTGTTCAGAAGGTTACACTCCTTTGCAGCTATTGCATTGCTGCACAAATCGCCCACTGCTCCTCGGCTGGTGGTAAACACGATCAAGCCAGATAGGGCTCTTTTTGGGGTCTAGTTTTTGAAACTGCCATCCTGTCTGCCGCTGCAGTGCCACTCCTAGATGAGCCACAAGTTTGTGCCGCACACTTGTGTGGCTTAGCATAGTTATCCAGCTACCTTGGTGCAACCTTTTGCCCAAAAACAATATTGTGAGGTGTTCAGAATAGACTGGAAATGAGTGGAAATTAATGTTAATGAGGTTAATAATAGCATAGGAGCAAAAAAAAAAGAAAAGAAAAAATCAGAACCCAAAACCCAACATGTTGGCAAAACCCATTAGAACCCAAAACCTGAAGGTAATTAGAACCCAAAACGCGAAAAGTTGGCAGTGCACATCCCTAATATATATTAGTACTAGGACTGCATTTACAAGATCCATAAATTCCAGGAAGGTTAAATTGCATAGGAATTGCTGGCAGAAGTGTTTAATGTCTGAGAGATGCTATGAGCTTCAGTGCTTTTTAATAGATTGCTAGATGTGGATCATACTGACAGTAAGGATTAAGTAAGCCATTCTTGGGTGTGACATTGTGCTCTCTGGTGTGCAGTTCTTAAGATGATTTGTTTTCAATTCAGCTATAGTGCTGTAAGAACAGAAGGTAGTCACATGCTCATATCTAGTCTATATCATCATCGTCATCCAGAGAACCAATGAATGAAGGGATCAATTTCCTCCATAAGTCTTGTAGGAATCCACTGATGGCTGAGAAAATGCAACCCACCATCTAAATGATGGAATTTATATGGATGCACTTAATACAGATGACAGATGTGGAACTTCTAAGATGCCAACGTCACACTTCCACTTGAGGGGCTATTAAGTGGGTACTGGTGACAGGGTGAAATGGGGTGTGTGTGTGTGGTGGTGGGGGGGGGGGGGGAGTAGTTTGAAGTTTTGCCTAGGTGCCAAGAAGCCTAACACCAGCTCTCATTAGGAAGCTACAGATTTAGCCACTGTTATTGTGGCTCCGATGTGCCTGTGCATGCAAATGTTGTACCCGCATTTCAGGATCCTGGACTGCACCAGGCTGGCGCGTAATGTAATCCTAATGGCCAATGCATGCGGCAAAGATGCACATGCATGCTGGGGTGCACGCACATCATGGCATACATGCGGCACCCTATAGTGAAAAAAGGAGAAAAGTGCACTATAGGCACCCTATAGTGCACTTGAGCAGCTTGGGCCAGAAATGTGTATTTCATTATGAAACTTCAGGGACAGAATAAGGCCGCCGGCAAAGGAGAAAGATCCCTCAAAGAGGTTAGTTGTCACCTGGTTTGCACTTGCTTAGGATGACGGTTGATGATGATGTAGCATGTTTCCAGGATCATATAGAAATCCCATGATAGTCCTACAAATCTAGTTCATACATTCTTGTTTTGGTCTAATATTAGTTCCAATCTCTTCCAAGTCCCTCCCAGGTCCAATATGCCCAAATCCTTTATTTTATGGAAGAATAGTTCAAGAAAAATGAATTAATGAAAGATGTGACTGTCCTATAAAATGTAATTGAAAATCGAAGGGAATCTGCAGAATTACTGCTGAGCCAAGGGCGTAACTACCATAGGTGCAAGGGGTGCAGCTGCTATGGGGCCCAGAGCTGAAGGGGGCCCATCTTTGCTCTCTAAGTAATATGTTTTACATACATTAATCACCATCAGATGCTAAATAGGGGGCCCTTAAGAACTTTTGCTATGGGGCCCACGAATATCTAGGTACGCCTCTGTGCTGAGCATACAATTATCAATGTTAATGGCTCAGTGAAAATCAATTATAGATAAATACAATGCTCATATATTCATAAAAAAATACAGAGGTGTAACTGTAACCCCTTCTGCACTATATCATACAACCTTATTATTCTGGTATTTTTAAGAGAATTCCTGTTTCTATTTCATTTAGGAAGAATATGTACATATTTGTTTGGAATTCAGTAGGTTAGTAAATAGTTACTCAGAACCAATTTAGTTCTTGTTATTATTATAACATTTCAGTCTACAACTAATATCAATAACCTCACATAATAATGTTCACATATACACGTATTAAGGATTTCCATAACCTATTGAAGTGCAGGCCGTGAATCCCTAAGATGACTTGCAATATTATAGAATACACATTTTCATTATAAACATTAAAGTGATGACATCATTATTCATCTATACATTTTATATATGGGAGTTTCTCTATACTGTGTATATTAGACATGACACTATCTGTACAAGGAAGAATATATCTCATTAGGAATAGTGCTATGTAGAAATAGACAAAACTTTCCTAACTGCTCTGAAAAATATTCACCTAATGCAACTGACATAACCGATTTTCACCTGTAGAATTTGTCCTTAATGTACTTAATTGCATGTACTAAAGGAAAATTGTGTGTGCAAAATGCTGAAAACTGCCATTTTCAGACTTTCGCTGTATTTCCCATATACAGATGGAGCCGGCCTTATTTTTGGCCGGCGCTCGCCAGATGCCTTTCACTGGAGAGCGCCGGCGATAGAGACTGGGACGCGCGTGCTTCTCACGTGCACGCGCGTCCCAGTATCACAGCGGCTGGGCAGCATCTCCCTGCCCATGCTGCCCAGTTCGGGGGGGTCCGGACGGCGAGGGGGACTGGTGGCGACAACGGGGGAGGCATCGGGGACCCCCGCCAAGCTCCGTTGCCACAGGGCGTGCGAGCATCTCGTGCGTGTACGCCCCTAGTTGGGAGCCAGCCCCTAGCGGTGGATGGCGGTAGAAACGCCATCCACTGCAAAGATAAAGCCGGCTCCATCTGTATATATACTAAGCACCAGAATGTGACCCATTCCAGGACTTGGATACAGTAGGCACACCAGCTTCTGCTGGCATTACCCTATTGAAGCCGCTGGGCTTCTTTCCACATTGTACCCTGAGAGTAGGGTTACCACCTTTTTGTTGAGAGATTCCCGGACAGTGGCCCGCCCCTTGACCCACCCATTACAGTTAGGCTGCGGGGCTCATTGAGTGACTGCAAGATATGTACAAACATTATTTGTAATGAGCTTCTACATATGCAGCACTGTGCAGATAACAAGGTGTGGTCACTGTAAGAAAGTCTGGGCAACATCAGCATACATTATACATATGCTTATATTCAGGGGATTTCTTGAGATGCTTCGGTTTTCTTCCACATTTCCAATATATTGTACTGGTAGCTTAATACTCTAATCAGTTATTAATATTTGTGTTAGTGATTACAGATTATAAGAATTACAATTTTTTTTTATAGAAAACAGTTACTATAATTAGTACTAGAACTATTTGTGCATTGTATGTTATCACCAGCATGGAGATCTATTACAACCAGTACATTTGTGCTGGGTGCTTTAGAGCAAGTGTAGGGTTGTAAAAGCTAAGATGCATTTAAAACAATAGATCAATATTTCATGTAAATACATAAGTTTTATGATCATATCAAGGAAAGAGTAGTGTGCGAAGTCTGCATGAAATGCACAGTGCTGCATATCATTATCTGTCCAACAATAAATTGGGTACTTGTTTCCTAGCACGGCCACACCGATTAAGATCGGGGTGGTCGTGCTGAAAAAAATCGGTCGATCGCATCGCATGCGATTTGGTCGCATGCGATGCGATCGACCGATCCGACCGATTTTTGACCCGATTTTTTCATTAAATCCAATGTAAATTGGGTCCCTGGGACCCAATTTTACATTGGATTGAATGAAAAAAATTCCAAACCCCCCCAAATTGAAGCGCGTACACAGCGCCCCACGATAGACGGCAACCCGAAGCGTGGCGAGCGCAGCGAGCCCGCGAGGGGCGTCGGTACGCGTCCTCCGACCTTTTCATGCCCTACTATCCACTAGGGCGTGGAGTGAGAATAGAATAGTGTGGCGAGCGCAGCGAGCCACCGAGCCCGAAGCGTGGCGAGCGCAGCGAGCCCCGCGAGGGGACGCGGATACCTTCACAGGTAATCGCGTCCCTTCGCGGGCTTCACAGGTGTCGGCGTCGCCACGGACACCTGTGAAGCCCGCGAAGGGACGCGTTTACCTGTGAAGGTATCCGCGTCCCCTCGCGGGGCTCGCTGCGCTCGCCACGCTTCGGGCTCGGTGGCTCGCTGCGCTCGCCACACTATTCTATTCTCACTCCACGCCCTAGTGGATAGTAGGGCATGAAAAGGTCGGAGGACGCGTACCGCCGCCCCTCGCGGGCTCGCTGCGCTCGCCACGCTTCGGGTTGCCGTCTATCGTGGGGCGACGACGGGGACATTTTTAATGTGAAATGGGTCATATTGACCCATTTCACATTTTTTAACATTTTTACACCATTTCAATGTTAAAAAATTTTTTAACATTGAATCCTATGTAAAAATCGGGTGCATCGCGTCGCATCGCGTCGGGACCAATGTTAATGGTCCCGACCGACGCGATGCCCCCGATATTTTACAGTTCCCGACAAGATTTCAATGTTAAAAATTTTTTTAACATTGAAGTCAATGCAAATATCGGGGGCATCGCGTCGGTCGCGTCGGGACCAATGTTAATGGTCCCGACCGACGCGATGCCCCCGATTTTTGTTTCCTAGCCGGCAAAATGGACCTGATTTCAAAAGAAATCGGGTCCATCGGGCTAATCGTGTCCCTTAATTAAGGGACACGATTAGTTACGATTGTGGCCGTGCTAGGAAACAAGTACCATAAATTGTATTCAAATGTAAATAAAGGTTATAAAACAATGGTTGAATTAAAGGAATAGCAGACACTTTCCCAGGGTAGAACCATGCAGGAGAAAGTGCTTAAGGTACATACACACTGGATGATGTATGCACTGAAAGACATTGGTGACCAATTTCCCTTGAGCTTCCCCAGTGTCCTGGACGAAAGATGGGGTGCATACAGACTGAATGATTTGACAAAAGATGAATGATGAATGATCTAGGTACAGTCTAACCTTGATGAAGGTTTGGCGCGTACACGCATCATCATTGTAGCATGCACACTGAATTATATTTTTACCAATATCATTCAGAAGAGCCCAAATGAACCATATAGGTCAAAAAATTGTAGAGTATGTATGCACCTTTATTATAGTGTGCATCTGCATTATTCTTAGGATACCGATAGACAAGATAGTTTAAACAAACTCTTACAAATAAGTAAATAATAGTATTCTAGTATAAGTTCTTAGCACACGTTTGCCCAAAAATGTGGGACCATCCACCACATTCAAGTAAATTTCACAAGATGGGTCCCTAACATCCCCAATACCAGATCCTAAAATTATTTTATATTTCATGTAAGAAGCAGAGTACATTGATTTAATCAAACAAGGAAGCCCTCCATGTGTAAATGACAATTACAAATCTCTGGATAGTTCTGACTTAGAAAACACAGTCCTGCCAACCCAAGAGCCAGGATTCTTGCCCAGTTTAAGGAAATGTCATTCGCCAGTGCATGATGATATCACATTTTGCCAGGATTGCCCATGAAACACTTGATGTCACGTAGTAAGAGGTGTTTAAGGGTGCATTTCATTTGACCCTTCTGTTTGTGTCGTGTGTAGATGCCTATTTAGAATGTTTTGATTGATCATTTGTTTTTGGGTTTCTTGTATTTTTATTTGTTTTTTTTTTTTATCCTGTTTTTTAAGCCAAAATGTTTTGAAAGTAAAAGAGTGTAAAAGCTAATGAGTTTGTTTTCCATTTGACTTTTAGGTACAGCATTTTTATTTTGGACCAAAGTGAATGACAGTTTATTTAACAAAGGGTTCCTAAGAGTGTTTTGTATCCAGGGACCTTTTCTCTTTGCTGAAAAAGAAGCGGTGTCATTTCCATTAAAGCGATGCTTCCAAGAATCCGTGCTCAGGAACTGAAAGCAGAGAGAACGAGAGAGAGAGCTGTGTCAGCTGATCAGCTTTCAGCCACCTTCCAACTCTCAATTTTCTTAAAATGATCTGTCCATCAATGGCATTCCCCTTTGGAACCTTTATTGGCGAAGAATAGACTGAGCAGAAATGGAATGTAACACTCACTTCAAAAAGAAATCTTTGTATTTTTACAGCACATACAGTAGCTTTGTAGTGCAAAGAAATGTTTTTTCCTCAAGATAATTTTCAGACCAATAGATTTTCTATTAGATATTTTATTTATGCCCCGGGATGTATAATGCAGCAAATAGCATCTTGCAGATATGGAAGTCAAATATTATCCTGTGATCATTTAAATTTCTAAGAAGACTTTAAAAATAAATCCAGATAATGTACAAGATATGGCCAAGATAATTGCAAAATTCCAGAGATATTTTCGACGGAAGCCTGTTCGCTTTTTCACGTTTATAATCTTATATTTAACGGCTGGAAGTGTTGTATTTTTGCACGCAAGTTTTGAAGGTGAACATATTGTGTCCGACAGTGACAGGACCTTGGTTGTTGGCGTCAGCGATAGAGGTGTTTCCCAGGGTCCTGCGGTGGCCCAACTAAGTAGAGTATTTAAAGAAGCTCCGGAGTCACCAAGCACACCACGGAGATATGGACCATGGTTCAAACCATCTGGAAAAGAGTCACCAGACAGAAGTAAGCAAGGAGATTTTGGAGGCACTTGGAACAGAGCTCTTAAAGGGAGAATCATAAGAGAACAAGAAGAAGGAAGAGGTAAGCTGAAAGAAGGTAAACTCTAGTTACATACATGATTTTGTTATTTGTGTTGTCTGTTATTTGACTTTATATATATGCAAGGGAAAAGTGTTAATGTGGATTGTTATCTATACAAATCCAATACAGTACACACTTGCGCTACACACAATGCAGAGGAAATGTCCGAAAGTGGATGAAACGGTTCCAATCACCAACTCTGTATTTAAAAATAACAGTTTATTACTTATGACTGCATTCTGAATATATATTGATATCTGTATGGTGACACTGTTGGAATTTACCTGCTGAAAATTCACTTTGATGGTTATTTTTTAAACAATCTAAAAAATGTATTCAAAATTAGTAGTCCCCCCCCCAAAAAAAAAAAAAAAAAGTTTTCCATCATAATATGTATAGTGTATTTCTAACAGTCCCTCCAAGGAACCACCACTTTATCACCAGATATTTACAAAGGAAGAAAATTGTGTTTAATAATAACATTATGGTGCACATTCAGAGTTTAAAACTAGTTGGTACTGCAGACTGACCTTCTGCATGCTCTGTAGCTGAACACCCATAACCTGAGATCACTCAGAGTCCCAGGCAACTGAGTTGCTTCTCCACAGTTGTTTGGATGTAACAGGATGTTGGCACCTACTGTAGACCAGGCATGTCCAAACTATGGCCCTTCAGCTTTTGTGAAACTACAAGTCCCATCATGCCTTGCCACAGTTTTGCTATTAGGGAATGCTAAAACTATGGCAAGGCATGCTGGGATGTGTAGTTTCACAACAGCTGGAGGGTCAAAGTTTGGACATGCCTGCTGTAGACTGAGTTTAGCAAGGGTGCATTGAGTGCGTGCCCATGTAATAATGAACTATGCAGATTTGTGAACAGGTAAAGAGATCTGTTTAGTCAAATCTCTTACTCCAAGGATTGGTCCAATGCCAGCGTACACTAATAATTGTGACGGTGTATGTATAACAGCGGTCCAACCACAGCTCAGCATACAGAGGGATATATGTATAGCAAGTGTTACAAATAGGCACAACTACATTTTGATCAATATTGTTTGTTTTTAGTTGCATTTAATTACACTGTATTCTGTAGAATAGTACTAACATTGGGACGGCATTTGCATCGTTATACACCACATCAAATTTCTCTATCCCTCCTTGGGAATCTGAGATAACAAGAGTAAAATGATTTATGATGTTTATATTCTAGGTATATTCCTGCCTTGTCAAAATGTAATAATCCCAGTTCCTGATTGTTCTGAGCTTCTATACTCCCGGGAGCTGCTCTACTCCACTGTGTGCTAGCAGCGCTTCTGCCTGATGGCAGCACGGTCATCACGTATAGGGGAGCATTTACAAATATTGGAGTAAGGGGTTCATTTGAAAAAGATTGTTCAAAATGGGATAATTCATTTACGTTTACAGTATACTACTGCTTTATCTACTAAACTTACATCTGTACTCAAAATATGTTAATGGTGAAAGTACCTTATGTGGAATCATTTTCAGCATTCAGGAGCAATGTAAAATTCATGCATACAGTACTTCACATAGTTGTTAGAGTTTCAGCTGTAAATGTCTGTAATATGCATAAATTAGCATGGCGTCTTCTGCCATCCCAGAAGGAATTGTGAACACCTGTGAGCAGGGCTGCCATAGGAACACAAGGACGCATCACATTTATCAATAGTGAAAGAGAAGGCAACTGCCTTGATGGTAATTACATTTTCCCTGACCAATTGATTCCGATTCAATCTAGATCAATTGGTCAACACATAGGATCAAAAAGATGCAAATTGGTCAACATGGACAAAGGTTGATATTGCTTAAGGTTGACATGTACACAAGGTTGACATTGATTAAGGTTGACATGTACAAAAGGTTGAAAATGAAAAGTTGACAGTGCTTAAGCTCAACACGTACAAAAGGTTGATGTGTTGAAATGGTTGACATGACAATGGTGGATACACATATTTTCAACGCAAGTTTTGCGGGGTTTTCTCATGTTTTCCAACATTTTCATAATTTAGTGATGTCATTAAAAGTTGCATGGTGCATCTGATTGTCAAAGCCCACGGTGTGCCAAATGAAGCTATTTGGTGTGATCTGTGGATAGTTGTATGTACCATGGAGTGTTCTAGGCCCACTTGCACACATAGAGGAGCATGCAATGTTGAACTGTGGAATGAAGTGCCTACTGTAACAAGGGAAGGCAGTGAAAGGGGCCCATGCTCGGAGACTTGTCTAACCATTAAAGAGTGCATGGTCTGGGCCCTTTGATAAATATATACTGTATAGTAAATACTGCTGGTACATGCGTGATAATGTACCAGATTAATACATACTTGCCCACCTTACCGGGGGTTGACCCGAACTTCGGGAGGGTAGGCAAGCCTGGATTAATAACAGAAATGTACTGTAGAAAATACACCTTATAATTGAATTACACAGTCTGAAACTTGATTCCTACTGAATGATGTGGGCCAACCAGGCAGTGGGGCCCATCAGGGGGTTTCCCTGTATACTTGGGAGAACATAAATTGCCTGTAACATATATTGTTGTGCAATGAAGTCTGTACAAATACAACAGTTGTCACAGTGAAATGCAGGCCAAAGCCCCAGAGATTTCATAGTTTCATTATCTAAGCACTGTATAAGACATGTGTCATTAAGCACATTTATTACCCTTTAACCTCTTAATATACCTTCATCAGTATTGTTTTTACAATTCTTTAAAATTTAATTCCCAGCCTCTAAAAATGGAACAGGCACTTTCTGAATATTCCATATGGCGATTAAAAAAAAAAAGAGAGAAAAATAACATGCAAGATTGTATTCCCTATAAAATAGCAGCTTAAATCTTCACGGTTGGAGACGTGGTGGCAGTGATGAAGTGGGTTGGTGGGGAGATGCAGTATAACATATTGCTACAGAACACTGCTCAATTGACAGCTGAATAATGAATTACTCTGGCATTTAGGGAAATATAGGTTGCATTACAACAAATGAGTATAGAATCAAATAAGAACCAGCAGTGACCAATGAGAATGTACAACCTCTATATATGGCTATATATGCATGGATTTCTATGTTTTATTAAAAAATGTATACAACCCTTTCTTTAATTCTGAAGATATTATAAGTTGTGTGTTCTACAGCAAATTTTACTTTGTTCCTTATAACTTCATAGCTTCATCAGCATATTACTATAGCATTTATACACAGAGCAAGAAATAACAAGAAATAGTATTTATTGTATACAGGATAACAAGATAAAAATCATGAGATTCACGCTTAAAAACATATAATGGGTTAAAAAGGGAATGACTAGCAGGCAAATCTTTAGCAATATTGTAAAAAATGCAGTCCAAAGAATCCTCTGTTACCCAGACGGCAATGGAGCCAGGGGTGGTAAATGCTCCGGAATAATACACACCTTGCAAGGCTCCATAAAATAAGCTGGACAAGGTCCTTGTCCGTGGTATGTGCACAGCAATCAAGCCAACGTGTTTCGAGCCCCTGTGCACAAGTCTTCGTGCTTTAAAGAAGAGTCTCCTGCAGCTCAAAATGCATTGGACAAGGACAAGGGACAAGGACCACAGAAATCAAGGTAATGCATTTTGAACACCTGGGGGCACTTCTTCAAGACTTGAAGAAGGGCCCCCAACGCATTGGCCTGATTGCTGTGCACCTAGAGTACCATGGACAAGGACTTTGCCCATCTTATCTTTTGGAGCCTTGCAGGGTGTGTATTATGGGGACACCCTGCATTTACCACCTCTGGCTCCATTGCCCAGTCTGGGTAAGAGACTATTCTTTTTCTATTTCTATTCTTTTTACAATATTGCTCAAGTTCTGCCTGCTATTCATTCCCTTTCTAACCCATTATATGTTAAGTGTGAATCCCATGCTTTTTATCTTGTTATCCTGTATACCAGTGGTTCCCAAACTTTTTTGAATCACGGCACCCTTAGCATCAAAATGTTTTCAAGGCACCCCTAGGCCAAATGTTTCTTATTGAGAAATTTAGAAAAAAAATATAAAAGTAAGTGCATTGTGTGTATATGTCACAGTTATGTGGTTGCTTCAGTTGCTTCTGTTTGTCCACATATATTATGTCCACATATATTATGATTGGCAGCCTCAAGCACTAGTTTTGCCTGTTACATTGACCATTAATAATATGAATTGATCCTGGTCCACCAACCTAAGGCACCCCTGCAAGTGTCCTGAGGCACCACAGGGAGCCTAGGCACACAGTTTGGGAACCACTGCTGTATACAATAAATATTTTTTCTTTTTTTATACCGTGCGCCAAGGGGTCCTTATACTTTCCATTCATTCTTTCTAATTTCATACTTTCTAATTCTATCTGCACATGTTACATCTGCCCCCCTGCAGTGCACATGGTTTTGTCCATCTAAGAAGGATTTTGTCAGAAAGAATGAACTAGAATAAACCCCTTAATCCAGTAAATTCAGAACATGCTATGAACTATGCCATTGAGTTATTTGTAAAGTATTTACAGCGGCCTTGACACTTCAATAACACAATAATGCTCAGATATTATCAAGGACATTTGTTAGGGTTATGTTGTTGCATTGCTGTCTATAAACTTTATTTAGTCTACAACTGGAAACATTTGGCAGGTTTCCATGCCAATAAAAATACTATTTTGTACTTGAACAACAGACATTTTTGAATTGTAATATTATTATTGGTATGGAGAATACCATAATTGCCCATTGGGTGGGAAAGTCTTAAGCGCAGAGGCAAACGCAGGATTTTCAGAAGGGGGTTTCCAGAGGGGCAGAGCAAAGCACGGAGATGGACACTTAGGTGACCCAGTATATGCCAGGTCCGTTAAAGTATTATAGATAGACCAAATGTATATAAATAATAATAATAATAATAATAATAATAATATATATATATATATATATATATATATATATATATATATATATATATATATATATATATATATATATATATATATATATATAATATATACACTTAACATCGGCACTCACCTTTCCTAGTTTTGGGGTGCCCTATGGCTTGTGACCACATTGTTTAAACAGACATTGGATGGGCTCTGCACACACTAAATTAACTGATAATAAATAGTGGAGATTTGGTTCATGAATTGATCAATGCATTTAAGCCTGCAGCCCCCGTCAAGGGACCCCACTGTTTTGCAGGTCCTACCACTATCGCTGAAAATGGCTGCAATACACATAGCTATCACATCAATGTTTGATACCAGGCATGCTATCTGGTCTGAAGCTCACAGCAGACTTTGCTTTTATAGGTGAGCAGCTACCAACACACCTGTCACTAATCATCTAGGGAAATGGCTAACATAAGCTATGGAATCTTAGTTAAAAACAGGGTGCATGAGAGAATGTGACCACAATAAGACTAATTAAAAAAATTAATCTAATAAACAATATATACACTTAACATCGGCACTCACCTTTCCTAGTTTTGGGGTGCCCTATGGCTTGTGACCACATTGTTTAAACAGACATTGGATGGGCTCTGCACACACTAAATTAACTGATAATAAATAGTGGAGATTTGGTTCATGAATTGATCAATGCATTTAAGCCTGCAGCCCCCGTCAAGGGACCCCACTGTTCTGCAGGTCCTACCACTATCGCTGAAAATGGCTGCAATACACATAGCTATCACATCAATGTTTGATAAGTGTATATATTGTTTATTAGATTAATTTTTTTAATTAGTCTTATTGTGGTCACATTCATTGATGTGATAGCTATGTGTATTGCAGCCATTTTCAGCGATAGTGGTAGGACCTGCAGAACAGTGGGGTCCCTTGACGGGGGCTGCAGGCTTAAATGCATTGATCAGTTAATTTAGTGTGTGCAGAGCCCATCCAATGTCTATATATATATATATATATATATATATATATATATATATATATATATATATATATATATATATATATATATATATACATAACATCAGTGTAGACTCCTGGGCATAGCAATGTATTGGGGCCCCTACCTATCCTCCAGCGGTAGGGGTGGGGGGTGCTATGAGCGGAAGCTTTGATGTCCCGCGGGTGGTAGGGGGGATTATATCAACCGCTCAGCATGTAGGGCCTGGATCAGTAATTTCCACTAATTACCCCTTTACTGCACAGATGGTGGGAGATGGGGTGGGAGAAGGAGGCATTGGGCTGAATGAAGGGGCCCTGATACATAACTTCCAGGGTGGTAGAGGATGTTTAATACGCAGAGGAGGGGTGTATAGTGGAGTGGGCTTATTATTCATAATTTTCTGGTGGGAGGACAGCTTGCTTGACTGCAGATATCTCCAGTTCCCGGAACAAGGTTTCTTAGCTTAGAATATACCCTCAGAAAAACAGTCAGACAGAAACTGAAATATCTGACTGGGGAGAGCAATTAACAGGCTTGGATGGGGACCACTGATTTGAAGTCAGATATCTCTGGTTCCCCAGGGCCGATTTTTTAAATGCTTGTACCCATGGAAAGAGGGGACCCTCAGCTTTCAGACTTGGGTCCTCAGATTCCTGTGGGGGTTTCTGGGTACTTAGAAACCCCCCCCCCCTGCGTGCGCTACTGAAGGGGTATACACACGGAGCGATCCTTCTAAGCGATTTTGACTACATAGTCAAAATTGCTTATAAGGTTAGTAAAGATCTCTGTCAAGGTTAGACAAATCTCCCTATAATATCGCCTAATAAAAAAGAGTTGCCTAGATCGCTGGCTGTCTAGTCAAAATCGCTGCTATTCACTGCTGAGGGAGATATTCACTAAGCGATCTGCAATGAATACCAACCAAGTATGTTAATTCTAGTATAGTCAAAATCACCCATAGACAAAATTGCTTAGTCAAAATTGCAAGTGCATTTAGTCAAATCGCTTAGTCAAAATCGCTTAAAGTCACTCACTAGCAAAAATCGCTCCATGTGTACACCCGCTTTACATGACAAACTCAGTTAATTGAAGGGAGTATATTGGGTGTCTGAAATGACACAGAATGCATTTGTAATTGTCCTAAATATATGACACCTCACATATTTGCTAATCATTATTAGCATATTAACAGTAAAGATAATTCATAAGGGGAGATTTATAAAACCTTGGTGAAAGGTAAAGTACTATCCAATCAGCTATGGTTTAACTGACATTTTACAGGCTATGTTTGGAAAAATTATAGGAGTGGATTGCTTGGTACTTTGACCTCTATTCAGCATTGAAAGTTCCACTTAAATAATGTTTTCATATTATTTTATTGTTTAGCAGAGGATTAGCGCAATTAGTTAATTCCTTACTCTTACATCACACTGTAGAGAGCAATCAGCTCAACTTAGTAACTACACAATTACACTGGCATTGTAAAAATGTGTATTTTAGATGGAAGAAAAAGTGTAGGGGCAAACAGTACGTACTGTATTAAAGTCAGAGAAAAAGTTATGTACTGCATACATCAATATACTTGCTAAACGTCAATGCTGAATTCTCTGGGTGCCTTCCTGAGTACTCCAACCAGAGTCCATATGTAGGGCATTCCTAAAGAAATAAACACAACCAGGCAGGCTGTAGCTTGAACATTTTGTTTTTTTTCATCATCAGGATACAAACAGTGCATACAAAATGCCCTTAAATAGAACTACTCACCACCACAAATTGGCGCCAATCAAGCCACGCCACCCACGGCACTGGCTAGTGACATCATCAGGGTGCTGCCAGTTGCTGCGGAAACAGAGGATGCTAAATGCAGCCTGGCGTCTCGAGTGTAACTGCAGGCATCCGGGGGGTGCGACACACCTCCCCCACCTCCCCCGGCAGCCCGCTGATGCGTCCCGTACCAGCATCCGCCAGGCATTGTGATCACCATGGCAACATGTAAACAATAACAAGTTATCAACACACATTACATAATATAATACAAATGTTAAAAACAGGGAGACAATGTGATCAAATAGAGTATAAAAAGAGATCAATAAATACATTTATACGCTATAGACAGACTATTATTAGCTCAGACTAAAGACAAATTCAATGCTGTTTAAAGCTACACGCTAGAAAATAAATAACTAGAGCTCCCGATACCAATAATTTATACAAAATCTACAAGAAACTGTGTAGACCCTTGCTCTCATTCAGTCCTTTAGGGGCCATAGTGCCCAATCTATAAATCCATTGTGCCTCACAGCGTAGAAGTTTAAGGGACCGATCCCCACCCCTAGGTGACAGTGGGATGTGGGTAATAATAATGTAAATTAAAGAAGAAACATTAGGACCAGCCTCCAGAAAATGTCTAGGAAAGGGATGATCACTCACCCCACGTTCCTTAGCTTGTTTAATGCTTGACCGATGCATGGCCATCCGCTCCCTGAACGTCCTCTCAGTTTTTCTGACATAACTGCGCCAGCAACAGGTAAGCTATAAAATGAGTGATACAAGTAACCCGGGTCCAAATAGTATTTTTTTTACCACTAAGGGAATGATGAAATAAGTTGGCAGACACCATGCTTCTACAGATCAGGCAAATAAAAAAATTTGTAGCATCCATTTTGTCTGGCTAAACACCCTGCATGATCATTTTTACTGGACTGCATATTCGTAATATATGTGCATACAACCCAGTCACGAATATTACGCCCACGCTGATAGCAAGGCATAATATCCATGTGCTTGAGCTCCAAAATGGAATCGGATTGCACCACAGGCCACCACCGTTTGGTGCAATTTCTTAATTCACCACTTCTATGATTGAAGTGATTGACCCAGGGACAGGGTAAATGCTTTTTTTCACCTTTCATGGGTTTATTAACAATCAGACCTTCATGGGTACAGAGCATTGCCTTATTTTTAGCTTGGATGAGGTCCTTCAATAAGTAGCTTCATAGATTGGGAAAGTGTTTGTTGTTAGTTTTTTTGATACACATGTTCATATAGTGTAAAAATGTGGTGTTGTCAGGACATTTTCACAAAATTGTCATTTAAATAACTATCAATTGTATCTCAAAGGTTTCTTGTGCAATAAAGAATTAATGCCCAGAGCAAATTTACATGATTACTTTGAGCAATTATATCGATGCTGTATTATGGCTTACAATGATATGACTGTGTAAAATAGATGGTAGGTAAATGGGCACCTACACACAATGGACAATAGCATTGAACTCAGTCTTCTTAATCTCTACATTCTCTTCATCAAAGAACAAAGCCGTCTTATGTCTCTGGTGTCATTTGAATGAGAAAAGCGTTATTCTCACGCTGCTGAAACGGTAGAAGCAGGAGATGACATGCTTGTCCTTTTATTCATTTCAGTCCTTTGTTTTGATTATCTAAACCCTTTTCAGACCAAGTTCAGGGCTGTTATTACTGGTTTAAAATGTCTTTATTAGCATGAGCTTAGAAAGGGAAGCTGTCCCTCTACAAATTCTAAAGCAGGGGCATGGCAAAGATGATGCATAATACTTGTGTATTATCTGGGCGCCCGATTTTTTTCATCTCATGCCACTACTTAAGGCATTCGATGCGATGCGATTTTTCATTGTAAAGACCCGATTTTTAACTGTACAATCACCCATGGGTGATTTCATACCCCCACTATCCAACTACGCATGGAGTTGATATTATATAGTGTGGCAAGTGCAGCGAGCCTGAAGCGTGGCGAGCGCAGCGGATTGCTTTACATGTATTCTGCTTGCGCTCGCCGCGCTTTGGGTTCGGTGGCTCGCTGCGCTCGCCACACTATATAAATTCATCTCCATGCGGATAGTGGGGGTATGAAATCACCCATGGGTGACTATACAATTAAAAATCTGGTCTTTACAATGAAAAATCGCATTGCATGAATTGTATGCCACTATATTGCATGCGATGCGATGCAATACAATGAAAAAACCGGGCGCCCAGATATTACACAAGTACCACCCCCTGTACCACATCCTCTGCAGTGCCATGCCCCCTACACCTTGCAATGCCCCACCACTGCCCCACCTCCCTGTTATGCCAACCAAGCTGCTCTCTCCCAGGACCAGACGTACTAAGCTTGAAAAGTGATAAAATGGAGAATAAAGTACTAGCCAGAAAAAAGGTTGGTGACAATTAATAATTGACACCTAGAAAGCGCAACCGTACTCCAACTCTGCAACACTTCTTAATCTGCTATTTATTGTCACTAACCAATTGTCTTTCTTTTATAAAGTACTAGCCAATCAGCTCCTAACTGCCTTGTTACAGGCTGGGTTTGAAATATGATGGTTAGGAGCTGGTTGGCTGGTGGTTTATCACTCTCTATTTTATCAGTTTTCAATGCTTAGTACATTTCACCCCAAAAGAGAGATGCCAGGAAGTTGACAACTAAAGGTGCATACACACTGAGCATAAAATATTGTGCCGCTTGGGCCACGGGTTAGAGTTGTCCAATTAATTTCAAATTTTGTATGGGCTCTCTTTTGCTGTTTGCCTACTCTTGCTTATGTTTAATGAGGATCTGCTCTTATCCTCCGACACTCTTCTTTGTATGTGGTCCCCAAAAGTGGTGCCTGCCTCTTCATTTGTGGTGAACTCATCTTCTTATCTCTAAGGGTCTCTCCCACTCATCTCAGAACTTCAGCCTTAATTGTTTTAGGGTAGTAGATATTGGCATTACCCCCATTATTGAGTAATACTGTAGTTGGATCCACAGAGGTCACTCCTGTTGACTTCACCATGGCTTGTAAGCTATATTCCTCACCTCTAAGCTTTATAGCAGTATCTCCAAAGGATATTTTTTACCGTCTGTCACAAACAGCCAAACTTATAAGAGTCAGCAAATTTACTGACAAACCATAAAATCAATTATTATTTACTAGCATACACAAGTCATTGGAGCTTGCCAATGATTACAGCAATCAACAGAACACTGTATTTTACGATTGTATAGCATAGTAATAGAGATGAGTGACTGACTCAGCTTTCATTGGGAAACACTCATTTTGCAAGTGTGCAAAGTCGCATCTATACAATCTTGAGATTACTCCAATGTCGGACTGAAACGTTAAGGGCCCACTGGGGGAATGAAGGCAGTGGGTTCAGTGTGATGTCATGATGATGCGACATGACATCATGATACAATTTGACATCCGCCCGCACGACTCCTCTGGTACCTGAGCCGAAATCAGCCTCTCATCCTCCAGCCACCACCAATGACTGGTTAGTCAATAGCTGATGACAGCCCAGCAGCGATAACAAGTCAGTGATAACTGCCCGGCAGCATTAACTCAGTAAAAATTTGCATCCTACTCCACCCCCCTTAAAAAGTGGCCAGGGTCATAGATCACCGGTGAATTCCTCGGTTCCCCGGCGGGCCAGTCCGAGCCTGGATTACACATTTGCTTTATCATTCCATTACTCACAACCAGTGGCGGCTCCTACCTCTTTTAAGGAGGGGGGCTTCCTCTGGCTGCAGACACCCCCCTCCCCCTGTCACTGCCGACGCTTCCGCTTTCCTCTTGTCCCCGGCGCCTGTCCTATGATTGCAGGCGCCGGGACTGGCGCATGCGCAGTACAAACATATGTACTGTGCTAATGGCCAGCTTTTTGTGATGTAGGCCATGCACCATTTTAGTTGCTCTTCTTTGTATAGAGACTGTACAAAGAAGAGCAACTAAAATGGTGCATGGCCTACATCACAAAACGTACCAGGAAAGACTAAAATATCTTAATATGTATACTTTAGAGCAGAGAAGGGAAAGGGGGGACATGATAGAAACTTTCAAATATATCATGGGCTTTAACAAGGTACAGGTGGAGACATTCTTCACAGGAAGAGGAGCAACAGAAAACGAGGACATGCACTGAAACTAGAGGGAGGAAGATTCAGGGGAAATGTGAGGAAGAATTTTTTCACAGAAAGAGTAGTAGATAAGTGGAATAGCCTCCCAACAGAGGTGGTAGACACAAATACAGTAGTACAATTTAAACATGCTTGGGATAAGCATATTGATATCCTTACATAAAAATAAGGATCAAAAATGGTTTGAGGTAACATGTTTAAAAAAAGGGGCAGACTAGATGGGCCAAGTGGTTCTTATCTGCCGTCAAATTCTATGTTTCTATGTTTCTATATAGGCTGCTTGGGCAACAGCCCATAGAAGGAATATTGGTCCCAGCACCTGTAAAATATAAGTTACAGGCACCGGGACCAGCGCGTGCGCAGTACCGATATAGGTAATGCGCATGCACATTTGCCGTTTTTGCCCGGCAGTCTGCAGCCAGGCGTCCCGGAGGGAGGGATCACCTCCCAATGGGACTGCCTTGGTGACTGGCAGGTTGGACTTCATCTGGCTTCACTACAGTGGCGAGTTTTACCTGGGGGGGGGGGGGGGCGGGCTGCAGCCCTGCAGTCCATAGGTAAAAACCACCACTGCTCACAACTGCCTCAGTGATGGGTCAGTCCTCAGGATCATAAAGATGAGACATAGAGTATGTCTAATTAACTGCTGCTCGTGAAATACAGTAGCAAAGCAGCAATGGGTGCACAGATACCTGCATATAGTAGTGAAATATTTTTAGGTAGTGCCCAGTTCTTTGTTAAAGTCTAAACATGTCTCATAATGAGTATAAAATTATTATTCTCTATCTCAAAGATAGTTCATTTGTGGAATGTAAGTTAACTAAATTAATAAGGACTGGATTGAGATAACGGTCGATTCATTTCGCTATGCAGTATAGCTGAGGTCGGATGGCCAAATTCCATAGGCCAAGCGTGAACATAGGTTTTGCGCAAATATTGACCAATAGCAAGAGTGCCTGCAACTCATCAGCCTAACCTGGTTCCAAAAAATATAGAACAATGAATAAAGTATAAAAAAAAGTTTTCTGCCACCTTTCTTCTTTCTTTTATATTTGCAAATTTGTCACATATAATTGCTGCAGATCTTATGAAAACATTGCAAACAAGACAAAGTCATTCCTAAGTAAACCCAAAATATACTTTTAAAATAGTGTTTTTTATATCCAGTGCCTTGTCCATGCACAGACACAGCAGGCTTTACCTTTAAAGTGGATTTATATGACATTATCCTCCTCTTTAGTAAAGCCAACTAAAGAGAAAATTCCTTAATGCACTTAAAAGATTCATGTGCAAATTGTTTTTACAAAGCGACACACATTCCCAAAGACTTAAACATGCACTGAACTCATTAATAATGCCTGACGCCCAGTGAGATTGAGGCATTGGGAAGCCTACTCTTCACTGTAGAGTGAATTGCTATGTCTAATATAATCACCTACAAAATGAAGCTAATGACAGCAATTAGGGCGTGATTATGAGATGTCCAGGTTGTTCATCCTAGGGAGAATAGTAGCACAAGCTGCTTTCTACAAGTGGCTAGAAAAGATTAATGCAAATGTGAGAGGTGAAGTGGTAAATATAGAGCAGTATTAGTCCAAGTCTGCCAGAGTTTATCATCTGCCAAATAATTGCCATTTGTTCATTGTTTTCAAGCTTTGATGGCTTTTCAATCATTTTGGATGAATACACAAACATCAAATTATGGACTATATCCAGACGCCGCCCGGCAACTGCTGATTCGCACGCCCGCCCCTCGCACACCGTGTTCGTATGCACGGGCGTGAATGGATGTTAACATAAACATCCATTCGCAGGCTGTGGGGGGACACCCACATCATTTGATGGTCGCTGACCATCGAATGATGTGGAAGGCACATGCACATCTAAGGTTACTCTGAGGTAACCTTAGATGTGCGTGGGCATTCAGAAGGAAGTGGGCGGGCAGCTGACATCAGGTGATGTCAGCTGCCTGCCCTCGGCACCAACGTCAACGGGCAATTTCCATGGGGACGCCCATTGTTCCCATGGATGTGACTATCCACCCCGCATGCTCCCCGGCCGCAGCCTTGGGTGCATGCCGTGGCCACATGTGCTGAGCCTATGCGCAGAAATGCAACTGCACATGCGCATTCGCAAAACATCGCTCCCCACGCGAACGTATGGTCCTTGCGAATGGACCAAAACATCCCCCTGACTGTCAAAAGAGTATCCCACAAGGCACGTGTGTGTGTGTGTGCATGTGTAGGCCACCATAAGCAGTATAAATGAAACACCGCCCGCCAAATGCCGCCCCCCCCCCCCTCCGAATACCCTCAGTATCATGCAAGGGCATGTGTTCGCTAACACCGAGCATCAAATGATTTCTCCTGCCATCGCAAATAAAAGTCAGTCTCAGCTGACTTTTATTTCCTCCATAAATAGCCGAGGACGCGTGAGCTGATGTCCTGTGCCTCCAGCAGGCATTGGTCCGCCCACATACCCATGGGACACTTGGCGGTGGCCAATTGTACATTTCAGAATGCGGGAAAAACTATATAAAAAAATGGGGTTTATACCGAAATTTTCATTTGATACTGTACACCCCAGCCTCAGTGCAGTGTTTTCTTGATCTCATTTGCATAAATGTATTTACAGTATATTTTTTTTTGCAAAGTAGATTAATTGTTTTCATGATGAAAATATTAGCATGGATAAAGCAGACAAAATAGATTTGCTACTAGCTAATAAGCTACGTCGCCAACAAGCGTCCAAAGCTATCGACAAATTATACTCCCAGAAGCTAGACTCCCTCACTTACGACCCGAAAGAAATGGTAGAGGAGTTCCGTACATTTTACAGCTCTCTATACAACCTGACTGACCCCTCTCCTACCTCCCCAAATACAACGGAGAACTTACCCTCGTATCTGGCCAACACACCTTTGCCCACACTCACAGACTCTCATCTCTCTACTCTCAATGCTCGTATCTCGGGGGAAGAGACTATCGCGGCAATTTGCTCCATGCGATCCTCTGCTGCCCCAGGCCCAGACGGCTTTACAGCCCAATACTATAAACTTTGTGCGAAGGAGTTGTCCCCTCACCGAGCTCTTTAACAACATCCTAGAAGGCGCTGCCTTCACAACGGAAGCGACTCAAGCAGACATTGTGGTGATCCCAAAGCCGGACAGAGATCACACTAAATGCTCCAACTACAGGCCGATCTCACTACTGAACGTAGACCGAAAAATCTACGCCAAAATCTTGGCTAACCGGCTAGCCCCATTACTCCCTCACATGCTACACCCAGACCAGGTTGGATTCATCCCTTGTCGCCAAGCGTCAGACAATACGAGGCGGGCGGTAGACCTAATCCACACCATCCAAAAGCAGAAAACTCCATCCCTGGTCCTGGCACTCGACGCAGAAAAGGCCTTCGACCGCATATCCTGGCCTTTTGCCTTTGCGGTCCTAGGCAGGATGGGTTTCACTGGAACTTTTTTAGAAGGCATTAGAGCATTATATCGCACTCCAACAGCCCGGGTCTCGGTCAATGGAGCTATATCTGACTGATTTAAGATTGCGAACGGAACACGCCAGGGTTGCCCCCTCTCCCCGCTCATATTTGCTCTCATTATGGAGCCCCTGACGGCCAGAATACGTAGCAACGCTAATATCCGCGGTATCCGCACTGGCCCTTCCGAACACAAAATTGCATTGTATGCTGACGATGTTTTAATAAATCCTCCTTTAATAGTTGGATAAAAGAGAAGATCTACTACCTCAATGATATCGCCACCGATACTAGTTTCCCCCAGTTCTCAGACATTCGTGGGGGCACGGCAATCCCAAACATAGACTTCTTTCGTTACTTGCAAGTCCGGCACTTTCACTCAAAAACCGTGTCAGCCCTCACTGCCAGACCCCTAAAATCTTTTGAATATATCTGCTGGAAGCGCTCTTCCACCAGAGGTCTAATTTCTGCAATCCACTCGCTTCTGGGGACAAATTCCAATCACACAAGGGCCTCGCACGAGCTGGCCTGGGAACGAGACTTAGGTAACCCTCTAGACTCTGAAGAATGGGAGGAAATATGGGATAATGCCGCCTCCAGCTCGATCTGTGTGAAGACCAAAGAAAACATATATTAACTCCTATATCGATGGTATTACGTTCCCTCCCGATTACAAAAGATGTTCCCTGATTCCACAGATAGGTGCTGGAGAGGATGCGCAGCCGAGGGAACCTTTATGCACATCTGGTGGTCCTGCCCGAAAATTGCCAACATTTGGAAAGAAGTAACAACTTTACTTTCAAGCTTGTTTGATATTGCCGTCCCCCTCGACCCCAGACACTTTCTTCTTCCATTAAACCTCCCCATGCTTACACACCATCAGAACAAATTACTCCGCCACATATCTGCTGCCATGACATGTCAAATAGCGATCGACTGGAAAAAATCCACCAAAGCCCCCCTTCAAGCAGTAATCTCCCGCATCTGGTATATCCATAAAATGGAATACATGACATCCATCATACGCCATTCCACCAAGAAATTTCATAAGGTCTGGTCTCCCTGGCTCACTTCTCAAAATCCCCCCCCCCCCATTTGATTTCTGATTTTTAGGATTGGAGGCCACCCCCCCCCCCACCCCTCCCTTCCCTGCTCTCTCAGTTATCCCCCTCTTCCCCACCACTCTCACCCCTCCTAAACCCTCCTCTCACTACCCCCCCTCTCTATATCGCTCTCCCTACTCTCTTACTCGCCTCGCTAAGACTCTCCTGCTGGCAGCCGGCCACACTGCCATTGCGAGGCTCCTCTCTCTCTCATTTCCTTATATAAAAAGTTTGGATCACACCTATGTTTAACAATAACGATTTGCATACCTATTGCTGTTCTTGTACTGTAACGAGACTGTATTTATCTGTGATTCAACCAATAAATTGTGTTTAAAAAAAAAAAAAGAAAATATTAGCATGGATGATAGGGTTGACAGTAATTAGGTTGACAGTGTCTAGGTCGACTCGTCAGGCACAATGTTGACATGGAAATAGTCCACACAATAAAAAGGACAAAAATGACATGTTCTTGACAATTTGTTGATTTAAGCACCACCAAATGCTCACTTCGCTTGCCTGGGCCAAATGCCTGGTTCCGCTATACAGTAGCTGCACTCTGAACCCGTTCCCAAGTATAGTCCAAGTGGATGAAGAAGTAAAAAAAATAAAAAAAAAACCTGTGAAAAACTCATGTTGACATTTTTATATATATTAGCCATAGGTGCCGATTCTTTGGGTGCTCAAGGGCCTGAGCACCCACGGAAATTGATGAGCACCCACGGGCCCGAGTCCCGCTGCTGGGCCGCCATATTAACTTGCTAATTTGCGGCTGCTGCACCCACATTGGGAAACAGTATGCCGGGAAGAGTGTATTCTGTCCGCGGAGTACCTGCACTGTGGGGGCATTTATGTACCTGCACTGTGGGGGAAATTTATGTACCTGCACTGTGGGGGCATTTATATATGTGGAACTCTATTGCCGTAATTTGAATATTGGAGACAACTGTGCTCCACAATATAAATTGGTATTATTTTGTGGCCACACCCCTTCCCCATGAAGCCATTCCTCTATATTTTTGCCTTGAGCACCCACCAGCAAAAACATAAATCGGCACCTATGATATTAGCTATTACCATGTCAACATTTTGCTTGTGTTGAGCTATTGTTTATGTTGAAGTAGTGCATGTTGACTCAAAGTCCAGATCCCATTAGTATATGATACCTATAAAAAGCTATATATGAAAAGGGAAAGTTTGGAGATTGTTGGGGTGCACTCTGAAAGTATGTTAGGGGGACGTCCAACTGATATGTTCACAATTTCTAAAAAATAACTTTCTCCAAACTTTCCCTTTTCCTATATAACGATATTGCATGGAGAGGGGTAGCACCGCATTCCCAAGAATATGTTAAAAATTATGAAAAATCTCTATAAGAACGTAAAGTAACAGAGACGACGAAAGTATGAACTATAGGAGGACGAACAAGTAATTAAAAAAAACCTTTTCTGATGACCTATAAAAAGCTACCCTAAACATTAATTCCAAAAAAAAAAAACATAACATTTTCATTAATATACTCCCACCACATAATAATTATTATACAGAAAATGCATTGCATTAGCTAATCTACAATCTGAAACTCTTTCAGTTGAGCACCTTAGAAGCTAATTGGTCCCAGGATTTGCGACTCACTGAAAGTCGTTGTTATGGAAACTAGTAACAATGTTATGTAATGTGTGTGTCTTTACATGCCAATTTCTCAAAGGGGTTAAAAAAATTAAACTTAGGGCCTTATTCTGGTTGAGGCGGTCCGTTTCGAATTCTTTTGGACAGCGACTTTTAGCTAACTGCGCATGCATAAGCAACGCAATGCGCATGTTCAATGATGAGTCTCCGCACTCGTTCTCAACAATACAGTCTAAAAATGCCCACCGAACACTCTCGGGAAATATGGGCGTAATATGGGCGTCATGTGGGTGTGTATAAGAACGCGGTTTCAAAGTGGGCGAAACTGGGCGTAAATGTGGGTGTAGTGCACGAACAGTGGTAGGCGTGCATTCGGACCGGACACCGAGCGCAAGTGAACCAACACGGCAGAAATCTTCAGTGAAAACAAGCAGCTTTCATTTCTCGGAAGGCAATGGTTCATGCGCTAGGCATTCGGATCGCCCAATTAGCACGCCGGCACCTTAAATACTCGCAGCTGAGCACAATACAATCCAGTCCTCTGGTCATTAGTGATTAATTAAACACATTCCACACGTTCAATTGGAACAACTAAGTCATTGCTGGCTAAATGGGGCAATACAAAATTGTTGAATATATGGTGCAAACACATTTACTTTATTGTTGGTATCTGGCCCACATTTACACTGCTCTCAATGGACATAACTGTGTTACCCAAATCGCCAAAAACGCCAAATCCGTGCGTATGGTCAGCTTCCCATCCGTTCAGACGCAGTAGGACCGTGCAGAATCTTTGAGTTCCTACCGCACAGGGCTGTGTGGATGCAGTCCGAAGACACTTCCTCTTCTTTGAAAGTCTGTCCGAGCGGATGCAGATGACATGTAGGCGTGTGTTCTTTGAAGGTCCAACGTGTGTTGCGTTTGGTCATTTCCGAACGAACGCGCATCCAAAAGAGTGAACTAGAATAAGGGCCTTAGTGGGTTGGGTATTTATTACTGTAACAAAGTTTAAAAGTACAAATGACCACTAACTGTTGGTGGCAATTATCAGTTCTACCCAACACTATGGATGCAAGTATCTGATTGCTATTGGTTACTGCACATTTTTGCATCATATTAGTAATTCTCAAGTTGTTTAAAATAAATTAATATTTCATGTATGCTACTTTATTTAAGCCCTAACCAATTTATTAGCAAACAAAATATAATCAGCAATGAATATAGGTGTTTTTTTCTGGTTCATTTGCTCAGGTGCAAATTTGCATCCTTGCGAGTGAACCAGATAATACAATACAGTAATATTTCATCTGGAGATCTGGAGTGGGTAACAGTGAGAAACATATAACCTTTTTTGGGGTGGTGAAAGGAGGGGGCTGCACATAATGTTGTGCCCAGGGGCTGATTCCTAAATCCCCTTTCTGACTACATATGAATATCAGCCCCAGGAAACAGATTATGCATGTGATTTGTGTTAACAAATTGTTTAATTTTTTTGGACAACTTTGCAGAAAGTGGTTACATACAAAAACAATTAACTGCTTATCAGAGGCGTAAGTTCATCCAGGGCGCCTGGAGGCAAGATTCAATTTGATGCCCCCCTCGCCTTAAAAAAGTTGTGCCAATGGCTGAAGGGTGAGAGTCAGACTGAAAAGATTCCGCAGTCTGTAGCATGAATCAGCGTTCATTGGTGGGTCCCATCTCATAGTCCAGTAGCGGCGGCAGGTGCACTGTTGCTTGCTGCAGGAGCTGTCCTTTCCTCTATTGCAGGTGATGGCAGGGCTCCTGGGACAGAGCTGTTTAAATGTGCAGAAGCAGGGGGTGCGACATGTCTGACTTAGAATCCGCCCCTAGCTCTTATTTAGCCTCCATTAAAGGGAGCCATGACAACACTAAGGCCATTTTTGAAATACAACTAAACAAATATGCCCATACTCAACTTATCCCTGATGTAAAATTTTACCAGGCCAACACAGTTCTAATAGTAGTAATGTTAGTAATACAAGCACAGTAACCCCCCCCCCCCCCGCAATGCATCTACTAGCATTTCTATTATGTGATCGCGTCACTGAATAGGGAAGCGCTCACATAACTAGAGTAGCCTCACGCTGCAAAGGCAGGTGCCATCCCGCCATGTTTTGCCTCACAAAACCCTCCCTGCAAATGCAGACATGCCTCTATTGCGCCCTCCCAACATTGCGTTGCTGCCCTCCTAATGCTAAATCACAACCCCCCGCCCCCCCCGCCGGTGATTAGACCACTTTTGCATTTTTCAGAATGCGACCGCAGTTTAGGCTCTCACGCATGCGCTTGCAGTAGTAATGTAAAACATAAAGGTGACTCATATTATTTACTGAGAACAAAAAAATAAAAAACTACTGAATGTTAAGATTTATATTGTAGCAGACACACAAATGTCCAGGAAACTATATATGAAGAAATCCTCACAGAATGATTGCCAGATCACATGGGGTTCGTGGACCGTGGCAATATTTAATTACAATGCATCGTCTATCTATTCATTTCAGCAACTGCAATACAATGTGTAATTTCGAGCCCTCTGAAATGTGTTCTTTAAATGTCAATTTCCTGAGGTGCTAAAGGTCTGTCAGTGCATTTATATTACAGCATTTCTCAACCAGTATAGAAATGTATGTTCCAGCACTACTGTATATAACACTGGGGTGAACATACGGTCTCCTGACTAAATAAAGCAGCTACACAATATACTAATGCTACATAATATATTACTACATTTGCATAAATTCAGCTTGATTCAGAGCCACTCGCAATGCACACACATGCCAACACACATGTTCACATAGTCAAACATTTTCCAGCTGCTCGAAAATTTCTATACAAGTCATACGGTGCATGAATGACACCGAGGTTATGCACAATGGTGATGTTCTGATCAACATGGACAGTATCAGAAATGTTCTGGAATATTGATGGGAGTTCCTGGGCAGTAACGGGTGGATGGGTAATAGTGCCTGTTCTGTGAGTTATGGTGGTGTCAGGGGATGTGTGAGTGAAAGTGTCTGCACAGAGCCTCGGGCATAGGAAGCCATAGATGGAAGGAGAAACAACTCCTGCCAAAGCACTGGTGTAAGTCTTGATGGGGTGACCAATGGCGGTATTTAAGGATGCATCAATCGATATTACTGTGTCTATTGGAGCTGAAAGTGGGCATCTCAGTCCATGCACATTAGGCTACATGGATGTACACAAGGGAAGGAGGTTGGTGCAGCATTTGGATAAAGTTGCAGACAGGCAACCATCAATAGACGCTGCTGTCTGTGCTACTGTGCACCACTAATAAATCACAGTATATTTGGGATTCCCATAATTTTTTACTTTTTCCAAAATTTTATATCTTACTGTACATCATATTGAGGATAGATATACAGTATGTAGACGCATCTGCATGGTGTACTAAATATAAATGAAATGCATATGCATTTAAGAATTTGTTGATGTGAAAGACAGTCATCCTGTTTTCAATATTGGCCAATCATAAGCTTAACTACAATGGTTATGTGTCATATAAGTGTATCCATAGATTTAGTTGCCCAGTGGTGCGAAGAAGAAAAAACGATGATCCATATTTGATCTGATTCGTATGACGGTGGAAATGAATCAATGATTGTTTCCAAGATAATCACTAGTTTTAAGAAACTCCACCATAGAATCATAGAATTTGATGGCAGATGCCATTCGGCCCATGTAGCCTGCCCCTTTTTAACCATAGTGTTACCCATAAACCCTGTTTGATCCTTATTTCTTTGTAAGAATAGCCTCATGTCTATCCCAAGCATGTTTATATTGCTCTACTGTCTTAGCCTCTGCCACCTCTGACAGGAGGCTATTCCACTTATCTGCTTCCCTCTCTGTGAAGTCATTTCCCCTCACATCTTCCTCCCTCCAGTGTCGCTGCACGTGTTCTCGTGTTCTAATACTGCCCTTTATTTAAAAAACATTTCCCTCCTGGACCTTGTTAAAAACCCTTTGAAATATTCAAAAATGTTTATCATGTCCAGTCCCCCCTTACCCTTCTCTGCTCCAACATATATATATTGAGATTTTTAGTAATTGGTGCAGGTCCCCATTTATCCCTATGAGGAGGAGAGAGTACTCAGAAAATGTTACACACTGCTTACATAATGTTGCAGATCATTGGGGAAAGTGTTGCTCATACAGTAAAGTTATTTGGTCACTATACAGAATAACCTCCTGGTAGCAGGCCGAATTCATCCCGTTTCCCAATGTTTGGGGTTTGCACATGTGCGTTTCACACTCACCGAGCCATTCAGTCCATAGAAAAACGCTGGGCAATCCCCAGGGAATGCAGACGGCCCGATGCCTGCTCGAAACAGGCGGCTGACTTCGCATGACGTCAGCGCCCGCCCCATTTATGGCCAACTCCATTTGAAATAAAAGGCAGTGATCATCGAATAATTTCTCTCCCCTTCGGCCTCATGCGAGGGGATGCGTTCTCGTAGAAATGCCTTCACATGCTAACAAGGGAATGCAGTGCAGGCGGCGGGGGATGGGCATTTGTTGGGGTGGCAGGTGTTGCTTACCCGCTTGCTAGGCAGCGAATATACGCTGCCTAGCAAGCAGGTCTGAATTAGGCCCAAAGTTCTTAGTTAAAAATGAGTAACAAAAAATATTTAAAAATATTTAAAAAAATAAAGTTTAAACAAAAACATTAGCTTTACCAACTATAGAATTTGTGTCCAGGCTGGTACCTAGACACAAGGTGCCCCCCAGCATTTTGTTTTACCAGCACGAGGCTTGACAAGCCAAAATGAGTGGAACTATAGAAGGGAGACTCACCAATAGGTTTGAATTTTGTTTTGTGTCAATGTTAAAACCTGAGCACATGGACCCTCGAATGGATCGATTCGCTCACCATGCTTCAGGCCAGCTGCCTTGCTGCCCTTGGCACACTTTACATCTCCCAGTCAGAGTCCACCTGGATGGTAACGTATGACAAAGGTAAAAGAGATGAAAAAATCACCCAAAAATAATGATGACCTTTGGATTTTGTTGACCATAGGTATGATGGCCATTTGGGGTCAACCTATTGACTGTCGACATTGTCTGCCAGCCACCCAGATACTAAAGTTAATTAACCCACAGCATGGTGGGAACAGAAGAAGATATTCTTAAGCTTAACTGGTAGGATACCTTTAGGTGGATTGGAATTGACAGCTAAAGATTTGTTACCAGATGGTTATTAGGAATAATCTCTGAATCACTCATTGGCATATGTGATGTGTCCACAGTAATCATACTCCTATAAAACACTGTCGTTTCTGATTCCAAAACATGTAGACGCAGATTGTCTTAATATAACTTTTTCTTATTAATATAACCTCACTAATTCTGTACATAAATAATGAAACCTGTTTGCACATTGCAATTACCTTATGCTATAGAGCAGGCTTTCCCAGCCTCGGGCCTAGAGGCACACTTAAGCTAAATACACACTATTGGTCTGTAGATGTATCTACAGAAGGATCGGGCATGGTGTTCTCTACACACACACTGCCCTTACCGTCCGAACTGACATCACAAATGGGCGGGTGCATTGGCATGCGCCTGCCCACTGAGCTGTTAATCACCACCAGCTCCTGGCACGGCTGTAGGGGCTTGTTAGCTGTTTAAGGAATGAGCAGTACAGTTTAGAAAAAGTGACACCTGGTGGACAGAAAGTTGTTTTACATGTTTTCCAGATGCTCAGTACATTATGTTGCAACTTACTGCAGCATGCTGCTACTTAGAACACCAAACTGCAACATGGCATGGCACAAATAGCACAGCATGCTGCATGGCATATGGAGCAGAGGTGTAAGAGGACACATCTGTATGTTAAATGGTTTGTTTTTACTAGTTGCCTGCTGAAAGCCATTTACTTTGTGAACTGCACATTAATTTGAGTAGAGAAGTGGGCCAGCTTTTACCTATCATTACATTAGCCCCTGACATAGAAGATAAATAAGTCATTATAGATGAGAAAACAGAGTGAGCATGGCCCTTTTCTTCCAATCTAGTTGGCAACAGGCAAAGCTGTGATTAGAGGGGTCAAGCGGAGATTGAGACTGTTGCAAGCACTTACTTGTGTGAGCAGAATAGAAGGACAGGAAGTCTGAGAATGACATGGTAGGAAAACAAGGGCGTAACTACCATAGGTGCAAGGGGTGCAGCTGCTATGGGGCCCAGAGCTGAAGGGGCCCATCTTTACTGTTTAAGTAATGTTTTACACACATTTAACATCAGTTGCTAAATAGGGGGCCCTTGAAAACTTTGGCTATGGGGCCTACGAATGTCTAGTTACGCCTCTGTAGGGAAATCCATAATTACACAGTACTGTATATAAGTATTGTAGGTGGCTATACTGTAGGTGGTGGTTATAAAGAGATGGGAATAGGTCAGAGGACAATGTTAGGTTATTTAAGATATACTGTATGAAGAGGTAACGGTTAATAACTTCAGTAGGATTCTGGAGCACATGCATACCTCCCAACTGTCCCGCAGAAATGTCCCGGGGCAAGCAGTGTTGGGAGTGCCCCCCCTGTCATCCGTGAATAGGCGCATCTGCATAGCATCTATTCCTGCAGCCAGTGGAGCTGGGGGCATAGCCAGTAGCTCACAGAGCTGCTGAGCATGCCCCCACAGCAACGAAAATGGGGGTGTGCGTTGCGAGTACAGGTCATGCCCCTTTTCGCTAGGCCTATGACTGGGATCTATATTTGGGAGGTATGGATATGTGGATCCAGTAAAATGATTTGCAGAGTAGTGTAGTAAATATGGAGCGACAAGGAAGTAGTATAGCATTAAATGCAATAGTAGCATTTACAATAGATTGAAATGGGGACAGATATGTGAGGAATGGAAATGCGAGCTAGGCATAAGTCTCATTAATTAATATGGCATTACCCTGGTCACATACTTAATGTATTTATTACTATGTAAAGTGTTGTCTTTGATTTGTATCAATTTATACATTCTCTCTTCCGCTTCCCAGTCATCTTGATATGCATGCCATGCACAGTGATATGGTGTATGCAGACAAGTATGATGACATACCGTGTGCTAGGAGTCATCATTTATGACTCCTATCTGTCTGGTTTTTCATGGGATAATTTCATTCTATGTCGCTAATTGACTCTCTGGTGGTCTCCAGTGGTGAATCTGTGACATTTCAGCCCAGACCTCTGTGGATAATTTATGTACAAGTGTGATTTTGTTATCCTTGCTGGGCTGGAGTTCACAGGTGTGTTGATTATCTGAGGCCTTCATAAGTATCCTGCTACAGTCCAGTGTACTCCAGCTAGCGCTCCTGCTGAGCATCCTGGACCCTGCCATCTCAGTGGTGTGTTCCGTGTTCCTGGTTCCTGTCAGAGTTCCCCAGTCCTTCGGTTTCAGTGCCTGTTCTGCTGTAGTTGGAGATCTCATCTGTGGTTCTACTGCTTCCCAGATAAGTCAGGGGTTCTCCCTGCAGTCTACTTTTATATTGTGTATTATACCACCTCTGTGCATTGTTGCGCCTGTACTGTGTATTATACCACCTCTGTGCATTGTTGCGCCTGTACTGTGCATTATACCACCTCTGTGCATTGCTGCGCCTGTACTGTGTATTATACCACCTCTGTGCATTGTTGCGCCTGTACTGTGTATTATACCACCTCTGTGCATTGTTGCACCCATATTGTTTATTGCACCACCACTGTGCATTGTTACACTCAAGGGTTGTCACTCCGCATTTGGGTAGACTCTGGGGGTACCCCATCCTTTGTGTCCCTTTAGTTAGCTTTTCCTCTTGCATTCTTCTCGCCTTGGTGGACACGTTGTCCCACATAAGACCAGGTGGCATCGGGCATAACTAGCTCCGTCGAATGCGGCTGTTATTGGTGAAGTCTAGCACCACATGTGTCCGTCAACAGCGAGGAGAGGCAAGTTACGGGGCAGGTTTGGCGGTACCGTCCAGAGTCCTTACATTGTGTTTCCCCGATAATAAGACCTACTGCGAAATTAAGCCCTGCCCTAGATTTTGGACACTGGTCCAAAATAAGCCCTACCCCGAAAATAAGCCCTAGTAAAATTTTCATATATGGAGTTCAGACACTAAATTCTACCCCCACTAACCCCCCCCCCCCCTCACCTCCGCGGTGTTTGTACATCACAGGCTTCTACAGAAGCTGTTTCTGCTCCCAGTCCCAGTGATGCACTGTGGATGACGCGTGACGGCACCGTGCACATCACGTGGCTCCAGCACAGCACGGACCTGTGGCACAGCAAAGAAGGACTGGATTTGTGATTGTTGGTGACTGTGACGGTATGTTACCGTTATTTAAAGGAGGACTGGGGCATGTTTAACAAGGGGGACTGCGGCATGTTTAACAAGGAGGACTGGGGCATGTTTAAAAAGGGGGACTGCGGCATGTTTAACAAGGAGGACTGGGGCATGTCTAACATGGGGGACTGGGGCATGTTTAACAAGGGGGACTGGGGAATTTTTAACAAGGAGGACTGGGGCATGTTTAACAAGGGGGATTGGGGCATGTTTAACAAGGGGGACTGGGGCATGTTTAACAAGGGGGACTGGGGCATGTTTAACAAGGAGGACTGGGGCATGTTTAACAAGGGGGATTGTGGCATGTTTAACAAGGGGGACTGGGGCATTTATAAGATGGAGGACTGTGGCATGTTAACCAAGGAGGACTGTGGCATGTTATTAATGGAGGACTGGGGGCATGTTATTAAAATAAGCCCTACCCCTCAAATAAACCCTATGGTGTTTTTGCTTATAAAAAAATAAGACTGTCCTATTATCGGGGAAACACAGTAAGAACACAAAGAACAATGGTCCAGGTATTGTGCTATTTACATTAATCAGCGAGCCGAAACTCTAGAACGTCTCTCCTGTTAGTGAGAGACACAGAATAGTATGAACAGAAAAGGGGTTTGTCCAGAGTGCCCTCTAATGGTACCACCTAGCAAGTACATACAATCAACATGATATATCAATCATATATCTTCTGGAGTAAAATTCAGATGTTTCATCAATAAAATGTAGACTTTGTTCGAATAGTAATCCTTTATTTAAATATAAATAAAGGACTACTATTCGAACGAAGTCTACGTTTTATTGATGAAACATCTGAATTTTACTCCAGAAGATATATGATTGTAAGTACTTGCTAGGTGGTACCATTAGAGCGCACTCTGGACAACCCCTTTTCTGTTTATATATATATATATATATATATATATATATATATAGTCCACAGAGCAAACGCACACGCTGACATGTATTGAAAGTCTGTGCCAGGTATCAATTATATAGAGGTAGAGTCCTGAATAGTACAGAACAACCGGCACCAGGAAATAAGGAAGTCCAATTGAAATTTCTTAATGCATATTTAATGCAAGCAAATCTTCAAGCTCAGATCGAAATAAATATGGTATACATCACCCATCAGGCATTAGAGATACAAGGTAAATACTCCCGTCTCCTCGACGGCCGTTTCGGTGCAACAGCACCTTTTTCAAACCCTCTTGAAAAAGGTGCTGTTGCACCGAAACGGCCGTCGAGGAGACGGGAGTATTTACCTTGTATCTCTAATGCCTGATGGGTGATGTATACCATATTTATTTTGATCTGAGCTTGAAGATTTGCTTGCATTAAATATGCATTAAGAAATTTCAATTGGACTTCCTTATTTCCTGGTGCCGGTTGTTCTGTACTATTCAGGACTCTACCTCTATATATATATATATATATATATATATATATATATATATATAATTGTTACATATATACTATGCCCCTACTGTAAAATCTGCCACCCACAGTGGATGCCTATCTGTGGCGATTGGAAGCACTCTCTGCAAATCCAGTCAGCTATATTGGGCTAATGAAGTCTGCAGCCGATGCAGTCTCTGGAAGTCAACTTGCTGTAGCTGGCAGCGCCAGACTCAGACTCTGCCTCTGGTTAGATTTGAGGTCCCATACCCTGTGAAATCAGGTGGCGCTTGACGGGAGAGCAGCAAGGAAGTGAAATCTACAGTACATTGCAAGTATTGACACAGAACCTACAGAGGTGTGCAGGGTACCTTGTAATGCCAGCACATCTTGTCGATTTGGACTGAGCCCAGTGTTTAATCAAGATGTTGTTAGCCATCACAGATTAGACGGCTAAATTCCCACCTTCCCCAGCCTCAGCTAAATACACAGTGCAGATGGCATCTAGTGGCAACATTCTTGCCTGCAGTGTCTATTTGGCAGGGCGATAGCTGAATTGGACACCGGTATAGTTGTACCGCGTCCCCTCGCATGGCTCGATGCACTCGCCAAGCTTTCGTGTCGGCACTTGTCCTTGTGAAAAACTCATGTAGACATATATGAATGTAGTTCATTCCAGTACCCTGCAACGTCCAAATTCTGTGGAGTTCCTTTTCGCTGCCTGGGGTGTCGCTCTCTGCTGTGGTATTTCTAGCACAGTGTGGTCTGTATTTCAGCACTGATGTGCAGACCAGACTGGTGATAGAACCACCAAAGCAACAGCAACACCCCTGACAGGAAAGAGGAACTGCAAGGAGCTAGAATGAACACTATATGAACGTATTACTTGCTGGTTGCATTTTAGACCAATTAGTTGACTGAACTCAGTGTTTTGGGAGGGGAAGTAAAATAAGCATTTCTGAATTGCACATGCTCACAAAAATGATCTGTATGCAAATATTGTTGCATCTTTCTCTTAAGAAGGCTAGTTTATTGCAATCTGGTTATTCTAAGGACACATTCACATAATTTCAGTAGATGCATAGACACATCTGTCTCTGGTGGGTGCTGTTGAAGTAATGGTAATGATGATGATCGGTAGCACTAGGTATCTGCTTCACTTGCAATTGGCTCATGACTCCTGACTCCTCCCACTAATAGTACAGTACTTCTTTCATTAGTGTGGGCTGATGTATCATATGATGTTGTGTCCTTTTATTTATATTGCTTAATTGATTTGGATTGGTTCATGAAAGAATCTTTCCTATTGGTCAAAAGAGGGAGAACATGAGAGGTTAATTTTATTGAAATTTTTTTGTATCTATGGTTGCATTTAATTGAATTTTATATGGAGAACGCAATTAGCTTATTACTGTTAAATAAATAAAGTAATGAAACTGGAGCATGTACTGTACTACTTATACTGCCAAGTCACATTTCTACTCCATTGTTGTGCTATTGTGGTATGGTATTATGCATACTAGCATACGTTCATACATATCTGAGAGGCTTACCCTAATCAGTCTTTACCAGAACAATAAGAAGATTAATCGGGGTATCCTATTAGCTACAGTAATTTATAGCAGCAAATGGATCTCCTACAGGCTATCCAATATTTATCAGGGATTAGGCTTCAGGCACATGAAGGGGAATCCCTAATAAGCAGCCCTCAGAGACCCATTTTACAATGATAACACAGGATAAAAAGCCTGTCTTGCCAATTGCATACCACCCTTACACCCTTAAGGTCCGTGCACATGGAATGATGCTTGAAGCGATACAACATCGTTCACAAGTGTATCAAATCATTCATTGTGCGTACACGGGGAACGATTTGATACACTTCAGAAAAGTTTGGTCTATGATCTTCCTGCATGCAGGACAGATCATAGACCATCGTTAACGATCGGCGGGTACGCGCATCGTTAATGATGCAAGAAACGATTGGAATGATTGGTCATTCCCAACGATCGGAAGCGCCTACATTGTCCTTCAAATCATCCTGCGTACCCACCTTTATGGCCAGATGTCCCCTCCGGTCTCTACCTACCCGGCTGGCTCACACTGTCTCTAGCGCACGTTAGGTGCGCTAGTAAAACATTTGAAAAAACATCATCCCCCCAGTTAACTAGCATTAAGTGCAGCATATGCACCTAATGCTAGCTGAAACATGTGCCCCCCAGTCTGTAAAATGGCAGTAAGGAGCCGATTGGCTGGTTATTTATCACTCTCCATTTTAAAGCTTGGTACATATGGCCCTCAGAGAATTGAGAGCTGAAACATACAGGGAACAGCAAGCAAATAAATGCCTGTCTATATGGGCCTTATTTTGGTTCATTCTTTCTGACAAAATCCTTCTTAGATGGACAAAACCATGTGCACTGCAGGGGGGCCAGATGTAACATGTGCAGAGAGAATTAGATTTGGGTGAGTTATTTTGTTTCTGTGCAGGGAAAATACTGACTGCTTTATTTTTACACTGCAATATAGATCTCACTTTGAAGTAAAACCCCACCCAAATCTAATTCTCTCTGCACATGTTACATCTGCCCCACCTGCAGTGCACATGGTTTTGCCCATCTAAGAAGGATTTTGTCAGAAAGAATGAACCAAAATAAGGCCCTATGTGACAGGAGCTTCTGCGTAATGCAATTTATGTGGCAGATCTCTGAGTCATTGTTCCAACGTTGTAGCTGGCTGCCATATAAATGGTACTACTGACATTGTACTTTTTGTCTAGTGTTACTGTAGTAGCAAACAGCCTTCAAACCTCTCTAACTTTTGTCATTTGTCTGAGGCAGTAACTACTTTTCCACCACCCACCTGCATGTGTTATGCAGAGAGGGTGTTTCCTTTGTTGCTCTAAATAAGCTCTTTACATATGAATACCATACCCTCAGGTTTGCTACATCAACGCCATGTTTTCTTCATCTAAAAGTTTTGATTCTAAGGACAACACATTTTTGCACTCAGTTGACAAAATAGGTCTGACTGGATAAATCTATATTCTGTTATACTACATCATGGGCCAGATGCTCTAAGCTTCAAACAGTGATAAAGCGGGGAGTGATAATCAACCAGCTCCTAAGTGTTATTTTTCAACCCCAACCTTGCAACAGCCTGGTAACATGGCAGTATGGAGCTGTTTGGCTTGTTGTTTATCACTCTCCACTTTATTCGTTTTTAAAGCTTGGTGCATACGGCCTAACATGGGTCTGGGTCCAAGAATCATCATTTAAAGTCTCCAGATATGCAGTCCATTTTAATGGGGACCAACTCTTTTTGGGTCTCTGAACAGAGACATGTCGGTATTTATGGCCCAAGAACTAAGGCATTCTGATACTAATAGCATAGCAGATTTGCATATAATATCATTGATATAAAGTTCAGGGTCAAACGTCCAAAGAAACATTAGCTTTGTAAATTTGTCTTCTCGGGTCATAACTAACAATCAATCGGTCACCAATCACCTCTGGTTTACAAAACACAAGCAGCACCTGATCCAACACCTAAGTTGGGAAGAAATCATAAGATCATGCTATTCATTTACAGTACCATAAGAAAAAGGAGGGGGGATAGCAGCACTCTAAGGGGAATTAACCCAAAACATAATATTAAAATTGGATGATCTTTACATATATTTATTTATTTCACATCAAAATTGATACATATTCTAAAAACATGGTAAAAATAAAACATGTAATTGCAAGCATAGACCATATCCACAGTTTAGAAGCAAATATAAGGGAGAGTCCGTTCCTCTTATGCCCAGGTTGTGTAAACAAGATTTGGATAGTTATTACTCCTGGTGAGATGGAAAGAGGCTTTTGAAGACACCGTCCATAAGTCCAAGTGGCCGGCCCAAGGTTGGCACAAATAACCGAAGTTCAGTGGCAAATTGATGGTTGGGTGGGTCTTGTATAGCCGATTGGAGACACACTGGTACACCAGAGTTTCAGTGGCCTTCCTTTACCATCCAGTAAAAAGAAGTACATGGTACTGTATGTTTGATGAATGACCCAGTCATCTGCTTTGTGGCAGTCGCTCAGTTACACAGTTTAATCCAAAATGTCATGCCTCATTTCTAAAATCTACAGGTTAGTGGTCAGGTATAGAGTCACAGTGAGAATATTTTATGAGGAGCATTACACTGTATCCTCATAGCTGCTGATGTCCCCATAGTAATGCATATGCTCTATTGGGAACATGAGTTGTCTTACCCCAATGCACTACTGTACAAGTGTGTTATTCGTGCACCTCTTCCTATAACATCCTCTGGTTAATAAGAACATGCCCTGAAGTCCCAAGAGGATAATGTGTCAGACACAGATAGGTGCACTATGTTACCACCAGACAGTGGCAGATCCACCTAGGAGCGGTTGCCCCGGGGCCCCCATACATCAGGGGCCCCCACACTCCAGGTGGGTGGTGGGTGGGTGGCTGGTAGTGGGGTCCAGGCAGTGCGACCTGCTCTCTGGTCACACTGTCTCAGGGGGGGGCTACCTGCCTGATCAACCCGTGTCCTAGGCGCTATGAAGCGGCCGTGCCTGTGCAGCAGCTCCAACTCCGATGGGCAGCGAGAATAACTACTCCGGTGAGTGCTGCAGGGGGGGGGGGGTGAGAGGAGAGGAGGGGGCCCCTCACAATTTTTGTTGTCCAGGGCCCCCACAGACCTTAATCCAGCCCTGCCACCAGATACCACCTGGTATTCCACTACCACCACTGCATGTACAGTATCTGCAGGTGTGAGTTCCATCCCTGCATTAACCTGTTCCTGCCTGGATCTTTCTTAAGGCGTCCATACACTTATCCAATTTGGGCTGATTTCCCAGATTCCGATGGATCGGGTCTAGAAATTTGGGTCGGACCCAACAGATTGAACATTCTGCAGGTTAATTCTGTTGGATCTGACCCATCAGCTGCACATCACTGGTGCTTTTTAGCACCTACGATGTGTTGGTCCGATCCGTGGGTGTGTGCCAGTGTGCCAGTGTGAAGGGGTGGGCAGCAGGAAAATGCCCGGGGGCTGTGTGTGCAGGGGCAGGGTGGTAGGACGGGTAAGCATGAGCAGTGTGGGGTCTGGGCGGCATGAAGTCCTAGGGGCTGTGAGTGCAGTGGCGGAACAGGCAGTCTGTAGTGTCCAGGAAGCGTTGAGTGAGAGGAAACTGCAGACAGCGGTGACCAAATTTGAAAATTCAAAAGATAGGCTGGCCACTGATTGGCTGAGAGAGAGAGCACTCTCAGCCAATCAGTGGCCGGGCCTATCTTTTAAAAGTTCAAATTCTGCGGTCAAAATCTAGTCAGATTGCCAGTGTTCTCAGCAGAGAACACTGATTAGCACAGATCATTCAACACAGAGCTGAAACTACCATTCATTTTCATTGCTGCAAGGCATACACATGGAGCAATCAGTGCTCCTTTTATAAGCAGTCTAGTCAGAGCGCTTAGAAATGGGGCTGAACTCATTCCATGTGTATGCCCCTTCAAGTGCAAGAAGTGCTTCATCTTGTGTTACAGATAATAAAAAAAAGAATTACAGTAATGTCTAAAAAGTGTGGATTTCATTTAAATCTTAGCATTTAGCAGACACAGAAGTGGAAATGTCTCCTTTGTTTATTCTGGCACTCTTCACAAGTCAACTGTGTCACATAAATCCTGGTAAATCCACAGTGAGCGGAGCAGAGGATAACAAATGCAGTGAAACAACAGGAACACAGTAGATTTTGGCTGATATAATGGCAAGTGTGCAAGTTGATAGTCTCAATGGATGAAGGCCAGGCAAGGAATCAGATGCAGGTCAATGTGAATATCCTTCAATTTCAGAGTTTAACAGATCCAGGATATATAATACTGTACAACACTTTGGAGAGAAAAGATGGAGCATTGATGTGAAGTCCAGATATATTCCAAGTTACATGTTACTATTGCTGTATTTCTTCACAGAACCCTAAGAATATAGCTTGCGTGCACGTTGAAAGCATGCACAGAACTACATACTTCACTTTTGACGCCAAGGTGGGCCTGTGTACCTGTACTGTGTAAATGCCAGGGCCTATTTTTAATCCCATTCCCGCTCCCTTTCTCTGCTCTCCTCCTGTCTCTTGCAGCTCTCTGAGCATATACACTGGCTCCACTAACACCCCCTCCCATCCCCTCTCCTATCATGGTGCCCCCCACCCTGTAATTTTTTCCTGGATCCACACCTGGGGGTATCTAACCAATCCCACAACACAAAATAATATTTACACATCTTAAATAGCAGATATTAATACAGAATAAACATTCTGGGTTTTTTTCCTTTTATTTCACGGGAAAAACTGCACATGCCTAAAAAAATTGTACATTTCCGGTATTAAAAGCTCACTAGAAATCACAAATGATTGCTGACTTGTTCTAAAAAATTGCACCCAATTACATTTGGCCCTATTATTGATTGATAGAAAATGTAAGATAAACAGGTCCCTGAATGGGAGACATATTGTTACACATTCATATTTTAGGCACCCATGGAATATTGGCACTATAAACAACGCTACTTGTTTAGTTTCATGGCGGCAGATGCCATATCGCATGCGATTGCATGCGATGCAATGTGATTGCATGCAATTCCATCCTATTTTGTACCTGTTCATAACTCCACTATCCACTACGCATGGAGTTGATTTGGAGTTGTGGCGGCACACTATATACCCCATTCAGATCTAAAATGTCGGGTCTGTCCCGGAGGTGACCTGGCATTTGCACTAGCTGTGGCTATCAGCAACCCGGCTTATTGTCGGGTCACTGACATCAACCGGGGGGGGGGGGGGGGCGGTGAGGAGCGGTGGACATCATGCGGTGTGGGGGTGGAGGCAACACTGAAGTGACACTGCTGCCTCCTCCATAGCAGTTAACGGGACATAGGTGAATGCAAGCTGTTGGCTTTTCTGCATGTGCTTATGCCGCTTGCCTTATTCATACCCCCGCTTCCCCAGCTTTGTCTGAAACAGAGGTAGTGTAGCTCCTGAGCATCGTTCTACCCGGTGGGAGGAAAGTGGCAGTGCTAGAAGTCTATGTTTTCGTATGTGAATTTACAATAGTTCACGCTTCGTTTTTCATTTTTTCTATTTACTGTATAAAATAAAAATAAGATGCTTTGTGCTTCATTTCTCCGTGACATTTGCAGCATATAATATATTTATCATGTATAAATAATAAAACAGCACAGCTTTTCAAGCCAATATATCAGAGGGAAATGTAGTAGCCCTGTAAGATGATATTATTTCTGGCAATGTCTAATGAGCTTTGGCACTTTCATTAGGAATTCTTGAAATTGCATAAAATTGACAATAATTCTTCATCCAGGGGCTAATTGGTGCGTGTAATAAACCTAAAGGGGAGTTGTCTTTGTCTTATTGAAACTGTTGATCCTGCACAAATCCTTTGCATAGAAGTATTTGTAGCACAAGAGGTGTTTGCTTTGGAGGATTAGACAATTGTTTCAAAGCATTTAGGGAGGCAGAACCTCTAGAATGTTTGCTTTTTGTAAAGTGCCTCTATATCATGCTAGCAGAGAATTCAGTTCTCTCCAACACTTCTTATGCCCCGCACACACAGGAGCAGTGTGCAAGTCAGGTGATAACGACGGGCGAGTCCATGCATTGCTGTCACCATGTCACCAAGGGCCATACACACAGAGCGATCCAGGCTTTATTTCTAATGTAACTGCCCCGTGTGTATGGCCTTCTGCCATTCTTTACAGTAGCAATTTTGGTATGGTGTATATATATATATATACTTGTCTATTCTCCCGTAATGGCCATGAGGCTCCTAAAAATCTTCTGCATCTTCCAGGAAACCCCCCCCCCCCAACGATGTTCTTCAAGTGGGTGGTCTGGGGTGTCCGATGATGCGATTCACCCTGAATAGTTATAAAATATGCTCGTACAGAGTATCCCTTATCCGAAATGCTCGGGACCACGAGCATTCCGGATAAGAGATTTTTCCGGATTTTGAAATAACTTTTGTTAAACATACTTACCTGTCCCCTGGTGGTGCCCAGATGGTCCGTCGGCATCAAACTTGGTCCCCCAGCATCCACGGCAGGCCTCCAGCATGTCTCCGCTGTCTCCAGCGGTCCCAGGAGTGCATTGCGCGAGTTCCCAGGTGCGCTGGTGACATCACCGGCGCGCGCACCTACTCGCGCAATGCTCTCCTGGGACCGCTGGAGACGACGGGGAGGATGCTGAAGGCCTGCCTTGGAGGCCGGGGGACTTGGTAAGTATAAAAAATTGGAATTATTCCAAAAAACCACGTTTTTTGGAATAATTCGGATAAGGGATGCCCGGATACGGGATACTCAACCTGTAGTACTGAATAATTAAAACAAGACCAAGCTTTAAAATAATAATAATAATAAACAAAGTATGTACATACTGTATGTGATCATATATCCCCTTTTAAACACATAACAGCACAAACAGTTATAGTCCTGTAGAAACACACATTGCTTTTTTTTTATTTAATAGAAAGCATTTGCAAGATGCTACATTCATTAGGAGAAAACCTCGGGAACTTATTTGCCATAATTCCAAGTAACATTGATTTGTTATCCATTAGAAGACACCAAAAGAATCTATTACATAACCTCTGAATAGTAATGAAACCATAGCTTGCAGACTAAGCTTTTCTTCTGTGTGAGAAAACAGGGGGCATGTATAGTTATATTTTTACATTTGTGTGTGTGTATGTATATTATTGTATGTACTGTATACAAATTATATATATAGTGTACAAAATGGAAACAAGCAGCAGCATTCAGAGGCTTAATTCTATTTAATTCTATTTACCTTGATGTTGAGTGTCAGGATGTGTGGGTGGAGCTACAATTCTCCGCCTTCACATAACAATAGGCTCATTAGGACAGCATGATGCTGAGCCACCAGTTGGTCACACAGGAGTCCACATTAAATCCTAACTATAAAAATTGTATTTAAACTATACAAAATCATGCAATTTTTATACCTTTTGCTTCCTTAGGGAGACATTGGGGCTGATAATGTAGGGGAGTACACACCAAAAGTGCTGTAGCCACAACCCCACAGTACTTAATACACCCACATGGCTCTAGCCCAGGGATGAAAAGAGAATTTTCATCACACAGGGCAGGACAGTAATTTGTCTCCGCTCTGTCTCCCCCTGCATACAAGTATGGGTATCACATCCAGCACCTGGGGAATGTAACCCCTTAGTACCCCCCTTCTCCCTGCATACCAGTATGAGAATCACATCCAGCACACAAAGCATGTACCCCCCTTCCACCTACATACCAATATATGTATCACATCCAGTACTCGGGGCATGTAACACCCTAGTATCCCCCTTCCCCCTGCATACCAGTATGGTTATCACATCCAGCACCCGGGGCATGTAACCGCCTAGTATCTCCCTTTCCCCTGCAGCAGCATACCAGTATGGGTATCACATCCAGCACCCAGGGCATGTAACCCCCTAGTACCCCCCTACCCCCTGCATACCAGTATGGTTATCACATCCAGTACCCGGGGCATATAACCCCCTAGTAACCCCCTGCATACCAGTATAGGATGCATTCCCGGCTAGCTCTGCCATTAGGAAGCTGCCTTGGCCACTGGTGTCTGGTGGGGAAACACTGAGTCTGGCTTTCACAAAATGAATGATGTCTATGAGGAAGACATTCTTCTTGTACTGTCTATAGGTGGTGGCTGTGGAACATCTTAGATGACACCTCTGCATCTTCACTTGAGGGGCTGTTAAGGGCAGGGAGTTAGTATATTGAAGTTTTACCTAACGTGCTGATACTGTAAGCCTTACACTGGCCCTGGATGAATTGCATTCAAAATGGGATGCGTAATGCATCCTGCACCTTGAGTTTCATAAAAATTGTGTTTAAGCAGTCTGAGATATATTGTTTGCCTTTCTGACTTCTATGTCGGCTAAAGCATCTCAGCTATTAATGACTTATGAATACCAAAGATCTCACTCTCTCCTCGTAAGATAGAAAAATTACTTTCAGGAGACTAGTGAAGTCAAGAATGATGAATAACTTCAGCAAATCAACTCTACCTTGCCGCATACTTACAGCTTATATTTAAACCCTGCAAATACTGACATATTGAAGTTTATAACCTTATGATATGTTTAATTTTTGCATTCATCAATGCCATATATAAAAAAAAATAACTGAAAGACCCAACTACTGGAATGGCAGCTGGTGGCAGTTACCGTATCTCCCCTATTTGAATTTTGGACTGTGCTGTAGCTGGGCACGCTTGCATTTTCCCTGTGCCTCCTAGAAAACCGGCTTTCTATCAATCAACTTGCACACAGAATGACCTCATGCATACACAGTCTATTGATTATCACTGAAGGAAGATCAGGTCTGAATGACCCTCATTGTTTACCAACATAGGCCAAATGCTGGCTGGTTAAACTAAAGGGGTGTACACATGGTGCAATTTACATTCTATTCAATCCCGATTTGACTAATTGGCACAGTGCCATGTACACATTTGATCTAGACTATATGGCCCTTAATCTGGTTCACTCGCAAAGGCAAATTCCTTCTCAAATGTACAAAACCATGTGCACTGCGGAGGGGGCAGATGTTACATGTGCAGATATAATTAGATTTGGGTGGGGTTTCACTTCAAAGTGAGATCTATATTGCAGTGTAAAAATAAAGCAGCCAATATTTTCCCTGCACAGAAACAAAATAACTCACCCAAATCTAATTCTCTCTCAAAAGTAAAATAATTCAAAGATGAGATGAAGAATACAAAGATTATATTTATAGTGGAAGTTGATATATACATTGATATATCTTCTGCATAAAGCAGTTAGAAAATGTGGGACACCGTCATGAGGAGGCACTTGGGGATGTCTGTGTTTTACATTAACCCAGTAATTTACTATTTTATCTTTGCAGTATCTGAACTTCTTAGATGCTGGGATTCTGAATAAAACATCTCATACCTGTATAATTTAGCGAATTGCCTGTTGAATGTAATTATAATGTCTCTTGCTGATGCTTACAGTTAACGTTGCTTATCAACCTTTAGTAAATCTGATGATCAGTGTTTGAAATGTTAAGTATTCAGTCAGCTATCCTTTGAGGTTTCCTGAAAGCCGCTGGTGTGGTCCATGTTTCTGTGTCAGTCTGTTCACCTTCCAGATCAATTATATCACATTCAGAGCACTTACAACACAGAGCAGCTTTCTGCCTGTGATGTCACCTTGTCTCTTGCTAAGTTTAATTATCTGGAAATTATAGAACTGCTCTTTTGTTTTTTCCCACTTCTGCCATGAAGTATGTTACCAGGATTTGTGATGCAGAAACTGAGCAGGTTTTATGCCCTTGATATATTGAAGAGTTGTCTGTTCCTCTTCTATCACTGTCATTAAAAATGTAAGGCTTTCTATGTAAGTATGTGTTTAATAGGTGTGCGGACTGGCTGCTTATTCCCCACAGTAAAAAACATGAAGTGAGTCAAACCTGTCTTTCAGATTTGCCTTTATGATTTCATGAATCTCTTTGATCACTGGTGTTAGAGCTGGGTTAAAACTGCTCACGGCGACCAAGTTTAAAGTAGAAGTTTGTTTTAGAGAACTGATGGTCAGTTCATATATATATGATTTTTTTACCAGATGATACATTACGCATCTCATGTGCTGCTCGTATAAACTGTATATATAAAATGTAGGGTTTATTCCTGTAATCTTTTTGCTGTGTCTGGCAACATACAGTAAGGTGACACCGTGTGTCTCCTGAATTTACTATTCTGTGTAAGAAACTCGGAAGCAATAGAAGACAACTCATGCCCACAGGTGTTTAATTGCAGATGGGTTTTATCAGGAAAGGAAGTGTGGTGTGAATATTAATTCTGTGCTTCAGTCTGAAACTTCACCTGGGACCTGATCCGTAGCATCTGAGTCTCGTTGTGACTATAACATCTGACAAATGCAGTCTGTGCCTTTGGCCAAGTTTATGACCCACACAGACAACAGTTCAATGTTCAAATTAAAATTTTAATATGCTAAGAAATAAAAAAAGCTAATTATTTCTGATTTATTGTCATTTCTGGCAACAAAATTAATTCTTGTAGCTTTTTTTGGTGGAGAAGGCTCTGATTGAATGCCCCCAAAACTGGCATTTATGCATGTGAGCTTTCCCCTTTCAGTTATAAGGTCCCAGGTTACTATAAAAATAATATAATTTATTCCAGGGGTTCCCATACTTTTTTGCATTACGATGCCCTAGAGTATTAGAATTGATTTTACGGCACCTCTATGACAAAAGTTTATTTTTGACTAATTTAGAAAAAAATATTTAATTAATTTAAATGAGTTTCTATGCCATCTTTAGGGTCACTTATGTGGTGAGGGACCAAATTCACTCTATTTGTCCATATACAGCACAGTTTTTTAGGATTGACAGCGACATGCACTGGTTTTACCTATTGCAATACATTGACTAAAAAAATTTAATTGGTCCTGAACCAACAATCCAAAGCACCCATACAAATGTCTCAAGGCGCCCTTGGATGCCACGCCACACAGTTTGGAAACCACTGATTTATGCATTAGGTGGTACCATCAGTTTATATAGTCAATAGGAGAGATTGGGAAGATGAGGGCATTTCCCAAGTTTGAATTGGGTTTTTTGAGATGAACAGACATAAAGCTTAACCCCCCTGCAAAATAAATTTCTGGAGGCCCCCATACTGTACATTTATTATAATGTATTTACCTAAATGCTCATTGCCACTTACTAATCATGTATTAATCATCGCTTACTAATCATGTACTAATCATCACTTACTAATCTTGTACTAATCATTACTTACTAATCTTGTACTAATCATCGCTTACTAATCATGAACTAATCATCACTTACTAATCATGAACTAATCATCACTTACTAATCATGTACTAATCATCACTTACTAATATTGTACTAATCATCACTTACTAATCTTGTACTAATCATCACTTACTAATCTTGTACTAATCATCACTTACTAATCTTGTACTAATCATCACTTACTAATCTTGTACTAATCATTACTTACTAATCTTGTACTAATCATCACTTACTAATCTTGTACTAATCATTACTTACTAATCTTTTACTAATCATCGCTTACTAATCATGAACTAATCATCACTTACTAATCATGAACTAATCATCACTTACTAATCATGAACTAATCATCATTTACTAATCTTGTACTAATCATTACTTACTAATCATGAACTAATCATCATTTACTAATCTTGTACTAATCATCACTTACTAATCATGAACTAATCATCACTTACTAATCATGAACTAATCATCACTTACTAATCATGAACTAATCATCACTTACTAATCATGAACTAATCATCATTTACTAATCATGAACTAATCATCACTTACTAATCATGAACTAATCATCATTTACTAATCTTGTACTAATCATCACTTACTAATCATGAACTAATCATCACTTACTAATCATGAACTAATCATCATTTACTAATCTTGTACTAATCATTACTTACTCATCATGTACTAATCATCGCTTGCTACTCATCACTTACTAATCACGTACTAATCATTACTTGATACTCCTCATGTAATACTCATCATGCTTGCTACTCATCACTTGCTACACAACAGATAAATGGGAAGGAAGTGCATTTTTAAGACATGTTACAGGCTCAGTTATGTACTTTATAAGTTATATGACCTAAGTGACACAAACTACATGTTGAAAAAAGATCCATTGAACAGAATGTTTATGATTTAGAATATTAAATTGTGGTAATTGATTGATCAGTGTTATGCCCCCCATACACGGTCCATTTTTTCGGTCCGTTCTGTACTTTTAAAGTACACATCGGATCGGATCGCATCCCTAGTGCATGCAGTGTGCATGCACTGCGATCCATTCCGATGTGTACCTAGTACAAAAAGTATGTGCAGCACATACTTTTTGTACCGTACTATGTGATGCGCGGGAGCGCGTACCGCATAGTACAGAACGGAGCTCTACACAACGGATCGTGTATGGGCTCCTTTACATTATTTCTGTGACAGAACACAGAAGCAGTAGCTACTGTAGGCATACACATATACATACACTTGCACCCATGGAACATCTGAACAGTGAATATCAGTGCAACCTTTAGGAAAGTAGTGTGGGGTGCAGCATATGACTATGGTTCAGCTGTGGTCATGAAAAACAGAGAAACCATCTATGCAGCCACAATGATAGCCCACTTATATTCATGACTTTGATAGGCTTTGTTTAAAATTCTTCTAGTCTTAGAATTATATACCGAATACACATTCAAGCATGGCGCTGCAATAATGGAAAACTGGTATTTGTTTATTGCCACTGGCTACATTCATTTATGCATCGAAGACAAATTACATGAATAGAACACACCACAAAAAGTAAAATGCCAGAATATAACACATTTATGTGCCAGGATCCTATATTTAAAATGATGTAAGCTTCCATACGCTGGATTTATGGTACATAATAACTATTTCACCATAGCATTGATTTGCTAGAGAATTCAATCCAATAGCTGCATGAATAACTTGAGACAATACAAACACTTCAGTTGTGTTAAATAAAACAATTTACAACTAAGCTAAGATCAATATTCAGCATAAGGGTTTGAGCAGTGTAATGCATAACTTCCTCATCCAGGCTATCTCTAATGTGTTACATTACTGTTGTTTTGCAGCAAAGTATATTGGATGCTACATGGATGACACACGGCAGAGAGCGCTCCACGGAGTGTCCTTTTTTGACTACAAAAAGATGACAGTGTTCCGTTGCCAGGACAACTGTGCTGAACGGTAGGATGGCGAATGCTGAATGAATGAAGTTTTATTAGTTTGTGCACACAAATACATTCTAAAACATGATCCTTATTTAATCCCATTTTGAACTGAAATATGTTTTCAGCATATACTGATATACTAAACAGTGTTTTCCATAAGACTTTCTAAAAACTCTATCATGCACGCTGTATATGTTATTAAACAAATAGCAAAATGCTAAAAAGCTAAGGTGGGATTCAATTAGCAATTTTCATCTACCGTAGTCTAATTGATGTCCCAGGGCTGTACTTAAAATGGATTTCTTTTTTAGTCTGAGTAGACCCCCAAAAAATGTGTAATAAATAGCCTGCTATTGGTTGCAAACAAAGTGTTAATGCTGTGTACAGCATTTGTTTGTGCTGCAGCGATAAATTGCCAGGTGCACCCTCCCATGTTCAGCCTCCTAATGGTCGCTGGTCGCAGGAGCTGGGTATTTACAGACAGTCAAAAGGTAGGAGGGCCCTGCTCGCAAGCTTACAATCTAAAAGGGAACTAGGCATTGATACATAAGGATAGATACTGTATTCTTTATTGCATCGATTCCACCAGAATGCAAGGTTCCGTGACTGGTTCTGGAATTTGATAAGCTTGCCTGAAGAGATGAGTTTTCAGGGAACGCTTATAGGTTTGGATACTGGAGGAGAGTCTTATTGTGCTTGGGCGGGCATTCCACAGAGTGGGTGCAGCCCGAACAAAGTCCTGCAGTAGAATCATTTGGGACAAAGCTTATGTTAGAGGTTTGGAGAATGCAAAATCATGAAAACATAAACAGAGTTGATAAATAGACAAAGAAAATAAGATGCATAAAGTACCAATGGATTTGATGCTCCATATTTGTACATGTGTTTTTGAATGAGTAAATCTGTATACAATGCGATGACCATGACATTTGCTCAGGCCAAGTTCCATTGTGCTTCATTTGCTACTTTTTACCTTGAAAATTAGTTGCTTGAAATTAATTAATGTGCAATTACAATTGCAGCCCAGTCCCAGTGTATCTGGCAGTGTTAATTCTAGTTCTATTCTAGTTCACTCTTTCGGACAAAATCCTTCACAGATGGACAATACCATGTGCACTGCAAGTGGGGCAGATGTAAAATGTGCAGAGAGAATTAGATTTGGGTGAGTTATTTTGTTTCTGTGCAGGGTAAATACTGGCTGCATTATTTTTACACTGCAATATAGATCTCACTTTAAAGTAAAACCCCACCCAAATCTAATTCTCTCTGCACAAGTAACATCTGCCCCACCTGCAGTGCACATGGTTTTGTCCATCTAAGAAGGATTTTGTCAGAAAGAGTGAACTAGAATAAGGCCCTCTGTGAATGGTGTTTCATTGTGTTTAAAATGAGTAGGATGTCATGCCGGATACCATGCACAGTATGGCGTATAGATACTATGAGTATGATGACCTATTTTTAGGATGTAAAACTTATATGCCTTCTTGTTTCTATGCAGGGGATACATGTATGCTGGACTTGAGTTCGGAGCAGAATGCTACTGTGGTCACAAAATTAAAGCCTTAAATGTAAGCGAGACAGAATGTAACATGGAGTGCAAGGGGGAGAAAAGCAACATGTGTGGTGGAGTCAACCGCTTGTCCATCTACAGACTGGTTCTCACTCAGGAGTCTGCAAGGAGGTGTGAGTACTGATCTCCTAAGCTCATTGCATCACTTTCTATTGGCATACACAATAGCTGAGTGCAATGTACTCTGCATACAAAACAAAGAGAAAATGTGTCCTCCTGTTTCTGTTAACGATAAGTTTGTGGGAAGGGTGGGCTAGGGGTTGGGTTTAAATACTACTGGGATCCATTGGGATTTTGACCTCTGACAGCAACCTGACTGTTGGGATTCTCACTGCACAAACTATGTCCCCAGCCTAGTTGTAGAAATTATTATACAGTGTACAATACACTACAGATGTAGCGCCTGTCATCCTTGCAGGAACTGGCGGTAGATTCGCCAGCCCCCGCCAGCCACCGGAAGGGGATGCGTGCGCACAAGACGCGCGTGTGTCCCCTTACTACGGAGCTCCCGCAGGTCCCCACAGTTTCATCGCCGGTCCCCGCTGCGCGATTCAACCTCCCTGCACGCCCCTAACCCTGCCCATCTCCATGAAGCGGAGATGGGCAGGGTTTGCGCAGACAGGAAACTGGAACGCGCGTCCCAGTCAGATGGAGTGCTGGTTTCCTAGAGGGGATGATCTGGCGAGCCCCAGTGCTAAATGAAGGGCACTCCATCTGTAAATAGGGGGTCGGTGTGATTTCTTGATCGTCAGGATGCCGGCAATTGATATCTGGATGCAGGCTTTCCAAACACTTGGACGGGCTCCGAATGTGAGATTCCCCCTAACCCCTAAACCTCCCCTTACACAGCCTAACCCTAACCTCCACCCTTAGTGCCTAACCTTAACCGTCCCTCCCCGCAGCCTAAACCAATCCCCCAAGTATGTGTCTAAATCTAACTCCCCATCCCTGCTTCATAGTCATTACATAATTAAGCAATTTGTAAAAAATTAGAAATGGCCATTTCTAAAGAATGGTAGTCTCAATCTGACCATTAAATTACTTATTCAACATTTTGTATTTGTATTTTTTGTATCTTTTATTGAAAAACAGTAACTGTTACAATAAGTATTACAAGTAACAGTTTAAACTGTTTAATGTATCATTTTAAATATCACTAAACATTAGATGTATTTGTTTATTACATCATAATACACTTTAACGTATTTAACTGTTAATATATTGGCTTATCTTTGGCATAACTACAGTATATACCGTAATGCAGCCCTTTCATGTTCCCAGCATAGGGGATGCAACACTGTTTTTCAGACCAATGTATGTTTAAAATAAACTGCCACAAGTAAAGACAATAAACAGAAGTGTTTTAAATCCTGTACCTAAAGAACAAAGGGGGTTATTCTAGTCCATTCTTTCTGACAAAATCCTTCTTAGATGGACAAAACCATGTGCACTGCGGGTGGGGCAGATGTAACTTGTGCAGAGAGAATTAGATTTGGGTGGGGTTTTTCTTCAAAGTGAGATCTATATTGAAGTGTAAAATCATGCAGTCAGTATTTTCCCTGCACAGAAACAAAATAACTCACCCAAATCTAATTCTCTCTGCACATGTTACATCTGCCCCACCATCTGGTTTTGTCCATCTAAGAAGGATTTTGTCAGAAAGAATGAACTAGAATTAACCCCAGAGTGTAATGCATTGTTACTAAACTTACTGGAGCATTCAGTAAAGATTTTGTTGGACATTAGAAGACACATACAGATGGGGCAGGTCCCATCTTTGCAGGGGATGGCGATGGCGACGCCAGCCGCCATCCCTCACCATATCTATAGCGAGAAGGGGACGTGCGCGCACGAGAGGCGCGCGCGTCCCCTTCCTACGGCAGTTCCAGCGCTTCCCCCGGGTCACCGCCGGCTTGTCAGCGGTGACCAGGGGTCCCTGCCCGCACCCCCCTAACCCTGTCTGTCTCCCTGAAGCGGAGATGGACAGGGTTCCCGTCACCCTGCCGACGGAGACTGAGACGCACGTGCACGTGAGACGCACGCGCATCTCAGTCAGATGGTGAGCCAGGCTGCTGGTGGATCGCCAGCAGTGACGTTCTGGCTATCCGCCAGCAAAGAAGAGGCCTGTCCTATCTGTAGGTGCACTATTCTATTAAAGGCAAACAAAGGGGATTTACCCTGTTTTTTTCCCCCACCAAGTTTCTTTTCTCGATCACATCAATTACAGAGCATCCTCTCCCCATACCCCCCCCCCAAAAAAAAACACATTCCAGAGAATACACCATATTCACAAGTCAGTCACTTTGCACTAGGACAAGCTCGTACTCTCTTTTACTATGCTACAGTATATTAATAAACCACTCTAAGACATCATGACATAATTTTAACTAGATCGGAGCATCTTCACAGTTTTCGTAATTTTCACCAAAAAGTGAAACTTTAGGCCTCTTGCCAGAATAGAAGATGTTGACTCAGATCAAAAAGCTTTTTCACATTTCTTATTCAGGTCAAATCACAACTTTAGTGGGCAAGCCTACCACATTCTACCCACTTCTTAGTGAAATGGGCAGAAAAGGGAGTTCAATAGGAGACAGGAGGTTAGAAATACAATTTCACTTTGCAATTGTGGAAACTGAATTGAATGTTATCATATATACTTACAACATGCCTGACAGAGACAGAGAGAGAGGGAGAGAGAGAGATCATACTGTTCCTCTGGCTTACTTGAGAGGAATCATATCCACTCAAGTGAAAAGTACACAATGTACCTTGTCAAGTGTACAGTATAATGAAATTCTGAGAAACTAAGTATATTTAATGTTATAATTGGTCACTTATGCTTTCTACCTGTTAGACAGGACATATAATTATGTACTGCAACTGCACAGGCAGAAGATTCAGATTTGCACTGAAGTTGCCCACAGTTGCACTTGCACTGTGTTCACAGATTAATCTGTATGCAATAGCAATCTTAATTGAAGTCAGTGATTATCGACCGGCCATGCCATGGCACCTTTGCAATGGCACTCAGAGTGAGGAATAAAACACAAATGATTGACAGAGAGGAGAGTGGCGGCTAAATGTTTTTGCATTCAGCTGTGATCATGCACCAAGAGAACATGGCCTCAGAGATTCAGAGTCGGTTTGTTGCCTACCCCCCTGCATTCTGCAGGAGACTCCCTGAAATAACAGCCATCACCCTCTCTCCCCCTTTAGTCTAACAATCTCCCTCATTTCACCTAGCCCACATTAAATTGTTACATTTTGTGAGGAAAAAAGGAATAAGAGACAGATACGTTTACATTGAATCATCAACACCATTTCCTAGCACTTTAGCAAGTACTGTATAGTAGTTCCTACTAACAGCTTTGGGGCTCATCTACATTTGGATATAAGTCATTTTACAAGATTCCTCTCAGATGTAGCAGCGCACACCCACACATCTGGTTGCCACATTCATAATCTTTTTTCACTATCTCTCCATATATGGAACTAGACCGCCCCTTGGGTGGAGCATGACACGCCCGCTCAATGGGCCCTGTGCAAAATTTTGCTGTCAACCATTCCTCTTAATCAACAGCAGCCAGAGATAGTCAGTCCTGTTCAGCGGCAGCCGCCGGAGCGTGGGACGGCTGCGGCAGGACAATTTGTAAGATCATTTATTACATATGGCCCCCGAAGGATTTTTTCTCATACAAACAGCCGTTGGGACAAAAAAAATATTCCCCACCCCTGGTTTAGGCAATCATTTGTTAGTTCGATATGTCACAAGTCAAACAGTATATACTGTAGTATGCTACTGTATATGCTCTTCTTAGTATATATTTATTATGTAAACCTTATAACCGAAGAATAGTCCGATAACCTCACCTCAAAACCTGATTTAGGATGCAGAATATGAGCCTCGTCCTCAGTCTGGTCCCTATTTCTGAGGATGATATTGTGGAGCTTGGCACACAGAGCCATAGTACTGTATTACAAACAACATCCGGCACATGCAGATGATAAAGGCAATGACAATGAACTACTTTATGGACGGCTGTAAAAAAAAGAAGTAAAGAGCCACTGTAGGTGGTGTCTGCTCCAGCAAAACAACATGGCTCACAGACATGGCATTTCCAGCGAAGCCGAACCCATTTTACTGAGGCCATGCCCTCTCACAATTACAGCTTGTTGTAAGATTTATGGTGCCTTCTAAAAGTTTATGTTATTCCTGTAACCACATCTGCTATTGTCTGAAATATCCTAAATACACAGAAATTAGATTCAGACCACATTTGAATCATCACTGTGCTTATGCCGCAAATAAGGTCACTTAGCACAATATTTAGAGTTTATAGGGTGGCACGAGGTATAGTCTGATCCAAGGTCGAACTAGCATAGGTGCAAGGGGTGCAGCTGCTATGGGGCCCAGAGCTGAAGGGGGCCCATAATTACTGTCTAAGTAATATGTTTTACATACATTTATCACCATCAGTTGCTCAATAGGGGGGCCCCTTACAAACTTTTGCTATGGGGCCTACGAATATCTACCCTGGTCTGATCCGGTGTCTTGTCTCTCTTTCGGCATAATAAAGACGCTAGCACATGACCAGTAGATGTTCTACTGGGACCTGCAATATTCTTCTTGACGCTAATTCTGTTGCAGTCAGCTGTGGCAGCAATACCTCAGTGTCCTGACATTATTTATATACATCTGAAAAACCACAGATTCATTAAGGTTTACATTTTCGTTGGACTAGGTTCTACAAGGAAATAGTAAATTAAGTTTCTAGAAAAGATATGAGGGTATAATTCCACAGCAATGTTTTTGTTCACCTTGATTAGCCACCACTGATTATGTATTATGATGCTCTATGAATTGGGATTTATCCTTATCAGAGGTGGCAAAGAGTGACCGGCAGTCACACAGTAGCTGTCAGATAAGCTGCTTATCTGCTTCTGTTACACACAAGTTTCCACATCTGTCAGATTCCTTGTTTACATATTACATTAAGATCACTCTTTTTTTATAAGCACTATTCCCAGATTAATCTGCTACTGGCTCCGGATTCACAGTAATCTCACATATTTATGAAAATGTAATGAATGGTAAATGCATCAAATTGTAAGATATTACTGATGATCACGATAATAACCTGTCTAGTACAGTTGTAGTAATGTTTCTACGTTCAGGAAAAAATAGCATAAGGAACATGTAAGAGCCATAAAATCTTATACTGTAGATGCCAAAAATGAAGGAAGCACCATCAGTTGGAGTGGGTAATCCTCAATCATCCAATCACAAGCAACCAGCTGAGGTCGACTGCCATCCTCTGCAGAGTGTATGCGCACAATCCCTGGGGCCTTCTACCTGTGGCAGGCTAATCTGCAACTCTGTGCAGGTCTGAGCCAATAGAGATTAAGTAAACACATCCTTACCTTGTTATGCCTACACAAAGTCAACCTACTGTACAGTACTGTTAAATTGTCTTCTCCTGCAAAAGCATTGAGAGAACAAGTAGGTGGGCCGTAATGGAGGCAGGGGTGGATAAATTGCGTCCTTAGGCCCCACTCACTTCTGGCAAATTGCCATGAGTAATGCAAAAAGTATTTGAACAATGGGCAGGACTTTAATGACACAATTAATAGAATTGCATCAATAGGCCCCACCCCCTTTGAACACAGGCTATGAATTCCTGTTATTGTTCCCCCCATTCTGGCTACTTCGCTAGGAAGTGAGGAGAATGTGGGAGGGGTCTTCCCACTCTTCTATGCGTATGGGGGGACTTTACCAAAAATCCGGTTCACTACAGGATCCGGGAGAAAAAACAAGTATGAACTAGATAAAAGGCAAACCATACGTGAATGCAAAGTGTTAGCTTTAGCTGCAGGAGTTAGAGGGTAGCTTTAACTCATAGGGCCTGGTTAATACTGCATCTGATGGGCTGTCCATTGAGACACCCACCAGCTGGAGCTCTAATCTCCTGTGGTGCACATAAAGGTGAACGCTGTCCACACCATTGGGCTTCTGAGCATCCATTTAGTTGCTCTAAATGTACCGTTATAATTGGCTGCTGATATCAGAGGAACTACATCTTCTGAAGTTGTCCATGACACTGTCAAGCCCATCAACTCGATACACTGCCCCTCCTCCCCCTGCCCAGAAATGCCTATCCCCATGCCTTTCCAACACTAGAGAATAGTTCTCAGTACATATATATATATATATATATATATATATATATACATACACATGAGTAGGTCCCAACTGTGGATAGCTCAAAAGTACAACAGCACAACAGTTTGGGGCACATGTATCTAGTAATAGTCTTGGAAACAATACACTCTTCATTGGGATACTGATTTTGGGATTTGTGCTCAGAATGAAGGTTTTAGCACACTAGATTGAACACAGGGCCCGATTCAGACCTGCTCACTAGGCAGCGTATAATAACTACCTAGCGAGCGGGTAAATGCCGCCCCGCTGCTGAACACATGAACCCCCCACGCTGAGGTAATCACCGCACTTGCATACGAGCGGATGTGTGTGGGCTTACACATCCACTCGCATGCGGCTGCACTGAGGATAAATCATTTGATTGTCGCACACCATCATATGTCCAACCTTTGCTCTGAAAAGTAAGTCTATACTTACTTTCCAGATGGCGACAATACACCGATTTGAGGGAGGGCACTGACATCATGTGACATCAGTCGCCCGCCTGTGTTCACATGGGGTACGCCCAGCATTTCTATGGGCGCACCCACCAATTTTGTGATCACACACATAAGACAGTGGGTGGTCCCCTGCATCTGACCCCTACCAGTCCCCTACCCGCCCATTATTGAGCAAATGCCCCAATCGTTTGTGAATCTCACACGAGCATGCGCAAACCACCACCATCGACAGGGGGAGCGAATTCAGACCTGATCAATCAGGTCTGGATTGCCCCACAGTGGCTGTCTCTCCCCCTCTTCTTATCAAACAGAGAAAACATTTTGCTTCTTGCCATGCTAACACATACTTGCCTACTTTAAAACTCCCCTCTCTGGGTGAAGCCCGGCGGGGAGACTAACAGCATCACTTCCGGATGAAGACGTCATCAAGCCCCACCCCCAGCCCTGGAAATTCCCCGGATTTGCAGGACCTCTGGGAGGGGTGGGGCTAAATGGCACTATTTGCATATTTAGCTCCACACCCATCTCACGAAAAGCCGTAATTGCGGTAATTCAACAAGGGGGGCGCGCAGCTGCCAGGGATATTTGGAGAGTGTGGCAGAATCCGGAGGATTGCCCACCTTTCCGGGGGGCCGGGAGGGGGACCCGATTTCCAGGACCCTCCTGGCCAATCCGGGAGGTTAGGCAACCCTTTGCTAATGTAACCCTCTTTGTAAATACAGATACATTTACCCAAAAATGGAATTTAGAATAAAAATAAAACCGTGTAAAAACCGTGTATTTCCAGCCATTTGCTGAACTGTACACATCATGAATTATGTACGGCACCACATCTGCAGCATAAATCAAAGACACTCTGAACTGTTTGTTTTGCTTGTAAAATAGGCATAAATAAAATATAAAATATTATCTAAGAAACAGAAACAGCTATCTATCTCGTGCACACACAAACAAAATAACATTTACTACAATGCTCACACAAAAGAATAATTTATGCCCAGCAGCAAATAAAGCATTTATTGGTGTCAGCGGTGCATTTCCAATCAGCCAATAACAATGGTTCATTAGTGCTGGCGACTGTCAGTCTCCTCAATGAAGGCATTTGGCTTTGTGCAGGATAACTACCAGCAACATGTGTATGGGCCTGCTGCCCAATCAGCAACAACAGTTGTCCAACTTCTGTACAGCTAAGACAACTAGCAGGAGGCACATTATCAATAAATGCAGGAAAGTATCCACTGAACCGTCATTCTTATCAGCCAGACTATTGAACTCATAAAGCTGACAAGATACTCGTAAAAAGCTGAATTTGGTCCAGACATCTGTGCATGCCTATCTGTGAAAATACGCATGTGCAGACCCGCAGTACCAATACCTTTGGCGAGTATCACAGGGTGCGGGAGCATAAGGATGCCCTGCATTTCCACAATGGTGGGTACACCCAGAGAAATGCTGGGCATCACCATATCAATGCAGGCGTGCCAAATCCTTCTTCGAGCAGGCGGCTGACATCACAGGACATCAGTTTTCTGCCCTGTCATCGTCCAGGCGCTTGTGAATAAAAGTCAGCCTAAGGCCTGGTACACACCAGAACGATCCTGATTGTTAGTAGATCGTTAGCAGATTGTGTGATGGTCGCACAATCTGTTGGAGCACACAATCTGCTAACAATCTGCTAACGATCTGCATCCAATCTGATCCCAATCCGATCTGAGTCTGTATTCAGTTGAATGGATCTTTTACAGATCCTACCTGCAGCAGGAAGGATCTGTAAAACGACCAAACGACAGCGGGGACGCGCATCGGATTGGAATCGGATCGGAATTGGACCTAAACATGCCCAATCTACATACAATCTGCATCCAATCGGTCGGAATTGGATCCAGATTGATGGAATTGAGCCCTAATCGTTCTGGTGTGTACCCCCCCTTACTTTTATTTGCAAAAGGGTGGAACAATCATTCGATGGTCACGACCATCGAATGATTCCCCCCCCTTGTCAATGAGAACTCCCTCATCTGTACATGTTCAGTAAATTTAGGGGGTTCTTTATGACGTGGGGGGTGCGCATTGTTAATGATATTGAGTGTACACACTTGTGAACAATATGGCTCAGAAGCCCCTCTCTTTCTTACCATTAATTGCTTTTTTTTTTTTTAACCAGTTACTGTATTAACAGTATACTGAATGTTTTGCTGCTGCAATTTATCAACTGCTGTACCATGCAATGTGTTGGGAAACCAGAGCCTCAGTGCAAAACTGTGCAATAGCTCATGCTGATTGCACTCTGGTAGAACACTCAATGGCATTGAAGTCTGAAATAGTTAACTTTGCATTTGTAGGCCTTAGATGCTGCACATGTAGATTAAAATATATCAATCAAAATGTTTTGTAAAACCTTAAATAATTTGACCCCATAGACTCATTTTTGGGTGTTCTATGTGGTTGCACTTCTGAGAAAGTATCCAGTCACTGTAGAGTTACAAAGTGCAGCATTAGCAGACTCCTTACACGCCCATAATGAACACAGCATTCATTGCTCCCATGTCAGTATTAAAAGAGAGGAAAAAAGATGATGCAGTATTCTGTCCAGCCTGAAATGTAGTTATGGAAAAATGACATTTATTAACACAATTTCCAGTTATCTTCATGGTCGTGGGATTACTGTGAAATTGGTGCAAGTCTCCTACAAGACCTGTCAGTTCTATGAGTTATGAGCCGTCTTTGTGCGGATGATGTGTTATTCAAGTACACGAGGACGTCCATAGTAAAATGTAATATCTACTTCTAGTCTTCGTTCAGATATCATCATCTCTCTACTGCTTCATACTTGGTAGATATGGTGACTTTCTGCTGATAACTCAACTACCTCGACCTGGGAAGATAAAATTGCTGAGTAGATTAACAGATCTGTAACACGCTGGCTAATCATCTTCACTGAACAATTGTTCATCAAAACTTGCTGTCATCACAAGTTACATTTCTTTTTCCTGAGTGCGGCAGAGCAGCAACTGTCTATTTGAATGATTATTCTCTCACTTTTGGACCATGTCAGCATAATTTGACACAAGGAAATATCTGGAAGAAAGACAATCTTGTCCTGATTTATTATTATTTAACATTATCTGGAAACTGCAGCAATCAGGAGAAAAGCAGTCAGTCTGGTATTAGATTCACAGAACAGCACAGCTTATGGTGCTGAGGTAAAGTATAGGGATTGTTATCGGCGGGCTCACAATGGATGGTTACCATCGATAACAAACATATACTGTATGTGGCCATCAATGTTTACCAACTATCTTATGCAAGACCACCAAACGTTTTATACATTGATGGTCATTTTTGTTCTTTCAGTGAATGGCCTGAAGGCCAATCGCTACCTGTGGCACGCAGAGGTGTAACTAGATATTAATAGGCCCCATAGCAGAAGTTTGTAAGTGCCCCCTATTTATGTAAAACATATTAGTAGTATATAAAGTAGTATGTAAAACATATTAGTAGTATATAAAGTAGTATGTAAAACATATTACTTAGACAGTAATGATGGGCCCCATTCAGCTCTGGGCCCCATAGCAGCTGCACCCCTTGCACCTATGATAGTTATGCCCTTGTGGGGCAGGGCTTTGTGGGTGTCAGGGGCAGAGCTAGTCTCTGTGTACCGTACCTTTAAAAAAAAAAAATTACTCCGTGGGGAGGAAAACCATTTGGGGTTCTCCCATCGATTTAACCTTTTAGTAATGCGCTGTTTATATGAGAAGGCAGGAGACTAGTGTGGAGCGATATAACAGCAAACACTAAAAATTATGAATTGTTATTTTATTAAACTAAGATAGTATTTAGAACCGGTTGTATAAATCAATTCACAATAATGTGTATATATATATATATATATATATATATATATATATATATATATATATATATATATATAGCAACAGGAACACAATGGCGGCACTCGTAGACTTAGTGAAAAAAATTCTTTATCAAAGCATTTGGTTGTGCAAAAAGATAACCGACGTTTCGGGGATCAACCCCGTTTTCAAGGTGCAGAAAAAAAACAACAACAATACAGCGTGTAAGATCTCTTACCTATGTAGGCTCAGAGAAGACTGAGGCGGGAGCCTGTCCCCCACGTCCGTGGCCGGCGTCTCACAGGAAGTCGCTGGTGTTGCGCTTCCGGTTCTTCCGCCGGACAACGCGACTAGGGTTCCCTAGGCAACCTGCGTAAACATATGCACAATGAGTGACAGTGAAAAATAATCATACCGCAGTGAAACAAATATTAAACGTAGTGAAACAAATATTAAACGTTAAAACAGCAGCGCTTAGGAGATGCTGCATGATCTGCAAAATCAGTAGCTGAATGTACTCGTTATAGAGGTATGCGGCGTATTGCGCATCTATGACATATATGCCCTGTATTTGAAGTTGAGTCCCCATCGGATAGACAAGCCTTATAATTAATACTGCAACCTCTATGAATAAGCTAGTGTCCAGCTCATAGAGTGAATCAATGGGGACATAGTTAATCAGAAATCACTAGATGTATAGAGGGGATTGTCCAGAATATTTATTGAAGATGTGGGCTGGTATTGTTTCATTTAAGAAACACATTCCACGGCATTCTCTCATTAAGTCCCTGGGGATAGGTGGTCTTCAACCTAAAGATCCAACCAGCTTCAGACTGAAGCAATTTGGTGTCTCTATCGCCTCCTCTTAATTGGGCTGGGATGTGTTCAATGATAAGGTGTCTAAGGTCATTGAGGGAATGGTCCATCTCGGCAAAATGCCTGGCCACTGGGTGTTCAAATTTCTTGCCTTTGGTCTTGTTAGCCAGTGCTGTTTTTATTGTGGAACGATGCATTGCTGCCCGCTCCCTGAAGGGCCTGATAGTTTTGCCCACATAACCTTTGATGCAGGGGCATGTTAATAAATACACCACATACGCAGTGGTGCATGTGACAACCTGGTTGATTCTGAATGTTCCTATGGCCGATGGTAATGAGAATGATGCCCCGGTCTTCATATACTGGCATGTTGTGCATTGAACACATTTGTAGCAGCCTGGAACCTTGGTGAGGAAAGTGCCACCTTTCTGCGCCCGCTAGATGTCTGCCGCAAAACCTGTTATGTCGGTGTGGACAACTAGATCTTTAATGCTTTTGTTTCTAGTGAAACAAGTCATGGGCCTTTTGTCTCTAAAACAGGGGAGCCCGCTGTCCGTACTGACAATAGGCCAGAGAGCCCGTGTTGCCCTTGGTATCACCGGGCTGGTGGTTGAATATCTATTGGTCCAGGGAATGACTTTGGAGCTTGGCTTGGTTTGGCCTTCTAGTAATATTTGTCTGGGGGTATTTAATACCTCTTGCTTTTGTTTCTCCAATGTCTTGCCATCGTATCCCTTAGCAATAAATTTTTTAACCACGACATCCAGGGCCTCCTCGGTCCTGTCAGGGTTGCTGGTAATTCTGGCACTACGAATTAATTGTGATTTCGATAGGCCAATCTTCAAAGCCCTGGGATGATGACTCGAGGCTTTGAGCAGTGTGTTTTTGCTTGTGGGCTTATAGTATACTGAAGTGTCCAGCATTCCATTCCTTTTGGTGACAAGGACATCCAAATAGTTGATCGCTGTGTCCTCAATCTGTGAGGTGACCCTGATCGGAGAGTCTCTTGTATTGATGAAATGGATCAATTCCTCAAGACTGGCCTTCCCACCCTGCCACAGTAGGAAGACGTCGTCTATGTAGCGACAGTATAGGTCGATGTTGGATGCCCAAGTAGTTGTAGAGAAGAACATGCTTTGCTCCTCTTGTTGCATGAACACATTCGCGTACGATGGGGAGACATTGCTCCCCATCGCACACCCACTGACCTGTAAATAATACTGGCCATCGAAGAGGAAATAGTTCCTTTTAAGAATAAGTTCCAGCAGCTGCAGAAACAGGTCGATGTCTACAGAGAGGCTGGGTTCATTGGTTAGAAACCTTTTCATGGCCACTAGCCCCTCATCATGGGGGATAGCCGTGTAGAGGCTACATATGTCCATGGTGCACAACCAGGTATCCTCTTTGATTGTAGAGCAGCTCTGTATTCTTTTCAGGAAACTTGTAGTATCCTTAATGTGGTTAGGTTGTTTTAATATAAGAGGCTGTAGGATCCCGTCAAGGAAGGCTGAGATGGGGTGATATAGGCCATTCCTGGCCGATATAATGGGCCCTTCAGGGAGCGGGCAGCAATGCATCGTTCCACAATAAAAACAGCACTGGCTAACAAGACCAAAGGCAAGAAATCTGAACACCCAGTGGCCAGGCATTTTGCCGAGATGGACCATTCCCTCAATGACCTTAGACACCTTATCATTGAACACATCCCAGCCCAATTAAGAGGAGGCGATAGAGACACCAAATTGCTTCAGTCTGAAGCTGGTTGGATCTTTAGGTTGAAGACCACCTATCCCCAGGGACTTAATGAGAGAATGCCGTGGAATGTGTTTCTTAAATGAAACAATACCAGCCCACATCTTCAATCAATTTTCTGGACAATCCCCTCTATACATCTAGTGATTTCTGATTAACTATGTCCCCATTGATTCACTCTATGAGCTGGACACTAGCTTATTCATAGAGGTTGCAGTATTAATTATAAGGCTTGTCTATCCGATGGGGACTCAACTTCAAATACAGGGCATATATGTCATAGATGCGCAATACGCCGCATACCTCTATAACGAGTACATTCAGCTACTGATTTTGCAGATCATGCAGCATCTCCTAAGCGCTGCTGTTTTAACGTTTAATATTTGTTTCACTACGTTTAATATTTGTTTCACTGCGGTATGATTATTTTTCACTGTCACTCATTGTGCATATGTTTACGCAGGTTGCCTAGGGAACCCTAGTCGCGTTGTCCGGCGGAAGAACCGGAAGCGCAACACCAGCGACTTCCTGTGAGACGCCGGCCACGGACGTGGGGGACAGGCTCCCGCCTCAGTCTTCTCTGAGCCTACATAGGTAAGAGAGGAAAAACAAAACCAACGAACAAACTGATGCAGGGGAATGCGGGGTGTTTTATTGAAAAACCGAAGAACACAGGAACTGATGCAGAAAACAGGAACAAACTTTATGAAACAAAAATACGAAGTGGCTGGATAGCAGAATAAACACAGAGGTACCGGGTACAGATGCAGGCGGTCCGGCAGTTGGCTGAGGCTTAGGCTGAGGCACAAGACATGAGACACAGGACACGAGGCACAGGACACGAGGCACAGGCTGTAGGAAGCTGAGGCAGAATACACGAGGCACAGGACACAAGGCAACGGCTGTAGGAGGCTGAGGCACAAGAGACGAGGCACAGGACACGAGGCAACGGCTGTAGAAGGCTGAGGCTGAGGCACAATACACGAGGCACAGGATACAAGGCACAGGACACAAGGTAATGGCTGTAAAAGGCTGAGGCTGAGGCACAATACACAAGGCACAATACACGAGGCACAAGATACAAGGCACAGGGAAACACTCCTTTCCACAACAGGAACATAGAACAATGACCAGCCCTGAGTGCTGGTCTGGGGAGGACTAAATAGACCGCTCACTGGTGTCCAATTGAGCAGATTGCCTCCAATCATCAGGCACCTGATCCCTCAGAGTCTGGAGACAGAGAGATAAGTCCACAGGTGCCTGATGCCCCTAGTGGTGATATACATGGAAAGAGAAACAGACATAACATAATGCCCCCCAGAAGAAGGCGGATTCCAGACGCCTTAAGAGTCATCTTTTCCTCCTGTTCTTCTTGTTTCTCTTAGTACCCGACGGGGCAGCCTTACAGAGCCCAGCGGCCTGGAGGGAGTCTTTTAGAATGTCCTAAACCTCCGGTGGACCGAACCTTTTGGTAATTGCTTCAGTGAAGGCAGCCAAATCGTGCAATGCTGGATCTTTAGACTCCACCAAAAAATTCGCCCATGCCAGTGCCTCCCCTCTAAACCTCATCAACATATGGCCAATCAATTCCTCCATATTTGTACCTTCCCAAGGCTGGCAGAAAAAGGCATTAAGCGTGGAAATATTCCCATCAAAAAAGATAGTTCCGGGAATATACCCCGTGTCATCGAGGACTATGCCTGGGGTTGTGGTACTGGTGTCCCCTTCTTGGACCCCTGGCACATCAGACGGAACCCCTCGGATCTCTGGCACATCAGGCGGAACCCCTCGGACCTCTGGCACATCAGGCAGAACCTCTCGGACCTCTGGCACATCAGGCAGAACCTCTCGGACCTCTGGCACGTCAGGCAGAACCTCTCGGACCTCTGGCACGTCAGGCAGAACCTCTCGGACCTCTGGCACGTCAGGCAGAACCTCTCGGACCTCTGGCACATCAGGCAGAACCTCTCGGACCTCTGGAACGTCAGGCAGAACCTCTCGGACCTCTGGCACGTCAGGCGGAACCTCTCGGACCTCTGGCGCGTCGGGCGGACCCTCACGGATCACTGGCGCATCGGGCGGACCCTCACGGACCTCTGGCACATCGGGTGGACCCTCACGGACCTCTGGCACATCGGGTGGACCCTCACAGACCTCTGGCACATCGGGTGGACCCTCACGGACCTCTGGCACATCGGGTGGACCCTCACGGACCTCTGGCACATTGGGTGGATCCTCACGGACCTCTGGCACATCGGGTGGAAATGCTCTAAAAGAAAAAACATTGCAACTGACGGCCGACACGGCGGCCCTCAATTTATGCCCAACGGAATCAGCAGGAGCGGACTCAAGACCAGGGGGTGCAGGAGTCACAGAGGCAACAGGCCCGGAGGCCAGGGCAGTAGCGTCCTCAGGCCCGGAGGCCAGGGCAGTAGCGTCCTCAGGCCCGGAGGCCAGGGCAGTAGCGTCCTCAGGCCCGGAGGCCAGGGCAGTAGCGTCCTCAGGCCCGGAGGGCAGGGCAGTAGCGTCCTCAGGCCCGGAGGCCAGGGCAGTAGCGTCCTCAGGCCCGGAGGCCAGGGCAGTAGCGTCCTCAGGCCCGGAGGCCAGGGCAGTAGCGTCCTCAGGCCCGGAGGCCAGGGCAGTAGCGTCCTCAGGCCCGGAGGCCAGGACAGTAGCGTCCTCAGGCCCGGAGGCCAGGACAGTAGCGTCCTCAGGCCCGGAGGCCAGGACAGTAGCGTCCTCAGGCCCGGAGGCCAGGGCAATAGCATCCTCAGGCCCGGAGGCCAGGGCAATAGCGTCCTCTGACCCGGAGGCCAGGGCAATAGCGTCCTCTGACCCGGAGGCCAGGGCAATAGCGTCCTCTGACCCGGAGGCCAGGGCAATAGCATCCTCTGACCCGGAGGCCAGGGCAAAAGCGTCCACTGACCCGGAGGCCAGGGCAATAGCGTCCTCTGACCCAGAGGCCAGGGCAATAGCAACCCCCTCCTGGGGCTGGATAGGACCCCCTCCTGGGGCTAGACAGACGGAACCCCCTCCTGGGGCTAGACAGACGGGCTAGACAGACGGAACCCCCTCCTGGGGCTAGACAGACGGAACCCCCTCCTGGGGCTAGACAGACGGAACCCTCTCCTGGGGCTAGACAGACGGAACCCTTGGCGGGGACCGGATCATCGGGCTCCTTGGCGGGGACCGGATCATCGGGCTCCTTGGCGGGGACCGGATCATCGGGCTCCTTGGCGGGGACCGGATCATCGGGCTCCTTGGCGGAGACCGGCACATCGCACCCTCTGGCGGAGACCGGGACATCGGACCCTCTGGCGGAGACCGGGACATCGGACCCTCTGGCGGAGACCGGGACATCAGACCCTCTGGCGGAGACCGGGACATCGGGGACCGGATCATCGGGCTCCTTGGCGGGGACCGGATCATCAGGCTCCTTGGCGGGGACCGGGACATCGGACCCTCTGGCGGAGACCGGGACATCGGACCCTCTGGCGGAGACCGGGACATCGGACCCTCTGGCGGAGACCGGGACATCGGACCCTCTGGCGGAGACCGGGACATCGGACCCTCTGGCGGAGACCGGGACATCGGACCCTCTGGCGGAGACCGGGACATCGGACCCTCTGGCGGAGACCGGGACATCGGACCCTCTGGCGGAGACCGGGACATCGGACCCTCTGGCGGAGACCGGGACATCGCACCGGGCAGCTCTGGGTAGAGACTCTGGCTGGGCAGCTCTGGGTAGAGACTCTGGCTGGGCAGCTCTGGGTAGAGACTCTGGCTGGGCAGCTCTGGGTAGAGACTCTGGCTTGGCAGCTCTGGGTAGAGACTCTGGCTGGGCAGCTCTGGGTAGAGACTCTGGCTGGGCAGCTCTGGGTAGAGACTCTGGCTGGGCAGCTCTGGGTAGAGACTCTGGCTGGGCAGCTCTGGGTAGAGACTCTGGCTGGGAAGCTCTGGGTAGAGACTCTGGCTGGGAAGCTCTGGGTAGAGACTCTGGCTGGGCAGCTCTGGGTAGAGACTCTGGCTGGGCAGCTCTGGGTAGAGACTCTGGCTGAGGATTGGCCAGAAGTTCCCCAATTTTAGGCCTGCGATGAGGACAGGAGTTCAAGAAGTGTTCAGGGCTGGCACAATATAAACACAAAAAGTTATTCCTGCGAAATGCACGTTCTGTAACCGATAGCGGAGCACGAGGACCACCAGTTAGTGTATGGACTATATTAGGAGCCATATCGATAGATGGTAAAAGAGTATCTTGAGGACAGGAATAACTGGTAGGCCCTTCTTGCGGTATGGAGGATTGTTTTGCTGTCACATGTCCAGGAATACCAGAAGCAGAATAAACTTGTAACAATGCAGACATTTTCTTCAGAAAGTCAGGAAAAAAGACACAGACTTGAGTCAATTGAATACGCAATAAAATGATGTCTGCATGCAAAGGGTTAATTGCAGTTTTTTCACAGGAGTCATCAGCAACCCTGCAAACACCTGGGAGCTCTGCACACAAGGTTTTAATTAGAGAATCCAGACTGACATGATCCTTAGTATTCTCTTGTCTGTTTTGGCTGGTCATTCTGTTAGGTTAACCCTTGGTGCTCCAGGAAAAACAAAACCAACGAACAAACTGATGCAGGGGAATGCGGGGTGTTTTATTGAAAAACCGAAGAACACAGGAACTGATGCAGAAAACAGGAACAAACTTTATGAAACAAAAATACGAAGTGGCTGGATAGCAGAATAAACACAGAGGTACCGGGTACAGATGCAGGCGGTCCGGCAGTTGGCTGAGGCTTAGGCTGAGGCACAAGACATGAGACACAGGACACGAGGCACAGGACACGAGGCACAGGCTGTAGGAAGCTGAGGCAGAATACACGAGGCACAGGACACAAGGCAACGGCTGTAGGAGGCTGAGGCTGAGGCACAAGAGACGAGGCACAGGACACGGCTGTAGAAGGCTGAGGCTGAGGCACAATACACGAGGCACAGGATACAAGGCACAGGACACAAGGTAATGGCTGTAAAAGGCTGAGGCTGAGGCACAATACACGAGGCACAATACACGAGGCACAAGATACAAGGCACAGGGAAACACTCCTTTCCACAACAGGAACATAGAACAATGACCAGCCCTGAGTGCTGGTCTGGGGAGGACTAAATAGACCACTCACAGGTGTCCAATTGAGCAGATTGCCTCCAATCATCAGGCACCTGATCCCTCAGAGTCTGGAGACAGAGAGATAAGTCCACAGGTGCCTGATGCCCCTAGTGGTGATATACATGGAAAGAGAAACAGACATAACAGTAGGGAGCTTTTCCCATCAATGGCGAAAACATTTGACATGTCATAAACAATTGACGATATCTAGTAAAATATATATATGTGATCAATTGTGCTTCATGTGATCTGCAAAACTTCTGTGTCATGTCCAGGTGGCAATAAGCCACATTCTTAACCTTCTGCCCCTCTCTCTGGCTATGGGTCTCCATCAGGGACAGAGGTGCGCAGCACTCATGCTGCTTTTGTGTCTCAGGCTTTCCATGGCTTCCTCCATATTCAAGCAAGTCAGCTGATGTGGTCTCAGCCACTCATATAAGTCTGGCCGGTCAGCTGTTCCTCTCCACCAATTCTGTCCTACCAAGGGCTATAAAGGGGGATTCCAGGCAGTCAGTGATTGCTTGTGCAATGTCACGTAGAGACTTGTTTATAGGCTCAACCTTTTTCTATGCCATTTATGCCTGTGTCCAAGCGGGTTCAGCTATTACCAAGACTAATGTCTCCGGTTCAAGCAGGTTCAGCTATTACCAAGACCAGTATGTCCGATCCCAGCTGGTTCAGTTACTACCAAGACCAGTACCTCTGGTCACAGTCGTTTCAGCTAATTCCAAGACCAATGTCTCCGGTCTCAGTCATTTCAGCTATTGCCAAGTCCAGAGTCCTCAGTCCCATCTGGATCAGCTATTATCAATCCATGGTCTCTGGTCCAAGCCTTATTATTTTTCAGTCTTGCCTGAGCAGCTCTCTGTACTGTACCTACCTAGAAGAAAGTCATATATCAAGGACAGAAGAGAGCCGGGCCCAGGAATTTCTCTGGGGGTGGCCAAATCAAGGGAGGCATAGCGATGTACCGATAAGATAAAATATAGCAAAATAGTACTGTAAGTGCCTTCCTGGCCACACTGTCCCCGGCACAGAGCATCGTGTGCTGAGTTGAGGAGAAGACCTGCTGCAGTTGTGGCTTCCAGGTAATGGAAGGAGGACGAGAGCCCTCACCAACAGACCTGGGTCTGGGGATTTAGTATTCATGGTGTTGTAGCATTAGGCAGCCTTTTATGGTTAGGCACTAGGGAAAACTTAAGATTAGGGTACGGGTTAGGCTATGGGAGGGTTACTTATCGCTGTTGGTCTTCTGATTATCCTTCTGCAGCTCACGCATACTGATCCCAACAGCATTGCAGTGAGCATTATGCAATTCAGGTAGCATGCTAGTGTACAATACAGACTGCAGACCTAGTGACAACCAAACAATACAGAAAGCTTTGTAATGACTGCGATTAAAATATGTTTGATCATTTTAATTTTAATTATAGCCCTAACTGTTCACAAGAAGTGTTCTCTTATAAATATACCTCTAAAATGACCATTTAAATGTCAAAATACTTTTTTAAGCATGCCACATTTTATGTTCAGTCCACTGAAAAGTCTTAGTTAGTTTGATTTAAATTTCCATTTCAGCATAATTATACTTTTTTTCATATCACAAATGGAATGGGAGTTACCTCATTATTTGTCTGTTCTGCAAAATTAACATGATACCTTTGACACCAAGGAACTTTTTTTTCCTTTAATGAATAAAAATGATTATGCACCGTACCTGTCTTTCCTTATTTTCCGTTAATTTGCTGCCTGATAATATATTCTAGTTATGCAGTTAGCCTTGCTATTAATCCTTGAGATATGCAAAAGTCATTAACACATGCTTACATTTTGATAAGTAACTTAGGCAAATGAACACATCAGGATTATAAAGGTAGGTACTTATGTAGTATCTGGGCGTCCGATTTAGAAATCGGATCGGATCGCATCGCATGCGACCAAATCGTATGCGATGCGATGGTCAAGATTTTTCCATAGGATTCAATGTTAAAATGGTCTGAGTCCATTTTAACATAGAATTCAATGGGAAAAAGGGGTACTTTTCCTTTCCCCACCATCCAAGTTGGCATGGAGTTGGATATAAACCTGTGGCGAGCGTAGCGAGCCACCGAGCCCCGCGAGGGGACACAGAATACTTTTTAAGAAATATGCGTTCGCTCGCCACGCTTCGGGCACGGTGGCTCGCTGCGCTCGCCACGCTATATAAAATCAACTCTATGCCCACTTGGATAGTGGGGAAATGAACAGGACCTTCTTTTTTTTTTTTTTTTAATATACTTTTTTATTGTTTTTCAAGTCTGAAATTAGTACAAACATAGTGCCATTATGAACAAACTCAGGCAGTTATCAAACGATAAGATATATTTTCGTTGTTACATAGTAATCTCAAAATCTCATTGTCTTCAGATCTCTAGAGTATACATAGCAATAGGGCTCAGTCCAAACATGTATAGAAACAGTACATCTAAGAGCATTGCTACTTTGTGTCTAGACATAAACATAACTATTGAAAATAAAAAAAAAAGAAAAGAAAATATATCACATGTCTGTCACCCTCTCACGTTGCGTTACGGGTTATATTAGGGCCCATTATGCTTAATCTTGGTTCTTTGGTATAACGTTCCCTGTTGCAAGGAATGTTCCAGTGCAATAAGTCTTGAATTTTGAATAATATGAGTAACAGCGAAGAGCGTAATACCCCAGCTTATTTGAAAGGTTTCTAAATTTAAGTCTGGTAAGGGTCTCAGGGTTTCTACTGTATTACAGGGATTCCTGGGGTTGTAAGTTGTTCCAGTGAGAGGGTGGTATCGACAATATACTATAAGCTTATATCGCCCGATTTCAATTCTAAGCTAAACAAGCAAGGCAAATAAACCAACTTACATATTAAACACTAACGAGGACAGAGAGGGAGGGGAAGAAGGGTAGGGTAAAGATAGAGATAAGAGTAGCAGTGATCGCTGAGACTAATATCGTTTGTGCATTGCCAATCGTATATCATAAACTGAAGTATTACTCATTCGTTCTGAGTGTCTTTAATTTGGTTTTGTCGACGTGTTGTACTAGGTCCCATTCAATGGAGGAGGTCATCAGTTCGTGGGAGGCAGGTTCATGCATTCGTTATGTATCCGCCGTTTGGGGATTAATTAAGAAGGTTTACTATGTTCCCTGTTATCCTGCAGACTCTCCTAATATCAGGGGATTAACTCTGCTCCATGAGGAGACTTCAAAGTAATTCAGTATAATATGTCTGGAGTTTTGATCTAAAGATGTTATGAAGTTGTGCCATTTTTTTTTAAATTTATATAGGGAATTATTCTCTTGTATTATGATGGATTTTAGGTCAAAATATAAGTATTGTAAAATTAAAGCTTTCAATTCCTGGATACTAGGTGCCGATTTTTTAATCCAGTGTTTTAAAATTAGTTTCTTTGCCAGAGTGAAGATTAGTACTAGAAAAGGAATATTTTGTGATATATTAGGGTAGTCATTGGCGGATTGAAAGTTCAGTAAGAGGCAGACCTCAGGTATCATCTCAATAGACGTTTGCATTATGGAATTAATATAGACTAGCGTTTTATTCCAGAATCTGCGCACTTTAGGACATTCCCAAAAACAATGTAGGAATTTAGCATTTGCCATTGAGCATTTGTAACAATGACCTAGGTCATCTGCTACCATGTACTTCCTTTGGGCTGGAGCTATAAAAGATTTATGTATGAATTTTAAGTGCGTTTCTTGGAGATAAGCCGAGGGTAAGTACTTAGTTAACGCACAATAATTCTCTATATAATTCGTCTGCTTATCTATTGTAAAGGTTACCTCGGGCTGCCATTTACTTTCCAAATTTTTAATTTGACTATCTACTGGGAGGTTAGCTTCTAAGAGATGTGGGTATAGTAAGCTGAGCCTGTATTTTCCTGAAGTTCTGTAGCGCAAGATATTGAGAATTGGGTGTGGAGTGAAGATGTTATTTAATGGAAAATTTAGCGTTTGAACATAGTGCCTTACTTGGAGGTAAAGATAAAATTGGGAATTTGGTAATGAATAAGTTTGTGCTAGTATGTTAAAGGGTAAGACCCCGCCACCTGGGTCGAAGACCTTGGTCACGAGAGACAAGCCACTGCGCTTCCACTTCAGAATTGTAGCATTAGAGAGAGAGGGGGGGAAATTAGGGTTACCCCAAAGCGGAATGTAAGGGGATACACGATGATCCTGTTTTAATTTCTTATGTAGATGTAGCCAGTTTAGATAAGTGTCTTTAAAAATGATGTTGTTTAATAGTGTCTTTGGTATGTCTGCCTGTCTCAGGTGCAGTAAAGCTGCCGGGGAAAGTGGGTGAAAGTTTGCACAATCTAGCTCATTATCAGTGTATACAGATTGTTCTAATAACCAGTCACTTGCGTATCTGAATAGGACCGAAGTCGTGTATGCTTTAAAGTCGGGAATTCGCAGTCCTCCATGTGTTTTAGGTAGCGTCAATTTATTCAATGCAATTCTCGACCTTCTGCCCTTCCACAGGAATTTAGATATTGAAGAGTTAATTCTTTGTATGTCAATTTGCTTCAGGGCTATAGGGAGGAGTTGTACAAAATAGAATATTTTGGGGAATACAATAGATTTAACTACCGCTGCTCTTCCAAGTAAGGAGAGGGGTAATTGATTCCAATTTTCTAGGAGTGTAAGGGTTTTAGATATGATTGGCAGATAATTTGCCTTGTATAGGTTTTCGGTTCTATTTGTTATATTTACTCCTAAATATTTTATCTGGGTTTGGGCTACCTTGAATCTATTAAAAATAGGATTATTAAAAGCATCTGCCGGGAATTTACCTATTAGAAGCAACTCCGATTTGTCCAAGTTAACTTTGTAGCCAGATGTTTGACTAAAGTCTTGGATTAAGGTTAAGATGGTAGGTATCGATGTTTGGGGGTTTGTAACATATAGGATCATGTCATCAGCAAAGAGTGATAACTTGAGTTCGTACTTATTAATAGAAATGCCTGTGAATCCCTCAGATTGGCGTAGGAGAAGGGCTAGTGGTTCTATAGCAATGGCAAATAAAAGGGGGGATAGGGGGCACCCCTGCCTGGTTCCTTTGTATAACTGGAAAAAGTCTGATATCTGTCTATTGCTAACTATTTGGGAAACTGGGTTACGATAGAGTAATTTAATGTAGCTGATGAACTCTTCCGGAAGGCCAAATAATTCCATAGATTTATACAAGTGGGGCCACAGGACAAGGTCAAAGGCCTTTTCTGCGTCGATGGACATGATTATGCCGGGTGGGAGAGGGCTATCTATATCTTGCATTTTATATATAGCCGTTATTACTTTACGCACGTTCACCACTGATTGTCTTCCCATTATAAAGCCTGTTTGATCAGGGTGTATTATCAAAGGCATTAGGGGCTTTAATCTCTCTGTTAAAATCTTTGCTAGTATTTTATAATCAGAATTCAACAGAGAGATCGGCCTGTAAGATCCTGGGTTTGTCAGATCTCTTCCCGGTTTTGGAAGGGTTTTAATGAAGGCTGCATTAAAAAGGGAAGGGGGGGATTTAGTTTGCAAAATATGATTGAAGGCTTTTGTCAGGGGTTGAGTTATCTGATTTCCCATCATCTTGTAAAAACTATTTCCAAAGCCATCTGGGCCCGGGGCTTTGCCTTTTTTCAAATTCTTTATCACTTGGGCAACCTCTTCCGTTGTTATTGGATCTGAGAGTGATGCAGTTTTAACTATAGGAAGTTTTGGAAAGGTGATCTTGGAGTATAATGAAGAGGGTGGGGCTTCGGCATGTTCTGCGGATACAGTAGGGGGAGATTTATGTGCATATAAGTTAGAGTAGAAGTCTTTCAGGACCTGGGCTATTTGTAAGTTAGAGGAAGTCAATGATCCATTATCCAGTCTAAGGGGTTGGACCGTATCCGGGCTCCTAGTACCATTCAACATGTTAGTTAATAGTTTACCCGTTTTATTGCCAAAACTATGGTAGCGGTAGTTAATACTATAGAGATGCTTGTTACCTCTGTTATGTAGATACTCATTTAGATGTGTATTGGCCGTGGTATATGATTGGCGGTTAATGTTTGTGGGATTAAGTTGGTATCTAGAGTATGCTAGCGTTAATTGTTGTTGGAGTTTTAGGAAGGCGGAGGAGTAGTTTTTGTTAAGCTTAGCTACATAGGATAGTATATTTCCTCTTAATACTGCCTTGGCAGTCATCCAAAAAAGAGAAGGATTAGAGTCAGCATGTGACTGATTATTAATGCAGTATTCTCTCCAGTCCTCCTCTAACTTGGCACGAAATGTAGTTGATGTGAGAAGGTGATTCGGGAATCGCCAGGCCGATCTGGCGGAAGGTTCTTCGGTCACTAACAGTTTAAACCAGACAAGCGAGTGATCGGAGACTACAATTGGTTCAATCTCAGTGGCTGTGACTCCCGGGAGCAAGGTCTCCGACCCAAGAACATAGTCAATCCTTGAGTAGGTGTGGTGGGCAGCTGATTGGCATGTATATTCTCTAGCTGTGGGGTTAAGCACTCTCCATATGTCGATAAGTCTTAGTGTGGTAGCCAGTTGCGGGACACCAAATTTAGGTAGTGTCGATGTGCGTGTATTTGATCTGTCTAAATAGGCATCAGAGATTAAATTTAGATCCCCGCATATTATCATCTTCGTATCCATAAGAGGAGTTAGATCTCTAATTAAGCATCTAAAGAAACTTTTTTTGTATGTCGTGGGTGCATACACGTTACATAGGGTGTACAATTGCGTATGCAGAGTTATCTGAGCTATTACATATCTTCCTTCCGGATCTTCTATTTTTTTGATTAGTTCATAAGGAATATTCCTTTTTATCAAAATAACTACTCCTCTAGATTTGGAATTGTAACTCGCTGCAGCTATCATTTTCCACCCCAACATCTGCAACTTGACCATTTCTGAGGGGATAAGATGGGCCTCTTGAATATACATAATGTCTAATTTTAGTTTGTTTCCATACACTAAGATCTTACGTCTTTTAGCAGGGGAGTTGAAACCACCCACATTGAGGGATCCAATCTTTAATTCGGCCATGACTTACATAATAATTGAAAGAACGTGTAGACATACCTGATTGGTTGCACCTTTCTAGTAGTAGTCGGATCACTGTGGTTAGGGTGAGGTAAAGACAGAAGGGAGGGGAAGACAAGACAACAATATACAGTAAAATTACATTCAAAATCTCGGAGCTCGATAATCGAGCTATCTACTTTACCATAGCCATTTGCCAGGCCGCGGCCCAGTAAAAGAAGCAAAAAAAGAACTAGAGTGTGACCTGCACACTTAACCATTAAGATCCGGGAGAGAGCTCCCTCCGGATCGGCTGAGAAGTAAACTAAAACAGACTAAACCGCCCGAAAAAGGAGAGTAGGGGTGTAGAGGGGGAAAAGGGAGGGGATGGGGGGTGAGGGTGAGGAAGGGGGGGAGGTAAGGAAAGGGTTTAATGGAGCAGCAGGGGGTAGAGGGTTGGGACGGTGAAGGGTGGGGAGGGATCGAAATAGATATGCGTGACAAATTATGGTCAACAACCATACATCAAATAACAAAATCTTTTGCAAATTTGAACTAAAGGCAGAACTCAACCAGAAGTGACTATATGTGATATTGTTCGTGTGAGTCCATTTTTCACCTGGATATTAAAGGATACATTCCCAGTAAAAGGGTATTTTAAGGAGTATCAGAGATATTTTCACCATTGTGATGAATTTCGTTACGAAGAAAGTCAATGGCGTCTGCTGGCGAAGTGAAGTCGCATTGAGAGTCTTTGTAGAAGATTCTCAATTTAGCAGGATATAGTAAGGCAAACTTAATCTTTTCTGCTACTAATCTGCTGCAAATAGGGGAGAAAGTTTTGCGGGCTTTAGTGACTTCTGCCGAAAAGTCTTGAAACAGGCGTAGGTTATTACCTTCCCATTTTAAATTCGGGATTTTCCTTGAGGCTCTCCATAAAGTCATTTTGTGGACATAACTTAGGCATTTGAAGATGAGAACTCTGGGTCGAGTGTCACCAGGCCGTGGAGGAGGGCCTAGTCTGTGGACTCTCTCTATTACCATAGATGAGCATTCTGTTTTGACATTTAGCAGTTGTGGGAGAGTTTCCCCGACAAAGAGATCCAAGGCCGGCCCTTTAACAGACTCCGGTAGTCCTATTAATCTTAAATTACTCCTCCTCGACCTATTTTCGATTTCTTCAAGTTTATTTATGATGTTGTAATTTTCTTTCTCGAGTCGTTTTATTTCCCGTTGGGCTCCAGCTAGATCGTGTGCTATGGCTCCAACATTATTTTCCACTATGTCTACTCTGTGTGTAAGGTTTTGTAGTTGGGAAGTGATGTCGTTTACCGCTTTTGCCAGTAAGGGTGCCATAGTAGAAGTAATTGCGTCTACCATATTGTCGTATGTTAATGGAATAGGATTAGAGGTAAATTGTGTCTCAGAGTCACCATCCTGATTATCAGGCGTAGCTTTCTTTTGTGCAGGCAGGAGTGATGATTCTGCCTCTGCAGATTTTGAGTTCCCAGGGCCTCTCTTTACCTGTATCCCGCTCTGTTGCGCTGAGCGTTGGGGGAGTGGGGTTGTTTTAATCCTTTCCATTGTGTAGTTATTTAGAGGGGTTTGGAAAATATGGGTATCAGGCGGTGTTTAGACTGTACACCTTGGTTATTCTGTAGCCGTTTCCGGAGTGGAACACTTTGATTTATTTTTTTTTACTTCATTTTCTGTGGCTGTCTCTCAGGTATAAGGGTATTTGTACCAGTATGAGTATTTTCCCCTGTCAGCACTTTAATTATCGTTTCTGAAGTGCACTTGGAGTTCTAGTTCTGATATAATTGTTAGAACAGTCTCTATTGCCTCCCCAGTATCCAGAGAGTGGTTGGCTTTAGCTCTCTGTATTCTTATGTATGTGAGTGTGCTTTCACTCACTATTAACTGGGACACTGCAGGAGGGGGGGAAGGGCTTCAGTTTACAGTGAAAGTTTAGCTGTGGGTAAGAGGAATATTGTTTTCCTTCTCTGCTTTAATAAGAAACAGTAATTATTTCTACAGGTACAGGGGATAGAGGTGATGGAACAGGTAGCAGGTTAGGGCGCTGTCTCTTGTGGGGTATGGGTGTTGTATCAGCGTCTCCGTTATGCTGTACCCTTTATAATAATCCTCAGTACCTTTCTTTCAGTGTGTTCTGGAAGTGCTGGTCGGGGACCCAGGTGTCCGTCAGACGCTTCTTAGGAGGATGCTTCTATGTTGGGGCTCGGTAAGCTGAGTGCTGCGGGGCCGCGTCCTTCCAAAATGGCGGGCGCTGCTGACAGGCCTCGAGCGTCGCAGCCTGCAGGAGGTTTTGTATCACCTCCCCGGCTCTGCGACTAGCTCGGGCGGCTCCACGGGTGTTCCGACGGCGGCGGGTGGAGGCTGAGGGGTCCGGAGAGCAGGGATTCTGCAGTTTGCTGCTGATTTTCTGCAGCGTCTCACGGAGCTCCGGATGAAAGCTGCCGTCAAGATGGCTGCCAGGCCACGCCCCTGAAACAGGACCTTCTTAACATTGAGTCCTTTGCAAAATCGCATCGCATCGCATCGCATCGCATCTGATTGTATGCCTTAAGGTAAGGCATACAATCACAAAATCGGATGCCCAGATACTACATAAGTACCTAAAGGTATTTGCAGTGCAAATAAATAATTTGTGACTTGGATGTTAGATTCATTGACCCTTATTATGATTGACGCGCAAGGCTGCGAAATCCGCAGCCTTGCGATTCCATCAGATGCCGCCCTCTGCCCGCAGTGCCGGCTGCCCCCCTTGCATGCAGTACCCCTCGCACGGCTGCGAATGGATAATTTACATAATCATCCATTTGTAGACGGGGAGAAATCATTCGATGGTCGTGACCATCGAATGGATTTCTCTCACGCACGCAGTTCAGAGAGACCTATATAGTCACTCTAAACTGCGGGCGCTCTGTGCAAGGACAGGGCGGGCAGCTGACATCTGGTGATGTCAGCTGCCCGCTCCCCGCATGTCCGTCACAGCCTCATTAGCCTGAGAATGCCCAGCGTTCTCATGGGAACGCCCATGAAACGCTGGGGGTTCCCATATTCTAATGGGAACCCCCAGCCCCCCGCCCTTCTCCACCCCCCACTCGGCTTGTAGGGTGCGTGCACCCGGTGAACTGAAAGTTTGCCGTGGGTGCACACACACTGTGTCTGCACATGCACAGAAATGCGCATGCGCAGATGCAGAATATCGGTCCTCCATGCGAATCAAATACATACAAAGTTAATTTGCATGTACTGTAGCACTACTGTTATGTGTAATAGATAGGGGGGAATAGTATAGTTTATTACTGAATCAGTGGATTTAGGGACTGATTTAGCAAGGCTGGCTATGCAGCGGCCATTCACTGCTTAGTGTGTCCTGAAGGGCCACCCGGGCATGTGTTCACGCATGTGGCTGCTAGCAGGAGAAATCATTCGATGGTCACCAACCATCGAATAATTTCTCCTGCCTTTGGATATCAAAGTCTAAACTGACTTTTAGTTCCTCCGCAAATCCTGTGATGTCAGCCGCCCACCCTAGAAGGCATCGGCTGGCGTTTTCATGGGGATGCTCATAAAATGCTGGGCATTCCCCTGCCCCCGCCCTGTTTTCACCCCCCCCCCCTGGCCCTCCCTGTAATGAATGGACTGGCGAGTGTGTAACTCGCCAAAATCGTTCAGTGCCGGGGTATGCACATGCGCAGAAATGTGCATGCACAAACCCCGACCATTGAGGCTGGGGCCGAATTCCTAAATTGGCACCTTAAAGAATGCTGTCTACTCTATCTCATATACAGCAGGGAATTTACATAAGTACTTTGGTCTGTAACAAGATATAGCTGCTTCATTTGTGAGATACAGTAATGAGACAACCTTTTTAGGATTACGTAACCAGTGCCGTAACTAGACATTTTGGTGCTCTGTGCCAGAAAGGGAACTGGTGCTCCCAATGTACTTGAAATAGGGACAATGCGCGCCAAAGGCGCACGTCCAAAAATGTAGTGCCATTGCTTCATATGTAAGGGGCATGGTCATATAATAGTACTGAGGCCCTCTCGCACCGTGCGACCTGCACTCTATCACACTGACACAATCCATCACAGTGCGAACTGCATTCTATCACACTGACACAATCCCTCACCCTGCGACCTGCGCTCTATCACACTGATGCAATTCCTCACTGTGCGACCTGCGCTCTATCACACTGATGCAATTCCTCACTGTGCGACCTGCGCTCTATCACACTGATGCAATTCCTCACTGTGCGACCTGCGCTCCATCACACTGATGCAATTCCTCACTGTGCGACCTGCGCTCCATCACACTGATGCAATTCCTCACCCCATGGCCCGTGATCTATAACACTGATGCAATTCCCCACCGTGCGACCTGCATTCTATCACACTGACACAATCCCTCACCCTGCGACCTGCGCTCTATCTCACTGATGCAATTCCTCACTGTGCGACCTGCGCTCCATCACACTGATGCAATTCCTCACTGTGCGACCTGCGCTCCATCACACTGATGCAATTCCTCACCCCATGGCCCGTGCTCTATAACACTGATGCAATTCCCCACCGTGCGACCTGCATTCTATCACACTGACACAATCCCTCACCCTGCGACCTGCGCTCTATCACACTGATGCAATCCCTCACCCCATAGCCCGTGCTCTCTATCACACTGACGCAGTCCCTTACTGTGCGACCTGCACTCTATCACACTGATACAATCCCTCACCCTGCAACCTGCACTCTATCACACTGATACAATCCCTCACCCCATGGCCCGTGCTCTATCACACCGATGCAGTCCCTCACTGTGCGACCTGTGCTCTATCACACTGATGCAATCCCTCACCCCACAGCCCGCACTCTATCACACTGATGCAATCCCTCACCATGCGACCTGCGCTCTATCACACTGACGCAATCCCTCACTGTGAAACATGTGCTGAGTCCTTATAGCTCTCCTCCCCTGTGAAGACAGAAGCTCTGCACAGTAGGTGTGTGCCCACAGTGAAGAAGGCACCAATGGCACACACCTAGTTATGTCCCTGTGCATAACTAATCATTTGTCACCAGCGATATACAGTAACATGATGGCTGCAATACAGCACAGGTTAGAAAATATGAAAATATAAATAAATAAATAAAAATAATTAAATAAAAAGAATCTCTTGTACCCTTTCACATCGCTGTGCTGGGTCGGACCTGGGATCTCTATCCCGGGTCCAACCCAAGCTCTGACTTAGCTCCTGCACTTTCATGTTAAACTCTGTATAACATCCGTTACACAGAGGGTGACCGGGTTTAACCCCTTTTATAAGCCATGTTGAATTACCAGGTTGGTCAACATGGGTTATAAGCTTTGTTGCTTTCACACTGCACCTCAATCTGAGTCGACACGTCATCCGGATCGGAGATGCGTCATGAAAGGGGTAATACACTGCTACTGACTATATACCTATTTTAACCATGATACTAAATAATTAAGTTATCTCTGAAAAAACAACCTCCCAACTGACCCGATATTCGCCCGACAGTCCCATTTTTGGGTAATGTCCAGCATCCCACCCATGGTGGGGGATTAGCAGCAGCCCCTAGGCACAACATTGATGGCCTTCCCCAAATGTTATTATTTTGATTATTCATTTTTATCATTGTTAATTCTGCCCCAATTCTGTATTTTGGTAGCGAATAATGCCTATTTTTTTACAAGACTATCTTCAGGCAAGCCTATCATATTTAAGTACCACACGTATAACCCTCTGAGGCACTTATGTATTATATAGCTTCCTTTCTGGACTTGTAACTTGGTGGGACTGCTATGCTATTACTGATGTCCTTGTGTTTCCCTCCTATGTCCCCATAGATTGTAAGCTTGCAGCAAGGCTCTCCTACCTTCAAGTCTGTCTGTTGTTACCCAGTTTATTTTATCACTGTCTACTATTGTAAAGTGCAACGGAATCTGCTGCGCTATACAAGAAACTGTAAATAAATAAATAAATACAGATGTGTCCTTTTACTGTGTTGCTGCAATGTGAACACAGATCATGGCATTACCAAAAACAAAACTTGGTGTGTCTCTGAGCGCTGATACTCTAGGAGTTGAATGTTCCCCAATTTTCGGGATAGTTAGACCCAAAAGAGAGAAACAGATAAACAGGATAGTGAAGTATTGTTAAAACATTGAATCTGCAATTCCAGAGTATATCATAGTCACAACTCGCACCGTTGAAGGTGGCCTACAAGGAAAGTAGACTATTAAAGCATTTGGAACAACACATGTCATCATAGGCAAATGTTGTTCCAAATGCTTCAATAGTCTACTTTCCTTGTAGACCACCTTCAACGGTGCGGGTTGTTAGATTCAATGTTTTAACAATACTTCAATATCCTGTTGTATTTGTTTCTCTCTTTTGGGTCTAACTATCCTGAAAATTGGGGAACATCCAACTCCTAGAGTATCAATGCTCAGAGACACACCAAGTTCTGTTTTTGGTACTGTATGTGTGAGGTGTCACATTTTATTTTGGAAGTATTTCAGAGCTGCTTAGCGCACCATTCCATTTCTTCACTTTTTAAGTACAGATTACGGCATAGCTATCCATTGAGAATGCACAAGGAGCTGGCATCTGCGGAATGTGGCACTACTATAAAAGCTGCAATACACCGCAGATTAGTATCTAGACACATCTGTATGTACTTGGAGAGAGATAAAGTGGACAGAGATTAAGTACCAACCAAAGAGCTCCTGTCATTTTTAAAACACAGCCTGTAACATGGCAGTTAGGAGCTGATTGGCTGGAACTGTATCTCCTTCCACTTTATTGGCCTCCAAGGCAGAACACCTACAGTAGACCCCTAACCCTGGTTAAAAGCAATGAATTACAGCCTGTGCAGATGATTAGCCCATGTATATGCTTCATGTGACATTTTACAATAGTTACCATTTCCTCCAGAATATCTTACAACATACAGTATATAATGAATTTAGCATTGTTTCGTATACTGATGATATATGGGATATAGCAGCTGATACAGTTGGTACTTTACCATCTCACAATCTTACAGAAATACTTGCTTGAAGTTGACATCTTTGAACACGGTTTTCCGTATTCTGTAAAGTTTATCTTCCTTGTTCAATTACTTTGTGAGTGCTAAAGCCACAGGTCTGAGGTGACTCAAAGAGCTGCATGAAAAATCTCTGCACCAGTAAGAAGCGTAAGCTTGACAAGTCTATCTGCCAGCAAAGAGTCAGGAGGATTTGTGCAACAGTCCTGAGTCAAACTGACAAAATAAACCGTCATTTTAAATGTCAAAAACAAGTGTCAGAATCGCTGAAGTGTTTATGTAGTTTCCAAAATGTGCTTTTCAGAATGTATCATTAAATGATTTCTCACTGGATTAGTTACAGTTTCAAACAGACTATAGTATATTTCACGATTTTATCCATTACTAGTGATTATCAACATGTCAAACCTGTGTTCTGCAACAATAGTCAATTGCATTTCATTTTTTGGGGCAGTGGAAGGGGATTATTATACATATTCCCTGACTATAATTTTAGGATATTTTAGGAGTAATTTACATATTCAGGATTATTTATGTAAATTACGTTTTGTACAGTCTAATAATGCTCCTGATTGAAATCTTGGAAAGTATTCTCAAAAGAGAGAACGTTAATATATATAATTTATTTCATTTTTTGCAGTGCAAAATGCTTTTATAATATACTTACAGCATCATCATCATCATCATCATCATCATCAAAAATGTACAAGAAGAATTATATGTGTGTGTGTGTGGGGGGGGGGGGGGTGTAGCCTATTGAATGTTAGTTTGGCTAAATGAAGGCTTATTTATTTTAAATGACCATGCAAATACCATAGCTGCTGCCCATCTATTTCTATGTGAGGGCTCTTGGTCACCATGCTTGACAGTTTGATGAATTTGGTTTTATCTTCATTTCATCATTATTTGAAGCATGGTGTCAGTGCAGGACCTTCAGGAATTGAGGACCATGACAAGGTCCATAAAGGGCCATAGAGAATATGCCCGGGACCTGGTAATGCAGGATGCATGACCTAATCACAGTGTGACCATACATGTTAAAAAGGAGCAGATGCAATGAGGGGGCAGGGGGCATGATCAGTGTGATCGCTAACAGGCAGAGGAGGGTGCTGTACTATGTGGCAGCAGCAGCCTCCCCGGACTGTTAAGAAAGGGAGGGGACTCGCATGGACCTCCGGTAAGCCAGGCCCTGGGTAATTACTACCTCCATTCCCTCCCCCTTCTTGGTACCACTACTTATTATTTATTTACAGTTTCTTATATAGCACATACATATTCCGCAGCGCTTTACAGAGGATATTTGAACATTCATGTCAGTCCCGGCCCCAGTGGAGCTTACAATCTATATTCCCTTCCACATGTACACACACACACACACACACACATTCTAGGGTTAATTTGTTTGTTGGAAGCCAATAAACCTACCAGTATATTTTTGGAATGGAGGAAACCGGAGTACCCGGAGTAAACCCACGCAAGCACTGGGAAAAAATACAAACTCTGCACAGTTAGAACCATGGTGGGAATCGATCCTATGACCTCAGTGCTGTGAGGCTGTAATACTAACCATTACACCATCCGTACTGCCCACTAGGCCTTGTCTGGAAGCTTAAATGGTTGTTTGACTGAATATGATATGGTAATGCCAGGGTGTGGTGGTTACGTGTGTTTAGAATGGCAAAGCTATGTGTAATATGGGCGTGTGCATTTCATCTGGAAAATATTGGAGTTTGGCAATTTGGAACCAAATGTCTTGCTACACTACCCTTTAGTTAATGTGGAAAAAGAGCACAGCCAATATATTGTGCTGCAGTCAGTGCTTTGTGATCCTTGTAATTATTCCCAAGATGATTTATTGTGAATGACTATCACTTTTTTAATTGCAGATGGCAGTGCTATATTTCGTGGATGTTTCCGTCGGCCAGACAATATATCTCTGGCTCTGCCCGTTAGCAGCATTATGTTGAATATGTCTGTTGACAAATGTGTGGATCGCTGCACAGAAAAGGTTAGTTTTCCTGTCACGTTTTACTTCCAGAGGGTGAGTCAGCTTTTGTGCAGGCCGTCTATGTGATTGCCCAATCTCATTGTAATATTGTGTTCATTCCTAGTCGTATAGTTCTGTGGAATATGCAGGAATTACATGTTGCATCTATCTATCTATCTATCTATCTATCTATCTATCTATCTATCTATCTATCTATCTATTGTATATAGGTGCATGTAAACACCTAGCATTTTTATGGGGAAGCGGCAAGCCCATGAAATGCTGGACGTTTCCATGCTGCCACGCCCTGTCTGCCCCTCTGGGAGCGAACAGCCCCGCAAGTATGAAACGCACCAAAGCCGTTCGCTCACAGGTTTGCGTATGTGTATATTTGCGCATGCACAAACCCCGAATTCGACCCCATAGTGCATTGGTATCAGTCCCTGCCCCAGTGGAGCTTACAACTTATGGCCCTTATTCTTGTTCACTCACAAAGGCAAATTCCTTCTCAAGTGGACAAAACCATGTGCACTGCAGGTGGGGCAGATGTAAAATGTGCAGATAGAATTAGATTTGGGTGGGGTTTTACTTCAAAGTGAGATCTATAGATGGAGCGCCTCTCTTCTTTGGCCGGGGATCACCAGCTTGTCTCCGCTGGCGATCGCCAGCACAGAGGCACTCCATCTGACTGGGATGCACGTGCCTCTCACACGCACGTACGTCCCAGTTTCAGGACGGCGCCGCTGCGGGTCCCTGCCCATCTCCACTTCAGACGGGCAGGGATAGGGGGGACTGCGGGCGGCGAGGGGCACCGGGCGGGGAGGCGGCGGGCGGCGGTGCCAATGCAAGGAAGAGGCCGGCTCGATCTGTATATTGCAGTGTAAAAATAAAGCAGCCAGTATATTCCCTGCACAGAAACAAAATAACTCCCCCAAATCTAACTCTCTCCGCACATGTTACATATGCCCCCCCCCCCCCCTGCAGTGCACATGGTTTGTCCGTTTGAGAAGCCTTTGTGAGCGAACCAGAATAAGGGCCTATATTCCCTACAACTTGTACATGCACATACAGATGGAGCCCTCTCATTCAGCTCCAGCGCTCACCAGAATGTCCTAGCTGGCAAGTGCTGGCTCAGAGGCATCCATCTGACTGGTATGCGCGGGCGTCTCACACGTAGGTGCATCCCTGTCACTCGGCGGCGGGGATCAGAAACCCTACTTGTCTCTGCTCCAGGGAGACAGGCAGGGTTGAGGGGGGAGGAGGGTGTGGGGAGGTGACGACCGATAGGGAACGACGCGGAGCTCTGGATGAACGAGAGCGTCTTGTGCGCGCACCCCCTTCTGGCAGCTGGCAGCAGATGGTGGAGGCTGGGGCTGGCAATTCGATCGCCAGCCCCAACCTGAATGAGCCCGGTTCCATCTGTACATACAAACTATGGTCAAATAACCAGTATATTTTTGGGATGTAAGACAAATAGGAATTAAAAAACATTGTTGCTAAATATTACACCATTCGTGCTGCCCATATTTAAATAAATGTTAAAATGTATTCTGAACCATACTGACGCTCAGCAATCTGACTGTTATCAGCCTAATACAGAACAGACAGTGAAAGGAAGGACCGATTGGTTATTGTGATTTAGAAATGTGATGTTTACAAGGAAACTTTCTCTGTCCCTTTAGGTGTTACAGTATATCGGACTTTATTCCAGCCTGAAGGGGGCACTGTTTTGCACCCAAATTGTATAACTATTTATTGTATATGTGCAGTTGCAGCTAAACAGCAATAGCACACCCTGTGGACATTATTAATCTTGGTCTAACAGAATTATTTTCTATAATAAAGCAATAATAGGGGTTTATTTACAAAGATGGGATTTCTTTTTTTTTTTTCCAAAATGTTTTTATTAGGAGTCAGCACATTAAACATGGTACATAGACAACAGAATACTTTGAGACATCAAATATCTGTACAATGATGGTTGTAATAGCTCAACAATATATAGTACATGTGAAGTGATATTAAACGATATTGAAGTTGTGTTGTCTCTATGAGTTTTCCTAGTTATTCCTATGACAGAGAGGTAATACATGGGCAGAGTGTCATATCAGCCTAATGATTCCTGATATATATTCTACACAACAAAATTCTGTAGAAGAGTACAGTGGGTGCCCAAAAGTGCCAAAAATTTTTTTTTATAGTATAGCATGAAACAAACATTTTTGTATTTATTTTGAACTATAACTCGAATAGTTAACAGAACTAAACAAAATAAAAAGAGAAAGAAATAATATGTCACCTTCAATCTATGTCCGGGAGCCATCGATCCATCCACAAAGAATCCATCCAGTATAGGTCAGATAAGATATAGGGGGTGGTATAGTAATTGTTTAAAGGGGAATAGGGTCGTTATTAGCTAGTAGTTGGTAAGAGTACCATGTAGTGTGTTGGAAACAGTTACGTAGTGCTATTTTAGTTTGGGGGGGTAGAGTTTGTATGAATTTTTCCCAGCAGCGGAAGAGGGAAGGCGTAAGTTTTTCTTTGTGTAGGGTTGTCTCAAGCCAGTCCATGGTGAATAGAAATAAAAGTCTCGCCGTGGCCATATCAACAGTGGGTGCAGCAGTGTGAATCCACTGCTGCAGTATGGCTTTTCTACCCACTGCAGACAGGAGCACCACAAGCTTCTTAGTATATTTAGGGATTTGGGGCTGGTCAGCTAAACAGCCAAAGATTGCCCAAGATATGGTGCATTGGAAGGAAATATTTAATGTCGTTGTACTATAGGAGCAGAGGTCTTTCCAGAATTTCTGGATATGTTGGCATCCCCAGAAGCATTGCATAATATCAGCATTTTCTGTAAAGCATTTTGGGCATTTAGAGTCTGTTGAGATACCCATGATATGTCGTTTTTTAGGCGACAAGTATGCTCTATGGAGCATCTTATATGCCATCTCTTGATATGTACTTGCCGGGATTAATTTTAGATTAAGTTGAAAAGCTTTCATGATTGCCTCTGGGGAGTATGAAGGAATTTGGGTTGACCACTTGACTATCTCTGGGATTTCTGTTTCTGGATCAAGTTCTGTGCGAATACGGGAGTAGATAATAGAAGTAGAATATAGTGTGGTACGATGTAAGGAGTCAAGGGGATTTGTGAAGTCTTGAGCATGTAGTTTAGGTAGTATAGAGCGAAGGTAATGAGATGCTTGGAAATATGCGAATCTATGCCTAGGTTGTAGATCATACTTCTGTGAAGCCTCTGCAAATTTAAGTGGAGTGTTGGAGCTATCCAATAGATTCCGCAAAACTACAATTCCTGCGCGTTTCCATTCTGTGAAAGGGGATTGAGCCAGCCCCCGTTGGAAGTCTAAATTGCCTAGCAAGGGTAGGAATAAGGAGTAGTGCTGTTGGAGTTTTAAAGATTTTCGAATCGCCTGCCAAGCCCGCACAGTCGAGAGTATGAGTACATTGTCTTGTGTTAGAGTTTCCAAGAGGGAAGGTTTAGCGTGTAAGAGATATAGCAGAGTGTAAGGAGGGCATAATTGTGAGTCTAATGTTACATCTGTGTAAATACTAGATGTCCTAATCCAGTCCAAAGCATAGCGCGCGAGACAAGCTAGGTTATATTGTTTGATATCTGGTGGATTAACGCCTCCTCTAGAAGGCGTTTGTGTCATTTTTTTGTAGCTAATTCTCGGGCGTTTCCTATGCCAGATAAAGCGTGAAATAGCAGTTCTTAGAGATGCCAGGTCTGGTTTGGTTATTAAAAGGGGGGTCATTTGTAAGACATATAACAGTTTGGGAAAACTTGCCATTTTGACCAAATTACAGCGGCCCAGCAAATTGAGTGGTAGGTCCTGCCAGAGAGTGAGTTCCGTTTGTATTTTATGTAAAACTGGAGTGATGTTGTGAGAATATAGGTCACGAGGGCGCGAGGTAAGGTCTATACCAAGAAAGGTATTGTTGTAGCCCATTTGAAAGGGAGAGAGGTGTTCATATGTGTTTTCACTTTGTCAAATATAGCCAAAGCTTCTGATTTATCAAAGTTGATTGTGAATCCAGCAAAAGAGGAAAAACTATTAATAGTAGATATTAGTGTGGGAATGTCACGGCTTGGATTGGATAGAAAGACCAGCAGGTCATCCGCAAAAGCTATGACTCTCAGTTCTCTGTTGCCCACCAAAATGCCAGCATAGTTCTGCAGTTGGGTGATCACTCTAAGAAAGGGTTCCAGTGCCAGATTAAAAAGTAGCGGAGAGAGGGGGCATCCTTGTCTCGTGCCTCTTTCCAGCTGGAAAGGGGACGAAAGCATATTATTAACCAGTATTTGTGCAGTGGGGGTATTGTATAGGGTTGAAATAAGTCTACAGAATATGTTTCCAAAGCCTTGGTATTGCAGCACTCTGGTCAGATGAGGCCAGGCTACCTTATCAAACGCTTTTTCTGCGTCTAAATTGACAATAATATTGTCCTCTTCACGGTGAGAATATGTATGTGAGATTGCCGCAATAGCTGCTCGTACCCCTTGCACTGACTGTCTGCCTTTGATAAAGCCCAGCTGTGCGGGTGAAATCAGGCGTGTCAGGCATTGTTGCAATCTATTAGCCATGAGTTTGGTCAGGATCTTGAGGTCTTGATTTAGGAGCGAGATGGGACGGTATGAATTTGTTAGTGAGGGGTCTTTGCCGGGTTTTGCGATTACAATGATTTTAGCTTCATTAAATCTAATAGGTGTTGCCCCCGTAGAGAGGATGTGGTTATATAAATTGGTCAATGTAGGTACTAATTCTGCACTAAGCATTTTGTAGAACTCTGGGCCGTACCCATCAGGGCCGGGGCTTTTGCCATTAGGGAGCGATTTAATGGTAGTTGTGAGTTCCATCTCGGTTATTGGGCTGTCTAAAAGGTCTTTTTCTTCTTGGGTTAGCGTTGGCAAATTAGCTTTTTGTAAGAAAGAAGAGCCTTCCAACTCGTTGTCAGCTTCAGCAGTATATAAATTCTTATAGTAATGCATAAACTCTTCGCATATTTCTGTAGGATTAGTAATAATTTTGTTGGAGTTGTTAATGGCATTAACCCAAGTTTTAGACTGTTGTCCTTTGGCGAGATTCGCCAACAATCTGCCTGATTTGTTTCCCCAGCGATGAAATTTGTTTTTTTGGTAATTATATTGCGTTTGGGCCTGTTCTGTGAGAAAGGTGTCATAGAGTCTTTTTGCTGTGATATAAGCTTCTCTATGAGTGGGATCGTCATGCAACTTGTAGGTTCTATAAGCCTCTGTAAGTGAGGAACTTAAAACATATAATTGTTTTGAGAATTTCTTACGTTTAGAGTTTACATAGGATATTATATGGCCTCTAAGGACAGCTTTGGAAGCTCCCCAGAATAACGGGGGGTCTGTTTCATGGGCCGAATTGTCGGATGTATATTAACGCCAAGCATGACGCAAGTGTAGAAGAAAGTCTTCCGACTGCGCGAGATATGCAGGAAATCTCCAGCTTTTTGAAAAAGATTGGGGTATGGTAAGTTGAAGTGCTAGTGAAATAGGTGCATGGTCGGAAATAACAATATCCTTGATAGAGGTATGAGTGGTCTTTGGGAGGAGGTGTTGAGCCAAAAGTATGTAATCTATCCGTGAGTGAGAGGAATGTGGGTGTGAGAAAAAAGTATATTCCCTGTGAAGGGGATGGTGTATCCTCCAGGGATCCGCTAAATTAAGCTGTGAGCAAAAGGCCAGAAGAAGGGTGTCATTCATGCCGGGAGCATGTGGGCTTAACTTGGATCTGTCTATGGATGGATCGATGGCTCCGTTAAGATCTCCTCCCACAATCAGATTCGGGTTTCCCCAGGAGAGGATTTTCTGTAAAAGCACTGCATAGAAAGTTTTGTTAGAGATGTTTGGAGCATATACATTAACTAACAGGTAATCCACATCGTCAATAGATATTTCCGCTAAAATATATCTGCCTTCTGGGTCTATAATTTTTCTCTTATAAATGTAACGCATATTTTTGTTAAATAATATAGCAACGCCTCTGGTTTTGTTAATATAGGGGGCAGAGATACATTCTCCTATCCAAGGAGCCTTAAGAGTATTTCTGGGGTCGTCAGTCCAGTGAGTTTCCTGGAGGAATACAATGTGTGGTTTTAATCGGTTAAGGTGAGAGAGCACCTTTTTCCGTTTCACAGGAGTGTTAAGGCCCTCTACATTCCATGATACAAAGTTATATGCCAGGATTGGGGTGTTCCCTATAGAATTCTGAAAAGGATGGGTACAGTTTACATTATCAACCTATACCTGTGGGTGGCGGTATAGAGCGGGTAAGGTGTAAGTAAAGCTGGGGTTTCCCTCCATCCCAGCGAGTGGAGAGAAAGCACCCCAGGACAGGTCTAGGCTCCGGATCTAAACAAGTACATAAAACATTAGCAAATACGTGCATAGAAGGTGAGGGAATAGAGAAAAGAAAAGAAAACATAACAAAAGGTAACTTGCATATGACTTGTATAGTATGCAAAAGCATCCATACATTGTGGCCCGTGATGTGGGGATAAGATACGTCTCACATTAGCTGGCTTGGTGTTTTCAAGTGTCAGGGCGAGAGAAGTGAGCTTTTGCTGCGGCTGGATCTTCAAAGAAAATCGGCTTTCCATCTTCGAGGACTCGTAGTCGGGCAGGATACAGCAGTGAGAATTTTATCTTGTCTTCGAACAACTGCTTACAGACAGGGGCAAATTCTCTTCGCTTGGTTGCGACCTGGTTGGAAAAGTCCTGGAATATGAGTAGTCTCTCTCCATTGTATATCAAGCTGGCGGTTCTTCGATAGTGGTCTAGGAGTGCTGTTTTGTCGGCATAATTAAGGATTCTCATAATGACAGGTCTTGGGCGTCCTGAGGGGTTTTTGCGCTCGGGGCCAATACGATGCGCTCGTTCAATAGCCAGGGGGGTGCCATTTCGGGTCATGGCTAGTTGCTCAGGAATCCAATTAGAAAGGAGATCTAGTAGTTCGTGGCCTTTTACCGTTTCTGGGATGCCAATTATCCGTAAGTTGTTTCTACGGCTGCGGTTTTCAAGATCGTCGATTTTTTCGGCTAGGGTAACAATATCGGAGTGTTGTGATTCTATTGTTTGCTGAGCAGTGTGTAATTCGTCTTCCAGGCTAGAGACTCTCTGTTCCAGCTCGTCAATACGGCCAGAGTGTTGGTTGAGTTGCGTAAGTGTAGATTCAATTGCATCCTTAATGCCTGCCAGTTTTTCATCAAGTAAGGGGCCTAGTACAGCAGCAATATCTGTAGGTTTCATTTTTGAGGGGCGAGCAGGTGCCGTAGATTTGCGTCTGCGTCTCGACCCAGAGCGTGTTGAGGATTCACCTGAATCTGAGGAGTGTTCTCCCTGAATCTCTTCTCTTGTATTCGAGCCAGCAGGAGTCATGGAAGGGGAGACTAGAAACTTTTTCATAAAGGGCGGCAAGTATGTGAAGTCACCAGGTAGAAGATGCAGGTCGCAGCTTGTGCAGAAGTGTTAGTGGGCCACAATAGTGAGTTACATCATTAAGTACATTTTAGCAACATGTGATATGAGCTTCCATCAAGTAAAGTAGCAGGAAACAATTCCCCCGCGTATTCAAGTATTGAGTATCTAATGTCTGAGGAGATTGCCTCCTGATAACTGGTGCAGTATATGGTGCTTAGCAGGAGTGAGGCAAGCTGTGTGCCGCAGGCAGCGGGCAGCGTGTTTGAGGTAAGTGTGCCTCCTCTCTGTTGTGACAGGGGTAGGTCACCGTTAGAGGGGATGATTGAAGAAGCCTTTTGGGAGGCCTATTCGGCCTGGTCGTGCCGCAGCAGGTGTGGTACCTTTGTTTTGGACAGACTTGGGGTGTCTGGGCATAAAGGCCTATGCTGTGGCCTACTGTGTTCTCCTCTTCTTCAAGGAGGGCTTGCAGCGTGGTTTTGGGCAGCTTGCAGGGAGGGGGGCAGCATGTGAGGGTGCGTCTGGCCTGTGGGTGCTTATAGCTCACCTCAGAGGGGGGAGTCCAGGCGAGTTTCTAAAAGGGAGCGCCTCTTGCAAAATGGCGTCCAGCCGGCAGGGATCTGCTGCAGCTCGGGCTCTCAGGCCTCCTCCTGTGTTCAGCGGGAGCTGCCGGGTAGGTGTGGGGAGAGGCTGGGTGGTCTTCAGCCGGTGTACACTGGGATGGTTCTCTCCCCGGCCGCTTCTTCCGCGCCGCGTTCCCGGAGACGCGAGTGCCTCCTCCAAGATGGCGTCCTCCCGGCAAGGCCTCGCCGCAGCTCGGGCTGTGAAGTCTCCCTCTGCGTCTAGCGGGGGCCGCTGGGTTGATGTGGGGCGAGGCTGGGTGGTCTTCGGCTGATGTACGCCGCCTGGGATGGTCCTTTTCGCCGTCTCCTCTCCAGCGTCGCGTCTCTGGTCTGTGCCCGGCCGGAAATCTAGCCCGCGGCTTCGGCACCCGATGCAGGCCGCAACCTGCAAAGGTCAGTAAATGACCTCCCGGCTCCGCAGCCTACTATCAGGGTGTCCGGCCAGCGGGGGTAGGGTGTTTCTGATTCGGGGGGCCTCCAGATGCCGGTGTTAGGGCTTATAATAAGGGTCTGCAGCAGGAGCTCTGCCAAGATGCGTCCTGCTGCCTCTCCGCTCAGGCCACGCCTCAAAGATGGGATTTCTATTGAAGATGGGATGTTGCTATGGAATCTATTTCTTATTTATTTAGCACCTTCTAGTGATGAGGAACTTTTAGCTCTCCAGCTGTTGTTGAACAACACATCCCAGCATACCTTTCAACAGATTTATAATGGGCAAATAGCAAAACTGTAGCAAAGCATGCTGGGATGTGTAGCTCAACAACAGCTGGAAGGCCAAAGGTTTCCCATCCCTGTACTAGAACATAGTAGATACAATCTGTTTGGTTGCCCATAGCAACACCCCTTCTTCAATAGAACTCCCATCTTAATAAATAAACCCGCATTTTTTTGATGGGTGTGGTACAGCTCACAGACAATGGGCGGTATTGTCTAGGTCGACAGTCATTATGTTGACAGCAGGTCACTTGTATATGGTCGACAAAATGTTGACAGAAGCAAAATAACAACATGGTGAAGGCTAAAAATGAAAAGATCAATATGAGTTTTTCATGTTTTTTGGGAATGAATGTAGACACCTAAGTGTGTGGATCCTCAAGCATACCCTAGCAGGGATTGATTCCCTAGCCATGCTTTGGGCCTTTCACGTGTCGATCATTGCCAAGTCATGGCTGAAACTAGGATTTTCGTCTCCCCCCATTGCAGGCACGCATGTGATATTACAAAGTTGCAGCCCTGGCTATGTCATCCTATTGCTTATGTCAACCTTTTGTCAGTGTCAACTTTAGGCATGTCAATTTTTTGGTGTACACCCATTGCTTGTCATCCGAAGCATTGTTTGTCAGCCACCTGACTACCCTTTTCACCTAGATCGTAGATTGCAAATCGTTTGCTTATTCAAAGAGAAAAAGATACTCTAATATAAGTTAAAAACAAACTTATCGATGTTACTTTTTCATATTTTAGTGTTTGGAGAATTTATTTTTTTCAAGAAACATGGGGCAAAATGTAATAGGAGGGCGATTTTTTCGCAGGTCCCGAAATCGCACCAAATCGCACTTTTCAAAATTGCAATTTTTGATACGAATTCGCATATTTAATGAGATTTTTTTTCCGCGAATCACACCATATTACATGTGCGATTTTCAGAAAACGTGCGATTTCGGCCGTTTTTTACCAAAAATCGCACATGTCTACAAAATCGCCCCTATTACATTTTGCCCCTTTTTTAAAATTACACACTTTTTAATTTTGTACAAAATACTGTCCCTTGGCCAAACCCCTTTTGCTTAGAAACAGTTAGCAGCGTGTGTGATTCACCCCGTTCTTCATATCATTGTATTTTGGCTCTTATTCTGGTTCACTCGCAAAGGCAAATTCCTGCTCAAATGGACAAGACCATGTTTACTGCAGGGAGGGGGGGGGGGGCAGATGTATTTTTACACTGCAATATTGATCTCACTTTGTAGTAAAATCCCACCCAAATCTAATTCTCTCTGCACATGTTACATCTGCCCCACCTGCAGTGCACATGGTTTTGTCATTATGAGGAGGAATTTGCCTTTGCGAGTGAACCAGAATAAGGGCCTTTATGTATAAAGTTGAGTTGGTAAATGTGCTGAAGCCAAAAGAAGAGTATGGGTTTAGTAACAGCATTATACACCATAACAATTAACACCTCTATAAAACAAATTAATGACTGAATCTCACTAAAACATTTATAACAATTGTGGGTATATTAGCAATTACTGCACAGTATCATTCCCTTTAAATGTAGAAAAGTAAAAACAGGATTTCTCATAAAAATGCATTGTTAATTTGGTTTTAAACTGAACAGCCAAGGAATACTGATGGTTCTTAAGTGTCTTCTTGAACATGGTGTTTCCACAATGAGCAAATACCCGGGACTTATTGTGAGCTCATTTAGTTTTGTCAGTTCTTGCATTCTGGAGACACAAAGTGGTGATATTCATAGCAGTTAATATTATCACTCCATCCCATTAATTTGCAGAGAACACTGTTCACTCGGAGTTTATTGACTGCTGATATACTGGGTATAGATGATAATGGAGATGCATCATTATTGATTTCTCATCAGATAAACTTGATGGAACGCTGCAGTCAAAGAACACACAGAAACTCAATGCAGCTCTTCACCAATCTTCATTTGTCCACTATAGCCGCAAGGCGTATTTCAATAATGTACAAAATGTTACTCAGAAATATTATCAGTCTGGAACGGAATTAATGGTTGAATTGACCTAAGAGTAGTGTAACTAGAATTGTATCTTAATTAAATTACATGAACTAGGCCTTTTCTGGTTGTATAGGAAATGATCTAAGCATTCCTATAAGCAGGAATTTATCTGGTAAGCCATATACAGTATGCAATGAACAGTAGAGTTAACAAACATACAGGGGCAGATTTATTAAGCCTGGTGATAAAGTGGCCGGTGTAACACTGCAGATAATCAGATCCTAACAGTCATTTTTCAAACACAGAGTGTACATTTACAGTTAGGTGCTGATTGGCTGGTGTGTTATCACCTTACACTTTATCACTTCTCCAGGCTTAATAAATCTCAGCCACAGTCTTGTGACAACTGGAGTATCTTTTTGGCTTGCCCACTTTTAGACAGACACGTAGAGGCAATTTTCAAAAAAACATTGGGGCAGATGTATTAAGCCCGAAGAAGAGATAAACTGGCGATAAAGTGAAGATAAAGTGAAAGACGATAACGCAAAAGCCAATCAACTCCCAACTGTCATTTTCAAACACAGTTCATTGGCTGGTGCTTTATCTCCTTTCTCTTTATCTCCAGTTTACAGTTAATCTCTTCTCCAGGCATAATACATCTGCCCCAATATGGATCATGTAACACATGGTAAATGTACTGTAATTTGCCAGTGTAATATGGAGTTGTGTTCCCAGTTGTACCCTAACACTCCATATAGCAGAATGCATTGATGGTCCTCATCACAGCACTTTAAGTAGACTATGAGGGGAACTCAATTGCCATTGTAATTTACTATTCACTAACTGATCTCCCAGGGCTTCCAATTATCTCCAAAGTCAGTCTGACGCCAGCACTTATCTGTCATTTCTTTTCTGTGACTCACTGAGGTCCCAAAAGTAATTAAGGACCCTAATAAATCGTATATCAACAGTATATGATTGTTTAATAACACCACCAACTGCCACTGTGTCGACAATAATACATGTTAAACTGCCATTGTGTCGACAAAAATACATAGTAAATTTCAGTGGCCATTCTTTGTTTTTGTTTCACTAAAAGTATTGTGTTACTCATTTAACTCTTCATGGCAAATTATGCAACATATGTAATTACAGAGTTATCATTATTTTAAAATAATTGGAAATAAAAGTTAAGTTTTAGCTTACTCACTTAAAACTATCTTCATTCATTCAAAAGTGTGCCTCCAAAAAGGAATTCTTTCTGCGGACGATGGCCCACTATTTGTGGACCACTGTTCCCTTTTGGCTAAGTATACTAGTACTTGATTCCTGGGGGCACCTCCAACACCAAATATTTGTTGTATTTATAAAAGCATATTATTCTGTAAGTTGGTTCTATAATTTTCATTAAATCAGTTTTTGTCCTGTGCAGGATACTACTTCTATTTGCTACGTCCCAAAAGTAATCCCAGATAAGTGCTCTATTTTCACAATTATGGCTACGAAACCACATCGGTTTGTGAAGTTATCATTGATCCTACAGTATCTATGTGTTTTAGCTTAAAACCATGTCATTTTTTTTTAGGTGGAACAATTGAGTTGCTTAAAAAAACAAACCAGTGCAGCAAAGCCCTGTTTCAATTATCTTAAATTCAGGAAAATTTAAATTTGTGATAAATTGTATTTATCAAAGGGAAATTGTATTTATCAAAGGGACAAAGCCAAAAATGGAATATGACTATTCTTTTGATGGTATGCATCATTCTTTCCTATACCCTTCTTGGCCCCCCCGGAAAGGTGGATAGGTCTCCTAAATCCCTCTCAGTACACCTTCCCACCACCAGCTAATTCTCAATGCCTCAATCTGGCTGCCCCCTCCCAGTGGGGGGACAGAAAACTAGGCAAGGACAGTATACATACCACTGCTCCATCGAGATTTCACTCCTCTTTATTCATTTTTTAAAATAAATAGTAAATCTAAAACATGCCGTGTTGTGTGTGCAAACATTGATTAGTCGGTGGGTAGATGCAGTACTATTTTTCTAGAAAAATAGGTCCAGGAACTCCGGGCAGGGGGTGGTTTGATTAAATAAAAAAAAAAAAAAGAGAGAGAGAGAGAGTATATACTGTATTTAATAACTTGGGCACTAACAAGTGACATTAAAATAAATAGTATCTTATGGAAAGTACATTTTGGCCCAGAACAGGTTCAGGAACCTAGTTCCTGATGATGTCATATTTAATTACAGGTTCAGGAACAGAGGGGTAGTGTCACACGTAGCCGCGACGGAGCGCGGCGGGTACAGTACTCACCCGTCCGCGCCCGCCGCCGGCTAGCGTGTGCAGGCTCCGGTCTGCGGTGTGCGGGTAGCAGCAGCTCTGGGTAGGGATGGCAGCAGTAGTGGTGCCGGGAGGCCGGCGTCGCCATCTTGGTTGAGGGCAGGAGACAGATTGGCCCAGAGTGGAGGTTCCCTCCTCATCCTGTGCTGACAGCCAATGGCAGCCATCCCCTGGGGATATAGGGGATCTGCCTAGGCTGTTCAGTGTCAGTGCAATGAGTCTTTGGAGTCATTCACAACTCCTAGCTGATTCCCGGATCCTGGCTCTTTCTCTCCTGACTCTGGTGCCTTGCTCCCTGCATCTTGCTACAAGGAAGTTTTCTCCTGACACCAATGCTGCAAGTCCTACCTAGTGCTTGTTCCTGCTTGTGTCCCAGAATTACCCTGCACAGCTTCCCGCTGTCCTCCTTCATACAACTCATTCATTCCATCATCTTTCAGTCATCCGGATCCATTTCTTCTGTCATCAAATCAACCTCCTTCCGGATCCTCATCTATGTACTCTGGCTCACCAAGTATACGTTTCCAGATTTCCCTGCCCGTTATTAGTATTGTGCTGGACTCTATTTAATTTATTCCAACTGTCACTTAAAGAAGTATTTGAGTGAAGTTTATCATTTATGAAATCCGTTATTAAACCTGCACGTTTCAATCCTACCCCTCCTGGTCCGTCTCCGGTTCCTGTGCACCACACGACTCCATCCAGCCCTTTAGCCGTGACAGTTTGCACTGACCCGATGGAATCGGGTGAAGCACAGGCCTCCATGACGGATGTTCTTCAAGGCATCATGGCTCGATTGGAACAAGTAGAGACTACCCAGCGTCAAGTGGCTCAATTTCTCCAGACCTTGTCATCACCTCAGGCGGCTCCCTCAGTTTCAGCAGCACCAACCTCCGGAGCTTCGGCCCCTGCTGCTCCCCCTGGGCCAGCTGCTCCTCACCAGCTACACCTGTCAACCCCCAGTAAATATGACGGGTCCCCGAGGGGGTGTCGAGGATTCCTGAATCAATGTGACGTCCATTTTACCCTCCAGCCTTCCAATTTCCCCTCTCCCAAGACTCGGGTGGCTTACATCGTGTCCCTACTGGCGGGTCCAGCCCTGGAGTGGGTGTCCCCCCTTTGGGAGCGTGCGGATCCCATCCTCAATAACTATGAAGAATTTGTGGCCTCCTTCCGTCGCATCTTCGACGAGCCTGGCAGAGTGTCCTCCGCAGCCACGGAGATCCTAAGGATTCGTCAGGGCAGTCGCCCAGTGGGACAATATGTCGTACAATTTCAAACCCTGGCTTCCGAACTCAGATGGAACGAAGAGGCTCTCGTTTCTGCCTTCTGGAACGGCCTAGCCGGGCGCATCAAGGACGAGTTAGCAACTCGCGATTCTCCTTCCACCCTGGCTGAACTCATTTCATTATGTAACAAAGTCGATCTGCGACTCCAAGAACGCCAACTTGAGAGGAATCGCTCTGATCGCCTTCGCCCTCGATTTCCTTCCAATGTCGCACCAGCCTCCAAACCAACCCCGCCTCCTGCGGTGTCAACAGATGAGCCCATGCAAATCAACCGCTCCCGTCTCTCTCTCGAAGAGAAGTCCCGAAGACGGCGAGAGAATCTATGCATGTACTGTGGCTCCTCAGCTCACTTATTGGCTTCCTGCCCGCTGCGGCCGGGAAACGACCGCTCCTAATCTCCCCGAGGGAGGTCCGATTAGGAGTCTTGCTTCCATCTCCCTCTTCTTCTGATTCCACCATTCCGGTTACCCTTGTGTGTCCCCAAGGGAGAAAAAGAGTTCAGGCCCTATTGGACTCTGGAGCAGCGGGAAACTTCCTTTCTTCTTCTTTTGTTACCCAACATGCCCTGCCTGTGCAACCCCTGGATCACTCGCTGGTCCTCACTGCAGTGGATGGGAGTCGAATTCGTAGTGGACAAATCACCCATCAGACCACCCCGGTGACACTGCTCATAGGAGCTCTACATCAAGAGACCCTCGAATTCTTCATTCTTCCACAGTCCTCACACCAAATGGTCCTGGGCCTTCCCTGGCTCTCCAAACATAACCCACACATCGATTGGACCAATATGGAGGTCAAGGCCTGGGGAACAGATTGCCAGTCTACTTGCATTCCTCAGATCCTTCCGGTCTACCAGACCCATCCACAACGTGAGGGTAACTGTCCTTCATCCTCTTCAGCTCCACCCTTGTCGATACCCGCACCATATCATTCATTTACAGATGTATTCAGTAAAGGTGGTGCCGACACCCTGCCTCCTCACCGTCCTTGGGACTGCCCGATAGAGCTGGTGGCCGGGAAATTCCCTCCTCGTGGCCGCATCTATCCCCTGTCGCTACCTGAGACTGAGGCCATGTCCTTGTACATTCAAGAGAACTTAAACAAAGGTTTCATTCGACCATCTACTTCTCCGGCCGGGGCCGGGTTTTTCTTTGTGAAAAAGAAAGATGGCGGTCTTCGGCCATGTATCGACTATAGGGGCCTGAACGACATCACCATTAAAAACCGCTATCCCTTACCCCTTATCGCAGAACTATTCGACAAGATCAGAGGGGCAGCAATCTTTACTAAATTGGACCTGCGAGGGGCCTACAATTTGATCCGGATCCGTCCAGGTGACGAGTGGAAGACGGCTTTTAACACGCGCGACGGCCACTATGAATACCTGGTGATGCCCTTCGGCCTTTGTAACGCCCCCGCTGTCTTCCAACAGTTTGTAAATGATATCTTTCGGGACTTGCTGTACCACTCCATCGTAGTCTATCTAGACGATATACTCATCTTCTCTCCAAATCTCCAACTTCACAGACAGACAGTGTCCGAAGTCCTACGACGTCTTCGCCAAAATCAACTGTTCTGCAAGTTGGAAAAGTGCGTTTTTGAGGTCACGTCCATTCCATTCTTGGGTCACATTCTCTCCGCCACTGGGATAGAAATGGACCCAGAGAAGGTGAGAGCCATCCAAGACTGGGCAGCCCCCACAACACTCAAAGGAATTCAGAGATTCCTAGGGTTCTCAAACTATTACCGGCGATTTATCCGGAACTTCTCTACTATCGCTGCTCCCCTCACTGCTCTCACTTGCAAGGGAGCTGATCCAAGCCGATGGTCGTCAGAAGCATCCTCTGCCTTCCAGCAGTTAAAGAGAGCATTCATGACGGCACCAATCCTCCTCCAACCAGACCTCGACAGGCCCTTCATTCTCGAGGTGGACGCATCCTCGGAAGGGATCGGGGCCATCTTGTCACAAAAAGGTGAGGATCAAGAATTACACCCTTGTGCCTTCCTCTCCAAAAAATTCCTCCCAGCAGAGAAGAATTACCCCATCGGGGAACAGGAGTTGCTTGCAGTCAAAACTGCGTTAGAGGAGTGGCGATACCTTCTGGAGGGGGCACGACATAAGATCACCGTGTATTCAGACCACAAAAATCTGTCCTTTCTTAAACAGGCTCAGTGCCTTACTGCCCGCCAAGCCCGTTGGGCCATGTTTTTTGAACGCTTTGATTTCCAAATTAAATTCCGACCTGGAACCACGAATACTAAGGCAGACGCTCTATCCCGCTCCTTTGAGACGACCTCTGACCTAGAGACACCTCCTCGTCCAATCCTCGATCCGCTGGTCTTCGCCCAAGTAACCGTACAGCCATCTCCTCCTCCAGGTAAAACGTTCGTTCCCCCCGAACTTCGCAAGAAAATATTGTCATGGGCACATTCTTCCCGCTTCGCAGGGCACGCAGGAGCACAAAAGACCTTGATGTTCCTGTCACGTTCTTATTGGTGGCCAACCATCCGCCACGACGTAACCAACTTCGTTGCCTCTTGTGTAAGATGTGCTCAGCATAAAGTGCCCAGAACAACTCCCGCTGGTCCTCTCCGCCCTCTAACCATTCCCACAGAACCATGGACCCATCTGTCAATGGACTTCATTTGCGAACTACCTCCCTCAAAAGGTCATACCGCAATCTGGGTAGTGGTCGACCGATTCTCGAAAATGGTCCATTTTTTCCCACTAAAAGGTCTCCCCTCTGCTCCAGTACTGGCTCAGCTATTCATCTCAACCATTTTTAAACTTCACGGACTGCCCAAAGAGATTGTATCCGACCGCGGAGTACAGTTCGTTGCAAAGTTCTGGAGAGCTCTCTGTGCCGCGGTACAGGTCAAACTCAAGTTTTCCACTGCCTTTCATCCCCAGACCAACGGCCAGACAGAACGGGTGAATCAAGACTTGGAGGCCTTTATTCGACTGTTTGTCTCGTCTTCCCAAGATGACTGGGTGGATCTTCTCCCGTGGGCAGAATATATGCATAACAACTCCTATCACTCTTCCTCCGGAACCACCCCCTTCTTTACAGTATTCGGCAAACATCCACGATCTCCGGATTTCTCAGAATTATCCTCTTCCGAAGTTCCTGCAGCAACCACTTCATTACAACGCTTTGCTAAAATCTGGTCGGATGTCCACACCGCTCTTCTTAAATCTTCCGCCCGATACAAGAGGATGGCAGACAGGAAAAGAAGGGCAGCGCCCAGATTGAACGTCGGCGACCGGGTATGGCTGTCTACCCGCCATATACGCCTCCGTCTGCCCTCTATGAAGCTGGCTCCCCGGTTCATTGGGCCATACCCTATCATCCAAGTCATTAATCCTGTCGCTTATAGACTTCAACTTCCTCCTTCCCTAAGGATTTCGAATTCCTTCCATGTGTCCCTCCTCAAGCCTTTAAGGTTGAACTCTTATCAAAAGAAGATTCCCAAACCGCCCAAGATTAACTCCGAAAGTGGGGCTGAATTTGAGGTAAGACGCATTATAGACTCTCGTTGCCGCAATTCTCGTACCCAGTATCTGGTGGAATGGGTTGGGTTTGGTCCCGAAGAGAACTCTTGGGTGGATTCCATTGATTTGCACGCTCCAAAACTGGTAAAGCAATTTCTCCAGAGAAATCCGCACAAGGCCCATAGGCGCCCTGGGGTCACCCTGAAAAGGGGGGGTACTGTCACACGTAGCCGCGACGGAGCGCGGCGGGTACAGTACTCACCCGTCCGCGCCCGCCGCCGGCTAGCGTGTGCAGGCTCCGGTCTGCGGTGTGCGGGTAGCAGCAGCTCTGGGTAGGGATGGCAGCAGTAGTGGTGCCGGGAGGCCGGCGTCGCCATCTTGGTTGAGGGCAGGAGACAGATTGGCCCAGAGTGGAGGTTCCCTCCTCATCCTGTGCTGACAGCCAATGGCAGCCATCCCCTGGGGATATAGGGGATCTGCCTAGGCTGTTCAGTGTCAGTGCAATGAGTCTTTGGAGTCATTCACAACTCCTAGCTGATTCCCGGATCCTGGCTCTTTCTCTCCTGACTCTGGTGCCTTGCTCCCTGCATCTTGCTACAAGGAAGTTTTCTCCTGACACCAATGCTGCAAGTCCTACCTAGTGCTTGTTCCTGCTTGTGTCCCAGAATTACCCTGCACAGCTTCCCGCTGTCCTCCTTCATACAACTCATTCATTCCATCATCTTTCAGTCATCCGGATCCATTTCTTCTGTCATCAAATCAACCTCCTTCCGGATCCTCATCTATGTACTCTGGCTCACCAAGTATACGTTTCCAGATTTCCCTGCCCGTTATTAGTATTGTGCTGGACTCTATTTAATTTATTCCAACTGTCACTTAAAGAAGTATTTGAGTGAAGTTTATCATTTATGAAATCCGTTATTAAACCTGCACGTTTCAATCCTACCCCTCCTGGTCCGTCTCCGGTTCCTGTGCACCACACGACTCCATCCAGCCCTTTAGCCGTGACAGGTAGATTTATGAAAGGATGATCAGGGGAATCTGCGCTATCCCCGTGCGTTATTGCAGGGGATAGCGATTCCCCTGATCTATGACACCCGCTGAGCGGGTGTCTTTCGTGCGGCGGTGCGGGGCAGGAGGCATAGCGCAGCTACGATATTTCGTGCTGCGCGCCTGCCTCCTGCCTAATTTATGAAGTGTCAGCATTGCTGACCGTTCCGCCGCCTGCAGCTGACATGAAACCTCCGTGTCTGACAAATAACAATCCTTCTACTGACCCACAATATCCGTAGGATTAGAAATCAAAAATAAGTTGGGAAAGGAAGAATAAAAAAGGATGAATATATGCATACTGTATATATTTCTTTTATTTCCTTTATTTAGATTTTAGTGTTTTATCATGAACCCAGACATCTTACTGAAATTCTGTGTAGATTTCCAAATTGAAAATATAAAAAAGGAATATGCATTTTTAGAGCCACTGTAAATCTAACATTTATGAGCGGCGTATAATCCTTTACCGTGTTCCTATCGAGGTCTAAGTGTTAAATATTTCTGCCCATATTTACCTCAATGTCTAACTCATTTTGTCATATTTGCTTCCTACACTTTGCGGGAATTAAATGAAAATGAGATTACTTTTACTACATATGTTAATCTTAGGAAGCAATTATGAATTTCAGTTTTATTTTTCTTACCAGATTTGTTTAAGGCTGTAATGAAAGATGTGCCGCTATTTACTGTCGATAAATTTTTTTTGTCATTTCGGAATAGCAGATATGGTAATCCAGAATAGCAGATATGGTAATCCAGGAAATAGTCATGGAAATAGAAACTGCAATTTGCATTATTAAAGCAATCAAAATTCTGATTTTGACTTTTTATATTTTTGTTGTGACACGCACAGCAATATAGGTTATTTCAGGCATCAGAGTGGTGTCCATTTTCTTCTTGAGATTGTGCCTTGTAAATAAAAATCTGTGAGCTAAATCCCTTTGATTAGCTGTGCGCTGTCTCAGCTCATGGTGTTAAATTGTCTGTGCCCCACAACTGAGCACTTTCACATATAAATGAGGCTGCAGATGATTCCATCTATGTCTCATAATCGTTCTGTAGAAGATAAAAGTTAAAAGTTCAGCATCAAAGAAGATTATTTTGATTGAAGTCTACTTGAATTTTTATTTTTTACCGGTTAATGTAGAGAAATAGCGCTGCGTTGTACAAAAAGTCAATTTTGTTTTGCTGAAATCTTTTCCCAGTTAGTAAACAAAAATGATTTGATTATTTTTCCTGCACAATGAGATAATTGCAAAACCTTTATATGAAAGCTGCAATGCAGCAGAGTATTCTAATACAGGTTGAGTATCCTGTATCGGGAGATCCATTATCCGAATTATTCCAAAAACCATGTTTTTTTTTTAATAATTCAAATTTATTTATCCCCCCCCCCCCCCGATCCTTTTTTAATACTTACCAAGTCCCCCGGCGTCCACGGCAGGCCTTCAGCATCGTCTCCGGCGTCTCCAGTGTTCCCAGGAGTGCATTGCTGCAGGGCGTGCCTGGGAGCTCACGATGGATGTTGAGGGACCACCGGGGCATCACCAGGGGACAGGTAAGTATGTTTTAAAAAAAATTATTCCAAAAACCGAAAAAAATCTTTTATCCGGAATGCTCGTGGTCCCGAGCATTTCAGATAAGGGATACAACCTGTACTACCAGTATTACCTGTTACACCAGTACTATTTTTCTGGAAAAATAGGTCCAGGAATTCGGAGTCTGGGGGTGGGTTGATTAACTAAAAAAAAAGAGAAAGAGAGAGAGAGAGAGAGAGTGACACTAGCCATCTGGCACTTCTGGAAAATACTTGTTCCTGTTTGAATGCACAGCTCATACACTCGTAAGGGCTGGCCTAGCAGCTCTGCATCCTAGAGTTCTGCTCAGCCACCTGAGATATAGAGACACAATGGTGTGCCATGAAGTCAGGCACCTATGACTCATGGTATGTTCCCAAATGCCATTTTAATGCACCCTAGCCGGGCTCACGCACAGTGGCGTAACTATAGTCCCACAGCCCCCGCGGTGGCGGGGAGGCACTGAGAAGGTGTGGGCGCCAGGGGGGGGTGTCTGCGGGGCTATAGTTACTTGCTGCCGTCTGCACCTGTCACCGGCCAGTACCTCCTGCCGCCGGCGCGGCGCTTCTGTCGGGTCCCGACTCCTGAAGCTAATTAAAAGTGACAATCAGAAAATGGCTGCCCCCATACAGCAGACCATTTTTAAGGTTGCTAGAGGAGGCCGCCGCCTACTCTAGCATCCTCAAAAACTGTCTGCATTATGGGGGCAGCCATTTTCTGAGTGTCACTTTTTATATGCTGCAGGAGCCGGGAGAGCCGGGACCTAACAGAAGCGCCGGAGGCAGGAGGTACCGCCTGCACAGGGAGGGGGGGGGGTGTTAACCCTAGGGGTCGGAGAGGGGTTTGTTAACCCTCAAGGGGGGGGGGGGCACAAATTTAATAGCTATGCCACTGCACATACAATACTAAGGGGTCCATTCATGAAGCAGTGAAAAGAGTGGAGAAGTGAGCCAGTGGAAAAATTGCCCATTGCTGGACTGTCAGGCTGAGAGACTGACTCTGCGTGGTAACTCTGTGAATATTTCTCACATGCAGCCTTTGAATCTGTTTCTGCAATGGCAGTCCAGCAATGCGATACACAGCCCAGTCTCTCCTGAATTGCACCCATCTGTCAGCGATATTTTCATCAAATACAAAGGGGTCAATTTTAGAAATGGTATCCCTATTCTGTAGATGTGCTGTAAATCAGGCTCCATCACCAGGATGACTTTTGGAGATGCCCTATCTTGATGTGACACGTGGAAAGTCCTTTTGCGTTTTTGTTAAAGCAGATCATTGAATCGTTTGTGTGTGGGGGACTCTAATTGGATCAAGAATCGTTTGTGTATCCAGTTCTCAATAGCCAATTGTCCATTTCTTTTGGTACTTCATCTTTGTAGGGATTGTGTGGTGATCCCCACTTTGGGACGCGACATAAGGAGTTGGTTGCCCCTTGGGACTGATTATTTTTTGTTACTCTCTATAGTTGTATAGAATGCACTTGATAAATTTCACCTTAATGCAGATTGGTTACTATAGGCCCCCATACACTATGCGATTTGGCCCCGATTTTACCCGATTCTGGAGGATTGGGCCGAGAAATCGGGTGAAACTGGGCAAATTGCGTAGTGTATGACATCCGATCTGATCCGATGCGCGGTCCTGTGTACATCGGATCAGCTCCGGATGTCAGACGGTCTGCACATAAGATTAATCATGTGCAGCCGTCCAGGGGAGTGACAGGAGCAGGCTGAGAACTCAGCCAATCAGCGGCCGCCCTGTCTCTTGAATAGGATGGTTTCTATTCTCCCGCTGCTCTGCGGTCCCCACGGCGAGCGGGAGAATAGAAACCATCCTATTCAAAAGACTGGGCGGCCGCTGATTGGCTGAGTTCTCAGCCAATCAGCGGCCGCCCAGTCCTTTGAATGGGATTTCTTTCTATTCTCGCGCCGCGCACCCGGTCTCTCTGCATCTGCGGTCCCCGCTCCTGACCCTGCCTGCCTGCCGCAGCGCCGCTGCATCTGAAGAGGCTGAGGCTCTCCCAGTGCACAATACAGATTACAGCCTGCACCTACAGGTACCCAGGACCAGACCCCACCCCCAGCCTGCTCCTGTCACTCCCCCGGTCGGTCCCCACTCCCATCCTGCCGCTCCCCTCCCCCCCCCCCCGCCTGCAGTTCCCCGGATTTTTCATGTGATAAATCGCAACCGATTTATCACATGTAAAATTTGGCACATAAAGTGCCAAATGTTATCAAGCTCCCCCGGGGAGCTGCCGGGGAAGTTCAGGGTAAATCGGGGCTGACTTGTCCTTAGGACAAGTCGCCCTAGTGTATGGGGGCCGCAACTTCTCCCCTGTCTCACTACTCCTCTCTCTTTTTTTTTTTTTTACTGTACCACACTGTCTGGTCTGCTTTGGATATCTGGGCTGATGGTAATGCTATTAGGCATTAAATTAATCAAGGACATAGCACACTATCATGGCCCACAATTAAGGTGTCACTTTACTAAGACTTCGGAAAAGGAAAAGTGAGGATGTTGCAACCAATCAGATTGTAGCTATGCTTTATCTAGAACAGTCTAGAAAATGATGGGTGAATATTGATTTGGTTGCCATACTCAACATCTACAGTATACTGTTCCTTTAAAGAAGCTTTAGGAAAGGATAAATTTACGAAGACGGGAGCTCTATTTCACATGGGATGTTGCTATGGGCAACCAATCAAAATCTACACTTTATTTATTTTGCCCCTTCTAGAAGATAATAGATAGGTTCTGACTGGTTGCCCATAGCAACATCCCATGTGAAAAATAACTCCCATCTTAGTAAATTTCCCCCTAGTGTCTTATGCCTATAATAAACATATGTAACACACAAACAATATATAGGACTGATAATTATCGGTATAGGACTTGAAACTGATGATTTTTGTATATGGTGTGACCTAGATATTTGTTGTGTTCAGTGTTCCCTCTAAGCTGTGCGCGTGTGCACGCGCATACAACTCGCCGAGCGTGCGCACAGACATTACAACAGAGCGCACAAAGCAGCAGTGGTCCCTTTTTGCAGTTGTGGACTCAAGTAATGTGTGTTTCACCCATTAACTACATTGTGTGCTGTGTTTTCAATGTTTAAATGTTTAATATCATTTTGAAGTAAAGTTAACACAAATGCTGAATGTCATTTTCCAGTTATATATAAGTGACGCACAAAATTTTTTATTAGAGGGAACATTGGTTGTGTTTTGTATTTCCGAAATATAAATCATATATCTACAGTGTGTATTGTTTATGCTCACTGTGACTATTATAGTGTGTTGGCTGCTGCATCTTTATGGTATAGTGTAGTGTCATGCTACCAGGCGCGTTTTAGCATAGAAGGAGGCCTGTGTGCAGCCTACCCCAGCCAGACTCCCTCCTCTCTGCTGGGAGTAGCAGGGTCTGAGCACTAGAGTGCTCAAACAGTAATGCCATGCTTAGATCTTTGGAAAAATGGCATGGCGGCCATTTTTTTCCAGTAATTTTCACACCACCAGCAGTAAGGAGTCTGAGCACTAGAGCACTCAGACTTCATTGTGCATGCGTACATCGCTGGAAAAATGGTGCAGTGGCCATTTGTCCGGTAATTTCTGCAATAATGCTGTCTCCGTCGCTGGACTCTAGAGGCTAAGTATTTAAAAAATGAGTGCAGCGTGTACGGTGTGCCCCCACTACTGAAATAGAGTTGTTATTATTATTATTATTATTATTATTATTGTTTTGATGGATGATGAAAAACACAGTAACCTCTCATTTCAAGTCCTCTCTTGCTTAGAGTTAGTACAGCTGGTGAATCACTTACATTTTAAATGTAGACTTAGTAACTTTAGAATGCATTTACGGACTGCTCAATGTCAACAGGAAACGTGAGAGATTGTCTCACATGAGTGGTAAGATGTGATATTCTGTGTTCCTCTTCTATTACACTAAGTTAGTGTTCTCACTAACTTCCCACAGGAATATCCATTGGCAGCGCTCGCAGGAACAGTCTGTCACTGTGCTTTCCCCACAACTTATTTCACACTTCACGAGCGGGAGGACGAGCAGCTGTGTGCTCAGAAATGTACTGGAGAGGAATTCGAGAGCTGTGGCACACCGGATTATTACATAGTTTATCAAACACAAGTACAAGGTAGGACTGCAGAATCACTCCATTAAATCTTTTCTAATTTAATGGGTCACTATAGTGCCTGGAGCAATAATGTAATGTACTTCAGAATTGTAGCGACAATTGACTATGTGATATAACGGTGACACCTGCAGCAAAATAAGCCTGTGTGGCCTGCAGTATTGTTTATGGCATCATAGCCATGTTTGCTGAATTTGTTTTTGACCATGAGGCAATAATCAATCATATGACCATACATCTGCAGAGGAAGCTCAATTCATCATTTACATGTCTCTTGCACAAGTCAGAATTACTCAGCACTGGAAATATGCTTCTTTATATACTCTCAGTGTCTCTCAGAACATCTCAGTATCTCACAAGGGACCTAAGCACTAAGCTTCAAAAGTAGTAAAATGGAGATTGATAAACAGCCAGCCAATCAGCTCATGCCTTCACAGACTGTTTGAAAATGTCAGGCAGGAGCTGATTGGCTGGGTTTGAAAAATGCCAGGTAGGAGCTGATTGGTTGGTGTTTTATCACTCTCTATTTTATCACTTTTGAAGTATAGTGTATCTGGCCCAAGGAATGCTCTGGTAGCTCTCATAGGGCGAGATGTACTAAGCCTTGAAAAGTTATAAAATGGAGAGTTATAAACCACCAACCACCAACCAATCAGCTCCTACTTGTCATTTTTCAAACCCAGCCTGTGACATTAAAAGTAGGAGCTGATTGGCTGGTGGTTTATCACTCTTTTACCACTTTTCAAGCTTAGTACATCTGGCCCATATACTCTGAATAATACGCATATTGTGGCACTATACGGAGGCGAAGCTGTATATTAAATTCTCATTTGCCAGAGATAACCACCAAATCCTCTTATTTAGTGGGCTGCAGCACAGTCCAAAATTCAAATAGCGGAGCCACACCCACAGCCAGTGAGTAATTTTGGAATGGCAGTTGCTGTTCCTCCACTATTTGAATTTTGAACTGCGTTGCAGCCCTAGCCCCGCAGCTGCCCCTGCTCTTAGAGCTGATGTTCTGTGTACAGGTATTCCCTCCAGACTGGCTCCACTGGGCATGTGTGAAATCTCCTATACAGCCCGGAGCTCGACAGTTGCCACATCCAGGCATAGTGTGGCCCTGCTCTGCAGCTGTTGGAACAGTCATTGCTACTGACAATTCATATTGAATGGTACAGAACACAGCCCAGATAATGAAAGGAGCGCATAGGTCTTCTCTCGTTTGACATACATTTCCTCCTTTATACATAACATGCACTGATATCATAATGACAGTTAATACATCTACATGCCAGTCTCAATTGTACATGTGCAACCAAGTCGTGTATGCTATACCAAGTCGCCCATTGGGGCAGATATATTATAGCGGCGCATAGCGCACCACTATACCACTTCCTGCTTCGCCTCATTAACAAGGTGAAGCAGGAAGGGACATCAACAAGATGTATTAACATCATGTCTGCTGAAGCGGGGGAGCACTTATTACCCTCTCCGGTGATGTCCCCTCCTGGAGACAGCGAATCAGTTTACACTGCCGCGCTATCTCCTCCCCCCCGGCCGGCTGGACTGGGCATGTGCGGGATCTCGCTTCTTACGCAAGATCTCCAGCGCAGCCCAAAGCCAACAGCAGGGACGTCGCTGTCCCTGCTGTTCAGATAGGGCTTTGCCAGCCTGCTGCAGGAGAGGCCGATAGCAGCAGCAGGCAGAACGGTCAGCGATGCTGACCATTCATACATTCGGCCTGCTATCATTTAGATAGCAGCGCCAACATGGCATAGCGTCCCTGTCATTTACCGCACCCCAGCTCCTTCATACATGGGGGAGAAGCGGTATCAGTGCACATAACGTGCGCCGATACCCCTTCTCCCCCATAACGCACCATCATACATCTGCCCCATTGTCACGAATGAGCAAGTTACTCCATGTATTACACTGGCTGAGGAATAAAAGTGACTGTTGAATAAGGAACAGCAGGACTGGGGCAGGCTATTATGTGGATTATGAATAATGGAGGCATTTTTAATAAGGAGGGAGAATATTAAATAACAAAGAAAGAGAATGAAGCAGCAGAGTTGAGATGCATAATATTTCATCATATACAGTATTTAGATGTATAGTAACTGTTAGGCAGTGCTGGTATTAAAGTATATTGGTTTGATGATTTCATTTGGGTGTGGGTCAGTTGGTCACCAGCCAGTTGTTAGACAGTCATTAGGTCGACAAACATTAGGTCGACATGGGTTAGGTCGACAGGGTCATGAGGTTGAGAGGGTCATTAGGTCGCCATGGGTTAGTTCGACAGTCAAAAAGGTTGACATGGGTTTTTTCACCGTTTTTTTAACCGGATGTCAACACAGTCAACATGGACTGTGCTCTCACCATGCTTCGGGCTCGGCCATTTTATCCTCCCACCATGCCCTAGTGGATGGTAGGTAAATAGAGTTTTATGCTGTCATGAATGGGCATTACCCAGTGCTACTACTTTCATAAACTTGTGCGGGTGTTATTCAGCGCTACTATTGTCAGCAACTGGTGCGGGTGTCATACACCGCTACTACTGTCAGCAACTGGTGGGGGTGTTATGCAGTGTTACTACTGTCATCGACTTTTGCTGGCATTACACTGTGCTACTACTGGCAGCAACTGGTGCGGGTGTTACGCAGTGCTACTAATGTCATCAACTGGTTCTTGCATTACGCAGCGCTACTACGGTCAGCAACTGGTGCGGTTGTTACTCAGTGCTACTTATGTCAGCAACTGGTGTGTACGTTTCGCAGCACTACTACTATCAGCAACTAGTGTGTGCATTACGCAGCACTGCCACCGTCGGCATCTGGTGCATTTGTTACACAGTGTTAAGCAGCGCTACTACTGACGGCAAATGGTGTGAGTGTTACGCAGCGCTACTACTGTCAGCAACTGGTGTGGGTGTTATGCAACACTAGTACTGTCAGCAACTGGTGTGGGTGTTACGCAGCCACTCTCTCTTTCCCTGAGTCTCCGATGTCATTCTCTCTCTTTTACTGTGCCCCCAATGTCTCTCGCTCTCTCTCTATCTCTGTGTTCTGCTGTCACTCTGGGCCTTATTCTGATCGGTGCGGCCCGATCAGAATATGCGGCCGCAACCGTGCAGGCGAATCTTCGCCTTCCATACGGATCGCCACCTGCCGTCCATACGCGGATATGTGGCGATCCGCATGAAATTGGACGGGGATACGCCTCCTCCGTCTTGGGAGCAGCCCCTGCATTCGATGGTCGCCGAACATCGAATGCAGGGCCGCACGCTCCACCAGGTCCCGCAACACAAGACCACACGGACACTTGTCCGTGTGAAATCATGTATGGGGGCGGGCAGCTGACATCCGGCGATGTCAGATGCCCGCCCCGTACCCACGCGTCACGGCCTCATTACCATGCATACGCCCCGCGTTTGCATGGGAACGCCCATGAAACGCGGGGCGTATGCATAGGGTAATGAGGCTAAGTAGCCCCTCACGCCCCTCTACGCCCCCTGTGCGGCGTATAAAGAATCCGTGCGGCGAAATCGCCTGCACATGCGCAGAGTGACCTCTGCACATGCGCAGACGATCAACATCGGCGGTCCGTCCGCATGCGGGAATATCCGCACCGATCAGAATAAGGCCCACTGTGTCCCCACTGTCACTGCTCTGCTGTCACTCTCCCTGTCCCTTTGTCCTTTCTGTCCTTGAATTTTGGTATAATGTGTAATTATAATACAGTATGTAGATTAATACTGTTTGCACTCAGATAGCACATCTATTCCTTACATATAAATAAAACATACACACGTTGCTTTACAAAATAATACATTTGCATGTTGAGTCCACAGGCAAATAATTCACTTATATAAAAAAATAGTGTTAAGCCTTTTTTGTGTAATACTTTATCATATGTCACTTTAATCAACAGTTTCCATGGGAAATATCAATCCCAAATAAAAATTGAATCAAAAGCAGGATATTTTTCTGTTGCCTTAGGTTAAAAAATGTAATTAAATATCAAAAGCAATGAGGCTTCCATTCACACATGGAACAAAAGATCTGATATTAGATAAAATGCAGCTGCTCAGTGGGAATAATTTATGATTTATTGGCTCTGGGCACAGAACATAGAGTTACTGTAGCTATAGAGCACTAACTTCCTGCGTGTGTGTACACCCACATTGCCGATAATTGTATCAAACGTTGCTGCTGTCCTGAAATGGTTTGTGTACAAAGATTTCTATTGTAACACAATTATTATACTCAGTGGCGTAACTGTAAATTTTGCTCCCCCCTGCCAAAATAGCTTGTGACGCCCCTCCCCCCGAGGGGGAGCAAATTTATTACAGGGGCCCCTTCCAACTCAGGTATCCAGTGTCTTTATGCCTCGTGCCATGCAAGAGGTATGGTGTTGCCTAATAGTTTATTACTGGCCCAGCAGGATGGGAGTCACCAGGTCTGTGGGGGTCACTCACTGTGCTTCCACCCAACACAGAGTAGGACTCTCATTTATATTTCCTTCTTTCTTTCTCCTCTCACTCATACACTCTCTGGTCTCTCTCATATTCTTTACATATCTCTCCTTTTTCTGTCTCTCTCATTCTCTTTAACACCTTTACTATCTCCTTTTATTTCTGCCACATACACACCTATATGTCTTTTTATTTTATTCCGCTGCTCATACAAATATAAATCATATACTGCCTCTCGCATACATCCATTGCCTTTATCATACATACAGCTGCTCTCATACATACATATACACACCCTTTTGCATACACACACTACCTCTCACATACATACATACATACATACATACATACATGCATACATACATGCATGCATAGACACTCCATCTCTAACATACATACACCACTGCTGAAATATATAAACACACACACACACCGCCTACATATAAGGTACACACACATACACTGCCTCACATATATACATACATACATACATACACTGCCTTAAAAACATACATGCATACATACAATGCCATACATACATGCATGCATGCATACAATGTCTCTTTCATATACATTCATCCTCCACTGCCTATATATAAATATCTTCTCCCCTCCCCAGGCCACCTTCAGCGGGTTGTGAATACAGGTAGGCAGGGAAAAGGCACCTTACCGCTGGTGTGCCCACTGATCCTTGGATTACTGCTGTGGCTGCCGGCTCCGTTCCTGCCCATGATGCTGGCATGCTGCTCCCCGGACTGACCTTGCTGCTTCCGGCTCTATAGCACCGGTGCTGGCCAGCACTGCAGTCACTGCTGCTTCTCCTGTCCCTCCGTGCAAGGCTGCGCCCCCACCCTCCCTCCCATTGGACAGCCGAACGCCCACCTGCCCGCCCATCAAGGGCAATGTGACAGTTCAGACTGACAGTGAGAGACTGTCATGGCTGCGTCCGTGCCGCGGCCGACTCGCCTGTGTGGTAGCGGCAGGCGGCACACCAGCAAACACACTGACACACAGCAGCATATGTGTATATTGTCATTTATTTGTAAATGACACTTCTGTGGTTTTCTCCATCAGCGCCGGTGCCCACGCAGCCCCCGCTCCCCCAAGCAGTGGCGGGGGCTGCCTTACACAAGCTACGCCACTGATTATACTGTATGAGGATGGGAAAGGGGACTGAACACAGTTCATAGCAGAAAATAATTCTAACTGATTTGTTCTGTAAACAATTTTTTTCATCCATTGGAAGTTGCTATAATAATAAGCCCATAAATCTTATTTCTGTGTACTCCATTGATGCCCTGGTTCAGATTGTCCTCCCATAAGCTTCCCAATACAATTTTTTATGCATTTTATCTAATTCTACCAAAAATTGTTTGTTTTGGGTGGCATTAGCAAGTCATGGAGGTGGTCAGGTGAACACCAGCTTGGTGAGAGACACCATCAGAATATTGTTTGCAGCATGAAACAGGTGCTAACAGAATAGCAAAATAGGAGACCAATAGCAGGGGCTGTCTGGCAGCTTTTAGTCTGGGGCAAATGCATAATGGATAGGTAAAATAACAGCAGGCATAGTTTATCTGATGTGGACGTTGTTAATGAAATGTGTTTTAAAATATATGAAAAATCATAATAATCAAATGTCACATACCAGCCCTGCCTGACAAACAGAGACTATTCTAGTGACTATTCACACGGTTCCTTTTTATGTGCCTTGTAGGCTGTCTGGACCCCATCTGACACCATCTAAATAAATGACAATAATAAAAGTTTGGCTGTATACAGTATTTATAATTACCCAGAGACATAAAAATAAAGCACTTGTTGAATTCACAGTAATAAAACACTTTGGAGGTGTACGCCCGATCCAATATTCTTTGTTGTTAACATTCTTTAATCTGATTTAATAAATGTTGCATCCATTCCTGAGGACCTATTTAGCTATATTTCCACCTTCAGTTCTCACTGCCACATAATTCTGCCCCTGATGACATCACTCGCCCATACTGCCATGTTTAGCTGATGACATCACTGTCTACCTGATGACATAACTCTCTCCCCATTTGGCTCATTTACTTGTTGACATTCTTCTTTTCTAACTGAGGATATCACTATCTCCCCCTGCCATGTCTCTTTGAGGACTTAAATCTCCTGATCTGAATTGTCTGTATCTTCATCTACCATTTTTATCCCTTTGCCAAGTTCTTTGTGACTCCGTTCTCCATTTACCCCATCTTGCTTAGCCTACCTGTTTCTTCAACCTTTCTTAACTCTCTCTCTCTCTCTCTCTCTCTCTCTCTCTGTTTATCTGTTTTATCTCCTCCCACCTACATAGCCTCTCTATGACTCATCCTCTTAACGATTCATGTTCTACCACCATAATGCTTCTTGGTTGCTGATATTTTTTTTTTAATAGGACAGAGCAACTGAGGAGCATCTACTAAGGCCGGTTGTGTACAGTACATGCAGAGCACAAGTGTGGGCTGGCCTTGGCCACTAAAACTGTACTGTCCGGCCTAACCAAAAGGTCCAAAGTTAGACAGAAAATCGGACTTATGTGCTCCTCTTGCATTGCATGTGTATATTCAGTCATATTCAGAGTTGTATGCAACATATATATGTACATATGGTTTGTTGCTAGTGATCATAAAACAGACTGCACTTGCAACAGCCAGCCCAGAATCAGGCCACTAGGGGCCTGATTCTGGTTTACTCGGAATGCTGGGAAGATTGCAACTTACCAAGTCACAGAGTGCACGCCCCGCCCAAAAAATGCAACCATGCGAGGTGATGTGTTATGGACCATCAAATGATTTCTCCTGGGCTTGCATGATACTGTAAGTCAGTGGAGACTGACTTATATTTGTGAGAGCCCGGGATGAAGACGGGGTGGGTGGCTGACGTCATTTGCATGGGGAGGCACATGAAACGCTGGGAATACCCATGTCCCACCACCCCCACCACCCACTACCTCCCCTCTGCGAATGGCCCAGCAACATTGTAAATCACCAATGGCGTCCTTAGTCGGGTTTGCACAGGCATACAGATGCGCACACCCCAACCATCATGGCAATTGAACCAGATCGGCCTCTAGATGCAATCGGTATGACTGAAAACAGGTGTATTTATACCAACATCTTGCTTTGCATTGCTCACCATCACTGGACTTTCCATGTGCAGAGAGTCCCAAGGGTGTTAAGGCTTAAGTGAAGTTGCACTAACGACTATACTGCACCGTCAATAGTTCAAAACCAACTGGTCGACGTGCACAAGGTTGACTTTGACAAAAGGTCAACACAGGCAGTAGGTCAACACATGAAAAGTTTGACATGTTTTTTGTTATTTTTTTATATTTTGTCCTTTTTAATACTTAACCATCCTTGTGGACTCCAAGACAAAAAGAGGGGGGTGGGCAGCGCTGATAAAAGTGCTGTTAATGTGCAATACTTAGCAGAAAAAATGAAAATGGAAGATTGGTTAGATCTATCACAGTTTTAATACAATTTCTAAAATATCAAGCCAGAAGATGCAGGCTAAAAACAAATGACAATAATAAATTTGAACGATAAAATCATCATCTCACCAGACCGAACCACATAGGGGTAAGACCCAGGAAGTCCCAAGTGTCCAGAGGATGTGCACTGGTACCACCCACTTGGTGGTGGGGATAATCCGGAGTGTCCAAATGATGGTACTGGTACGGTCCCCAAGCTGCAATATGGAGGGAGGGCACAAAGGTGTAGATGCCAGGAGTGGCCCAAGATGGCACGAATCACCAACTCCTGTCGCCGGATGTTGTAGGCGTAGTGTCCTCAACCTCTACTATTGTTGCAGAGATATTTGTAATCCAATGGATGGGGTGAATAGGGGGCCAGTGAAGCTGGTGATGGTCCTTCCGGGCAATGAATAGGATAATTTCCTCAGGGTGGTTCACCTATAAAAGTGGTGGGGTAGGTGAGGCAGAAATCCTGACCGGTTTCGCTGCTGCAGGCAGCTTTATCAAAGGATAACTGACACATGGTACATTCTGGCTTAAATACCCTATCACATGGGTCATGTGACCAAACCAATTAGATCAACCAATCTGTAAAAAACATAAAAAGCAACGCTAGAGTAGAAGGCAAATGGTGCTGCAGACAAATACACTTAAATTTATACAATGGCTATTTATTCCAAAGTGTAGTAGAGAGAATTTAAATGATTTGAAAAAAGCGTACAAACAGTGTATTTATGTGACACTTCCTGTGTCTTATGTAATCGTCATGGTAACCAGGTCTGAGACGCTGCTCATTGGGTAAGCCCTGGTCGATTTCCGGGTTAGTCCCTCAGTAATAGAGGGCTAGCTGTGTGCAGGAGGCTTATTGCGTCCCCGCAGATATAGTACTTCCGGGTGGCGGGTAGTCTCTGCTACAGCCCGGGAGGTGTTTGGAGATGGGACCCGGCTGACTTCCGGGTTCGTGGCTACGTGCGCTGTGCGTGACCGCGTCAGCCGCACTTCCGGGTTGCATATGTGGCCCGCATATGAGCCGCATAATTACCATACTGGGCGTGTTTAGTTGAAAAGTGTGCAGTGCTTCTATTCGACCGTCCTGATGGTTACTATGGAGACGTTCCGGGGTCCTGGACACAGATTATAAAGCCAGAATTTAACCCTAATCTGTCTAAGAGGTCTTTTTTTATAAAAAAAACGGCTGGTTCTTTTGCACATACCTTGTGGACTCCGACTGGGAACAATAAGGTGGAATAAACATGTCAACGTTTTGTTTGCGTTGATGTACTTGCATGTAGAGTACACTGTTTTGTAGCAACTGCAGGACGGAAACGGGCAATATACGCACTGGAAAAAAGCGTATGTTAATTTAGGGTTTAATGGAGAGCATTGTGCGGCCAGTAATCAAATTAAAAAGAATACGACTGCTCAGCAAGAATGATTTCCTGCAGAATAAGGGGGGAATTAAATAGCAACGTCTTAACAGATTACTACATTAAATATAGACGTAACTACAGATATTATAGTTCAGGCTGAGTATAATAATTTAAAATAATGATATGAATAGTACAGTCATTCATTTATATAGTATAAGAGATAAACAATGTGTCTCCCAGTTGTTGTGGAACCATGCTGGGAGTTGCAGTTGTACAGCATCTAGACAGTCGTAGATTACCTAAGTCTGCTGCAGCCTACAGTATCTTTACCACAGTATGTCTTCAATTTTTATAATATCTCACATTTGGAGGATTCAGATTATAAAAGACGCTGTTATTTCATCTGCTCACAGCCAATAGATGTAATCCCTGACATCTACATATGTTACAGTATTTCTACGGTACTGCATTATGAATTCTGTGGAATGTAATGTTTTCCATACAAATGAAAGCTGTAATTTACATTTCCAGGCCACAGTCTTATTGCAAAGCTTCTTGTGATTTCTTTTTTTGTTGCAGGTCAAATGTTTTATAGCTGCAGAAAAGTAATTGTAAGCCTGTACTGGCCTAAAAGAATTTCCTATAGATCTTTGCTTATATTTTTAAAGATGACTTTATCTCGTGAACACTTTGATGATAACTGAACTTCTTCTTTGATGGAATAGCTGCTTAAAAGAAGAAGAACGGAATGACTGCAATAGGCATGTAGTGGGTTAAACATCCAAGGCTGTGTGAACCTGAAGGAAGCATGTGACTCGGCATCCAATAAGGATGCAGGGGATGGCAAAGTTAGCTGGGGATATTAGCTGCAGGAAGAGGAGGAGTCTTCCTCTTTTTCCTGAGTTGCCTGCCCTCCCTCCCCTCTTTGATGGTGGGTGGGTGTTTAATTGCGTTTGCTGTTTGCCGGGAAAGAACGGCAGTTTAAAAGATTGAAGGTCTTCGTTAAATGATGATTCAGGGTATATAATTGTTTTTCGGCACGCTCGGTTGACTATAGGCCTTCGCTGGATCACCCGATCGGGGACAGCGACACCACCCGGACGGGTGGGCAGTCAATGTAGAAGGCTGAGCAGATACCGGTTGCTGTTAGGGTATTGGTTTATTAAGTAGGTCAGTTGTGGGTGGAGCTTAAATCATTCGCCATTCTTTCTTGGCCACCATTAATTAATTCATTATAATCAAATTATTTAGCTTAAAGTGCTTCAATAATAAATACGGCTAAAACTTTCTGCCACACCTAAGTCTTTATTTCAGGTTTAGCGAAGTAAGTTAAGTAAGTGGTAAACTGCATGCATATACAAGGTCACACACATACACACATCAGGATTTTATATGTTTTAATAACACTTTTATTATGTTTTACAGATAACCGGTGTATGGACAGGAGGTTTTTACCAAATCGCACTAAACAGCTTATTGCCTTGGCAAGCTTTCCTGGTGCAGGAAATACTTGGGCCCGTCACCTAATTGAACTAGCTACGGGCTTCTATACTGGAAGCTATTATTTTGATGGATCATTATATAATAAAGGTGGGTTGAAAGAAACATAAAGTTTTAGTACATAAACAGATTGTTCAATGCAATGAGAACTTCCTGCCCTTCCAGCTGTGCTATTGAGCCCAAGCACTCGGAAAAGGTCAACAGCTGTGAGGCTCGCCGTTCTCCAGACAACAACAGCAGCAATATAAAAGATCAATTTTACGGTGGACTTCCCACTCTGAACTTCATTTGTAATGTTCAGGAGAACAAAGTGACTAATCATGACATTTTTTAATAATCCAACTTAAAAATGGCATTGAATTGCTTTGCATATCTTTAAAACATTTCCGTTCTTACTCTTTTCTTTCATTAAACCTTCTTTTCTATGAGATGTGTCATGGGTGCAGATCACTTAATATAAATAGCTAAAGTAAATAAAGACACTGAGACATAGTAGATAAACTGTTAGCTATTTATTAAATGCTAATTATTCTTATTTAAAGATGTACAGTATGGTGGCAAAGAAAGGATGGCCAGGAATTAGATATTCTGTAATGCCTAAATGCAAACAACAATGGGCATTGCAGGCGGAACCGCCCAAAGTGCACAGACATAAATCTAAAAACTGAATAAATAACCAAAAATAACTATACCACCAACACTGTTATCGGTTACTAAAATAGTGTGATCAGCACCCATGCTGGCCCCAATCCAAATGTCCACCTCTTTTCTTATTTCAATATATGGTTTCTTGTATATTGCGGATTGGATGGAACATACATATGTTTGCACAAAGTTCACAACTTTACACAATTATCAACCATAGACACAAACCACATAGGAAGAGAGAGCTCTAAACTTCTGGAGGGGCTATGGGTAGACATATAAAGGAAGGATGGAGCACAGTTGGACAATGTAGGGGCTGGAGAGGAGGGCTGATAGTTTTGGAAGAAGAGGTAAGTTTGGTAGGACCTTACAGAAGAGAGGAGCAGCATGAAAGAAAATCTGGAGTGGGAAAAGTTTGTTAATAAGGAGAGCTGGCAGATGTTGGTAAAAGTGGAAATGAGTTTGACTTACCGTTACATTCTAACTGTAAATGGGAGACTGTAGGGCAATTGACAGAGGTGAGCAGCAAAGCTGGATTAGTGAGAGAAAAATAAAACCAGCAGAAAGGTTGAAGATGAACTGAAGAGGGGCAAAGTGGATAGAAATGCCTAAGGAGTGAGATGCAGTAGTCAAGGTGAAAGATAATGGTCGGTGAAGGTTTTAGTGGCTTCAGGATGAGAAAAAAACAGATCCATGAATATTGCAGAAATCAAAACTATAGGACTGGGAGGGGGACTGGATATAGGTAGAGAAAGACATGAAAAAGAAAAGGATGACACTGAGAGGCAGTTTGGACAGCAGATAAGTTTCAACTGAGCCAACCACATGTCACCTTCTGCCAAACTGGAAGGTGGCTACTGTGATTGGAGCTCAGCTCCGATTAGGCATTGGTCAGAGGCAGCTTCTGTGCATGTGCAGAAGTTCTTTCCATACAGAAAGTAAAATAGCCATAGTAGGGCATAAAAGATGTGTTGAGCACAATACAAAACACAGTATCTCTAATATCTGACAAGGGCCCTCCATTTTCATCTGCAAATGCAGCACTCAAACTGTAGGGTTCAATGGATTTTAGTCCACTTTTTAAAGGGCGTCATTTTTGTATTTGCACTGGGCAACATCAACCCTAGTTACACTTCTGATGGTCGGTACAATTAAAATGATGCATAAAAGTAAACTTTGAGCACTAAGGCAATATAAAAGAGGAGGGGTAAATAGCTACCCTTTTAAGCTGGATGTAGTTTACAGTGGTAATGTATAATTCATGTTACTAGTGAATAGGAGGCATCATTTGTAGAAATCTACAGTCTGAAGCTTATAGATAAATTGCAGGAAAGAAAGCAGGCTGTTCTGTGAATGTTGCCTCAACTGGCTTTTTATTTTCTATTGTTGCTTTTGTTCTTGTATTTATGTGTGTCTGTGCTTTGGCTATGGTGAGTGGGATGAATCATTAAAACTGAACATCATTTTTATCATGCCTTAAAATTATGATCAGCTTACATTACTTAGAAAATATGTTTGATGTGCTAGAAGACGAAAGGGTGGAACTATGCGCTAATGCATATTCTGGCAGGTCTAACACCAGGGGGACTAGCAAATATATAAATACGTATTTACAAACGAAAGAAGCATTTTTATTGTAGGTTTTTAAAAACAGGAAACATGACTGTACACTAGGTGAGGGCTTTGTAGTGGCATTAGCATAAAGTTTCAGACATGGAAAAGATACAAGAAAGTTTGAAATTGCCTCCATCGAATAATCATGCCTTATAAGAAGGGAGTTTCCCCCACCCCTTTCCACTGCCCCCACTCTCTAAACGGACTCCAGCTGCTTCCAGAAATTTTCCAAGCTTATTTTTGATGCATGCCTGATGACACCTGAGCATCAGACTTTAGGAACAGATTAAAGCATTTTATTGTCAAGAAAGAATGATAGGGAGATGGGAAATATGATAACTTCAGTTTTTGAAATGTTGAGTTTTAGGAAGCAGTCATACATAAAAGTGGAAATGGCTGGCAGCAGGTGATACAGGAGAAGACATGAGAGGAGATTTCATAAAAGAAAAACAGGTTAACTTGAGTGTCATCAGCGCACATATGATTTTGAAGATATAAAGAAACTTGACAGATGCTGACAGAAATCTAGAACGTAGGGGAGATGAAGCCAGGTGTGGTAAAGGGCAGAAACAATTAGAAAAATAGGAAGAGCACAATCAGAATTCAACTTTAAGGAGGCCAACTTTAAGGAGGCCAACCTAGGAGAGGATGATCAACCATGTCAAATATTGCCATGAGATTGGGAACGGTCAACGTAGTATAGTGTTCTGTGCATTTAAAAGAAAGAAGGATGTTGGTAAATTTGTTTGAAAGGAGAAAAAAAATCTAATTGAAGTGAGACTTAAAAGGAGTAGGTGCATAGATCTGTTGTAAACTACCTACTGTGGAGTTTGGAGGTCTAAGGTAGAAGAGAGAATGAGGAAAGGACAAAGGAGGGTTTCATAAGAATGGGGAAGACCAGGGCATGTTTGAAAAGAATGTACTTGACAAGAGGGATTTGTTGCGCAGGTTGCAATTGTGGAAGCACCTACCGTATCAGGGTGAAGGGACCAAAGGAGTTAAATGGAAGCATTGCATGTCTGATTTATGTTGGAATTTATGTATTTTTAGTGTGTTTATGTCCTTCTTTCCTTGTTTATTTATAATAAAAAACACCTGAATACTGCAGAGTGATAAAACAACAATATTTAATAGTTGACCTTAATTGTGTCTTTGATCTAATGACCAATTGACATCCAATATTACTATACAATATAGTCTACTAGGTAGTGTAAAATGTATATTCCTTACAACACATACACGTTTAAGCTTTCTGGAATTGTACAATGAAGGTGCATGAAGAACCGTACAAACGTAATTTATGGTACTTTTGTTAATACTTTCACAAATACCAGTGCATATTCTAGGGCTTTGTATTATGAACATACCATTGTGTAATTTTAATGTGCTCATACCAAACAGTGATAAAGTGAAAGCTTATGAGATTATGTTGGATGTACAGTATTCTGCTATTATGCATACTGTATGCTGAAATATGTCAAATAAAGCATAGTATAAACAGTAGATATATGCATTGCTTAGGGTTCCAAATTAGTAGAAAGTATTTTAGTTTGTCTCAGACACTGAATTTGAATGCTAAGCAATCATTTTCTTGCACATATTCAGTGTCAGTTACATATCATGTCCCCAGTAGTGCCAGTTACGTATCATTTTCTCAGTAGTGACAGTTACATATCATGTCCCCAGTAGTCCCAGTTACAGATGTCCCCAGTTGTGCCAGTTACATATCCTGTCCACAGTAGTGCCAGTTACATATCATGTCCCCAGTAGTACCCGTTCCAGGTGTCCTTAGTAGTGCCAGTTACATATCATGTCCCCAGTAGTGCCAGTTACAGATGTCCCCAGTAGTGCCAGTTACATATCATGTCCCCAGTAGTACCCGATCTAGATGTCCCCAGTAGTGCCAGTTACATATAATCTCCCCAGTAGTGCCAGTTACATATCATGTCCCCAGTAGTGCCAGTTACAGATGTCTCCAGTAGTGCCAGTTACATATCATGTCCCCAGTAGTGCAAGTTAAATATCATGTCCCCAGTAGTGCCAGTTACATATCATGTCCCCAGTAGTGCCAGTTACATATCATGTCCCCGGTAGTACCCTTTCCAGATGTCCTTAGTAGTGCCCAGGGGCAAACGCAGGATTTTCAGAAGGGGGTTTACAGAGGGGTGGAGCAAAGCACGGAGATGGACACTTAGGTGACCCAGTATATGCCGGGTCAGTTAAAGTATTATAGATAGACCAAATGTATATAAATAAAATAATAATAATATACATACACACACACACACACACACACACACACACACATATATATATATATATAACAGCAGTGTAGACTCCTGGGCATAGCAATGTATTGGGGCCCCTACCGATCCTCCAGCGGTGGGGGTAGTAGGTGCTATGAGCGGAAGCTTTGATGTCCCGTGGGTGGTAGGGGGTATTATATCAACCGCTCAGCATGTAGGGCCTGGATCAATAATTTCCACTAATTACCCCTTTACTGCACAGATGATGGGGTGGGAGAAGGGGGCATTGGGCTGAATGAAGGGGTCCCAATACATAACTTCCAGGGTGGTAGAGGATGTTTAATATGCAGAGGAGGGGTGTATAGTGGAATTCATAATTTTCTGGTGGGAGGACAGCTTGCTTGACTGCAGATATCTCCAGTTCCTGGAAATAGATTCCTTAGATTTTAATGGAATTAAAAACTAGAGAATCCCACCTACCAAATGCTATTGGGCACTAGGGGATTAGAGTTCAGGAGGCAGAGCAATCTGCCAACGAGAAAATAAAACTACATACCAGGTGTGTGGAGCTGGAGCAGTAACCAGCTGCTGGAAGGCTGATATCTCTGGTTCAGGGAACAGTAGAGACAAGCTACTAGTGTCGTTCAAAGGGGGAGAGTCCCAGCTTTTGGAAAAACTCTAAGTCAGACAGAACCTGAAATATCTGACTGGGAAGAGCAATAAACAGGCTTGAATGGGGACCACTGCTTTGAAGTCAGATATCTCCGCTTCCCAAGGGCCGATTTTTAAAATTCTTGTAACCATGGAAAGAGGGGACCCTCAGCTTTTAGCCTAGTATCCTTAGACTCCTGGGGGGTTTTCTGGGTACTCAGAAACCCCCCCTGCGTGCGCTACTGGTGCCAGTTACATATAATATCCCCAGTAGTGCCAGTTACATATCATGTCCCCAGTAGTGCCAGTTACAGATGTCCTAAGTAGTGCCAGTTACATATCATGTCCCCAGTAGCGTCATGTGAAGAGAGCCGTCATGAAACTGTGGCTCTCAGAATAATTTGGATAGCTGATATCTGGATAAGGGAGTTTCCCTGTGTGTGTGTGTGTGTGTGTGTGTGTGTGTGTGTATGTATGCTGATGTATGTATGTATGTATGTATGTATATGTATGTATAATATATATATATATATATATATATATATATATATATATAAACAGTAGAGTTAGATTGAGGGACCTGGGGGGACCCCCAAAGAAACAGGCGGCACTCGATCAGCTGGATGGGTAGAATCCAAATTTTATGTGCAAAGTTTTTCAAAAGAATACAAGCATGTCTGCCAACGTTTCAAAGCCGGTGCGGCTTTATCATCAGGGCTTGTGTAGCATGAAAAGTGCGTGTAGTGCTGTGAAAAAGAACAGGAGCTATGTGTTTTCTTACCTTATATCTAGCAGCATATTCTGTTCCCCAGCATCTGTGCTTCCCTGCAGCACTTCCTGAATCGTAGCTCCGCCCTAGCTTCGGGAAGCACAGATGCTGGGGAACAGAATATGCTGCTAGATATAAGGTAAGAAAACACATAGCTCCTGTTCTTTTTCACAGCACTACACGCACTTTTCATGCTACACAAGCCCTGATGATAAAGCCGCACGGCTTTGAAACGTTGGCAGACATGCTTGTATTCTTTTGAAAAACTTTGCACATAAAATTTGGATTCTACCCATCCAGCTGATCGAGTGCCGCCTGTTTCTTTGGGGGTCCCCCCAGGTCCCTCAATCTAACTCTACTGTTTGTATACCCATCCGAGGAAGGCACCGTGGCATATACCTCAGTGAAGAGAGTGCCAGTCAACCCTATAGATTATATATATATATATATATATATATATATATATCTCAAATCTTAAAACCACAAATCATCTTCTAGCTATCATTTATCTAGTTAGATAACAATAGAATCTGATTGGTTGCTACATGTATGTGCTTCATTTCCACATTTTCTTTTTAGAAGCTTTAGTTACTCTACTTTGTAATGTCTTATTTTCCTCTCTATTGCTTACAATTAACTAAATAAATATGGTCTTACTGTACTGTGATAATTAGCACACACGAAAATATAACTGTACCAATGGTAAACAGAAGAGATTATGCACCTGGTCTTCATAAAGAAGGACAAGCTGGGTCAGACTACACTGAGCTGCAATGAACCCACTTAGCAATCAATCAGAAGAATACGCAGAATTTGTTCTACTCAAAGATATATACCTGCAATCTCTAAGGGAATCTCAAGCCTTGATTACATCTATTCATTTAAAGACTTGTCCTCATTCTTCATCTTCCACAATGAGTTTGTGATTTCAAATATTCCCTTGTACTTTACAAATGTCAAGCAGAATTTAATGTGTGTTCCGGGCATTTGTACTCATCTGACTAGGCAACCATGTATCTAGGCAACTATTAGATTAGCCACCATGCCACTCTTCTGCCAGAAAAAGGAAAAAGAAATTACACATCCATAATTGATGTAATACAGCTACTTACATCTTATGTTTCCCCTGGCTAGAATCATTTGCTTAAAGATTGTTTGTTTATTTGCACATAGTGCTGGTCTCTCCGTCTCAGTAAGGAGTTTGGGTCATTGATATAGAATTGGAATCTGTCAGCACAGACAATTTCATTTAGAGCTTAAATGGATACGTACAAAATGAGCTAGAAAAGCAAATACAGTAAATGTAATTCTTTTGTCCCTTTGGAAGGAACAATGTAGAGTAAAAGGCACATCAAACATAAACATAGTCAAACACTGTCTGGCTTAGGTAGAAAGCAATATCTATATAAAAAAAACATGTAAAACAATATTTATCGCACAATTGTATTTTAAAATAATATAAACTGCAATAAACATCATTGTGATGAATCTAAAATAATATAAATATATCGCTTACGTAACATGGCTATGATAAAATAAGTGTTTGCTGTGAGCACCTAGAAGTTTATAGAAAAAAATAGTCTTATAATCTTTTGTCAAGTGAATAGAGTAACTTTGCGTTCTAGGTTTTAAATAAGTCTACTACAGGTTGAGTATCCCTTATCGGAAATGCTCAGGACCACGAGCATTTCGAATAAGGAATTTTTACGGTTTTTGTATAATTTTTTTTTTACAGAATTACCTCATCCCCCCCCTGATGGTCCCCCAGCATCCACAGCAGCCTTCAGGATCTTCTTCAGCGGTGCCAGGAGTTCATTGCGAGAGTTTGCAGGAGCGCCGATGACATCAATGCACTCCTGGGACCGCTGAAGATGGTTAAGAAGATCATGAAGGCCGCCATGGACATCGGGGGACTTAGTATTAAAGTATGAAAAATATTCAAAAAAACACGGTTTTGGGAATATTTCAGATGTGCTTTGTGTGCAGGGCCTGTTTAAAAGCTCCAGGTGCCCTAGGCTAATACAGATGTTGTAATGCTGCTAACACATGTGCATGGGTGTTTAGGGGCTCACCATTCTTACTGCCCATGTGCATGTAATGAAGGTTATACAACTGGCATATATGATCTAATGCTTGTGGTGTGTGAAGGAAACTTTAGCTTAAGGCTGCCTAGCTGGTGCTGTAGCACAATGTACATAAATGAATGGTTCCATCAGTAAGCTACATTGGCACAGCCACTTGGCAGTCACCTTAAGAATTTTACCCCCCACAGTACATCGGAATGGGTTATAGGTACTGTAGCTACCGATGGAGCCGGCCTCTTCCTTGCAGGGGCTGGCAATTCAATCGCCAGCCCCTGCCAGCGACCGGCTCTCACCAGGGGTGCACGTGCCGTCCAGAAACTGGGACGCGCGTGCGTGTGAAACGCACGCACATCCCAGTCAGATGGAGCGTCTCTGCGCTGGCGATCTCTAGCGGAGACATGCTGGCGCTCCCCAGCCAAAGAAGAAAGGCGCTCCATCTGTAACAAGCATGGAATAAACTAGGCCTTAATTTTATTCCCCATCTGTTAACAGCAAGGCACTACAAACCCCCCCCCCCACACACACACACACACATCATATTGGTAAATCGGACACTGTTTGTGAGGAAGTGTAGTCTGAAGCAAATTGTATAAGGTAAAATCTAGTGAAGTAATACTTACAGGAAAGTAGTCTGCAATAGACTTTCCGGGAGATAATGGGGCTAGTTCAGAATTACACGCAAGTCTATTTTGCAGACATATCTTTGAGGTCTTTTACACACTATGCATTAGCATAAGCAACATTTACAATAGCTATAGTCTGTGATTCAGTCACACACATCCCCTCTTGTGACTTGTATGCAAGTACTGAATCATGCTCTGAAAGAAGTCTGTTGATGTCGAATCAAGGATGATACCTGGGAAATAAGCTTTAGTGTTAGGGTTTGTTATGTTGTAACCTTCATAGAGTTGACACTGAATTCCAAAAGAAATTATTCTTTTTCCAGTAGCATAGATATACAGCAGATCAACGGGGGCCTAACACAGATCTTTATGGCAGCACAAATGATAGTGGTAGCATAGGAAGGAGGATCTAGAGAACACTAGATTTATAATTTTTTCCACTGCCTCAGTAACGGATTATTGACAGGTCTTCCCAGGTCATGGCATTATTTTGATACATTGCACAGATTAAAACCTGCAAACTTATTACTATTAACGTAAATTACTCAGATCTATGTACTAAGCATTGGAGAGAGATAAAATGGACAGAGATAAATTGCCAACCAACCAGCTTCTACCTGTCATTTTCAAACACAGCCTATCACATAGCAGCTAAGATCTGAGTGGCTGGTACTTCATATTCATTCACTTTCTCTCTCTCAAAGGGTTAAAACATGGAAGCCTTAGAATGAAATTAACGTTTTAAAATAAACTTTTTTAAACTCCTATTGCTTTTATATTTACTGTATACTGTAGGCTTTAAAGGAGAAAGAGACCACTGGCGAAATGGACGCACGGTTTGCATTAAGACTCATGAAAGTGGAAGGAAAGAGATTGAGGCTTTTGACTCCGCTGTTCTACTGATCCGGAATCCATACAAAGCCCTAATGGCAGAATTTAATAGGAAATATGGTGGGCATATTGGATTTGCGTCACAGGCTCACTGGAAGGGAAAAGGTAATTTATTTATGTTTTTGCTAACCGTTTGGTGAATGTAATGCACTTGGTATCTACAGTAATAAACTGGAATAAATCAAATATTTATTTCAGACCTCCAAGCATAGCTCTGATTTAATTCCACCGTTCTGAGAAGCACATTTCTGTTACCAAGGACACTGCCAGCTAATCTCTTCAATTTATGAAGTTTTAGCACCTATATACACTCCCTTTCATAACCATTTCCCAGTGATACAAAGCAGAGAATCTAACCACCCTAAATGCTATTTACAACTTTCAAATGAGCTCTCAGCAAATGTGTTTTGGGTTTATTACTTACATCAGCAGAGCTGTTGAATGATGAGTTAATTAATTTAAGAGGTAAAATAAATACAGTATGTGCATCTATCATTCTATTAATAAATACAATATATTGCTGGATATTTTAACTTGCATATATAGTAGGTACTGGTACTCAGTGGCGGAACTTGTGGGTGGTGGGCCCAGGTGCAAAAATATAATTTAGGCCCCCCTCCTCCACCCCAATGCAAGTTCACAATATGCAACCTGGCAGGGGGTGACATGAAGAGGCAGAGGGTGACAGGAAGGGGCAGGGGGAGGCACAGTGTGACATGGAAAATCAGTGGGTGACAGGGGGCAAGACACCGCCCCAGAGCAGGGAAACGCCCAGCATTTTATCGGCATCCCCATAAAACAGTGGGCGTTCGCCTGGGAAAGCAGGCCGATTTCTGCTCAAGCCTGGTGGCTGACATCACATGACATCAGCAACCACCCCTTCTTCAGCGGACTCCGATGGAAATTAGACTGACTGGTATTTGCGAAGGGGAGAGAAATAATTTCTCTCTCCTGCGGCTACATGCGAGGGGATGTGTTACATACCCTCACATGTTACCGTGGGGATTTGGCGGCATGGGAGGAGGAGTGTTTATGGGCTAGCTAAGTAGCATATGTACGCTGCTTAGTCAGTCATGCTGAGTCAGACCCTAAGTCCCCACTGCAATGGGATATGGAGCTGGCTCACAGGAGAGCAGACATGCAGTGCACAGTGATACAGTGTTACTTTTTAAAGGAGTAAACATTCAATACTGCTTGCGGAAATGACTTATATGCATGAGCAGGTGTAATATTATACAGTAGTTACCATCAGTGGTGTAAGTTATCCCCAGTTTCCTGGAGGAAAGATAAATAGTGGTGCCCCCCACAAAAATACACAAATACACCACCTTACATAAATATATGTATGCATGTGTGTATGTCACAAACTTGGGGTGCACTACCACTCGGGGATTGGCTAGACCTGACACAGGGGCGCGGAGTCTAACCGTGCCGGGGGTTTTCTGCCAGTGACCCCTCCAAGCGGGATATGGGCTTCTGCGGCACCCGACACGTCGGTCGCGGCCCCCTGGTCAGGTTCCCCGTATGAGTGGCGGTAGCTTGTGAAATATGGAATCGTGGTCGTCTAGCCGAGTTGGTATCAGTGCGGGCAAGTAGGAACACAAGGGAAAGGCAAAGGAGTATCCAAGGACAGGCCGGGTCATACACTGGAAGCACAGTTCGCGGTACACTGGGATAAGGCTGAAGAATAGTCAAACGGCAAGCTGGGTCATACACAGAGTCACTGGATACGGTACCAAAGGATCAGGCAGGAGAATAGTCAGGAACAAGCCGGGGTCAAATATGATAATCAGGAAACTGGAAATATACTAAGCACAAGGACGCTGGAGCTGGTGTGAACCTATACTCTGGCAGCTTCTGTCTCCCAGAGGCTGCCTTTTATAGGAAGCACAGGGAACCCACAGGTGAACTAATCAATGGGCTGAGCATGCTCAGTTTACACTGAACTCTCCTGCAGGAGAGAGTTACCCAGGTGTAACTAATTAGCTGAGCTCAGATCTCACAGCACAGTTCAGCTATACAGAGATTGTCAGCAGCAAGGACTCCTCCAGGTGCTGTAATTAGCAAAGCTCAGGCCACACAGAACTTCCTTGCAGCATGGAGCAGGCTGAACAGACAGGAGAAGCCACAAACCAGGTAAGAAACAATACAATAACTGAATGTTGTGACATTACCCTCCCCTCTAGGGGTGGGCTCCGAACACCCCACATGGATACTTTCAAGGTCGTCTGCGGTGCTTCGTCTTTTTGGAAGATCGTTTGGATTTGGTTGATTGAGATGTGGCCTTTGGTTCTACAAAACGGGCAGTAGAGAATATTGGACGTCCCAACAAAGCAGTGACATCATGATCTGAGCCACACTCTGAACTTGAATCCTTGTCCATGATCAGTGTAGGGAGTTCATGAGGATCCACCACCAACTTGGAAGAACCTACACATATAACTCCACCTCTTAAATTCAAGGAATCGGGTCTCAAAAAAATTTTTGGAGATGCTCTGGGAATTTTAGAATGTAGTCTAGCTGACTCACCACTCTGACTGACCTCAGGTGCGGCAAGGATAGACCTCTCACCAGGAGTCTTGGGTCCAAATCTTTCAGCCACAGCCCTGGAAAAAGAAATTAGGTCTTTTAGCCTGGGATCATGAGTCTCAATGAGTGGACTAACCCACTCCATAGCTTCTCCCTTGAATGACAACACTAAGTACTTGACAATGTTTGCCAAATTAACCCCAGAGGATGGATCAGAGTTCATAGCATCTAAATAATAGTCTGCTAGGGCTTGGAAATGGGTGAGATTTCCATCAAATTGGACGAACCGAGGCTCTTTAGATGGATCTAATTGAACTGGATTCCCCTGAAGAATGGACTGGGAGAACAGTTCGGGTAGGGTAGGGACTTCCAGCACGGCAGGTAAATCTTCCTGAATGGCAGGCATTGGAACCTTAGAGACCCTGATGGTACTGGAGACAGGTCCGGAGGCTGCGGAGGAAGACCCGGAGACCTTGGAGGCAGGCCCGTAGGCCATGGAGACTGGCCCGGAGGCTGTGGAGACTGGCCCGGAGGCTGTGGAGACTGGCCCGGAGGCCGTGGAGACTGGCCCGGAGGCCGTGGAGACTGGCCCGGAGGCCGTGGAGACTGGCCCGGAGGCCGTGGAGACTGGCCCGGAGGCCGTGGAGACAGGCCCGGAGGCCACGGAGACAGGCCCAGAGGCCACGGAGACAGGCCCGGAGGCCGTGGCACATAGGTCCTCATGCCCGGAGGCAAGGGCAGATGGGTCCTCATGCCCGAAGGCAAGGGCAGATGGATCTCTACTGGGAGTGACACACTCGGAACTCCCGTCTGGAGTGAAGGACTCGGAACCCCCATCTGGGGTGATTGGCTCGGAATCCCCTTCTGAGGTGATCAACTGGGGACACCCTTCTTGGGTGCTTAACTCGGAACCCCCACCTGGGGTGACGGACTCGGAACCCCCACCTGGGGTAACGGACTCGGAACCCCCACCTGGGGTAACGGACTCGGAACCCCCACCTGGGGTAACGGACTCGGAACCCCCACTTGGGGTGATAAACTCGGAATTCCCACTTGGGGTGATAGACTCGGAACCCCCACTTGGGGTGATAGACTCGGAACCCCCACTTGGGGTGACATACAGAGCCCCTTCTTGAGGCAAAGTGCTCGGTGGCCCTACTTGGGAAGCCACACTCAGAGACTCCTCTTTGGGTGTGACGTCCAGAGGGTCCTTTTGGGGTGCAACACTCGGAGATTCCTCTTTGGGTAATGAATTCAGAAGCCCTTTTCGGGGTACCACCTTCAGAGACACCTCTTGGGGTGCAGTGCTCAGGAAACCCACCTGGGGCGCAATGCTCAGAGACCCTGTTTGGGGTGTGGTACTCTGAGACCCTGCTTGGAGCCTGACAGTCTGAGTCCCCTCCTGGTGCACGACACTCTGAACCCCTTTCTGTGGCTTGAAGCTTTGAGAACCCTCCTGGGAAATTACCCTCCGAGACCTCTTCTGAGGTGAAGTACTCTGTATCCCTTCTTGGGGCTCACTATTCTGAGATCCCTCTAGCAACTCGACGCTGTGAGGATCCACTTGGGGTGTAGTACTTTGATGCCCCTTCTGGAACACAACACTTGGAAACCCTTCTTGGGGCAAAATGCTTGGGAAAACCCCTGTTGGGGTTGGAGACTTTGGGCATCTGGATGTGTGCAGACCCCCACTTGGGGCTGGGACCGACAGGATCTCCCCTTGTGGCTTGCCCAAAATTTTACTGTCTTTATGTAAAACGATCTTAGTTCTGGGACCCCAGTGATAACCACGGAACTTTTCCGGAGTAAGCGTAGAAGCAGTACTCTTAATCCTGGCCTCACGGAGGGAACAATCCTGGATAAAATGGTTCTGGGCTCCACAATAGAAGCACAAGTTCAAGGACCTGCGCCGCTGGCGTTCCTCATCTGTCAGCTGAGGACGAGGCTGACTCAGGAACCTGTCCTTACAAGACACAGATGCATCTGCCGATGGGGTTCCTGGGCTGGAATCTAAGGGTCTAGCAGGTACCAAACCCATAGCGGAATCGCCAAGCAATTTAATGACAAGAGTGAGGATGTTGGCCAGCAGCCCCTGTAACTGCTGTATTAGCCGGCGAAGCACTCCAATAGTGCCTGGATCTGATATAGCAGGTGTTGGAGAGAGTGGAGCGAAGTCCATTTGCTGCTGCTGAGTCTGCAAGCTTTGCATAATCAGGGCTTGGTCCTGTTCTTGCTTGTTAACCCGGACCAGCAGGAGTTCCAGGAGTTCTTTCTGAGACAAACCACTAGCGGACTCCATATTCCAGTTGGGCCAGAGTATTCTGTCACAAACTTGGGGTGCACTACCACTCGGGGATTGGCTAGACCTGACACAGGGGCGCGGAGTCTAACCGTGCCGGGGGTTTTCTGCCAGTGACCCCTCCAAGCGGGATATGGGCTTCTGCGGCACCCGACACGTCGGTCGCGGCCCCCTGGTCAGGTTCCCCGTATGAGTGGCGGAAGCTTGTGAAATATGGAATCGTGGTCGTCTAGCCGAGTTGGTATCAGTGCGGGCAAGTAGGAACACAAGGGAAAGGCAAAGGAGTATCCAAGGACAGGCCGGGTCATACACTGGAAGCACAGTTCGCGGTACACTGGGATAAGGCTGAAGAATAGTCAAACGGCAAGCTGGGTCATACACAGAGTCACTGGATACGGTACCAAAGGATCAGGCAGGAGAATAGTCAGGAACAAGCCGGGGTCAAATATGGTAATCAGGAAACTGGAAATATACTAAGCACAAGGACGCTGGAGCTGGTGTGAACCTATACTCTGGCAGCTTCTGTCTCCCAGAGGCTGCCTTTTATAGGAAGCACAGGGAACCCACAGGTGAACTAATCAATGGGCTGAGCATGCTCAGTTTACACTGAACTCTCCTGCAGGAGAGAGTTACCCAGGTGTAACTAATTAGCTGAGCTCAGATCTCACAGCACAGTTCAGCTATACAGAGATTGTCAGCAGCAAGGACTCCTCCAGGTGCTGTAATTAGCAAAGCTCAGGCCACACAGAACTTCCTTGCAGCATGGAGCAGGCTGAACAGACAGGAGAAGCCACAAACCAGGTAAGAAACAATACAATAACTGAATGTTGTGACAGTGTATATGTGTATGTAATTTATATTATTTTTAAAATAAAGAAACCATGTACTAGGAGGGGGAGTCAGCCTCAGAAGCGATATACAGTAGACGGCTTTCAAACTCAGAGGGGTGGAGAGGTGCCCAGAAGAAGGAGATAACCTAAAGCAGGCGCTGCCAGGGGTGCTGTGTCAATAGCAGCCACTTGAATGTGGGATAGGCGATCCCACCAAGAAACCAAAGCTAAAAACAGAAGAAGTGGCGCTTGGATGATGAAATAAAATCTATAGTATTTACTAACAATACATATAGTATATATTAGAGATGTGCGGCGGCCACTTTTTCGGGTTTTGGTTTTGGATCTGGATCTCCCTTCGTGTTTTGGATCTGGATTGGTTTTGGCAAAACCACCCTTGTGGGTTTTGGTTTTGGATCTGGATTTTTATGAAAAAATGCTAAAAATGGCTAAAATAACAGAATTTGGGCCTGTTTTTGCCCCTAAAGTATTATTAACCTCAATAACATTAGTTTCCACTCATTTCTAGTCAATTTTGATCACTTCACAGCTTACAAAATAGTTTTCATTTACTGTAGTTGGGCCAAAAGGGTATACCAAGGTAGCTGGATGACTAAGCTAAGCAACAGCAGTCGGCATCACATACATGTGGACCTTACACTTCCAACCTGGCAGAGCGGCACTGCAGGGGCAGACAGGGTGGCAGTTTAATAAACTATCCCAAAAAAAGAGAAATGCTCCAAAGAGCAAATACAAAGAGGTATCGGCCTTGTCATGACTGGTGGTAGAAGCTTCAGCACTTCTATCAGGTTGCTGATCTCCCACTATTTCCTCCTCCATCATCCTCCAAAAATGTGTTTTTATTTTATTTATTACTTTTATTTGTTTTTCTTAATTTACACTGGACACAGCCTGTCACACTGGACACAGCCCCTTGGACACTGGACACTGCCCCTGGACACTGCCCCTTGACACTGGACACAGCCCGTCACCCTGGACACAGCCCCTGGACAATGGACACAGCCTCTGGATACAGCTCTTGTACACTGGACACAGCCTGTCACCCTGGACACAGCCCCTGGACAATGGACACAGCCTCTGGACACAGCTCTTGTACACTGGACACAGCCGTCACACTGGACATAGCCCCTGGACAATGGACACAGCCGTCACACTGGACACAGCCTCAGGACACAGCTCCTGTACACTGGACATAGCCTTCACACTGGACACTGCCCCTGGACACTGGACACAGCCCGTCACCCTGGACACAGCCCCTGGACAATGGACACAGCCCGTTACCCTGGACACAGCCCCTGGACATGGCCCCTGGACAATGGACACAGCTTCTGGACACCGCCCCGGGACACAGCTCCTGTACACTGGACACAGCCGTCACACTGGACACTGCCCCTGGACACAGCCCCTGGACACTGGACACAGCTCCTGTACACAGCTCCTGTAAACTGGACACAACCCCTGTACACTGGACACAACCCCTGTACACAGCCCCTGTACACTGGACACAGCCCCTGTCACACTGGACACTGGATATATGTAGTTACACTGGACAATGTATATATGTCACACTGGACACTGGATATATGTCGTCACACTAGACAATGGATATATGTCGTCACACTGGACACAGGATATATGTTGTCACACTGGACACTGGATATATGTCGTCACACTGGACACAGGATATATGTCGTCACACTGGACAATGGATATATGTCACGCTGGACACAGGATATATGTCGTCACACTGGACACAGGATATATGTCGTCACACTGTACACAGGATATATGTCGTCACACTGGACACAGGATATATGTCGTCACACTGGACACAGGATATATGTCGTCACACTGGACACAGGATATATGTCGTCACACTGGACACAGGATATGTCGTCAGTCGTCACACAGGACAGGACACAGGATATATGTCGTGAGTGACTTGAAACACTGGACAATGGATAAGATATAGGCCGTCACACTGGACACAGGATATATGTCGTCACACTGGACAATGGATATATGTCACGCTGGACACAGGATATATGTCGTCACACTGGACACAGGATATATGTCGTCACACTGGACACAGGATATATGTCGTCACACTGGACACAGGATATGTCGTCAGTCGTCACACAGGACAGGACACAGGATATATGTCGTGAGTGACTTGTGACATTGGACAATGGATAAGATATAGGCCGTCACACTGGACACAGCCCCTTGTATTAATGCTGCCCCTGTACACAGTGTACTACTCAGCAGCACTGCAGCCCCTGTGTGTGAGCACTGCAGCACTGAGTTAGTTAAATCACAAAAAAAACACAGGGTTCAGGGCTAAATAAAATAAATCACAACACAGGGCTTAGGGCTAAATAAATCACATCAGGGCACGGGCCACAGGACAGCCCCTGGACAGTGGACACTGCAGCCCCTGCGTGTGAGCACTGCAGCACCTAGTTAGTTAAATCACACTACAGGGCTCAGGCCACAAGTCACAGGTCAGGTCACGGAGCACATGGCACAGAGCACAGCACGGAGCACACGGAGCTTCCCAACCACCCTCTTCCCTCTCCAAGATTGGAGTGAAGATGGCGGGCGCGCGTGCGTCTTTTATAAGATCCCGCTCCCGCGAGAATCCGACAGCGCGATAATGACGTTCGGCCTCGTTATTGGTCCGGAATTCAGGCGGGAACACCCGAGCCGGCTCGGATCTGGCCCGGATCCCCGATATTCGGATCTGTCGGATCTCGGGGATCCGGACCCGCTCATCTCTAGTATATATCTATAAGCAGGGCTATTTTTCAGTAGGCTCCAGCAGGAACTGAGGCCCTTATTCTAGTTCACTCTTTCTGACAAAATATTTCTTAGATGGACAAAACCATGTGCACTGCAGGTGAGGCAGGTGTAAAACCCCACCCAAATCTAATTATCACTGCACAAGTAACACCTGCCTCACCTGTAGTGCACATGGTTTTGTCCATCTAAGAAATATTTTGTCAGAAAGAGTGAACTAGAATAAGGGCCTCAGTTCCTGCTGGAGCCTGCTGAAAAATAGCCCTGTCTATAAGTGTTAAGAATATGGCACAAGTACAAAATAAAAGATTTAGAAACAGTCAGATCGGGCCGGAGCTGTCATCACACTCCTTCCCCTAAAATGCCTGGGCCCACATGTTGGCATGTTAGGATGTAGCAATCAGCATTACAATGGGCACGGGCACTCAACATGGGTGTCTCAGTTTGTGCACCTTAAGCTCCACTGATGTATATAAGGTCATTTGCGGAATATCACAGCCACCAATTAATCTTGCTGTGTGGCCTTCTGAGTGCCAATCAGAATCAGGCTCAATAGCTGCTATTCTAATTCAATTATTTAGATTTTCTATTTATGTATTCTTCTGCCACTACCAATTGATTGAAACAGAGGCTATGTTACCTTATTGAAATGGGGGAATTGCAAGTTTTAATTTGATTAATAATGGGAATATGAGTATTTAATTACCCTGGTAACCCACACAATCCAGTGGTCCCAGGAGGGTCCCAGTTTGGCCTAATATGCACGTCTCCCACAATCATTAGTGATATATTCTATTGGTCCTTCCACAAAGTCACTCAGATGAAATTGCTAGCGATGCTATGCTTCCGAATGCAGTGTGGCATATCCCTTTGATCAATCACCCCTTTACATTGGCATGTGTTATGCACTTGTGAATGTAGAGTCCCTTTGCCCTCGATCTTGGCCAGGTACCCTAGTGGTACGCAACTTATCAATGTTTTAGTTGCATCATTGTTGCAATGGAGACATTCTAAAATGACTTTCTACCTTTCTCCGCACTCTTATAGTTCTGGGTTACAGGTGACATTAAATGGAAAATTGTAAACTAATTATAAATTCTGATTTATTTTACACTGTCAATTGCAAACCTTTCTTCCTCATTTATCATTCACCACAACACATCACACATTCCCCATAATAATTTATTAGGCATCATATCTGTTCCCTTAAGAACAATACTAATTGTTTACTCTAAAACAGATTGGTTTAATTAAGCTCAGTTAAAATGCATTGCTAAACTGGCAACTTACCTCTGATCTTCCTTAATGTTGCTAAATACTGTAGGTTTTATAGATGCTTAGTGTTGCTCTCATCTTAGAGATTTTTTTTCTTTACATTGCTTATACCATTATTTATATGTCTATTAGGCTATTGTGACACATTTGCCATTGCATAGGCAGTGGTGATGTACTTTTGCATTAAACAGTTGAGCCCCAGCTGCTGAGACACAAAGTTAATAAAGAAAGCATACACTTGTGTACATAGGAAAGTCATTTCCATTTCCACATCATTTAATATTTAATAATGTACCTTGTGCTTCAACCTGATGCCATGAATGCATCCTAGAGGCAAGCCTCCTGTAAAGATGGCATGCACAGACACCAATATGACCCATGGGAAATTTATCATACATGTATGTTTCATTGTGTGCTGACAGTGAGCCAAAACTCAGTTTCATTTATCTTATTGCCAAACATTAAGAGCTGATGAATGATGGTGTGATTAAAAGCAACATGGATAGAATTGCAATAGCAGAAGACAGTGTCGTCACACTCAGGGTAAATCACATGGCTGCTGTCAGCATTTACAGTATGTAAGGTATGGGAAATGAGCAACGCATATATTTTGTGTGGGTGGTGTGCCATAAGATTCCGGAAGCACAAAATGTATTATATTTACAAAGTAAACATTACATTTTCCAGGGAAGTCAATGCACAGTCAAACCACTCGGTGAAGCAGCAGGGATAGTCTTATTGAGTATGTCTTCTACACAGTGGCATCACCAGTGGGTATGCAAGAGTGTGGGCTGCACCCAGGTGTGACCCATAGAGGGGTGATACCAAAATGCCGGTTCCTGCTTAGTAAAAGGAACCAGTTGCTGCAGTCACATTATGTGCAGCTCCGCCTCCATACTACTTGTACAGACATACTGGAGCAGTGTTGAAATGGGGATTGGGCCACCAAGACATGCCCCCTTACCATGATATCATGCCCCCTTGTTTGATGGCTTAGTGCATGGGTCTTCAACCTATGGCCCTCCAGATGTTGTGAAACTACATGTTCCAACATGCATTGCCACATTTTTCCCTATAAGAGCATGCCAAAACTGTCAGGGCATGGTGGGAAATGTAGTTCCACAACATCTGGAGGGCCACAGGTTGAAGACCTGTGGCTTAGTGCATACTGGGGCAGATGTATAAGCCTGATGAAGAGATAAAGTGGAGAAGAGATGGAGATAAACTGGAAGAAGATAACGCACCAGCCAATGAACTCCCAACTGTCATTTTTCCAACACAGTTGATTGGCTGGTGCGTTATCTTCTTCCAGTTTATCTCCACTTTTCTCCACTTTATCTCTTCATCAGGCTTAATACTTCTGCCCCACTGTGTGTTACAACGGGATGCAAATCAAATTCCCGTCCCAAGCAGGCATAGACACACCTGCTTACACTCAGTGTTTTTATGGGAAGGCCCTTAAAACGATGGGTGCTTTATGCCCATCCCCTTCCCACCCCTCCTGGAAAGAATGGCCTGGCGACTGTGAAACTTGACAAAGCCATTTGCTCCCGGGGTTTGTACATGTGCATATTCATGCATGCACAAACTCTCTCCATCAGGAATGGGCACATATTCGGCCCGCTACAAGTGGGTCCGAATCAGCCCCCAAGGGTCTGATTCAGTATCAGTAGCAGTTTTTTTTTAAGCAATTGCTTTCTGTAACATGTTGGGGTTGCCCAGCACAGGGAAAGGCTGCCCACAATGCCTGGTCCCTCCTCACAATTCAATTCCAAAAATGTGATGTGTTTACATATGTATGGTATGCCCCTGTCTGCGCAGCCTAACTTCCAAGGCAGATGCAGGGCCGCCATGTTTTGGCTGGTAGTGGCTGCTTGTGAGTCATGCCTCCGTTGTCCGGACTGCACCTGCCCTATGCCATGTCACTGCCCACCCAATGCCGTGGCACTGCCTCCCGCTGTCATTTGGATTGCGGTTGGATTCTCTAGAATGTGACTGGAGTTTAGGCAAAACTTCTAAAATTGGTAAATATTTTAGCAATTCTATGATCACTGCTGAACTGCCCCCTAAATGCATATACAGTATACACCAGTATGTATCTCAGTAGCTGTACCACCCCTGCTCTTGGTTTGATACCCATCATTAAAATAATCAGGGTACATGAATGGAATGGTGACAAAATGATATGCAAGCAGCTGTTAGCTGCAGTACAGTCGACTCTTGGGCAGCAGCATCAGTCTCAGGTAATCTATTTTATGAGATTTAGAACCTTATTCTGGTGCACACGCAATGCTTTTGCTTGATGAGCTTTGTATAAACATCCATTCATAGCCTTGGTTGCGGGGGCCAAATCATCCGATGATCACTGACCATTGAATGATTTGGAAGGTAGATGCAAAGCTAAGACACTCTATGGTGTCTTAGCTTTGCGTGTTCCCTGTATGGGCAGAGGGCAGGCAGCTGACATCAGGTGGTGTCAGGTGCCCGCCCACGGCAGCCACATCACTGCCTAATTTACATGGGAATGCCCAGAGTTTTCATGGGAACACCCCATGGGTGCAGTCTGTCGCAAGCATTGTTCAACATTCAGTGGTTTCCAAATGGGTATGGGTCATTGGGTTGACAACTGAAGGTTGACACATGGTTAGGGTTGGAAGATCGACACAAGCATTAGGTCAACAATGGGAAGGTCAACAGTCAAAAGGTCGACATAGATTTTTGACGTGGTAGACCTAATGACCGTATCCCTCCCAAACTTGGACACACATACAGTCCAAGCTTTGAGGATAGTCATGGCTGAGCACAGATGGTTAAATTAAATTGACTGAGGTACTAATAACTGTAGGTCACTTTTGCTCAAGCATGGTCATTTTTCATTTGGACCATTAGGATGCCTTGATTTTGGGAACCTCTGATTTGGGCTGGGTAGACATCTACAGATGGATCAGGCAGCGGGTTCTGCATACATTCTGAGTGATCCATCAGGACTGGTGTCCCATTGAGCTGTCCTTCACCGCCGACTCTGGTGCAGGTGTAAGGGGATTACCCATAACATACATCTCAATGCACCGATTTAGGTACAGTATACTGGTCCTCGGCTGTGTTGCACAAATGACCCAATATGAATAATCACGTTCACTGAGGTATCACTGGTCAATTGATATATCGCCCATTCACTTCAACAGCGGATGTATTTGCCAGTGTGTATCCAGCTTAAGTGTAATAACTAACTATCTGTCTGCATCTATCTAGCCAGCAATTTTCTACATATCTATTTTTTCTAGGCTTCCTATTTTTTACCTAACTTATCAGTGCTTTTTTTTTTACACAGGTAGTATTTCTATCTTATATGTGTTCTAGAACATCAGGTATACATGCAGATGGGGAGTGTTGTTAATTGCTGCTATTTGTAACTTAATGTTGTGAAATTAACTCCATTTAAGAGATGTCAAAAATTGAAGCTGATTGCACAGCTGTTGTCTTTCATTGCTGGTACAATTAGTGGATGTTATTCTGGCAGTCAATTTGGAATCGGTAGTAATCTCTCTAAACCTAAACTTTAACTTGAAAAAACACCTATCTATTTTATAAGTAAACTTTATTTCTTCTTTAAGTTCCAACAATTATTTTTCCTGAATACATGTACATGCAGGGGCATAAAAAGCTAACTTACCTACTTTGTTTTAATAGTATTTGGGAGATGCCAAAAGAGGAGAAGCAAGTGGGCGGGACCAGGGTAATTGTGCCATTAGGCCAGCCCCTATTTGAGAGACAGATAGCTAATACTTGCATAGGGGAGGGGCCACAATGATGGGAGTAGAACAGTGGTAGCCAACTCCAGTCCACGAGAGCTACCAACAGTTCATATTTTCCAAACAACCTAGCTGCTGCACAGGTGCACTCATTACTGACTAGTCCAGCTTTACACATTTGAAAAGATCCACAGGTGGAGCTAATTACTTCACTTGTGATTCTGTGAGGAGATCTGGAAAACATTAACTGTTGGTAGCTCTCGAGGACTTGAGTTGGCTACCCCAGGAGTAGAATATAATGAGTAGAATATAATCACACAAATAGGTGCCAGCCCCAACACAGAGACAAGAGATTTGCTGTATTTATCTACGCATTCTGCCAACTTCAATAGGATTTGAGGCAAATTTGGGAATGGTGCCCACTCTTCTGAGCAGGGGAGTAGCTGAAAATCGTGTCCCCCCTCAGAAATGGGGAGAGTGGGCAAGTATGATATTTAGAGAGATGGGGTCATGTGCATTCTCTATCCAGTCCAACAGCGATGTCTCTGTGAGGTAGAGCACATGCGCACAACCCCTGGGGAATGGTGTGGCAGACATTTTCCCAGCGATTCACTTACTGTGCATGTGTAAAACACCAGGAATCTGCACCCATTTTCCCAGTTATTTTGAAAGCTGCTTTTGCAAATGTGAGACACTGCAGAGGTCACTACTGAAGAAGAGGCTGCAGCTTCTGCAGTGTGAGCCTCCTAGACCCACCCGGCATCCATCAGAGATACGCAGCTGTGTACGGTACATGCAGTTCCTTGCTTATCAGCTAATTGTCAATATTACATATTTTGCTTTGGGACAGTCTGCATTTAGGGCCCTATTCATTAAACTCTATAATAAGAGCAGGGTTGCCTACCTGACCCTCTCCTTCAGGGAGAAAATGCTCTGTTCCTGGACTTCCCTGGTAATGTATGATTGCCATCACCTGTGGGGAGCTAGGTAATTGATAAGAAAGGTGTTTCACCACAGGTGATGGCAATCATACATTACCAGGGAAGTCCAGGAACAGAGCATTTTCTCCCTCATGGAGAGGGTCAGGTAGGCAACCCTAAATTACATGCATTTATGAAGCGAATATAATGATTTTAATAGCAATGTGATCATTCTAATTATCTAATAATTATCGCATACATGTATGAAAATATGTATGCCGGGTCAGATCTTGGGATAAAGCTTCTTCCCAATGAATCCCTAACCCTGGTCTTCCCCTTGCACTATTCACATTTGCCAGAATTTTGCCAGTCTTATGTGTCAATAAAATATATTCAGTTAGGTTCGATACTTAAGCATGGGGGGAAATGGCTCATGGTCTTGGACTTAACATCCGGAGCTACTGTATCCAATTACAAGTTATTTTTCTCATGCAGTAAATCCACAGCTATTGCTCATTTACCCATAGAATCCCTACATGCCCAGAGCCTCCTGAGGCTCAGACAAAAACCTGAGTTAAGTGCTGCCTGCATGCCTGTAATTGCATAGCCCCAGGCTCTGGTTCGGGGCTAATTGATTAATCTAGTATAATTGAATATGGCCCTAAAGTATTTACATTTAAATCAACAGTTTTATTAATTATTGATGTCTGTTTTTTTATTGCAAATCATTAAGAAAATCTTGTTATGTTTATCATTAATAAGAATTTGTGAAAAAATCAATTTGAATCCATGATGTAAGAAAAGTGTAGATGGATTCTATTTCTAGTCTTTGTACAGTAGATGCATGCCTAATTATTTCTCCGGGGCCTGTGATATTCCAGTGTCAGTTGTTTACAGTATATCCCTTGATTTTGGGATGCAGTCACTAGGTCTACAAGCATTGTCTCAACATGTCGACATACCCTCCAACATGACCCATTGAATTCAGTACACAATGCTCTGTTCCTGGACTTCCCTCTTAATGTATGAGTGCCGTCACCGGAGTTGAAACACCCTTCTCGTCAATTACCTAGTTCCACACAGGTGCTGGCAATCATACATTAAGAAGGAAGTCCAGGAACGGATCAGTGTGTACCGAATGCAATGGGTCATGTTGGAGGGTATGTGTCGACAGTCATTAGGTCAACACACGCATTAGGTCGACATGAAATAAAAGGTGGTTTTTCATCATTTAATATACAAGTATACAAGTGGGCATAGAGGAAGAATATAGTATTGTGCTGAGCATAGGGAATCACCGTGCTCGAAGCATGGTGAGCGAAGCGGTACACTTATACTGTGTCCATGCGGACATACGTCAACATACAGTAGACACAAAAAAAAACTTGAAAAACTTATGTCAGTTATTTTCATGTTGACCTTTTCCATATAAACCTAATACTTGTGTTGACCTAATGACCATGTTACCCTAATGGACGTTGGCCTATTTCATGTGTTGACCTAGTGACTGACTGTCAACCTAATGACTATCGACCAAAGTACTGTCGACCCTATGACCCACACCCCTTGATTTCAAATTAAGTAAAGAGAAGTCTTATCAAAATATGAATAGTCTTCTGACCGCCCAGCTGAAATGGTTCAATATTGACAACTGTATATTAGGATAAATTAATGTAGCTTTCACATCACATAAAACATTTTGAAACGTTTTGAAAAACTGTAATTTTAAATGGTATTTTAAACGGGTCTAGTGTTCATATTGCAGCAGATTACCATTTAAAAATACCGTTTAAGTACCATTCACATCACCAGTCAAGCAGTTTAACCTCTGAACACGTTTCTACCCACAGCTTATTTCCTGGTTCAGGGAAGGGACACAAGACAAGGGACAGCCTATCACAGTGCTCTAACCTTTATTTTTTACTAAATACCATTTCAGTGCCATTCAGACAGCACAAAAAACGGCTCTGAATTGGCTTTAAAACGGGTAGGACTCTGCTTTTTAAACGTGTTGAAATACCAGTTAACTTTAAATGGTATTTCAACTATGACACTTTCACACTGCAGCCTTAAACGTTTTAAAAGGCAAAAAAAATGTCAATATACCGTTTTAAAAGTGTGATGTGAAAGCTGGATCAGAGAGAGATTCAGAAAGTGAGAGATTTGGTAAGAAATCTACAGGGTTTTTTTAAAGCGGCAATCATTTACACTGCAAAACCAGTTTGATTTTGCCATGTAATTGATTGCCGCTTTAAAAAACTGGAGATTTCGTACCAAATCTCTCACTTTCTGAATCTCCTATCCCTTATTTCTTATTTCTACAACTGAAAACAACAAGAATTGTTTTTAACAGCACTTGACAATTCTTAAAATGCTGGAGATACGGAAGGTTTTCAGATTGGATAATAAACATTTTGCTAAGTGACATGTAATTAGGCTTGTTTCAGTAATTATAGACTTGATTTCTCAGTATAAGTTTTCATCTTCCTTTCCAAAATGACTGAAAGTAGAATGTCACTGGAGATGAAGCCTTCGTAACCACTGGCTATGTGCGCTACAGTATATATGAGTATTCCTCTGTATCTAAATGTATCCCGTAGCAGTTTAACTCCTTATTCTATACAATCATTTCTGTCCACTTGACTTTCATTTGAATAATTTTATATAAAGTGATCATTTAGGTTTAATGGTTTTCAGGTAGGCAATATTGCGCTTTATTTGCAGTTACATAGGGGTCATTCTGGTTCACTCGCATTATAGAGAGTTCAACCCTGTGGCAATCTTTTGGGGATTGCGCATGTGCATGGTCTATTATGTGCATGTGCCTTTCCCCTTTGCGAATAACTTTGGTGATTTGCAAAGTCGCCGAGCTGTTTGCAAGAAGGGCAGGCCGGGGGCGGACGGCGGTGGAGACACAAATCACCCATGGGTATACAGAAGCGATGCCTGCTGGGGGTGAGCAGCTGATATCACAGGACATCGGCCGCCTGCCCCATCTTCGCCGACCATCGAATGATATCTTCTGCAGCAGAGGCATGCAAGGGGTTGCGTTTTCGTTACACATACCCTCGCATATTAATGAGGGGAATCGGTGGTGGCAGGGAGGAGGGCTGCCATTTGGGGGCAGTGGCAGAAATCATTCCAGAGAATGGGTGATTGTCAGCATTGTTTTCTGTTCGTGCTGAAACCAGTGCCTGCAACCATGGTTAAAGCTTTACTTACACTAGCAAAGTGATTTTGTCAGGCATCCTGCATAACACAATGTCCATTGCTCAACACAGCAGCGGATCACAGAAGTTAACAATGGGTAGCTTTACATATTTTAGCAAAGACACAGTGGTTACGTTATGGCACCCGCCATTGAATCAGCCCCTCCGTTCCTGTCCATTGTATGCAGTGGCAGCTCTTACCTCTGTGGAGGGGGGGACTGCCGCAATGCCACCCCCTCTCCACTGCCGCTGCTGCTAGTCTTTGCCGCCACCTGTTGGTCCCTGACGCTGCCCGCTGTTCCTCACCGCCAGTCCTGGTCCCCACCGTGGGATATAACTTCTTCACTACTGTGCATGCACTGGCCCCCAGCCTCTACGGGCTGCTTCAGCAGCAGTCCACAGACGCATATTCATTGTCATCAGTATTGCGCATGTGTAGAACCCTTTTTATGGGCTGCTGGCAGGTCGGACTTCCAATAGGAAGTCACTACCAATCACAGTGGGGTGTGGATCAGTTGGTCACCAGCAAGTTGTTAGACAGTCATTAGGTCTACATGCATTTAGGTCGATATATGTCTAGGTCGACATGCATGAAGGTCGACAGGGTCATAAGGTCGACAGGGTCATTAGATCGACATGGCTGTCGACATGGGGTTTTTCACTGTCTTTTACCTGAATGTCAGTATGGACCAGAGGCGTACCTTCATATACATATGCCCCATAACAAAAGTTTGTAAGGGCCCCTTATTTAGCAACTGATGGTGATACATTTATGTAAAACATATTAGTTAGACAGTAAAGATGGGCCCCCTTCAGCTCTGGGCCACAATTCAGCTGCATCCCTTGCACCTATGGTAGTTACACCCTTGGTATGGACACAGGTTAAAGTGCACCGCATCCTCGCATGGCTCGCTACGCTCGCCATGCTTCGTGCTCGGCACACTATTTTACTCTCCCACCATGTCCTAGTGGATGGTAGGGCATGAAATACCGCCTGTCGGCACATGTCGGCTCAAAAAACAGCGAAAACCCCATGTCGACCTTTTGACTGTCGACCTAACCCAGATCTACCTAATGGCTCTGTCGACCTTCTTGCATGTCTACCTAGACACATGTTGACCTAAATGCATGTTGACCTAATGGTGTCGACCTAATGACTGTCTAACAACTTGCTGGTGACCTAATGACCGTATGCCTCACAGTGAAGCCAGTGCAGTCTCACGGTCTGCATTTGGCTTCACCAGTGGCGGATTTTAACTGGGGGGCTGCAGCCCATAGATAAAAACTGCCACTGATTGTATGTGATCTTCTGTATTTTGCCCAATATGCTGTTTTGCAACAACATATCACCTACATCGCTCAGTGGGTACAGGGGATTGTGCTCTCCCGTGGATGCTAGTTATGGATGCTTGGCTTGATGTGCTGCACATCAAATCAAGTGAAACCGCTAACGTCCTGTAGCATACTAATAAAGGGAAGAGCACGATTGATCTGTCCTCCTATAAAGTCGTTTCAGTGTGTACACAATCTGGGTTGACAGGCATTCATTCCAATGTCTATTGCTCCAGATGGAACTGCAGGTAGCTGGGAGTCGTGCTGAGAATTGTTTATGCAGATGGAGCCGCTCTCATTAGAATGGCTCCCGGTGTGCCATTCGCCATGGGCCATCGCGCATCCCTGTCCGCTGGCTACGCCCCTGCGCAATGAGAAAGGCTCCATCTGTGTGTATGTGTAGTGTTTGCAACCGAATGAAGATCCTTCAGGCACCCTCAAGGTGTTTGTTAAAGCGTGCAGTTCTAAAGCCCTGTACACACGGGGGAGATATATTGCTCAGTTTCTCCTTTTCATCAGCGACCAGAGATGGTCGCTGATTAAAGGGAACCTCTGCCGGCGGTGCCCGAGAGGTAATCAGCTGGTCGCAGGAGCAAGCTCCTGCGACCAGCGATTAGAAAGGGGCTTAAAACGGGAGCGCACCCGGCAAATTATCGCCAGGGCACACTCACATCACTGGCAATATGGTCGCCAGCGACCATATTTCCAGCGATTTCAGCCCCTATCGCCCCCGTGTGTACACAGCATAAATCTTAATAATATAGGCATTGTTACAGATAATGCAATCAATCAACCTCACATGTATCAATATGTTTTAATATAAAATACTTGATATTAACGTAGTTTGTTCTCTGCAGAGAATATGGTTTTGCAACATTTGCGTAATGCTTCTCAAGAAATAAAAAATTGCTATACCAACTTTCTACAAATAGAAGTAAAACCGTCATCAGTTTTGATGGTCGGGGAAGACAGCATTGAATAGGGCCCGGCGGGCATCTCCCCGATGGGAGGTGCTCGCCGGAGATTGAATATCCCCCTAAATTGCGAATTTCGGCTGCTGAGCATGCCAAGTTTTCTCACAGATCAAGAGATGTTAAAAAAAGATCCTTGTATATTAAAACAAACCTGGAGGGGCACCTATTGCTGCCCATACATATGTGCGATCGGATTCTATGCAACATCGCAGTGCGATGTCCATCGAACCGGATCGCATCTTGTGGTGCAAAAGTGCCCCCTTTGCAGCACCCGATGTCGCATGCCATCTTGAGATGGCACATCGGGTGCCGGAAGAGGGCGGGCAGAGGGCAGCGTTATGTAGCGCAAGAAGCGCTAGCGCTGCGGTGGGGGTCAATCAGTGGTGGCGGCAGAATTGTTTAAACACTGGGCAGCCCTCTGATTGGCTGAGCTATTTCAGCCAATCAGAGGGCTGCCCAGTGTTTTAAACACTTCTGCCGCAACCGCTGATAGACCCCCCCCCCCGCCACCACGAAAGACCTGCAGATCGCATTCGAGCATCGCATGTGGTTAAAAACCACATGCGATCGCTCCTGTGATTCGATAGATATTATGTGCAGCACATAAGATCTTGAGACCCGACATTCGACCAGCATGCCCGCGCATCGCTTCAAATGTCCACTCATTCGATTTCTTGGCCAGATGCGGCCAAAATCTAAGGATTGCATGCGATATCTCACATATGTATGGGCAGCATTAGTTTGCTTGAGACGGTACCGTATTTTTACAACTGGTATTTGCTTTTCCCATTATCTGGATACGGGGAAGAGTAGCTGGTCTCCGCAACCTTGGTGTTATATATATATATGTATATGGTACTTGTTTCCTAGCACGGCGCGCATCGCATACCATGCCATATGGTATGCAATGCGATGCGATATTCTGGAAAATGACCCGGAATGTACAATTAAATCTCGCATAGCATCGCATGCCAGCAAATGGCATGCGCTGCGATGCAATTTTTTATTGTACAACCCTGATGGATGCTTACAATGTTAAATGCACCCCCATTGTCCATGCCACCCCCACTATCAACGCCAACCCGAAGCGTGGCGAGGGGCGGCGGTACGCGTCCTCGGACCTTTTCATACCCCCACTATCCACGTCGGGTGGAGTTGATTTTAGATAGTGTGGCGAGCGCATCAAGCCACCGAGCCCCGCGAGGGGACACGGAATACATGTTAAGTAATTGTAACTTGTTTGTGTATTTTTGCTGATACATTGTATCTTTTTATGTGGCTGGATTAAAATCACAGTTTATTTGTATGGATGAAAGTGTGACATGAATCCTTACATCCAATCTGGGAGGAACAACAAAGAAACCTTTTGGCGCATATAGGACCTCATACAGAGGTGAGTTGATGGTCAAAGGGATTTCTTGGAGTGGTGATTATGTGCAGCATTAAGGAATTTTATGGAAAGAGGAGCCATACATATCATGACTTACTATATCACCGGTTTATCAAGGGAAAAGATGTGGTTCAGACAATTGAAGTGTTTACAAGGGAGAAGGTGTATCTACCACTTAAAAGAAAGTGCTAAATTAATATAACGGAATCTGCTGCGCTATGTAAGACACTGTAAAGCAATCTGATGCGCTATATAAGACACTGTAACATAATCTGATGCGCTATATAAGACACTGTCACCGAATCTACTGCACTATATAAGACACTGTAAATGAATCTACTGCACTATATAAGACACTGTAACGGAATCTACTGCACTATATAGGACACTGTAACGGAATCTGCTGCGCTATATAAGACACTAACGGAATCTACTGCGCTATATTTATTTATTTACAGTTTCTTATATAGCGCAGCAGATTCCATTGCGCTTTACAATAGCAGACAGTGATAAATCAAACTGGGTCACAACAGACAGACTTGGAGGTAGGAGGGCCCTGCTGCAAGCTTACAATCTATAGGAAGACACTGTAACGGAATCTACTGCACTATATAAGACACTGTAACGGAATCTGCTGAGCTGTATAAGACACTGTAACGGAATCCGCTGCGCTATATAACACACTGCACTATATAAGACACTGTAACGTAATCTGCTGCGCTACATAAGACGCAGTAACGGAATCTGCTGCGCTATATAAGACACTGTAACGGAATCTGCTGCGCTATATAAGACACTGTAAAGGAATCTGCTGCGCTATATAACACACTGTAACGGAATCTGCTGCGCTGTATAAGACACTGTAACGGAATACGCTGCGCTATATAACACACTGCGCTATATAAGACGCTGTAACGGAATCTGCTGCGCTATATAAGACACTGTAACAGAATCTGCTGCGCTAAATAAGACACTGTAACGGAATCTGCTGCGCTATATAAGACACTGTAAAGGAATCTGCTGCGCTATATAACACACTGTAACGGAATCTGCTGCGCTGTATAAGACACTGTAACGGAATCCGCTGCGCTATATAACACACTGCGCTATATAAGACGATGTAACTGAATTTGCTGCGCTGTATAAGACGCTGTAACGGAATCTGCTGCGCTATATAAGACGCTGTAACGGAATCTGCTGCGCTATATAAGGCACTGTAACGGAATCTGCTGCGCTATATAAGACACTGTAACGGAATATGCTGCGCTATATAAGACACTGTAACTGAATCTGCTGCGCTATATAAGACACGGTACCGGAATCTGCTGCGCTATATAAGACGCTGTAACGGAATCTGCTGTGCTATATAAGATGCTGTAACGGAATCTGCTGCGCTATATAAGACGCTGTAACCCGAGCAGCAGCAGCGCGGTTCATGCTGACGACACTTTAGCACCAGCCACAGTGACAGCCCCCCCAGGCCGGCAGCAGCGTGGAGTCTTCCAGCCCTGACGGCAGTGACAAGACCCCACCCCCCACCAAGCAGAAGCAGGTGGCAGCGACATGATCTGCCCTGACTGTTAACAATGCAGTGCCTGCCAGAAGCACTGTAGCACCGGCGCCAGTGACAGGAGTGACAGCAGTGTGGTACCTACCAGCGGCAGTGACTGGAGAGGGGACAGCCCCTGCCCGAATGGCAGCAGCTCCAACCACGCGGCTAACAGCATGAGGAGTCAGCAGCCAGCCTAGCGGTAAGCTGACTTACGCCACTGACAGGGCGGCAGCAGAAATGCTTCTCCTCCAGGAGAGGAGTCTGGAGTGCTGCTGGCTGCGCTGCCCGGAAGCCGGACCGGGACCGAGCAGCAGCAGCAGCAGCAGGGCAGAGGACAGGCGCCGGCACACGCTGACGCCGTTACGTTAGTGCATACCATGGATGATTTGCGGAGGCGGGGGTGGGCGGGCCGGCGGCGCCATTCCACCAATCGGCGCCCGGAGCATAAGCTCCGGTGGCTCCGCCCTCCCTACCCCTCTGCATATAGGACCTCATACAGAGGTGAGTTGATGGTCAAAGGGATTTCTTGGAGTGGTGATTATGTGCAGCATTAAGGAATTTTATGGAAAGAGGAGCCATACATATCATGACTTACTATATCACCGGTTTATCAAGGGAAAAGATGTGGTTCAGACAATTGAAGTGTTTACAAGGGAGAAGGTGTATCTACCACTTAAAAGAAAGTGCTAAATTAATATAGGGTTACATAACAAGGACAGTGTGATGACTTGGGATGCTTATTTGACAATTGAGGATATAGGGCCTTATTCTAGTTCACTCTTTCTGACAAAATCCTTCTTAGATGGACAAAACCATGTGCACTGCAGGTGGGGCAGATGTTACTTGTGCAGATATAATTAGATTTGGGTGGGGTTTTACTTCAAAGTGAGATCTATATTGCAGTGTAAAAATAAAGCAGCCAGTTTCCTGCACAGAAATAAAATAACTCACCCAAATCTAATTCTCTCTGCACATTTTACATCTGCCCCCCCCCCCCCCCCCCCTGCAGTGCACATGGTTTTGTCCATCTAAGAAGGATTTTGTCAGAAAGAGTGAACTAGAATAAGGCCCATTGTGAGTTGGTGCTCCCATTTGCACAACAGGAGTTATCATCATTTCTCCATACTGTTACTTTATTTATTCATTTAGATCTTAAGTAGACAATGCCATTGTGTGTTCCATTCTTTTTTGTATGTTCTACAGTATGTAGGGTTTGGTAGCCAAGGAGTAAACATTATGGCCGTTATTCAGATCTGATTGGAGTACAAATTTGTTCTGAAAATGATCAAAACCATGTGCATTGCAGGTGGAGAAGATGTACCATGTATAGATAGAGTTAGATTTGTGTGAGTTATTTTGTTTCTGTGCAGGGTAAATGCTGGCTGCATTATTTTTATACTGCAATTTAGATTTCAGTTTCAACACACCCCACCCAAATTTAACTCTCTCTATACTGTACATGTTACATCTGCCCCACCTGCAGTACACATGGTTTTGCCCATATTGAGATCAAATTTGTACTGCGATCAGATCTGAGTAAGGGCCTATAGCTGCAGTCTTTGAGGCACAAATGTATTCCTTAAATAGTTTTTTTTTTGTGTTCTCTCCTACAGACACCTCTCCTAGGGACAGTTGGGATGTACTATAATGCTGATGTCATTTAGTGTTATAATCACATGGTAAAGAAAATAAACTGAAGAGTGTCAGTTCTAAACTTGTTTAATTTGTCCTGCTCACTTTAAATATATTACAATAGACACCATGGGCTAGAACACAACATCAAGACTGTGATGTAGCTGCAAAATTGGAAAATATTCTTTATGGCCCCACAAGGCTGAGATATATAGAACATAATATTACAGAGTTATAGCTCTGTCAATAGCTATGAGGCTGTGCTGTGAAGAAAGGCTGCTTTCATTGCGATTGGCATTCAGGTGTAGTCTATTAATCTTTTTTCATGATTACTGCAGTACAGAAAATGAATAAAAAAGGGAGGGAGGAAAGTAAAGTAGATTTTGTTTTAAAATATAGTTTTTAGAACTCCTATTCTCACAGTATGAGTACTGTATATGTGATTTACAATATAAGTTTAGAAATTGTATAGATTAGATATTTGTCAGTGAGGTACATTTATGTAATACAATTTAATCATCCCTAACAAAGCCATATTGAATTATACTGTGGAAGACAGAGGTTCAATGAGACCATCCATATTGTGTCCTGAAGTTTGGCATGCACTGGATCACGCCAATCATTAAAGCCGGTTGTACTCCATCAGTCAGTGCAGTGGCTGTTTGGGGGGAGTGACCCCGGTATACCGTTAAATTTCAACTGAATTTCCTCCAGTCATTAATATAGACCGGACTGAAACTACCATTTCTAGGCAGCCATTGGCTCCCCCAATCAGGGGCTGCTGCTTTAGATTGCCATCACTATACTGCTTTTTCAGCACCCCCTCAAAATCTATTCCCAGGGCACATGCCCCCTTAAACCCTCAGCAGCCTTGATATGGAATGTGGTCAAGATCCCAGCGGATGGGATGCCGGCAGTCACAATACAAACACTGCCAGAAGACAGGCGCCAAAATGCAGACTTTGCTAAATATGTCAGCATCCTGAACATACAGTAAGTATGTGGGGAGCATTTGCATTAGGTCGGGGAGGGAAGGATAGGTTTACGAACTAGAGGGGTACTTAGGGTTAGGTTGTGGGGGAATGGAAAAGTTGGGCTTTGGGGAGGGAGGGTTTGACACTTAGGAGTGGGGGTTTTAGGGACAGGCTCTGTGTGTGTGTGTGGGGGGGTGTCATGTGTAGGTCCCCAAAATACAGGAGTTAGCCACTAGCGGGGAGGGTTAGGGTTAGGCTGGGGGGGGGGGGGGTATTGCTGCAGGTAGGATAACAAGGTGGCAGGTGGATGGTCAGTTCAGTATACTGAACAGACCCCTGTAAGGATTCACTCCTTTGGATGCAAACATCGGTATTCTGACAGCCGATATCCCCTCTGCAGGTTATCCATTTGTATTCTATTTATATGACATTTTTGTGGCTTGTGTAAACATTTACATAGTTACATAGTAGGTGAGGCTGAATAAAGACATGCGTCCATCTAGTTCAACCTATGTTTATAGTAGCTTATCCCTTGTTGTATAGTATGTTCTACCAAATGATTACATTCTACCATCCCTCTTCCTAATTCTCTATTACTTCCTCCTTCCCTCACCTAAGCTTCTCCCCAGTTTACCCTCTGATTGTTCACCCCACTGCTTGGTTAGCATACAAGCTCTCCCAGGCAGGGCTCTCCTTCCTCATGTTTCCTCACTAACACCATCTTGCAGTGCTCCTTATCTCTTGTCTCATACTCCCTGTCAGTGACTGACTTGCCATTTACTTGGTATAGTTTCATTGTATCCTGAAATGTTGCTCCACAGCCCTGATTCTGCTGCTTTAAAACACATGAAATACACACAAATATATTTTATTTGTGCATGAAACAAGGTTTCAAAACATGAAACAAAAATTGGTCCATAGGGCTAACCTTACTCCAGACCGACTCCATAAGTTCTGGCCTACTGTCTCCATGCTTTGCTGAGACGATGTGCTTTGGTGGGTAATATTTTGCACATTTTCTGGTCATGTCCGGTCTTATACCCCTTATGGAGAGACATTTTTCTCCTCATTTCAAAGGTACTTAACCGGTACATCCATATGGACCCTCTTTTTGCCCTTTTCCATTATTACCCAGATCCGTTATCCTCCGGTGAGAGTTAACTCCTAGGTCATATTCTGATAGCGGCTAAAGCCTCCATCGCTCGATTCTGGAAGTCACCTGATATACCTAATATTAAAATGATTGATAACAAGATTTTGCAAACATTTCATATTTGAAACGTCTGATGCTGTTTATTTCTCTTCTATCCATATTAAATGGTCTAAATGGAGTGAATTCAGGGATAGAGCAGGCCATCTATGTACCCGTAATAAGTCCACGGACCTCTCTTTACTTAATTCGCTTAGCCATGTTTCAGGATCTGATGGTTAATCATTGTATTTAATTAGTCCTGTACATTTCCTGTCATCGTATTTTCCCAGTATATTTTAAATTACCTGACATATACAACAGCTGACACTTGTATGTTTGTAACTATATTTTTTCTTTTTGTATATGATTGTTTTTTATGCGTTCTATTTGTTTTCCCTGTTTAACATTCTAAACTCAATAAAAATGTAAAAAAAAAAAACATGAAACAAATTTGAATGCCAAGCAATCATTTTCTTGCACATATTTAGTGCCAGTTACATACCATGTCCTCAGCAGTGCCAGATACATATGATGTCCTCAGCAGTGCCAGTTACATATCATGTCCTCAGCAGTGCCAGTTACATCTCATGTCCTCAGCAGTGGCAGTTACATATGTCCTCAGCAGTGGCAGTTACATATCATGTCCTCAGCAGTGCCAGTTACATATCATGTCCTCAGCAGGGGTGTTACAGATGTCCCCAGTAGTGCTTTTACCAAGAATTTTTTCACTTTCTGGAATGTACTGTACTGTATGGTTTTTGGAATAATTTGGATAAGGGATACTCAACCTGTATAATAATACCAGAGCTTAGCATCTTCAGTTCTAACATACTCCGGTAAATAGTAAAACTGTACATTTGACCCAAATCAAACTGATCAGAATCTTCCAGTATCATCCTGTACCAGCTCTCAAGGCATCTTCAGTCTGTAGTAGTGTTTCTGCTTCTGCACGCTGAGCAGTTTCTGTGATGGTAACCACTGTTTGGACAGAGAACATATCAAAGATTTAAAAAGTATGTTGATTTCCATACTTTGTATACTCTCCTTTGCATTATAATAAGTTCGTTTTCACTCACTCATTAATTCAGAGAAGCTCATACTCATATCAGTCAGTTTTTATTCAGATCACCTCAACCATTTCATAACCTTCACCATTAACAGTTTATGCAAGAGAAAGCAGACATAACAAAGTCCATATAAGCATATATTTCTAATAAAATTTATGAATATCACACATACAAAATACCCAGCACTCCATAATTTATCAGCAAAATAATTTTATATCCTACAGACATAGCCGCGCTCTTTGTTGCTGCCCAAAGTCGCTCATGCCTGATTGGCGTGCCGTTGCACCTGTGGCTGCTCGATGCATTTTCGTGACCTGCTGGAGCAAATTAAATGCATGGCGATGATATTGTTGTGCCAATAGCCATGCATGTCGCATGAGGGGATTGGTGCGCCAACCATGAACATAGGTACATCAGTATATGAAACTAGTAATGCAGATATCTCTGTTACATACAAGACATGCAAACATATGTTAAGCTACCAGCCACAGCAAGACCTCTCTGCTCTGGTGGTCCTATACTATTTTATAATAGCACCTACTGTGGGTTATCTATTTATGTACTTCAAAACTGAGAGCTAACTTACCTGGAGGCTCCCCAAGATCCTCCAATACAGAACTTTCAAGGTGCCCATACACTACTGCGATGTGTCACAGCAGTGTATGGGCCATCCGACCCCCTTGAGCCACCCGAGACCCCTTGAGTGGTCAGAGGTCCTTTCACTTGGATGTATCGCATGCGACCTGCTCCCCAACGCCGGGAGGGGGCCAAGTTGTAGGTCAGACAGAAAGCAGGTCCAGATGGGCTCGGAACCGTGCAGCGGATTTTTTGCCCCAATCCGTCAGGGTCGGGTGAAATTGACCCGAATTGGACAAGTATATGGGCACCTTAAGGATCACCATGTCTCTCTGAAAAGTGATACATAGAATTTTAGTTGCTTAAATCAACGTCTTGCTCCACCACAAGTGCATGTAAGGGGCTAATCGAGAATATAAAGACAAACACATTGGCTAAAAACACAATATATACAGTATGTGAAACATGTTGTACTAAGTTTTCTGACATTCAAATGTGTCTGTCTAAAATATTGTAGTATTCTTAGGTTTTTACAATTTTAAAGTCTAATTCATTTCCCATTTACCTGATGTTCGGTAACCTGCGAGTCAGAAGGGACTCATTATTGAGAAATCATTGCCTATAAATGTATAAAATCTATAAATGTATCGAGCTTGGTAAAGGCTGGTAATGTACTTGGTTGTCAGAAGAAATAAACCATATTACATTGACTGTTAAAGCAAAGAAAAGCATGCTATTAGTGTCCAAGGTAATGATAGGTATACAATGCATATACAGTAGTTCTCAAGCAGATGTAGAGGACAAACCACAGCAATGAAGAAAAGTTCTAGTTCCAATAAATCCAGGGCCGGCTCTACCACTAGGCAGCTTTAGGCAGTTGCCTAGGGCGCCGGGATCTAGGGGGGTGCCACCAAGTCTGCCTATCAAAAAAATCAAGAATGTCTGTGAGGATCCTTGTTGTACTTAATACAGGTGGTTGCGGTAGAACCTCTACAACCTCACCTCCATACTTCCTTTTGAGGTATACTTCCCCATTTTGCTACCCTCTCTTCCTGTACTCTGTTGTGGGTGGCAAAGGGGAGGGTGTTGGGGGGCCTCCAGAGAAAGCTGGCTTCTTGCCCACCTACCTGAGGGGCTGGGAGGGCCACTCAATTTTGTGAGGCTCCTGCCATTCCAGAATGTTAGGCAAGTATGCGTTAAGGGATTGGTAAATGGTTATTGGTGGCAGTATGGGGGGGGGGGGTCGCGGCAGTAGGTTGAAGTTTTGCCTAGGGTGCTGAGAAGCCTTACACCATCCCTGGATAAATCATATTACACTTTAAAGTATAAGTTGACTTTTATCTTAAACTACATACACACAGTAGTATAATTTTGTTATGTTGGTTACATTGGTGTGTTCAGCACATTTCATTTGGTTTAAATCTACAAAAAGATACTCAGCAGTGAGGGACATGTGTAGAACTATTTTCATGTTGTAAGTGCTCCCTCATATCATATCATCCCGAACTACTTCCATATTATCCATCAATTCCTTAACTCGGTCACATCACTAATGTTGTATTAATGCAATTCATATTATTCCAAATAAACTGCACAATGTATTTTATACACTGTAGTATATGTACAACACTGCACTGCTTTGTCGACACTTCTCCCAAAATGGGTCTTTATTAGGGTACAATGTATAGGCAGGGAAGCCATTGCACCATGAGAAGCCAATGCACTATGAGATAGCATTAGTGTATGCCTGGGCACACCTTAGTACCTATGCACACGAGCCACAAAAGTGAGCGATCATGGGTACACACTAGACAATATGGCCGATCCATCTTGGTAATATATATCAGGCGATATATATAATCTAATGTGTACTTAGCCAAGTGTGCATGGGTCCAACCATATGGTAGTGTGCATTTAGGAAGCTATCCAATTTCATGCCATCTAGCACAGGAGTGTTGGTTAGGGTTGTTGATATATCCTAGCCACAATATAATCACTTTATTCATCTAAATATTGTTAAATTAGAGTCCATTTCTGTTTTAATCTTGTTCCCCATTTGTCTTCGCTGAGAGCGATATAAATTCAGTATTTTGCTTCATGGCACTAATTTTATGATTGGTTTGGAGGGGATCCAAAGCAAAGTTTTATGTGATATGATTACACAAGGTGAATAGTCCTCTATCTGTTAAATGAAACAGATACGGTGCTTAATGATTCTTTGGAGACTTCAATGGATTTAGACTATTAATTAAGCATTGGTCCTTTATGTATCATAAGTGCACATTTTAAAGGCTTCCTTGCCTCATAATGGCCTGCGTAGATGTCAGTGCTTCCCCAGATCATTGCTAATTATTTATATCTCATTCTTAGTCTTATTGCATGATTTTTATTGTGGAGAACAATTAGCTGGAATCTGGGGGTGTAATTAACTCTAACCCTGTTGAACAAGTAGCCAACTTTATTGCAGTGTACAAGGGCATAGCCGAGACATTGTGGACAGATATTAAATTAATCCATCATTGTACCATTACGTTTCCAAAATCACCCACACATCAAAAGCTGCTAGATGAAGCTGGTGAGTTATGAACTTAAATTTCTCATTTGTGTGAAACTCCTATCAAAAGTATTTTAAAATTCTAACCTCATTATTACTTCCCTTGTAGCAAAGTCGCTGCTAATTTATTTCCGGAATGGAGATCAGACAAAGACACTGCACATTTTCAAATCATATAAGCACCATTAGGCTAATGCGAAAACCCATTGTTTAACTCCAGAAGGGTCTGTTTATTTCAATGTGTCAGAAGGGTGTTTTTTTTTTATCATTACTTATCGTGGTGTTAGAAAACCCCCTACCTCCACAGTTGGCAATTAGAATTTTGATGAGGAAGCTGATTATTGATGCTGGTCTGGAGAAATAAACTTGTATGTGTGTATATATACACAGGGCTCGAATTGTGCTGGTATACAACAAATAATTTAACATCTAACAGTGATTTGGTAGCCCATGTCACCCTTCCTTATCTGACTGCAGTGAGAGGGCCCCTGCACCCCCTCCCCCCTCGTGCCGGCAGCACACTGTGAGGGCCCTGCTCTCTCCTCTCCCCACCAACCAGGTGCAGAGCAAGTAGCCCTGTATCAACTCCATCCCCACCCGGCACACCACATCACATCAGGGGAGGACTCCCGGACCTGGCCTCTCAGACAGTGTGTGTGGGAGACTAGCTTGTTTCTAACAACTGTTGTCTACTGCTGCTGTGCAATAAAGGGGGAGGGGGAACCACTATTACTACATACTCACCCACTACTACCACCAAACCTTCCGATCACTACTATTATGTGTTTGTGGCTGTTCTCTCAGCCAATCAATACAGTTAATTTTTTTGTCTATTTAAAGTTCAAGAAGTTTTGAGAAAGTTTTAAAACATTACTATAATCCTTATGATAGGGCATTTCTAGCATATCTGTAGATTGGAGCATTTTATTGCTTATATTTGGGTTTGTATTTCATTCTCACCTTTCACAATAATTATCCATTATTTATTTAATATCATTGTCTATATTGCACCATCACATTATGCAGTGCTATACAGAGAATCTCTGGTCCAATTACAGTATGTCAGTGGCCAATGTCCATGTCCGATTAACTGCAGCAAAGCGCTTTCACAGCAAAAAATTGAGCAAATGCAGCTTTTTTTCACAACTTGCTTTATCACAGCTATCAAATTGCTTGCACAATTCTCCATTAGGTTTATTGCATTTCTCTTTACATACTATGAGCAGGGGAAAGTTTAGGAAATTCAGTATTTTTGGGGTAAAAATGTCAGGATTGGTTCAGAAGCTCTTGGCTATATAAACACTTAACTTTTTCATTATATTTAATTAGCCGATAAGGAGATATCAGTTTTGGGATGAAAATGTGCAATGTGATGAAAATAGGGGTACATGGTTTAAGACAGATATATTGGGGTGTTTATTAGTAGTACAAATGTTTTTAAGTTTGCGGTTGAGAGTAATTGGTAGTTTTGAAAGTGAATTTAATTGACCCAAACATAAACTTTAAACATTTTTATGTACCCCACATTTTGAGAGCATTTATTTTACACAAAAAATATAGATCTTTTATCTTTTTTTCCTTTTATTTAAAAAAAAAATGCATATTTTAACCATTTTACACATTTAAAGTCCCCAAAATATTTTTTTATTGTGCCCCCTAATATACAACTATACTGCTATTGTATGTTACTTTGCCATTTTGGGGGGAAGAGGCTGATTTCCCTTTTTTCACCAGCACCTTTTTATTGTCTCTCTGGAACCCTTTGTTGGCTCAGCTGTCATTAACAGTGGACAACCAGAGAGCTTCTCCATGTAGTCTCATGGGATAGTAAATCTCAAAAGACCATTACTGCGAGCCGCCAGCATTTGCAACTCCGGCGGGCAACCTGGCAAGGTAATGTAGGAAGGTCTCTGTATGGTGTGTGTGTGTGTGTGTGTGTGTGGTTGGGGGAGGGGGGGTTGTTTTACAGAAAAATTTGTAGGGAGGGCCCCCATACCTTCGTAGAGTAGGCAAAGGATTATTTTTTAGTAGTTAATAACAGGTAAAAAATTTGAGAATGGCAAAAAATCTATAAGAGCACTTGAATAACATAATCTGAAAAGTCTGCTGCTTCCAAGAACATAAAAATTTCAAAAACTCTTGTAAAATCCACAACACTTCTAATATGAAACAGCCCGCTGAGCACATAATGTGGGTTCTGTTCACCTTTCTAATCTGCTGCAAATTAACTTTTGGGGTAGAATGCATTTTGTTGCTATAGTACCATGTGCTAACTGTTTGCCCTAAACCTTTTTGAATGAAGTTATCACTGTACACCGCATCAAATTGACAATGAATTTGCTGCTGGTGATGCGCCCTTTAGGTGCAGAAATACAATCCATGTTAATGACAGGGCAGTTTCCATTCTAATAAGGGTGCCGGATGACTCACTCACAGTCAGCAATACAATGGTCTTTTCATCAACATCGTAATCCCGACTGTCAGGAGCCCGACAGTCAGAATCCCAACTTACATGGGCTATTTTCTCTCTTGGGGGTTTACAACCTCCATAAAGGGAGACTTGAATAGGTGGCAAGTGCCGCAAACCCACAAGGGGCTTCAATGAGCACTCCCTCCCCTGCCTGGCTCCTGAAGAATAAGTAAGAATTCCGATGTCGGAGAAACTACCATTGGAATCCTGACTGTCGGTGAGTTATATCATACCCTCTAATAAAAGTGTAACCACTTTTAATATTATATCACCTTAAAAAGTTTAAATCAGCTGTGAAAAATAATGGGCTTTTGTCAGTGGCGCAACTAACATTTTTGCACACACCCCCCCCCCCCCCGCCGATATTGTCATCGCCGCCTTCCCCCGTAGCCCCACCACCAGCCCAATGTCTTAACAGTGTGTGTGTGTGTGTATGTATATTCATATTCTTTTTATAGATAGGTATATATATGTGTGTGTGTGTATGTATATTCATATTCTTTTTATAGATAGGTATATATATGTGTGTGTGTGTGTGTGTGTGTGTGTGAGACACAGATCAGCTCAAGTAAATCAGCTTAAATATATATTTCCAATTAACACAATGAACACAATAATAACACTGGGAATACACGCTCACCCTCTCCTGAAATAGTTTGGATTGTATAGAGTATATGATTTTTTTTTCAGCACCAAATATATGATGGCCTCTTTTCCAGACTGTGTTAGGAAATCCCCAGTTAAGACATAATATATATCTAGTTTACCGAGGCCACTCGAATATTGTCAATCAAGAAAGGTCTATATATCGCATGTCATGTGGGAAACAAGCAATTACTGCTGTAGTATTTAATGAAAATGCATGAACTTGCCTTGAACTCCTTGTTATAGATGGCTCAACACATTCAAAATAAAAACCACACAATATATCAACTATTAAGTCTGGTTGAAAATGCAAAGTGTAAGCAATCAGAGGTAAGAGCACATGCTAGTGCCCAATCACAGCTAAGCCGCATTGTAGGAATTCAATTTCAATGAAAAACAATTGAGAGTATTTTTAAAAATGGTGCGCCCAATTCAAGGCTGCATCTCCGAGAAATATAGTTGCATCTTGCAATGTATCAATGATGAAAGTGGTTTGAGATGCTGAAATGCAGGCACCATATGTGTGTGCCCTTGAGGGAAATTGATTCTTTTAACAAGCTTCTAAAGAAAGCAAAGAGATTATGTATATGAGAGCTATGGAGAGGAGAGGACACCCACAATATTGATTGATGAATACCTGCATGGAATAGAGTAGACAGAGATTAATAGCAGTTGAAAGCCAAAAAGATTTCTACAAAATACCTTTTCCCTTCAACACCAATGCCAGACGGGATACAAATGTGTTCCTGTTTTATAATGTATTGAAATAAAATGCTTTTATGTTTTCACATTTCTTAACCATTCAAATGGCAAAAATAAAATCTATATTGAAAGAATCAAAATGAAGATAGAATGTTAATCGCCAACCAAAATAGCTCAAGTATTACAATAACTTGCATTCTATCAGGCCTATGTATTAAAGGCAAAGAGGTGCACCTTCGTTCTAGATGGCATACCGATACATACAGTACATATGGAGAGGATAAATAGATAGTCACCATCATTAGTCAACAGTTTGACAGTTCCAAAAGGTTACCAGGGTTCTGCACTTGGGGAAGGGTTAGACTGCGGATGTGGATGGTTAGGGTTAGGCACTAGAGGGGAGGGTTAAGGCTAAAATTAGGGGTAGAATAACACAAAAACATGTGTCAATCTATTTGTTGTTGACCTTTTGACCCTGTTGCCATGTCAACAATTTAACTGAAAACCCATGGCCACCTATTTTCTAACTATAGTTAATAGTATACAACACATTTGTTGGCAAGCTGCTCAATCAGATTGTGAAGTCACTCAGGTGCTAAAAGGGAGGGGTAATTCTGGTTAGGAAAAACATTTTGTATTCCAATTGCACACTGAGTGAGAAAAAACACAACATAATGATCAGATAATACAGAGATCTTGGTTGCATATATCTGTAGATATAGGGATAAGTCCCCAGGCCGCACGTCAAGGCGTCTCTATGTCACTGGGGGTCCCTAATACTGGATATGGTCCTCGGGTGTGGGCCCCCATCATGCCGGTAGAGGCCGACCCCTCCAGGGCAGAGCACAAATGAAAATAAGTAGGGGTTAACAAGAAGCACATAAGTGCTATGTAAGGAAGTGAAAAGGTGTGGTTAAAATAATACAAAATATATACAATGTGATAGGGAAAACACAAGTGTTAATAAAGTGTTAGGGTGTGCTGACCTGAAGCCCATATATTTAATAGTATATATTATATACATTTTTGAAACACAATATTATTACTACAAATAGTGACCTTGTTTTTTATATGTTTGGGGTTGTGAGTGAAGGCAGAAGTAGAGGAAGTACATAGGTAGGAGCAGTGGCAGAACTTGGGAGTGGTTGGCCCAAGTGCAAAATGACTCCAACCTAAGTTCACAATATGCCACACAGCAGTGGGCTGTTAGTCCTAAGGGGCCCTGGTGCAATGCACCTGCTGAACCAAGAGTAGATGCACCCCTTTGTTCCCCACTCTCAGTAACCACACTTATCACATAATAACTGCAGGAGGAAACATGTTTTGACACAGTATATTGATATAAATATACACTTAAAGCACCTTCTTTAATGGACAAAACCATGTCCACTGCAGGTGCCTTAGGGCCTAATTCAACAACACTTGAAACGGCGTGAATTCGGTACTGTTCCGATGTTTGGGGATATACGCATGGGCAAGAGCGTATTTGCGCATGTTCAGATCCCGGCAATGAATGACTTTGGCGAGTTACACACTCACTGGGCCATTCATTGCGAGGAGGGAGGGCCAGGGCAGATGGAGTGTGGGGGGGGGGGGGAGGGGCAGCGCTAGACCATGGTAACGGCTCAGCGTTTTATGGGCAGATCCATGAAAACCCTGGGCATTGCAATGGGAATGCAGACGGGCCGATGCTTGTCGAGCGATGGCGTCTTCGTCTATTTGTGGATGAAATAAAAGTCAGTTTCTACTGACTTTTATTTCTGAAGAAAGGAGAAATCATTGATTTCTCCTGCTAGTGGAAGCATTTGAGCATTTGTTAGCAAACACATACCCTTGCAGCATGGTACCGAGGGCAGAGCTGGATTAAAGGGGGGCCCAGAGGTTATGTACACTCAGGCCCTCCCATCACTAAGGGACCCCAGGACATCACGATGCAGAGAGCTCTGGTGCAGCAGCAGCTCCACGCTCCGCGCTCACATGGCCCCCCAGCACTGAGGGATCTCCTCCTGTCCTCTTCTTTGGGTGAGTGCTGTATGTGTGTTTGTACAGTATGTACTGTATATATGTATGCATGCTATGTATGTATGTATGTATGTATGTATGCGTGCCTGCTCTGTTTGTTGTTTGTTTGTATGTATGTTGTGTGTGTGTGTGTGTGTATATATATATATATATATATGTATGATCTGTATGTACTACAGTAAATATGTATGTGCTGTCTTTTTACCTGGAATCTGTGATGTTTACCTTTACATTTATGCTGGATCAGTAAGCAATCAGTTGTCATATATGGATATGGTACACTGACATTTGTTCTTGCATATTTGGCATTGATGCCCCGTGTTTATTAAATGTTTTGAAATTGAACTTGGATGGTGGTGTGCTGGTCATATATGCTAACGTCAATGTTGCCATAGTCAGTTATGTATCATCGGTATGTATGTATGTATGTATGTATGTATGTATGTATGTATGTATGTATGTATGTATGTATGTTGTGTGTGTTTACTGTATATGTATGATCTGTATGCATATATGAATGTTCTATGTGTGTATGTATGTATGTATGTATGTATGTATATGTGTGTGTGTGTATATATATATATATATATATATATATATATATATATATATATATTCCATTATGTGTTTGTATGTATGCAGTGTGTATTCAATGTATGTATGCAGTGTGTGTGTGTTTGTTTGTTTGTGTATGTATTTATGTTGGTGTATATGTATGTAGTGTAATGTTGGGTGGAACGTATGCTATGTTTGAGTGGTTATTTAGTCTTTGGGGGCCCCTTTATGTTAAGTGCGCTAAGCCCCCCGGAGCCTTAATCCATCTCTAACTGAGGGGATTCGTTAAAGCGAACGACTGATGCTTACCGAGTGGCGTTGAATCACCCCCTTAATGTACTAAATTCTGAAAATCCAAGAACTATCAACTTCAATAGGATAGGGAGAATTTTACAATCTTACAATTTTGTGAGATCATCCTTGCATTTCCATCATTAAACTAGGCTAGACCATGTTATTTGACATGCTATAAACAGATAAACCATATGTAACCTTTGCCCTTCTAATACTGTATATACATTCATAGGTGTGCGCACGTTGAGTGTTAGGGGGCACCCCCTAATGCTGTGACCCACCCTTATAAACACCTCTGTCGCTAACAATGCCAGCAATACCCTTAACCAAAGACTTTTGCTTTTTAGAACTGTATTCCATTTAAAGAAGCGCCCATCATTCAATATTTGTGTTTGCATTGTTAATTGAACTAGACCATTGTCATATCACTACATATCTGTGTCATCCTTATATGTTTATGACTGTATTTGCATGTAATGTTACACAGAGTAATTAGAAGATTACAACTGAAATAGGCAGAAGATTTTGGTGTGGCTGAGAGACTTTTTATATTATAGCGAGTGCCAATAGATGATGGAAGACACGCCTGATTGGCGGAGTTAGACACGCCCATTAGCTGGATCTATGCACACTCCTTTGACGGTGCACCTCCCTATAAAATGTGCTGCGCACGCCTATGCATACATTAAAGTAAAACCTGTTATAAACACTCACATTACAAAAGACACATCTTGTCTGGCACAAAATGATTGCGCTTAGGGTTAAATATTTTCCAGAGCAGAGAAGCAGCTTCACCCTGTCCCACCTAATGGCCCTAATAAATGAGCAGACTTCAAACTTCCATTTGGCTAAATCTCTCAATTGACTTATTCTCTGCTGAGAACAGAAACATTAATCAGGCATTTCACAAATTACAGACGCTGACTCACATTGTCTACTGCTAATGTCCTCTAAGTTTCCAAACACAAAAAGCTGTACTTCTAGTGCTGAGTTATGCACTGCTGGACCCAATGCAGAAGTCTCAGGGTTTCATTGAAGCAGTGAAATAACACAAGGCTTGTAACACATTTTAAATAACACTTATCTATGTTTTAGCATGTCTTCTTCATTGATTTAGTCATCACAGAAACTGCTTAAGATTAAGTAAATTAAATAAGGGCATGACTTGCCAAGTATATAAGTCTCTATTTCTCGTTAAGTCTAATACACAGTTCACACCTCCGAGTTGGAAACCATTTCCTTTTGAATCCATTACATAAGGTGTTAAATAATATCCAGTATATCTTTTCCAGTACATTGCTGACTTACTATGCTCAGATAGCGAATAGAGTTTCCCTAACAGAACAATACAATTGTGTTTTTGTACAGCAAAAATATCTAGTCATTCTTACCACACCTCACATTTGTAATGAAATATTGCCCATAACACTAGCCAACAAAAAAAAAAAACTTTTTATTTCCGTCTTTTACAAAAATAGTAATTTTTGACTAAATTTGGGTCAGGAAAACCGAATATGAGTTTAGAATTTGTTTGTTAGCTCTAGTTTTTTAGATACACTACTTGTGATACATGTACTTCTGTAGTAAAAAACAATATTATATTAATATGATATCTGTACACAACAGAAGTAGCAATTGTTTTAATTCAATCTATGTACAGGTAAATTAGCAGAAAATACTGTAAGATAACAAGCCTTGCTATTTCGTATGATGACCTATTTATGAGTGCGCCTTCGTTTTGCTTGTCGTTTGTACTCTTGTCCTTGAGCATCTCTTGTCACGTCCAACAGTAGTCTGCAAGCATGGAAATGTCCCATTTACCCTGATATCTTCGTTCCATAGTTGAAATATCTTGGTGGAATCTCTCACCATGCTCATCACTTACTGCACCACAATTTGGAGCAAAGAACTCAGGATGAGAATCGAGAAAATTAATTTTGAGTGACATATATCAGTAACATATATATTGAGTAACAAAATATGGCTGACAATGGCTGACAATAACTCATTTATACTTGTACTAAGGATTGCCAGCCTTCAATTTATTTAAATAAAAAAAATCCCTAGTATTTTTCGAAAATCCCTCAAATGATATGGTTATATCTCAGAACATAGAGATACTCAGCATTTTAAATGCCATATTCGTATTTCCCATGCTCGTATAAACTAGAAACGACTATTTTTGTTTCGGAAGCATTTTCACTGTTGGCTAGTGTAATCGCAGTGAGGTACTGTATTGTAAATTATCATTTGTAGTTATCATCCTACAGGACAGAGCCTGATTGGTAATATTAGCAACTACCACAATCACTCTGGTTCCTGCGTTATCTTGCTTTTTTATCCATCAGTGGGGCTAATCTGATGGGTCTGGAGGTACCTATTCCATAAAAATCTGGGGAGAGTAACCATTAGCTTCTGTGGGCTAATGCCATCTATACCCTGGTTATATGTCCTATTGGAGTAGAATCAGGGATCATAACAATAGGCACCAGCGGAACTGGGGAATTGAGTTTAGGACACACAGTGGGATAAATATGTGAATGCTTGTTATGAAGGGGGGAAGCGGTATTACCTGTGCTGATACCACTTCTCACCCTTGTATGAAGGAGGAGAAGTGAGCTAGGTGATGGGTGTATAGCACAAGAGAGCATGCTGATAGCAGGTCAGTAGCACTGACTGTTCCAGCACCTGAAGCTATCGATATCAGCAACTATTACCAATAAACCGTAACAGGGACAGTGCTGCTTCTGGCTGTGATGTTCCCATCTCCATGCTACATGTTAGAATTCATGAGTTGGCCAGAGGAGGCACACAATGCATCAGCGCTCTGCTGCTGAGCTGTGTGGAGCCTGGCAATGATCACCTGAAGAGGGGAGTTTTCACTCCACTGCGTCAGCATCCGAGATATTAATACATCTTGGTGCTGCTGCTTCCTGCATTGCCAAAGTAAAGAGGAAAAGCAGGAGACGTTCTACCTGCACATATAATACATTTGCTCCAGTGATCCTTAACCAGGCCTGCAGGTTTACTGTGTAATAGGTACAACAGGGTTGGAAACAGCAGTCAGTGCAGAACTGCAACACTCAACAAATCGTGACACACAGTCTCCCATGTGTAGTAAAACACCCAGCAGACACCTTGACAAATGTCCCTGGCCACCTTCTATGTAAGAAGATAAGAAGAAGCCCATGAGTGAATGCTTCTCGAACAAGTCTTGCAATTTAACAGCTCCTATGGGGCATGTTTTTGTGATTGGAAAAAGGGAACCACATCATATAGCATTTGTGATACTCCATAAATGCCCCCATCCACTAGTGCAAGGTATTGCATGTGGTACCTTGCATGTGATAACCTGCCAACTCACCCAGCAATGGTCTTTTTGCATACAATATATCGTATGTGATCCCAGTCATGGCTGCGGGATCCAGCAGTGGTGTCCTGTGCTGCTGTATAGGTCAAGTGGTGGTGTACTGGGCTGCCCTATAAGTCCAGCGGTGCTGCTGTATAAGTCCAGCAGTACTGCTGTATATGTCCAGCAGTGGTGACCTGTGCTGTGCTTCCCGGTGCTGCTGTATAAGTCCAGTGGTGGTGTCCTGTGCTGTGCTGCCCTGTGCTACTGTATAAGTCCAGCAGTGCTGCTGTGTATGTGCAGCGGTGGTATACTGTGCTGCCCTATAAGTCCAGTGGTGCTGCTGTATAAGTGCAGCAGTACTGCTGTATATGTCCAGCGGTGGTGACCTGTGCTGTGCTGCCCTGTGCTGCTATATAAGTCCAGTGGTGTTGCCCTGTGCTTCCTGGTGCTGCTGTATAAGTCCAGTGGTGTTGTCCTGTGCTGTGCTGCCATGTGCTGCTGTATAAGTCCAGTGGTGGTGTCCTGTGCATTTCCAACAGGAACAAGTGACTCAGACTGCACAAGTGGGTACCAATTTCTCCTTACCTACAGTATGTGGCGTCCAGTCTGGTAACTATAATCTCCAGAGACTACCTCTCACCTCCATTCACCAACAGTGAACGCTGTAGGGCAATACCAACTGCACCCATGCAAAATATGAACAAGTGGCCAATCACTATACCCAGTCTTTTTTTTCTATGTGTGATTTTATTATCTTATTTTTATTATGTATCATTGACGTTATAAGAGCATTAAAACTGTGAATATACTGTATTATTGGTTTAGCGCTGCTTTTTATATGCGTATGTGCATCCCACATATGCATATTACACCTTATCTTGTTTCTTGTGAGGACTGACTATCCCCCTACTGTATCTAAGAAGCTGCTATATATTGGAATACCACTCACACCAGCAATAGTAACCTACAGTAGGTTACACCCCATTTTGTTGGATATACTACAAGTTTCTTCTGATACATAGGCCTCTTTTTATTTATACAGTTCTGGTAGTGGTTTCCTATGACACCAGTTGTCAGATGTTGCTTTCGTTATCTCTATAAATCATGCTTAGCATAACAGCAAATACAGGATGGCGTTCTTCTTCCGCCAGCACTTCACAATTATTATCAGGAGCAACTTCAGTCCCAGAACAATCAACATGTAAATCATTTTCACCTTCATCAGCATCAGAAGGACAGTGATGCTAGATTTACAATTAATGTGCGTTTTGTTGTAGATACTGTTTGTTTATCATGAACTGTGTGTTTCTTCCAATGGATTCTATGGGGCTGAGTCAGTACCACTTGCTAAGCAGCAGTTGTTCGCTGCTTAACGCCGCCAGCTAAGTGACCGCCCACCCCCTGCCACCCCATAAATGCCCCAGGAAGCATGCGAGTATATGTGTACGCTGACACATCCATTTGCATGCGAGCAAATGATTTTTCTCTCGTTCATAAATAAATGTCAGTCTAAACTAACTTTTATTTGGCTCAGAAATGTCTGAGAACAGGGCGGCCGCTGACGTCATGTGACATCAGCCACCTGCACAATGCTACTTCATTTTGCAAGGTATATTACAAGAATTTTCAGCACAAACATTTCACACAGAGTAAAGTTGTGTCTATTCTAAATAGTTTGAATGCTGATGAAGATGCAACAACCTGGCCTATCATTGGTTTATTAACACTGGCATGTGTATTGCTTTATGGTAAAGCTACAGTACACCTTAAGAATATCTTTAGAACCAGCCAACTACTGTATGCACACGTGCAGTCAGTCAATAATTGCTTACATCTGTAAACATTGTACATCTTCGAATTAGACCCTCAGTGTGTTGTCCACACAAGCGACAGCTGCTTAGCTGCCTGACAATGGGGGTGGATGATCTCCTACCGGCTGTACATCCTGACCTACTGATGATTGATGGCTGATGTCACAAGAGGGTGGGGCTTATGCCAGGTGGCCAGAGTAAGGATTTGGCTGATGTACAGCATGGGAGTGACTTTCAATGGGAAGTCTCACCGTGCTAGCACAGTCGAGTCCAAGGGAGTGAAAACACCTCCCCCTGTCAGTGCCTTCCTGCAGTTCTTAGGAAAAATCCACCACTGTTCAGTAAGGTGCTCCAAATTATAGAAAGCGAAGAATTTCAGATTATAAAGTGTATACCCATAAACTAGTTCTCAATAGAGGGATTGTTGTTTCATTTAGATAAATAGCATGTTTTGGCTTTAATATCATATTAGTGAATAACTAATGTCATTCTTTTATTTTCAGAATGGCCGGAATTTGTGAACAACTATGCACCATGGTGGGCTACGCATACCCTAGACTGGCTAAAGTATGGAAAACATGTGTTGGTCATACATTTTGAAGACCTTAAGCAAGACCTATTCTTTCAGCTGAAGAGAATGATAAATCTGCTAGGTCTTCCTGTTTTGGCAGACAGACTTTTGTGTGTTGAAGGTCAAAAAGATGGAAACTTCAAGCGCTCTGGTTTGAGGAAGTTGGAATATGACCCGTACACTGCAGACATGAGAAAAATGATCAGCAACTACATTAGGACAGTAGACACAGCACTGAAGCTAAGAAACCTTAGTGGAGTTCCAGAAGACTATTATCCAAGATGATGACACTGCTCAGCTGAGAATGTCTTTGGGGCCTTAGTTCCCAGCTGATAGCTACTTCCACCCAGTGGGTGGTTTCGAAGACTATTTTTGCTGCTATTAACTGTTAATGTTAATGTATTATGTGCATGAAATAATGGCCAACAAACTGCGCTTCAAAGATCGGGCAAGATATGATACCTGAAGGTCATAAATGTCTGTTTTGACTACTAATTTAATCTGAGTGCAGGCTTCCCTGCATGGTTTTAACAATTGTTTTCCATTATACAGTTGAAAATTCCAAGGGGTAAAAATATAGACAAAAAAAAAAGTTTTTCCTGTCAACCAGTGGCCAGGCTATCATTAGTAACAGCTTGAGTGTTACACATTGTCATAGAGAAAAATGATCACACTGCAGAGTCAAAAAATGTCATGATTTATTAGTGCCTATAAATCAGAGCCCACACACAAGAGATTTCTAAGCATGCAGTATACATGAACAGGGGTGCATCCGTCAGCAGCTTGGTCTTGCAGGATGACCAATGTGTACTCAAGCCTGAACATCATCCTTAACAAGCTCTTTAAAGGCTCTCTACTGGGACAAAAGTCAGCACCGGTTTACATGGCAACAGAGATCAAATATTTTGCAAACACGACACAATATAGAAGAGACCGTAGGTTAGCAAGGCTATCTACACTAGATTCAGAACAATTTAATTTTTTACTTGTCTCTGCTATAGTTACATAGAATAAATAATAATAAATAAATAATAAGTTCAAGTTTATAGTTTAAATGCAGCATGAAACATCAAAACAGATTGGTTTTAATTTGTTTTACATAGAAAGATGGTTTTAGTCCCTTGAAGCACCAAAGTAAAGGAATAAAGAACAAATATATATTAGTTTTTATATTGGTCAATAAAATGCATACATGCCAATACACAGAGATATTTTCTAATGTTTTCTAGTGTCTGTAAATGTGTAAGAAAATTTCCTCTGAAACTGAGCTCTATGGGGTCTCATTGAATAAGTCAAATATATCTGGCAGCCTCAGAGATAACTGCAGAAGAGGCACTCAGGGCCTTATTCAGAGTCTGATGGACAGTATTTATTTCATTTATTACCAGTTTCTTATATAGCGCACACATATTCTGCAGTGCTTAGTTGCAGTTTTATTCCATGGCAACTTATTGAATTAACTTTTCTTAAGAGCATATGTGTCTTTTTGCCCCTTTATTGGGTGAACATTGGACTTGCAACTGATTCTGAGTACAGGACAGAGGCTCAGGGGCTGTTATGAGTGTGTAGATGCGATAATTGAGCATACAAATGCAGCCAGAATATAGTAAAGGCGGTGTTGAGTGAGAATCTGCAAGTTACAATCTTAGAGAAGCTAATATAGCTGCCTAAAGGCATATGATATGAAGTATGTCTGCTTAGTCCCTGGTATAAGATTCAGAGTGTTGATAACATTTAAAACATATAATTTATGCAAATATGGGAAAACGTTACATATAAATGTAACATATCTGCATTGTGTACTGCACTGTTTAGAATTAGAAATAGTACAATGAAGCTACAACACAAGACGTATTTCAGTACATCTGGTACGGGCACATGAACGGGAGGGAAATGCAGTTGTAGACTTGGAATAATGACCAACTGTTTTAAAAAGATGGTTCTGTTTTCATCCAACTCTGAATAAAGCCTTGAATTTAAAAAAAAAAAAAAAACAACAACCACTAAGCAGGTAAAAATAAGTACAATTATGTGATTCAGTTGTGGATTAGTATTTCACTCGTATAGATACAGTCTTGGCATACTTACCTGCTCACCTATCAGTATATGATTGTAAAGCTTTAAGGGAATTAATCAAAGCTTGGGAAGGAAAAAAATGAAGATAAAGTACCAACCAATCAGCTTCTGCTACTTTGCAAATACAGCCTGTACCGTGACTGAAGCTGATTGGTTAAACCTGTATCTGTCTCTGCTATTTAGCTCTCCATGTGTTGCTAAATCAATACCTTTTATTGTACAGTGTTTGTCATGATGAGGGAATATACAGTACAAGTCAGATAAAGGTAAAACCCACTGGATTGAATGGCACAAACAAATTGAAAGGTGCAGAAAAAGGCAAATCAATTTGATCACAATTCCACAGATTTGGCAATTGCAACGTAGCCTGAATTGGCTACTATGATGTCATATCTGTCGTGGCAACCAATCATAATGCTGAGATACCCTACAGCTGGCCTGGAGGGAGCAGGGGTTGGGTAAATGGTTCAGATTTGACTCTCCATTCTGCTAATCTCTAGTAATATTTTAACAAGATTATTATTCTTAAAAGATATCAAAGAAACATTTACTTTACTATCTTACATGTCTCTGTCAACCAATAAAGCACTTTAAATCCAAATTGTATTTATTATTTATATTATTTTTCTTCCCCTAAATATTCACCTTGCAGTATTTGTCCTAAGTGTTGCAGGGCCTGCTTAGTTACACCATAGAGCAGAATGATTTGGCCGTCTTCAGATTTTGCTAAATTATACTGTTAATTATTGAAGATTGCTAAGTTCCTTTCTTTACCATCTACCTGTTTAAAGTATATTATCCTAAGTTGCTATGAAATATTGATTACCCCGTTACATAAGTAAGTATGCAATATAAGTGCTCATGGCACCACTGTAACTAAATTAAATGTGTCACATTTATGTGTTCTCAAATATTTTTGTACTTTGGGATATGGGACTAAAAAATATTTTTGCAGGCATCAAATGCATGTGGTAGGTGATTAAGGAATGCAATCAATTATAGGACAGCTCTAAATTACGATAAAAGCTCTCCTGCACAAATAAAGAGCAAGTTATCCTCCAAGAGGAAATGGTCTTTGCAACTACACCTAGTCTGGGGGTATTTTAAAAACTGTACACTCTCATAGAACTTCAGGACAATGGGAGCCATGTTGAGTTTGATGGAAAGTGTTTTTTGCTGTTTAAATTATTTGACATGTTGACGTGTACAAAGCACTAAGTATCATTTTGTTATATGAACACTCCGATGCATCTTAAGCTAATGAAAAGTGGATTGGGGGAAAGAGTGAATGGGTGTAAAGTATGGCCAAAGTACAATATGGGTTCATTGTTGCAAATGTGATCTGTGAAGTCTGAAAAACAGATGCAAATGGACATGGCATGATGATTAACTTGCAGGTGCAAGAACCCAGTGAACATTTAAATGTTGGTAATGATAAAAAGGACAACATCATAACCAATATTCTGATCCCATCTTGTGACTTCTCCACTTTATCATGCCTCACAATTTGCTTTTTTTGTGGATGCAATTTATGCTATGGCTTAGGCAAAACTTAGTGTGACTACCAAAATGTGCATGTCGGAGTAAGCAGGGCTGTATTAAGACTTGGAACATGAATCTGAAATGCTAGTGATGTCACTGGGAGTGGTATCCTTTGCTTCCCACCCATAGTCTGGCTATGGAAGCAAGACAAGGTGCATGTACTGTAATTGTCTATCCCATAGTAAACTTTAACCCTCCAGTTCTTTTAGAAAAACCTAATTCATCTTTTCGGTATACTGTATAAAATTGTAAATTAACCGTTACAGTTTAACATATTATCTACAACGGGAGGCCCCTTGGAATGCAAAGGATGTGGAGATTCATGTGCGCTAAAGGGCAGTCAATCCAAGTTATCTGTCATGTGATTAATGAAGACCCATCATTGCCATGACATATTGTATTCATGCCATTGAAACAAACTAATATTAGGTGCAGATGCAGAGGTAGAATTTGGTGCTGTCATAGTCTCCATATTAAAAGTTGCACAGGACTTTGGATATGATCTTGGCCAAAGTGGGAGATAGCAAGTGTCTCCAGTTCTGGACTTTTGTTGATATAAAACTGAGACCCAACACATACTGTATCTACTGACCTTATTGACTAATTAAATCCAAGACATGGCAAATGATTACAGTATGTCATCTCATTTCAGAAAGGGATGTGTCCAGCACTGGGCTCTCTGTGGGACAGACCTGATTAGGTCCCCTGTTAGTACCGCATCTGTGGAAGCCAATCTGCTAAAGAAAGAAGGAAACATGGGGATATAAATGGACATTATAAAGAAGGGGAAACCGTAACTACAAAATGCAAATATAAAAAAATGAACCTACAGTAAATTATTCTTGGCCAGAGTGGGTTATATTCTTATTGCATCCTGCTACTGTACGAAAAATGTACTATTACATATATTCTGATATGAAATTATCAAAATCTTAAATGTGCTTCTATGTACTTTTTTTTTGTATTTATATTTACCATTCTAAACACATTGATATATTGGCCCCTAAAATGCTGTTACTATAAAGAATCCCTACCAAGCTAAATTCTACTGAGTGAGTTTAAACAATGTGTGTTATACATTTCACATGTAATATTTTGAATTAAAAGGTTATTTCATGGTTATTTAACCAATTTGTGATACTGTAGCTTGGAATTTACACTGACTATTGAAAGTAAAAACAAGACCCCATAGCTTTTCATTTTTCTGAGCAGGCTTCTGAATAGTTTTTGCAACTGATTGCAAGTCATTACATTGCTGTAGTTCTAAATCCCAATTTATCAAGCTGAAATAACTAGAACATTACAAAGTAATTTGAAAAGACAACTGATTGAAATGCACTTTGAAAATAGTTTTTGTTGTCATCGTGTATGTTTGAGTCAACAGCATATTTACAATGTGTAATATTGTGCAAAAAAGTAGCACTTACCATTCATATTGCACACTTACCAATCATATTGCACTGTTGCCGTCCTTTCCGTTTAGAGAACTGTAAGACAACAAATGACTAACTGTGATCAGCAGATCAATATTGACCACTATCAACACCAGCCCATGCTCAAGAGCACAGCAGTTACCCACAGGAGGCCTGGCATTACACTCCTGGATAGAGCTTAACTTGTAATTGACCTTTTCTGTCAAATCATACAGTATGTTCACTTCATCACATATGAGATATTGAAGATAGATAGCATTGCAAAATTAAAATGTATTACAGAATGTCCCTTTATCGTGTTATAATTAAAGCTCAGTAAGCTATATAGTATGATTTCATTACCTCTTATTACCAAAGGGAAAAGCAGTGCAATATTAAAGTAAATATATTCCTCTAAAAATAATTTTTACTGCAGATGGACACATAGCTGAGAAAGGAATAGCAAATAAAGTCATTACTTTCCATATTGACAGATACCAGTTCCTATTTCGTAGGAGACTTACTGTACGTGTCAGTAGCAGCTTCTGGGTACTTTACTATCTGATTGATAAAAGTGCCTGTTATTACTTAAATGTAGAGATGTGCGCAGGCACTGGTTCTAATTCATCATCATGTTTTGGTTTTGGCAAAACCACCCTCAAGTGTTTTGCTTCAGATTCTGATTTCTGTTTGGTATAAAAAAAACAATTAAAAAATAATCATTCGTATAAATTAATAAAATCATGTAATTTTTGCAATCCAAAACCCAAAATTCAGATTTAGAATCTAAATTCCAAACCACAAGAAGGTTACAAATGGGACTTGGTGGATCTTGACCTGGATTTGGCTTGGTTTGGATCCACAAAATTGGGGTGGATTCGGATTTCTGAAAAATTGCACATCTGTACTTTATGTAGGATACAAGCTCATTTTACTGTGCATAAAATTTTTACTAAACACACATAATCATTTTCTGAGTATTGCTATTTGATAATATTTAGGAGTAAATCCAGTGAGTAAAATGCAGAATTAAAAACCTTACACCAAGTTTGCTTGCAACTACAGTATAAATTAGGCCCACTACAAGGTGATGTATGCTTAAATTTGAACATGAAACAGCATGCAAAGTACCTAAAATGAAACAATATACTGTAGTTAAATACCGTATATACTCGAGTAGGTACTTGTTTAGTTTCACGGCGGCAGCATGGCCTCAGTGAACTTCCGGGTGCGGCGCTCACCAAACTATCTAAAATAAAAGAAATTAACTCTATGCCAACGTAGATAGTTAATACCCCTACTATCCACGTTGGCATAGAGTTGATTTTAGATAGCGTGGCGAGTGCAGCGAGTCACCGAGCCCGCAGCGTGGGCGAGCGAAGCGAGTATAAGTCGACCCGAATATTAGCTGAGGCACCTAATTTTACCACAAAAAACTGGGAATACTTATTTACTCAAGAGGGACCCTCACTTCAGTATAAGCCGAGGGGGGCTTTTTCAGCATAAAAAATGTTCAGAAAAAGTAGGCTTATACTCAAGTATATATGGTAAGCTATATGCCTAGACAGATTGGAAAAGGGGATAGAAAAGGGGAAAGGATACAATATAATTAAATTATAAACCAAGAATAACTGAAAGATGCTTCAATCACTCTGGCAGATGTTGCACATATTTTGGAAATAAATAATTGTCAATATAAATATTTTTTGCTAAAAAACACCGTCATAGAAGTATTAATATTGCGATAGTAAATCTGGACACTGAGTAGCACTGCTTGGTTCTAAATAAAAAAAATATAATTAATTTAGAAAAAAATTCAAACCCATTTTCTTCACCTTTTGATTTCAGTTGTCCCTTAGCTCTGTGATTCTGTATCTAGAAATGTAAGGTAGAACAAGAAACACAGTTAATGCTTTTCAAAGTAATTTCTACTAAATTCATCCTTAAAGAGACTGTACATTATCTAACCCCAAATGCATCTGTCTCTCTCCTTTGTTTTATACCCAGATTACAGTATTTATTGTACATATGCTTATTTGATTTAAGTAGAAGGTAGCTGTGTTGTAAACACAGCCCTATCACCAAAAATACTGTTTAGTACTATTCTAATTCCTTCAGAAAGGCTACATGATACATTCAGGATTTTATAAGAAAAACCACTATTTAAATCGGTGCACAAATAATTTTAAAAGATTGCACAATATTATCACACCTGTAGTCATTATACTTGAATGTAGAATTTATTAGAGAATTAAACAGAATGACCAATACAGGTTGAGCATCCCTTATCCAAATATCCATTATCCAAAGTATTTTTTTTATTTATAAAAACCTACTGGGGACATCTGTAACTGGCACTACTGGGGAAATAACATGAAACTGGCACTAAATATGTGCAAGGACATGATTGCTTGGCATTTAAATTCAGTGTCTGAGATAGTACACAAACTATGTTTCATTTTTAAAACCTTGTTTCATGCACAAATAAAATACATTTCTGTGTATTTCATGTGTTTGATGTGTTTGTACAACATAAATGCAAGATACCTTAAGATACCTCTTTCAAATATAAAAATATTCCAAAATACGGAATAATCCGTTATCCAAAATTCTTCTGGTCCCGAGCATTTTGGATAAGGGATACTTAATCTGTAATAGAATCAAAATAATATTCGAAGATGCTAATGTTGCTCTTCATCTCATGGGGGTGGATTTAAGTGTTTTGCACCCCGGTGTCCACCAGACAGATTTGACTAAGAACTTAAAGTGTAGCTCCTTTAGGACATGCACATCCGCTGCCTCTGACATCACTTTTATGTTGTTGCATTTTTTTGACGGGCTGATAACTAGTTGATTTATATATGAACGTATACATCTTATTCATCCAATGGTTATTTTATCAAACACAGAGTATATAATGACAATTATAACTATATAACTCTATCCTTCATGGCAACTTGAATTTTTGGAAAATATGATACTTTCCAAAAGCACTTAATGGTATTTGAAATTGTATTTCTGAAATAGTCCGATGTAACAGTACACACTTTCACATCTTTTAATTGAATAAAGAAAAATGCTTTGCATCACTGAGTTGATATTCTCCATTGGTTAATCCTCCTATTTCCCAAACATGATATTGTGAGAAATTGCAGAGCTCTTCAGAGCACTTCTCAGAGTTTGATTTATGATATTGATTCATTTCTACTTGATCAGTCCTTGGCTACAGCCACTGCAATCAGAAGAAACCTAGAAATTCTCTAGACATAAAAGCTAAAGCCATAAATTGTAAATAGCCTATTTTATATAGTGATTTCATGTGCGCTTTTAAGGCTTGATAGAATAAGTATATACAACTAGAATTTTAATTCAACACAAAGAAAAGGAACGAAAATAATATAAACAAATCTATTTTTGTAAGATCTAATAATAAATATTGCTACTACACAAAAAGAGGAATGGGCAACAATGAATTGAATGAATGATGATTGTAATAATTTTATATCTTCAATTCTATGTTTAGAAAAGAAGCACTAAATGAAATGTTTATGGTAGCAAATATTTATTGATGTGATTTTTTTTTTTCTAAGGAACACTGGAGATGCTTATTGAATAATTAGCTGGTGTTTTTCTAAGCAATGTTGATTCTTTTTTTCCCAGACAAATTGTTAAAATGTTGAAATAAAGTTTAATCCTAAAGATGTTAATAAATGTTGTATTTATTCTTGCTCTTTATGAAATAACTAGCAACGAAATTGCCCTTGCGGGTCTTACTGCAAGCACTACATTAGAGAATGAATTGTACTGCACCAGTCATTAGGATTGCATTACATTCCTTCCTTCCATTTGTCTATTCCAAATAGATCCAAGTAGATTCTCCCAAAGTGTTGACGGTAATAAAGGCATGTAACAATGAATCCCAGGCAAAACAGCAGGCATAAAGATGTTCAGGGAAGTCTCCTGTCCAGGGTCCCTTGGTCCGGAGTCAAGGGGGGCTCAGTCGAGGATCCTCCTCAGCCGTGGATAAGTGCTACCGGGAAGTCAAGTGTCCATATGCCGATAAAACACGCTTAACGCATTCTGAAGAAGGAACTTGGTTTTCCGAAACGCGTTAAGCGTGTTTTATCGGCATATGGACACTTGACTTCCCTGAACATCTTTATGCCTACTACTACCATCAACACTTTGGGAGAATCTACTTGGATATATTTGGAATATTTGGAATATTGAATCCATCCATTGTATTAAAATCCTGTGCGACATATGACCAGTTGTATATGGTTTGTATATAAAAAACTTTTTTTGCTTATTTGAGGCTATTTACCCTCTGAACCTAGCTACCACTGAGAGCTATCTTTCAGTTCCACTCCATCTTCTGTTGCATTTGTCTTTCTGAGTAGTTGGAGGTGTATCTACTCTGTGGTTCTGTATGCTAGCAGCACTTTGGTTTTATTGCGCACTCACACAGCTCTAACTATTCCACTCAATGGGGGTTATTCTAGTTCATTCTTTCTGACAAAATCCTTCTTAGATGGACAAAACCATGTGCACTGCAGGTGGGGCAGATGTAACTTGTGCAGAGATAATTAGATATGGGTGGGGTTTTTCTTCAAAGTGAGATCTATATTGCAGTGTAAAATAATGCAGCCAGTATTTTCCCTGCACAGAAACAAAATAACTCACCCAAATCTAATTCTCTCTGCACATGTTACATCTGCCCCCCCTGCAGTGCACATAGTTTTGTCCATCTAAGAAGGATTTTGTCAGAAAGAATGAACTAGAATAAACCCCAATATCTAAATTGCCATGGAGACTGCCAAGATTAATGCAATTCTTGTAGCAGTCTACAGACTCTATCTTGATGAATCCAAGCACTAAACAAACATAGTTCAACTGATTATCAGAAAGTCAGTCCAGAGTCAACTACCATGCCTACCAGAGCCAGCCCCTTTTTAAATAAGCTCTACCTCAGTTATATACTTGTTAGCTTGCAGTAGACCCTTTTTTTTATTTTCCTGAGGTTAACAGTTCCCTTTATAAAGTTGATTAGCTCATATGCCTGATCCTCCACCTTACCAGTATCATTTAGAGCTGGTTTCACACCAAAGGCATGTGGTAAGTCAAGAACTCTGCCACTGTACAGTATAAGTATTAGTTAAGAGAATTTCCTACCTATACTCAAAAATAGTTGTTCTCAATATCAACCCTCAAATGTTCTAAACAGGTCATGTATTGTGGATTTCTGTTTGTGGAGGCAGGTGAAATAATAACCGATCCAACAAGAAGCTGAGAACCCCTGGTTTAGATGCTGGATTTATTTATGTAAACATAATCATGAATTAATGCTAAAGTCATTGGTTCTAAATAATTTCAACCAATTGAATATGAAGGCATTAATATCTCCCAGTTTAGGGCAAAATTACATTTCATTACCCCCTCACATAAAAAGCTTGCACACCTCGTCTGCATGAGTTAGAAGTACAATCACTACCTACAGTACTGTACAAAACTGTGAAGATCCAGATAAGTCCTCTTAGTAATTCACTGTACATACTTTATTATATCAGTCGTTGTATACATATTTAACACACACAGAAACTCTTATTTACACTTTGTATGAGTCTTACATTATATACCCTAAACCAGTGCTTGAAGTGGGCCGGTATACACCGGTATGGCATACCTGCACTTTTTCGAGCACTGCAGTTTTGTTTTGTTTTTCTTATTGCTGCGCTACCATCCATGACCTCTACCCACCCAAGGGTCGGAACTACTGCCAGTGCAGCCAGTGCAGAAGCATTGATGGGGCCTGCAGCCACATGCAGCTCTGTCCCTGCCTCTGCTCAGCCAGTAGTTCCTGACTCCAGTGAGTGGGAGCTGGGGACCATCCATGCCAAAAGACCTTGTTCTGCACGCAGCAGAATCATGTGCTCCCGGAGCGGCCAGACCTGCTGAAGCAATTCACCAAAACGGGATGTGCTGCAGTGGGCTGCCTCGTATATTGGGAGCTTGTCCCGTGGGGAGATGCTGTCGGTGAAGGATCAGACTAAGAGCCTGGCAGTCACTCAAGAGGACAGACACAGGCCTGACTCTGGGGCTGCTAAGGGTGCTGCACAGGCAGCTGTGTGCCCGGGCTATGTTAAGCCGGGAGGAGCTGGAGGAGACGTGGGGAAGCCTGTGCATGCCCTTGGCACAGCTGCACAGCATCCTGGGGCTGGATGACTTTGAGAGAGAAGTGGATTGCCTGAAATTCCTGGCCCTGGCCTGTAGCACCCTGGGTGGAAGTATCATCGCAGCCCTGAAACACGCTTGTGCCATACTTACCAGATGGCTGTGCTGCCTGCATACCGTTCCAGACGTTCCTATACAAGGACCTGGCCCAAGTGGATGGCAAGATACCAGAGGTGCAGGTGGAAGATGCATGAGGTCTGGCGGCGGTCCGCAGGGGAGCAGATCTCCATAGGCACTGAAGGTACACAGCAATTGATATTGTGGTAAAGGGAACAGTGCAAGGTATGAGGGGTGTGGAGGGGGTTAATTAGGCTCTTCCGCTCCTCCTTGTTTCCCCCACACCACCTTTTCCCTACATTACCCCTCTCCTCTATTTCTCTCTCTAACCATCTAATTCCATTGACAAGTGGGCCCATTAATGTATGTCTTGTTTGATCATAAATGTTCCATCCATTCTCAGCATGCATGTGGTCTCATTTTAAAACAGGTACTCAAAACTCATTTGTAATTGTATAAATACTTGCAGCCTATACGCAAGCAGTAGCGGCACAGGTGCCATGTTTGTGCAAGTACGAGCAGCAACACATCCTATTTTTATGTGCCAGACTATGACAGGCTGTAAACATTAATTTGGGTTAAAACCTTAAGTGATTTGCCAGCAGACAAGCATGGCTAAGTGAGTGATCTGTCACTTCAACAATTACAGTATGTTGCTGAAGAATGAAAATGCAAAAACTTCACCCAAATCTAAGTAGCTGCTTTCTATTTTACATATAGGACCTTATTCTGGTCTGTTAGCATGCCATTCTTGCATTGAACATGCGATTGGGCAGGGTGCGTGTGGCCACAGCGAACAAAATGTTTGCTTGGTGCACGCACTCACCCTTGGGAACGGAGGGTGGGGTAGGTAATAGACAAAACCAAATCAATCATAACACATGTGGACAAACAGAAACAAATCCTGATCCTCTCCAGATAGGTGCAGTGCTCAGCCAAAATACTGTATGTTCCCCATATCTCCCCTGTCCCTGTCCATCACCCTCCCCAGAGTACATGTAGTGTATATCTGTATGTGTTATATATACAGATGTAGCAGGCTTCATCCTTGGCCGGCGCCCGCCAGATCCCTTTCAGGCGGCAGGCTCCGTTGCCACAGAGCACGAGAGCATCATGCGCGCGCGCCCCTGGCGGTAGTCAGCGATAAAATCTGTATTTGTACTGCCACTGTTTACTTGTTTCCTACCTGGTTGTTGCACAGCAATCCAAATCTAATTGTAATACCCCCAATTATGCAATTCTAAGACACCAGGAACCCCAGCATGAAAGGGGTTAACCCGGCCTTAGGGAGAGGCGGGGACAGCCATTGAGTGACAGGCCGGAGCTGCCTTAGATAGGCAGAGACACAGGAACAAAAAGTGGGCAGTGAGGACTGACATGTGTGAGGGGTGCAGAAGAAGAGAGAGAAGGAGCAGCAGGGCCCAACAGCACTACAGAGCCCAGCAGCAGCAGAGCCCAACAGCACTACAAAGCCCTGCAGAGACAGCAGCACTATAGAGCAAAGCAGCACAGACCAAGCAACAGCAACACTCAGCAGCAGCAGAGCCCAGCAGCACTACAGAGCCCACCAGCACATCCCCAGCAGCGCCCACCAGCACATCCCCAGCAGCAGCAACAGTGGTGCCTGATGCACTCAAGCTGCAGTGAGAGGAAGCAGCAGCGTCCATCTGCATGGCAGGTGCAGAACAGTGATCCCAGCTCCACCAACCTTGAGTCTGCCCTTGCGGCATTGAATGTCTCAGTGCCTGTCCCAGTCAGGTATATTCCGCCCGAGCTCCCTGGCCACCTACTCATCCTCACTGAACCGGGACCCCTGGAAACAATACACCCGGGTCTCCCAATTAGTCGCAAGGGTTAAAGTGACCCAGAATCCTCCACTTTAAGTTTAGTTACACTCTCCAGTATTGACTTCAGGGGAAACAGAGGGACCCAGGAAGAAAGTACCCTCCTTCCCGCATGCTCACTTATGTTTTGTTTGTGCCATCCCTTACCCCCCCCCCTGGTGAACCTATTCCAATTGGAACAGAGCCCTTGCCGCACACTGGGCCAGTGTTGCCCCTACACACCATCGACAGGGAGGAGTCATCGTTTAGGCCCCTCTCACTACCCTCACTGGTAAGGAAACACGAGCCACTATAAGGGCCTGGAGGCCTCCTTACCATACTGGGATGTTGACTGGCATCTCATTAACTTAACCCTCCTAGTACACATGACCGTAACCGTTCAACTAAACTGTGATAACTCCCTTGGTTCCCAACCCGTGATCTAAGGATCTATTGCCTAGCGGCCTAATAAGAGAGCCGGCCGACTTACCTTACCCGACTAACCATTGAGGTGATAATTGTTTTTTGTGTTTGTGCTAATGCTATAAAGTGTAAGGTACATTATAGCCTTACTGTGCGTTCAAGCGCGGTGTGCCGGAGTTTGGTAACGGTACTGTAGCGCCTCTAGCATTGGCTTGAGATATTCTGTAAGGGCCCAGTGGGGTCAAGAGTCGAGCAGCACTGCTACGAACCGTTGGGCCGGATTATAGAAGCACAGCCTCTTATACCATTGTAATATTATTGTCGTGTGTACACCCTGCTTGGTGGTGAATTTTTGTGGCATTCTGGTATATTTGTGGTCTGTCTTCCATCCGAAACCTCTCTCTTCCCCGAGAACAAGAACCTACGTGGCCTGAACAGGGATACTACATAATTCCTAGTGTACGCAGGTATACCTGGCCAAATAAAGCTTTTTTTTTTCTTTTCAAACAAATTGTTCAAATGTTGAAATAAAGTTTAATCCTAAAGGTGTTAATACTTGTTGTATTTATTCTCCTTGCTTTTTATTAAATAGCTAGAAAAAAAGATTTCAATTCAATCAAAATTGCCCTTGCAAGTAATTGCACTGCACCAGTCATTAGGATTGCAGTACAGCCCGATAGCAGTGACCAACCTACTGTATGGCAAGACATTTTGTGGAGCTCTCAAACGTACAAAAAGCAGCTGCCTATGATCAAAAAGTTGCTGTTCAGAAAATAAAAAATAACTCACCTTTGCAATGTTATTAAAAGAGTATATTGATCATACCTCCCAACTGTCCCATTTACCGCGGGAACATCCTGGTTTTTGGGGATGCTCCCGTGGCCCGCCTGGGCCCAGCAGTGTCCCGCAGCAGGGAAGGCAGTTGAGAGTCCCCGCTGCCACCCACTTGTCAGTGGGGAATAGACGCTGTTCGCATGCACGCAGCCTCTATTCACCGCAGGCAGAGGGGCAGCAGCGGCAAAATGGGGGCAAAATTTCGGACGTGCTCGAAGGTCCTGCTGGACCACCAATAAAAGTTGGAAGGTATGTATTGATGGTATACCATAGGGGCCATCCAGCACTGGGAGTCTTCACTGTACCCTGCTCCCTCCTAGCTTGATGTGATAAAGCACTCATATACCCTGTGCTGCTCAAACTCCACTCCTGGGCTCCACATTAACAGCTATATGTTTACACTTTATTCATTGAATGTACAATCACACAGTAGGTCTTTATGTCTAATCCTCACTGGTCATATAACATTGTGTTTTTCCATCATTCCAAACGTCTTATAGCAAAAAGTAGTGGATTTTTTTTTTTAACACTGACCTTTGAAAGGTTGTCAGGATTTAAATCAATCTGTTCTGTTCAGCACCCTTCTCTCTGCTCCCGTTTCTGCTTTATCAGCTGAGAAAATCTCTACTTATTTTTCTTAAACCTGTCTTGGCCATAAGGGATCTAGAATACACTGCAGAGCAATGTGCTGCAGCTCCCCAAGCTCTGGTTGGATTAACCTCTTTGTTATTAGAGATACCACAGACTTTAAACTACTTCAAACATTCGGGTTTTTATTATTCTTTTGCCGAGACATTTTAACCTTCAGTAAAACTGTAGGTTACATAAGGTGTGGAAAGAATTCCTATAAATAAACCACAGCAAAGTCTTTCAAGTTTCTACCTACTGTGCTGCAGAGAGAAAGAGCCTGCAAGGAAATGAGGACAGCGCTGCTGCCTGTCAAATTATATGGCTATGCGTATAAAATATGCTCTAAAAAATCCTTCAGCTTTACAATAAACATGTTACTAAATACAACTAATATCTTCTGAATGTGTTATGTTCTTCTATTATTAGAATCAGACATTTTGTAGTGAAGCTAAGTGCTTGACATATTTAATGATATACATTTTCTTTTTTTGTAATGTAATTTGTTGGCAAATAGAGGGGTCCGCCCCCTAGGAACACTTCCCGCTCTTACCTGAGGCCAGGAGCAGGAAAACACCACATCGTGCTAATTGTCACAGTAGCAGCTCAAACCTAAATAGTACAAATCATCTCTGTAGGGGGCTATTGAAAAAAGAATGGGCAGATTGATTTCTGCTGAGCTGCAATACAATTTGGCTCCTGTGTTCAGCAAACAGAGGGGTTTATTGTCTTAGAAAATAAGTTTTAGAAGCCCTTTGTACAAGGATAGCTATGGGTAAAACACTGGTTTTCACATGTATTTATTTATTTATTTAAAGGTTATTTAAGTAGCACACACATATTATTTAGAAATGTACAGAGGTTATATTCATATCAGTATCTGCCTCAGTGGAGCTTATTTATTTATGTACTGTTTCTTTTATAGCGCATCATATTTGGTTGCGCTTTATAATTGGAAACAACAGTGCCGACATGGAGGTAGGAGGGCCCTGCTTGCAAGCTTACAATCTATAGGGATAATAGGGATACATAAGGATAGGATTCCATAGCATGGCAGTCCCACCAGATTACAAGACAGTCGTGATGGGATGCAATTAGATATGACTGCTACTGGAAGTTATGTGGGGGTTCTAGAATATTATAAGCTTGCCTGAAGAGGTGAGTTTTCAGGGAACGCTTGAAAGTTTGGAGGCTAGAGGAGAGTCTTAATGTACGTGGAAGGGCATTCCATAGGGTGGGAGCAGCCCGACAAAAATCCTGCAAGTGTAAGTGGGAGCAAGTAATGAGCGTGGATGAGAGACGCAGATCTTGTGCAGAGTGGAGAGGTCAGGTGGGGATATATTTTGAGATAAGCGAAGAGATTGAAGTTGTTGTAGTCAGAGTAAAGGCTTTATATGTAAGTAGAAGTATTTTATATTGAATGCGGTAATACATATGCAGGCAACCAATGGAGGGACTGACAGAGTGGATCAGCAGACGTTGAACATCTAGCCAGGAATATCAGATTTGCAGCTGCATTCAAAATAGAGTGTAGTGATTAGAGCAGTGGTTCCCAAACTTTTTTGAATCACGGCACCCTAGAGCATCAAAACATTTTGAAGGCACCCCTAGGCCAAATGCTTCTTATCGATAAATTCAGAAAAAAATATTAAATGAAGTGCATTGTGTTTATATGTCACAGTTATCTGGTGAGGGACATGATTTGCTTCTGCTTGTCCACATATATTATGATTGGCAGCCACCAGCACTGGTTTTGCCTGTTACATTGACCATTCATAATATGAATTGATCCTGGTGCAATAACCCAAGTCACCCCTGCAAGTGTCCTGAGGCACCCCAGGGTGCCTAGGCACACAGTTTGGGAACCACTGGGTTAGAGTCTTTTTTTTTAGGAAGACAGTTAAGGAAGCTATTGCTACAGCTGTTGGGGAGGAGCGCAGCATGTGCCTCTCCTGCCCACACCCGTCTCGTTTCCCCCTGCTGTCTGTCTCCTCCTCTGCCACTGCAGTTGACCCCACTGCCGCTTCCCTTAGGGGTGAAGGAGAGAGCATCGTGTGTCTCTCCTTCTCCTCACTGTGTCCCTGTGACTGGGCCTCACAGGCCAGCTCCTGATTGGCTGACGGCCCGCAAACTCTTATTGGCTCGCGGCCTGACAGCCAATCAGGAGCAGGCTCATGAGCTCTGATTCGCTGATGTCCATGTCACAGGGACAGAGTGAGGGGAAGAAGAGAGGCGCGATTCGCTCCCCTCCGAGGAGGAGCAGTGCCAGGGTCAGCGGTGGCGGAGGAGACAGACAGCATGGCAGGCCACAGAGGTCCCAGAAAGCCGTTCCAGGTGAAGACATTTTGCAAAAGAGCTTCAGGAACAGGATATAATTAAAATAATAATAATAATTATTATTATTATTAGCAAACTGAAATCAACAGTTTCTGGCATTCCTTATTCTACGTAAACAAAGCACCTAAAACGAAAAAATTATATTAATATTGTATTATTTATAGCACAATGTTTGTACATACAGAAGAGAAGTTTTAAAGTTACATTATACGTGTTGTTAAGACACTAATTATATGTGCCACTGGGAAACCTATATCCATATCAGAATCAGATACAAAGATTAAAAAGATAAAAATGATGATGATAATATAATAATAGTAATAATAATAATAATTATTATTATTATTATTAGCAAAATTAAATCATCAGCGTTTTTGGCATTCTATATTCTAAATAAAGCAATAAACGCATTAAATGCAACACATATAATATTGTACTTTATACAGCACAATGATTCATATTGTACATACACAAGAGAAGCTTGTAAGTTACATTATGCATCTTGTTAAGACACGTATTATATGTCACTATAAAACCTAAATCCATATCAGAATCAGATGCAAAGATTAAAAAATTATAATAATAATAATAATAATAATAATAATAATAACAATAACAATATCAATAATAATAATAATTATTAATATTTTTATTATTATTATTGTTATTATTATTGTTATTATTATTATTAATAATTAGTGTTCAGATAAAAAGTGAGCTTTGATTTGTAGGAGAAAACTGGTTTGCCTGGAGGAAACCAGCATCAACAGAAGTAGGACATACAAACTCCCCACATATAGGCCTTAGTGGGAAGGAAACCCAAGGCCTCTTAATTGTGAGACAGTAATGCTAACCACTACACCAATGTTGCTGCCCATATTTGTTTATATAAAAGTTTAATCCCAGAAGCAATCAACACCCATTCATTAAAAATTGACAAGAATGATATATTAGTCAAATTGTCATTAAAGCCATTAATTCCTTTAAATAGTTACATTGGGTGTGTTTTAAAATCAATGCAACAGACTATAAAATAAATATATTTTTATTTACCATTTTTCCTGAATTTATTTCTCAAGATTACTATTAATGACTCATAATTCTGCACAGAGCCATTGAGCAGAGAGGCTCTTGCACAACTCTCTGAGCTCAGTGTTCACTTCACAAACCTCCCACTCTTGTTTCCTCCTACAAACCTCCCAAACCTCCCACTCTTGTGTTGAGTCCTGTGAATAGCCATCACACTGTATGCCTCTTCAGATATTATTTTTTAAAGCAGATAATGATTTCTAAGAGGACAGCTAAGATAGATGCATTTTGAAAAGGTCATTGGCATTGAGAGGGACCTGGGTTCTGAACCCCCCCTACGTTGCAGGAAGCCAGACAGTGAGGTGAGAGATAGAGAGGGAGTATGTGTAATAATATCAATAGCAGCAATTTAATCTGTGATAGTTCGATTGTCTGTTTTTATTTTTTACATTAAATTTTTATTGTGAATTTTTCCAGAAGGTAACTGGGGGGGTACAGAAGGAAAGAAGGGAGGGTGGGGGACAAAAGAAAACAGTAAATAATAAATAAATAATAATTGTCTCACAGATCACATCAGTTCAGAATAATGCACTAAAAGAACAGTCATCAGTGCATCTGTATAAAACAATAGATCTTCACAATACCGATTAGCATTTACCTATTGAGAACTTAGTACAGATAAATCAGGAGGACTGTTGTGTATAGTCGAGCAGACCATTTTTTCATTATAAAGCGACCAGCCAAGCCTTTTCATAACTATTGATTTTGGGGAAGAAGAGTACTTGGCATCAGCAGTCTTGTAGATAAAATGACTGTGTACCTTATTCCGGATAGCCTCTAAGGATGGTAGAGTATCAGATTTCCACAATTTAGCAATAATAGTCTTGGTGGCTATAAGGACATGTCCCAAAATATACCTGTCAGCCGCTGAGAAATGTATTGGCAAAATATGGAGCAACGCAAGAGCTGGGTCAGGGAGAAGGGTTGGTTTAATATTAAACTCATTAACTGAAATACTTCCCCCCAGAGAGGCCGCAGGCATGGGCACGCCCAAAATATGTGGAAAATATCCCCAATGTTACCACATTTTCTCCAACAGGAGTTAGGGGACGATGGCCAAATCTTATGCAACCTGGCTGGGGTGAAGTAGGCCCTATGGATAAGCTTGAAAAACATTTCAGAATGACTTATACAACGAGATGTCTTGAAACAAGATCTAAAGATGTTCTCCCTATCTTCCTCATTGAGAGATCTATTCAAGTCTCTCTCATAGGGATTGTGATTTTAGTTTATACCTTACATTGATAGAGAGTAAGTGGGAGTACCACCACAACATGCCACCTTTATGTGAATAAGCGCTCACCCTAGCTTTAAGAAAGGCGGGGAAAGCTGTTTTTTTTATTAGATGTAGTTAGATGCGATTGTAGCCAACTCCTTATCTGTAGATAGATGAAAAAATCCTGTTTGGGGATGTTAAAGTTGTTTTGTAAATAATTGAAGGGTACGAAATTATCCCCAACATACAGGTCTCCCACTGAATCTATTCCGTGATTAATCTATCTATCTAATGGCAAATTGGGGATTAAAGATTTCAAAGCTTTTAATGATAAAAAGGGGGCCGGTAGGGCTATCTTTTCCAGAGAAGCTGTCATTTTATACCAGACATCTAGGGTGACTTTGATGGATTTACAGAGGGCTGAGAATTTCCTCGTTTCAGTATGTGGGAGCCATACCAGGTCCGCTATAGGTGTAGGGTGGGAGTAAGTACTCTCCAACAACACCCACTGTTTTGGGTCATTAAGATCGAACCAATCCCTGGCCTGGTTCAGCACACAAGAGGTGTAGTACGTTTCAATATCGGGATAGGCAACGCCGCCTTCAGATTTAGACCGCAGTAATATATTTTTTGCGATTCTAGGTTTGGTCCCTCTCCAGATATACTTAGTCAAAAGTTGGTTAAATTTGTTCAATAAGTTTTTGGGAGGGGATCTTGGGATATAGAGAAATATGTACATCAATTTCGGTAAGAGGACCATTTTAGCCGCAGCTACTCTCCCTAGCCATGATACATCGTGCATCATCCAGTCTCCAGTCAGCTCTGCAAAGGCCCTCAACAAGGGGTTATAATTGCATTCAAATAGATGGTTTTCCAGTGCCAATTCCTAGGTATCTCAGTGAGCGGGTTTGCCATGAGTAATTGTACTTTTCTTTTAATCTAGTGATAATGTCAGAGGGAAGCCCCAGGGGAAGAGCCTCCGTCTTACTAGTGTTTAATTTATAGAATGATACTTCGGAGTAATCTTGTAGCACCCTGTGTAGAGCAGGATCTAATATACACAATAGGACATCATCCACAAAAAGGTTAATTTTATGGGACGAGCTACCAATTACCGGACCCTTAATCAAGTCATTACATCTAATATGTTCAGCCAGAGGCTCAACCCCCAAGGCATAGATAAAGGGAGAAAGTGGGCACCCCTGACGGGTACCATTAGAAATTTTGAGACCTGAGGAATTACAACCGTTCGTGAATACCCTAGCAGAGGGACAGGAATAAAGAGCTAAGATTGAATCTAGTATCCGGCCACTAAAACCAAATCTTTCTAAGGCCGCTTGCATAAATCCCCAGTGGAGCCTATCAAAGGCCTTCTCGGCATCCAATGACAGGACTAAAAGGGGGATTTTCTTAATCGAGCAGAATTTGATAACACCTAGCACCCTGCGTGTGTTGTCCGGGGCCTGTCTGTTCAAAACAAAACCAACCTGATAATTTTTAATGAGGGAGGGGAGTAGTGGGCTTATACGGTTGGCAACTAATTTAGCATATAATTTCAGATCCGAGTTGAGAAGCGCAATAGGTCTATAGTTTTGGACTGCTGTTTGGGGTTTTCCTGGTTTAGGGATGGGGATGATGCAGGATTCTAGCATTTCAGAGGGGAAATGTTTTGTCAAGGAGGCCTCATTAAATACTTTAAGTAACACTGGTGACAATTGGGCTTTGAAAGTTTTGTAAAAATTAGATGGGAATCCATCGGGTCCAGGGGCCTTGTCTGATGGTAGGGAGTCAATACCAGTTTGGACCTCTTCTAGTAACCAGGGTGCGTTAAGAGACAGACATGACTACGGGGACAACTCAGGGAGGTTGATCCTATTCAAAAAGCTTTGGATCTTCTCATAGTGTGGTTGGTGAGTGGAAGGGTCATCCTTCAAATTATAAAGTTTAGAGTAATACTCCGAGAAGACGTTGGCTATCTCATTTGGGTCATATACTTTTGAACCACGGTCAGAATAGATCTTGTGGACTTGATAGTCTGTTTTTAAAAAGGAATAACAATTTATTAACATAAAAACATAATGCAAAATAATATACATATACACGTAGGTATTTCAATGATTGTCAAACAAGTGGCTTAAAATTATTTGGCTTTATGGGATGTGATAAAAGTGCATCCATAAGATTTAGTTTGGCCAGTCCCTCAGTGAGTAAATTGGATGGTCCTTTGCACAAAGTTCCACCCAGTGGCGGATTCAGGGGGGGGGCACCCGGGCACGTGCCCCCCCTGTCATTCCTTTTATATCTGAGGACCAGGGCTTTCCAACGAGCCCAGCCCTGTGTCTCTAGCCCCCCGGGAACCAGAGATATCGCCTGGCAAAACTGTAACGTTTTTTCCCCATAGGATTATATGGGACCCGTCAATTCCGACCCCTACCCGGTTCCGACGGCTGCCAGTCCCCCCCCTAGCATTACAGAAGCTTGTGGTTGATTTCATTCAATTCCAAATCGCTGGGCCTTCAATATGATACCAGGCTGGTCCATATCGGTCAATCGGTTCTAGAGATATTACGTGTAAACTAATTTTTTTTATTTTTGAAATGTAATTTCATGGCTGTTCTTGTTCTTTGAGGGCAGATTACTCTGGAACCAAATGATCCAGTTTCACTCGACCAAAATCATTCAAAGCCCACTCAAAAGTTCTTCAATATGATACTTGTCTCATGTAAATGGATCAGTTGGTTCCGAAGATATAGCCGGTTAAATAAGATAACTAGTTAAAGGGGGGAGGGGTGGTTTTCTCTCCCCCTCACACCAGAAAATGCAGGGACTAGGCTGGTGTAAAAGGTGCCAACCTGGGAATGCATTTTCTGGTGTGAAAGGGGTATTATTTCAAATAGCCGGGACCTGCAGTGCTCTGAATACAGCCAGGCTCTGCCACTGTCAGTGGCTATCACTTCTGCCTGGCGGCTGTCCCCCATTTACCGCGAGCATGTATTCCCCTTGGCAATGAGCATGTAATCCCACATGGCAATGAGCATGGAACCTCTGGCAATGAGCATGGGACCCTTGGCAATGAGCATGTAGATAAGCAGCACTTATGTAGCATAATTTTTAATAGGCATTATGGTGTTTGACATAATACATAATGGATATAATGGCGTGTAACTTAACATGTAATGGACATTATGGTGTAAATGTTTAATGCGCGCCTTTGGTGGACAATGTTCCTGTTTATGAAATGCATTGTGAATTTTGGCTTAATCTGTGTGGCATTATGTGAATTCTGGCTCAATCCGTGTGGCATTATGTGAATTTTGGCTAAATCCGTGTGGCATTATGTGAATTTTGTCACAATCCGTGTGGCATTATGTGAATTTTGGCTAAATCCGTGTGGCATTATGTGAATTTTGTCACAATCCGTGTGGCATTATGTGAATTTTGGCTCAATACGTGTGGCATTATGTGAATTTTGTCTCAATCCGTGTGGCATTATGTGAATTTTGGCTCAATCCGTGTGGCATTATGTGAATTTTGACACAATCCATGTGGTACTATTTGAATTCTGGATCAATCCATGTGGCATTATGTGAATTTTAGCTCAATCCATGTGGCTTGATGTAAATTTTGACACAATCCATGTGGCATTATTTGAAATTTGGCTCAATCCGTGTGGCATTATGTGAATTTTGGCTCATTCCATTTGGCATCATGTGTAAGGGACAAGTATAATGGGGTCTAGTATTTTGTTGCATAATGTGTAGAAGTTGTATATGTGTTGTACACTACACTCAAGGACACGCCCCCTGTTGCGTGGCCACACCCCATTTTCCAGAGCGCGCCTTCGGCGCGCGCACAACTGCATCCTTCACTTTTGTCACCATGGTGGGCCTGCGTACTTTAAATGCCAGGGCCTATTTTTAATCCCATTCCCACCCTCTCTCTGCTGCTCTCTTAGCATGTACACTGGCACCACTAACACCGCCCCTCCCCCACCTAAACCCTCTTTTATCATGGTGCCCCCCCTGTCATTTTATCCTGGATCCGCCCCTGGTTCCACCTATAAGGGGCATCCCCTTTTAGTTGAAAAGTCTCACCACTGGTTGAGTAGTGGGGGTCTTTAGTCCACTGTCCAATTGTCCTAATGATGACACGGTTTTCCTTAGTTGGAAATTAATAGCAGTTTACCGCTGGAGGAAGATCCATGGAGCTTTGAAAGATACTTGTGGTGTCCTCTCTATTTAGATGGTGGAATGGAAACAATCAAGGATCCAATACATTCTTTAGAATGTAAGCTCTCACGAGCAAGGACTTCTTACCTCATGTGCTTATCCTTTCTTACTTCATTAGTCTTCGACTGCACCAAAGCATGCTGTTTGCTGCCACCTGGATACTTATGTTGCAGCAATCAGCTGATGTGCCTATAATCATTTACCCTGTATTTGTCCTGTATTGTCTTCAACTGTAAGTTACTGTGTTCCTGTTTTGATTATGTGTACTCTGTAATTGGGCGCTGCCGAACCCTTGTTGCACCATATGAAAAAAGGATAATAATAATAATAATAACAGTGGGGGAATAGGTCATTGATCGGAGGGTGAAGCTGGCAGGTTTCTATCCTGGGCACCAACGCGTTTCGCTGTCCTTCTCCCAGCTACTATCACAGAAAGGTCCAGGAGACTGATAAATTCTCAGCGAGTTATCCAGGTAACAGGTGACAGGCTGCTACTGCAGCTCAGCCTCTTTCCCTAGCTGAGCACACACTGCTCAGTGCCGTGTGCTGAGCTGGGGAGAGAGGCAGCGGCAGCCTGTTCTCTCTTAATTTCTTTCATGGGGGCATGGCCATGCCCCTCCAGGAAGCCATGCCCCATCCAGTGGCCACAACACTTCATTTTACTCGGACCCTGCCGACCTGTACATTCCTTATTTTGCTTTTTAAAGGAAATAAACTTTTATGTATCACATAAGCTCCCCAACTTAGAAAAGCCATTGTGTTGAACATAGCTATAAGTAGTACTACCCATGTAGAAATCCGTAAAATGGTGTACATTAGAGATGATATTCAAATACTTCCTAAAAGTATAATCTATGTTGCTGTACTGTATGTCTCCTTTAAATTACACAGCACCTGACGGCCGTTCTTACAGTCAACATATGACTGTGATTGTAAAGCTCTATACTTCAAATCTTGACAATGTTGCTAAGCAGTCATTATTTCCCCTAGCTTTCTGTAAGATGCAGTGACGCAGAAAGACTATTGGAACATGAAACTGTGTTTGCATTTTTCTGCCCATTGATAGGAGAAAGTCAAGTAGAAATAATGATTCCATTATTAGAGGTTTAACAGCAGGACAAAAACACAATTTAGTGTCACAGACTAAAGTATAGTTACTGTTAGATTTGAAATCAAGGAGAAATATGTAGTACATGCTGAAAGTCTGTTATTTTGTCCACTTAAAAAAGCTTTGACTTATTATCCCCTGGCTTGCTCTAGTAATTGCTTGCACATAAGATCTAGCACTATGAAGAAGCCGTTCATGCTGCTAGTAGAAGTAGATGATAGGATAGTGCATTGTACACTTGAATTTGCAAGATAGATTGGAAATATATCCCTCATTAATAGTTTTTGTGTATATCTTCTGTGACTTCAACAATTGGACAGATTGTCAACATATGTATGCTGCTATACCCCAAAGCATTATCTGGAAAGGGAAAGAGTCTTTTTGAAAAGAAAAACTGAGCAATAAACATCTTGTCTCCAAAATGATGGCATCTGTATCTTAGGACAATAGAATTGCACCAAAGGCTATCCCATCTTCCAGCTTTTCCTTGTGTAGCCCGGTGTCTCCAAGCTCTGGGTCTATGGTGAGGGACCCAAGAAAATTAGCCAACACCGATCAGGAGGAGTCTACGCATACACAGCAGTAGAGGATTCAAATGACGATTGTAGATGCCTGGTGCTGGCAGCATATTACCCACCCACTGTGCAGTGAAGTCAGTAACAGGTGGTTATTGGTGTTCTCATAATAGGCTAAGTCCAAGTGGAAACAAACAAATCTGTGATTGCCTGGTGCAGCAAAGTGCAACGGGTCACAACTTCAGGAATTATTTGCCCACCTCTTCCAGATATTCATTTATAAAGACAGTGACTTCTGAAAATACATTAAAACATGGATCAGGTCCCACCAAGAAGAGCTTAGCAAATCTTTTTCATGTAAGAAGGAAAATAGGAGTAAGATAGGGGACACTAAAAGGATGGCTGTGTCTAAAAAGTAAGTACTGTAGATTACTTTCTTATATTGGGATCCTAAAGATAAGGTGAATAAAGACCGTGAAACGTTAATTAAATATACCCTACATTTATGCGTGATATAGCTGAGTACTGCCTATACAGATGGTATATAGGAGCTGCAGGAGGGCACCGGACAGAGGCGGACTGGGCCAGGGGGGGGGGGGGGTTTGTGCCAGAGGCCCCCCAGGCCATTGCAATTAATGTGTAACTGGACCCTCTGACTTCCAGAGACAGACAGACAGGAGAGATATGAGCCAACAGAAAATGGCTGCCAACGGAAGCCAGGTGCATGCCATTAATTAATGGGAAGCAAGGTTTGCCAAGAGGCTGCAGGGCATAAAAGGGGCATAACTTATTAGGGGTTTGCTAGTAATTTAAAAGTTGGGGGAAGAGAGGAGCAGCATGAAGAGACAATATGGATCCTATGGACCACAGAAGATATGAGGAGTGCCTGCTACTCCACTCTTTCAGCAACCAGGTAAGTAGGAAGTAAAGCTGGGCTAACATAAATGGTATATACACTATTACATAGTATATAGTATGCATACCATTACATCGAGCAACGGGCACTGAAATTTACCTACCCAGCTGTGCAGACTATTCGCAGCTTTGCTTAATGTATACACTTCTGCAATGTGCATCTTCTGCTTACACTAGCACTCTCCCATTCTGCTTTCATTGGTGGACAGAAGGAGGACCTGATACAGGGCTGCCTACACCACCCCACCTGCCATGACTGTATCCTCTGTCTGTAATCATGTCAGCCCACATGCTTGCCCGCTCACCCACATGCCATCTGCTTCCTCATCCACCCACCTGCCTGCTCCATCTTGTGTGTGGGGAAAAGGTGCAGAGGTAGTTTAGTGCGTGCAGGGGAACAAGTGCAGGGGTAGTGTACTGTGTGTGAGGAGCAGGTGCAGAAGAAGTGTAGTGCATGCAGGAAGCAGGGGTATTGTAGTGTGTGCAGGGAACAGAGGTAGTGTAGTGTATGTGGGTAGTAGGGGTAGTGTAGTGCATGTGGGGAGCAGGGGTTGCGTAGTGTGTGCGGGAAGCAGAGGTAATAAAGTGTGTGCAGGGATAGTGTAGTGCAGGGCTGGGCAATTGCGGCCCTCCAGATGTTGATGAACTACACATCCCAGCATGCCTTGCATCAGTTTCAGCATGGCCACATAGCAAAACTAAAGCAAAGCATCCTGGGATGTGTAGTTTCTCAACATCTGGAGGGCCGCAATTGCCCAGCCCTGGTGTAGTGTATGATGGGAGCAGGGGTAGTGTAGTGCATGCAGGGAGCAGGGGTATTGTAGCATATGCAGGGAGCAAGGGCAGTGTATTGAGTGCAGGGTTCAGTGGTAGTGTAGTGTGTGTGGGGAGCAGGGGTAGTGTAGTGAGTGTGGAGTGCAGGGGTAGTGTAGTATGTGCGGGGTGTAGGGATATTGTAGTGTTCGTGATGGGTGCAGGAGTAGTGTAGTGTGTGTGCAGGGATCAGGGGTAGTGTATTGAGTGTGGGGTGCAGGGGTAGTGTAGTATGTGTGTGGTATAGGGATATTTTAGTGTGTAGGGGTAGTGTAGTGTGTGGGGGGTGCAGGGGTAGTGTAGTATGTGTGGGGTGCAGGGATATTGTAGTGTGTGTGAGGGGTGCAGGAGTAGTGTAGTGTGTGCAGGGATCAGGGGTAGTGTATTTAGTGTGAGGTGCAATGGGTAGTGTAGTATGTGTGGGGTATAGGGATATTTTAGTGTGTGGGGTAGTGTAGTATGTGTGCAGTGAGCAGGTGCATGGGTAGTGTACTATGTACAGGGAACAGGTGCAGAAGCCATGTAGGTGTACAGGTAACAGGGGTAGTGTAGACTTAGTCTGATTGGCAGGAAGCCATAGTGTTTTCCGAATGTTTTAAAAAAAAACCCAGGCATTTTTTAGGTAGGACTGTGACGGCAGCGCTGACCACTTCCAGCCTGTCTCAGTCACAAATTAGTGGAAGCCTCAGACCTACTTACATTTGCACTGATGTAAAGTACCTTTCGATGTTCCCGGATTAGAGAATGGATCTGCGAATGCATTTTTCCTTTCAGTCTTTGCAGCAACTTTCTGCTTGCAGTCAGCTGCGTTTTCTCTATATAGCAATTCAAGCTGAATTAAGCCCTGTGTGTTGGTAGCAGGTGCAATGATAGATGTAAAAAGAGGGTCCAGATGGTTGGTTCCAGAGTAAAGGTGCCCATACACTGTGCTTTTTTGGACTAGACTGCATTGTATCTAGTACAAAAAAGCATACAATGTGCTACCGCACTGTGCTTTTTGTACTAGATACAATGCAATCTAGTACTTAAAGCATGGGCTGTGAAGACTTTCTGTGCCATGCGATGCGATGTGCACGGGAACGCATCGCAACCGGAAAACCACCGTGTGTGGGCACCTTAAGCGCTGACAATTTTTCTTAAAATATGGACTTTACGTATTATAGCACTCGCTTTAGAGGTGCTAAAAAAAAAAGAACTTGCACCCAACTTAATATCAAAAATTATGTACTTGCAAGGAAACCCCACAAGTGCGAGATTTTTTAAGAAAAAATAAATATGCACCCAAGTGTGTCTGTATAGGTGTGTGTAAAGTATATACATACATATATATATAATATACGGTACTTATGTAATATCTGGGCTCCCGTTTTTCTTACCAGATCGCGTCCCCTCGCGGGGCTCACTGAGCTCGCCACGCTATATAAAATCAACTCCATGCGTAGTTGGATAGTAGGGGTATGAAAAAATGGGGTGCATTTAACATGTGAGCCCAGATAATACATAAGTACCTAATATACTTTTATCATTGCATCCTGACCATTATTTCATTAGCTGTTTAAACCACACCCATTTTCACAAACTACCTCCCCATTATTGTCATGCCCATGTATGCATTGTATTCCCTGTGAAAAGATGGGCCACTTTCTTGTGTCTGTCCCCCAAGCTGAAGTTTGCAGGCCAGCCCCTGGTACCGGAGCATTTCTATGTATATTTGGAGTGCTTATTTCTATGTATATGTGTACATGTGAGTGTGTGTGTGTGTGTCTGTGTGTGTGTATATGTGCATTGGTTGTTCGGCATTCCGGACGACCATATAACTGCCATGGTGCCCTCCTTCCACACTCCTCACAGACCACTCATATGGTATGGAAGAAATAAGCGTCATTTAGCACACATAGAAGAATAGTGTTTTTATAAATCCATTGTTTTTTAATCATCATGTCAATGTTTTAAGGCTGCACAGCACTATATACACTTTTATTTGCTCGCCCTGATGAAAAGGCCCAGAGCCTTCAAATGTTGACATGACGATTTTAAATCAATGGATTTATAAATACATAAATACACGAATGATTCTTCTAAGTCTGCTGAGTGCTGCCTATTTCTTCCATACCATGTGAGAGGCCTGTAAGGAGTGAGTACTATATATATATATATATATATATATATATATATATATATATATATATAGTTTTTAGGTGGGATGATCCGGCTCTCCCTGTATGTTGGATGTCTGCGCCGGGTGCCCGCTCCAGTGAATAAATAGAGGGCAGGGGAGAGGAAAAGCAGCACTCCAGGCGTCTTGACAAGACACCTGGAGTGCTGCTTTTCCTCTCCCCTGCCCTCCATATATATATATATATATATATATATATATATATATATATATATAGGAAGGAGGGTTTGTTTGGCACTCTCGGCTAATAGATGGTCACGGACCGTGGTGCCTCCACACAGGGTTAATGATAGCAGCAATATTCTCCCAGGACAAACCTTTGGAAAAAATGAGTGGCACTCTCCGGATTTTTTGCAAATAAAGTTTTAGTGCAAAGTAATTAATATAACATGGTCGTCAACGTTTCAAGGCCTCAGCCTTTTCGTCAGGACGGACATAAAGTGCATACAGTGCTGTGCAAAGGAAAGAACAGAATACCATAACTGTAGTACCTAATATGCCTTGTAAAATCAGTGCAGCATGTATGGTCCGGCGTCAGTATGCCGCGCTTCCGGGGGTGTGTAGCTGGTGCCAGCCTCCAGTGATGTCAGCTCACTCCCTTCTGGGGGCCCGCCTCCTGTCAGCTGCACCGCATGGGTCACAGCTCCCTGTGTAGCGATCAGCTGTCTGGCGCCGGATTGGAACATTGGAAGACCAACCTAGAAATTGGTTAGAAAAATGTGAAAAACTGTGCAACAAAAAAGAGAATTTCGGCATATATATAAAGTGGCAGTGCTAGTAACGTGTGTGAGCTTATACTCTAAGGTAATTAAGTGGAAAACAGCTCAGCGGCGTTGCGTGATCAATTTAGAAATAAGAATATACATATAAATGATGTGGTAGTCTCTGTGGGACTCAGAATAAATTTCTCTATGCTCGGAGCTGGCTCATGTCATTGAGGGTGTCAGCAGGCATTACATGAAGGCTCCCATGAGATTTTATCATTTAGTCCATTGGGGACCAGAGTGTTCAGTTTAAAGATCCACTCCGATTCGCGTTATGTCAGCATTTTGTGTCGATCTTCCCCTCTAGCAGGTTGAGGGATATGATCGATTATCTTGTATTTGAAGTGGGTCAAAGAGTGGCGGCATTCTTTGAAATGTTTAGCGACTGGCTGGTCCATATCCTTGCCCTCAAGGGCAGCTTTTATGGCTGAACGGTGACCGGCCATACGCTCACGGAGGGTGCGAATTGTTTGCCCAACATAATATTTCCCGCATGGGCATATAATAATGTAGATGATGAATTGGGACTTGCAGGATAGGACATGTCTTATTTTGAATTTCTCTCCTGTGTTGGGGTGTTTAAACGTGAGGCCCGGTTCCATAAAGCTGCAGGTGGTGCAGGATGGACAGCGATAGGATCCAGGTTTTTTCATTTTGATATTGAACAAGGTTGCAGCTTGTGTAATGTCAACATTTGTTTTTACCACCATGTCCTTAATGTTTTTCGCTCTACGGTAGCTGGGCATCAGATGTTTGTCAGTGAAAATTGGTAAGGACTTGTCGCTAGTCACTATAGGCCACCAGGTGTGTAAAGTCTTAGGTAACGCAATGCTGGTGGGGGTGAAGGTGGTTACAAAGGGAATACGGTTATCCAATTTTTTGTCTCTCTCACTGGGAGCCAGTAACTCGTCTCTGGGCATGTGCAGTACTTCATTTTTTTGTTTTAGTAGGGCAGAGATGTTGTATCCTCGGTCTATGAACTTGCTCACCATGCCATCCAGGGTGGGTTCCAATGCGGTAGCATCGCTGGTGATGCGGGCCACTCTGACCAACTGTGATTTTGGTAGTCCATTTTTCAATGCTGGCGGGTGGTTGCTACTTGAATGGAGCAACGTGTTGCGGTCCGTAGGTTTTTGAAATAGACTTGTCCCGACTTTGCCTTCATGTAATGAAATTGATACATCCAAATAGTTGACCCCGCTGGTACTGCTGGACGATGTGAGTTTGATAGGGCAGTCATAGGCATTGATTTGTGTGATCAATTCCGACAGATCAGCTTGTGACCCTGACCAAAAGATCAGAACGTCATCTATATATCTGCAGTATAAGATGATGTTATTGTGGATGCTGGGGTCTTGGAAAAAAAAAGTAATTTTCAATTTCGAACATAAAAACATTTGCCAGCGATGGCGAGACGTTGGATCCCATTGAGCAACCCGTTAGTTGGATGTAGTATTCGGTGTTGTGGAGGAAGTAGTTTCTGGAGAGTGTATATTGTAATAGTTGCAGAAATAGTTCTATGTCCAATTTGTCAAAGCTGACTCTCAGTAGGAATTTCCTCATCGCTGTGATGGCTTGTGCGTGGGGGATCACTGTATACAGGTTGGCTACATCCAGGGTGCATAGCACCGTGCCAGTGGGTAAGGTGGGCAATGCTTGCAAATTGTTTAACAGGTGCATGGTGTCCTTGAGATAATGCGGTTGTTGGATGATATATGGTTGAAGTAGGCAGTCCAGAAACTGAGATATGGCTTGAGTGAGAGAGCCCCTGGCAGAAATGATGGGTCTGCCAGGGGGATTGACCGGGTCTTTATGGATCTTGGGTTTGGTGTAAATGACAGGAACAATTGGAAAAGGCTGAATCAGAGTGTCGAGGACCTTTTTGCTAATGAGGCCCTTTTGGGAGGCTTCACTGAGGATGCTGTCAATCTCTTTTTTGAATTGTATTGTCAGGTCCCCTTTGAGTTTCTTGTAGGTTTTGTCATCGGACAGCATAATGTCAAGATTGAGTACATATGTCAGGGTGTCCTGTATGACAATTGCGCCGCCCTTGTCTGCAGGCCTTATTATAATTTCGGCTCTTTTGGACAGATGATTCAGAGCCCGTTGTTCTTCAGGATGCAAATTGGAATATCGTTTACGGGGGTCTTTGTTGAAGGCAGTGATGGATTCGTCGACCAATCTGGGAAAACAAATTTTTAATAAAATGCTGTTTCTTTTAAATACACTATTATTGTCATATATATGTCTGTATATTGTATATTTTAATTTTGTAATTTCAGCCGGTGATGAATGTCTTTTATTTCACGGGCTAGAATTTGTTAAATTGTCTAAGAAAGCATTTGCAAAATATTTCCCCCTGTTCTGTTCTGAATGAGAACAAGCTGTTGATTGTTAAAGCTAATTAGCACGCTATATTAACCCAACCATACAATCTGAACACGCCTCCTGACGAATTCCCCAGTGATGAAAAGCGTTGGAGCGTGTTTTCCTGACGTGCTGACCAGAACTCGCTGTTCCTTCCAGAGTTGTCTGCCTTGGTCGTGCTGCTGACTCCGCCATACCGCAGGGCTGATTCACATCTATTCTCCCTGCTGGATATCCCCGCATTTGGCTCCAGACGTGGACGTATGCTGGTGACTTGGTGGATATGCCGACATTTCCTTTTTACCTTGTATGTGGTACAAGTGTACACATTTTTGTACCTTCACATTAATTCTAACCCTCCAGTAGCTTAACTCTGACCCTCCTCCTAGTGCCTAAGCCTCCCATAGCTAAACCCTAACCATCCCCTCCTGTAGCCATACTCCTAAACAGTGATGGCTAACCTTGACACTCCAGCTGTTGTTGAACTACACATCCCAGCATGCCATACATCATTTTTAGCATGGCCAAATAGCAAAACTGTAGCAGAGAAAGCTGGGATGTGAAGTTCAACAACAGCTGGAGTGCCAAGGTTAGCCATCACTGCTCTAACCGAACACTCCGGTAGCCAAACCCCAACAGTCCCCTCCCATAGCCACAAATGTGCAATGCGTGACACCGCTAAAACAACTCCGGTATATCAAAGTTAATCATACATTTTAATAATTGTAAAAATATAAATGAATATAAAACTTAAATGAGGACTAAACAATTAAAACATAGCATATATATATATATATATATATATATATATATATATGCATTATATTCACCCATGTGGTCCATATTAGCATGTTTGGATTTCAAAGAAGGATCTTATTGGCTATCAACTGTCATGTGATTTGGTATAGCCATTAAGATCCTGCTTTGAAATCAGAGTAAATCAGTGTAAATCAGAAGAACAAGAAAATTCCCAGGACCAAAGGCCAAGGGAAAATAACAGGCGCTTAACCGGAGGTGTTTTTTCAGGGTGTAAGCTGCTGCTCAAGGGGGGATAGTCAGTCCCCACCACAAGAAAACACAAAACCAAATTACGCCAAGGCGTATGAGCAGCGCTAAATGAGGTGACACACACCAAGTTACAAATGTAGTAATATTTTACTTGATAATATTAAAAAGCATATATTGAGGTACAATACAAAAATGCAAAAAATACACAGTAAAAACAATATAGGTACTATAGAAAACAATTCTTCACATCACAAGCTGGGGTAAGTATGACTGTATTGAGTCCAGTGTAGGACAAGGGATATGTATCACGTGATAATAGGGAAGGGAGTAAAAATTGATTACAGGTAAGTGCACGTTACCATTTGGTGGGCGATCTGTGTGGTAGCACGGGTGGTAGTTGGAATCCTCACCCGGGTAGGAGATGATTTTGGAGAGTGCTGTCGATTGGCTTCCGCTAATGATGCAACCCCCTATGGATTTTTGATGGTATTTTTCGGGGGGGGGGGGGGGGGAATGGCTTACCCCAACACTTTTTCGATAAGCGGTGTCCCCCAAAGGGTCGACAGGAATAACTCAAAGAGATGGTAAAGCAATGTCCTCCTTTTTGGAAATGGCAAGCTGGAATTATGCCGCTGGGTGTTTCCAGGAGAAACCGTCACCACCAAACACAATTGAAGGACTGCGGTGATAAGCAGGATATTTCGAATAGGTGAATCCGTAGGTCAAAGTGTACCAGTGGGGGAGTCAATCTGAGTACAATATCCCACACTTGGAGTGAAGAACTGGAGGTCTGCCTGACGCGTTTCACTGCCAACTGCAGCTTTATCAAAGGTATCTGGCAGTGACTGGGGTATGGGTATAAATACCCCTTTAATGAGTCAATAGACTGCAGGTGTGTGCATCAAACAATAAAACAATCACATAAAGCAAGCATAATATTCACTAAAATAAATACTGATGGGAGACAGACGTACTTTATAATTTATATCACATATATATTTATATAAAATTAATAGAAGACAGGAAAAAATAAACCATGAATGAACCAGAAGTGGACATAGTCACATGATCGCTTGGAAAATCAATTATATATTGAGCAGAAACATAATTTTAATCTAAAGAGTAAGGGGGGGAAGAGGATAAATGATGGGAATGACATAGAGAGTAATTTGAACAGAATAATACCTGTATGAGAGCTGGAACAGCGCTAATCGGCAGCTGTTGGAACGCAAATGCGTTCCAAATGTCCGGAAGTAACTACTTCCGCCGTCACACCGGAAGTGAACGGAGGAGAGCGGGGACAGCATTAGGCGCTGAACCCTGTTCATCGTGAATATTCTTCCCTCTGCTGTCACGCCACAGGGCAAAGGCGGACAGCAGGAAACAGTGTCAAGTGTACATCCGGAGGTGTCCCCCCCACGCGCGCACAGCGCTAGCCGGTGACGATGTGCGCACGGGAAACATCTCCCCACGCACAACGACCACCCGCACAGTGGTTCCGGATTTAAGATGTAAATAAGTAATACACAGGGGGTAGTGCTGATGGTAATCACGTGATGACAGCCCAGTGTATCTGGGTTGTCAAGGGGACCTTAGGACCTTTAACAGGAGTTGGATTGGTTTAACACGCGATCATGTGACCTAGTAGGTCTCACATAATGACATTGAGGGTATATGAATTTTAATAGAGATCTTGAAAGAATTAAGACATAATAAAAGTTAAACTAAATCGTTACATCTATAGATGATATAGGTGGAAATCAAATAAAAATAATAATAACAGTAATAAATAATAATAATAACAATCACAGCATGAAAGAATGTTCATATCATAGCAAAAATAATATTATAAATAATAAACGTGATTTATAACAAAGGGAGGCTGTAGTCAAAAGGAATTGGGTCACATAATATTTTTGGCTGATATTTTGTCATTGAACCATCATAATATTTTTGGCTAATACTTTGTCATTGAATCATCACAATGCAGATATATATATTTATTTATTAGTTCACATTTATATACAAGGTCAATTTATTGTTTGTGGCCATCAGGATAGATCAAAAACAAGTGAATAACAAATAGGGTATAAGGAAAGAGAGCAGAGAGGGAGGTATCAGAGTACAATATTCAGTTTCATGGCTTCATTAAGACCTTTAGGGAATAGACAATCCATTTTAAAGGTCCAAAAAATTTCTTGCCTACATAACGTGCGGAATCTATCCCCGCCTCTTTTTGTCGGGGGTATGTGCTCCAAACCAATCAAAGAAAGAAAGGTCCTTGGGGTCCTTGTTATGGCACTCAGAAAAGTGTCGAGAGACACTATGTAGCAAGGAACCTTTGAGGATGTTTCTTCGATGTTCGAGGAAACGAGTCCTCAGGGGGCGTGTGGTGCGGCCCACGTATTTCAGATCACAAGTACATCTTAACAAATATATGGTGAAGGGAGTATTACAATTAATAAAGCCACGAACTTTAATAATATCAATGGACGTGTTCACCACTAAGGTTTTATTTAGAATGTAATTGCAGGTTATACATTGTATTCTGCCACATCTGTGGCAGCCAACTGGTTTTGGGGGTAGCCAGTTACTGGTTAACAACTTCTTATTATTGTTCGGGGGGTCACGAAGACAGCTGGGGGCAAGGAGATTTTTTAATGATTTATTTTTTCGAAAGATGAAGGAGGGACGTGAGGGTAATACGTCTCTCAACATTGGGTCTTGTTTAAGGATAAAGTGATTTTTATTAATAATTTTCCGTATGTCCATATAGTCCTTATTGAAGGTGGAGATGAAAGAAATATTATTAAGGGTGTCTTTGGGGACTGTAATGTTTTTTCTATTTGATGGCCTATCGCAGAGAAGGGAGTCCCTATCACGTACTCTACTGGCTTCATAGGCTTCTTTGACTAAACCTTCAGGATATCCACAATCCTGAAAGGATTTCATGAGATTGGTAGCCTGTTGGTCAAAAGTTTCCAGTTGGGAACAATTACGTCTAAGATGCAACATCTGCCCCCTGGGGATGTTTTTAATCCAGGGGGGATAGTGGGCACTGTTGAAATTGAGATAAGAATTGGTATTGACAGTTTTTTGATAATTACTGGTCTGGAAAAAGTCCATCGATGGCCTGAAGGGTGATATCTAAAAAATTGATAGTGGAAGGGTGAAAAGAGTGTGTGAATTTCAAATTAAAGGGATTGGAATTGAGATGTGACACAAAGGAAGTGATAGAAGTGACATCCCCATCCCAAATAAAGATAAGATCATCTATATAACGGCCATAGAGTACCAGATTCGCGCCATAGATGGAATCCCAAATAAATTGGTCCTCAACCTCACTCATATAGAGGTTGGCGTAGCTTGGCGCGAATCTGGTCCCCATGGCCGTCCCCATCACCTGTAAGTAAAACGTGTCCTGGATTAAGAAATAATTATGTTTCAGAATAAAGGAAATAGCATCAGTGATGAAGTGACAAAGTTCCACCGTCAGATCACCATCAGCAAAAAGTCTTTTCTGAATAATTTGAACCCCCAATTCATGGGGTATGTTGGAGTAAAGACTTCGTCAAGTGTTAAAAAATGATAGGTGTTCTTCCACTGAATATTTTTGATTAATTGCAAAAAGTGGGTAGTATCCTTGATGTGTGATCTGAGGGTGGACACCCGTGGCTGTAAATAAGAATCAACAAACTGTGACAAATTAGAAGTGAGGGAGTGAACCCCTGAAATAATAGGACGACCAGGTGGTGAGGTGAGGTGTTTGTGAATTTTAGGAAGGTGGTAAAAAATGGGAGTGGAGGGATGTGGATTAAACAAAAAGTAATATTCATCTTTGGAGATAACCGACTCCAAAACTGCTTTATCAAGAAGTTCCTTAAGAGCTACAGTGAAAGAGTTAGTGGGATTATTTTGAAGTACCACATAAAATGAAGTATTTGACAGCTGCCTCAGGGCTTCACTGACATAATCAGTGCGGTCCTGTATAACTATACCTCCGCCCTTGTCGGCCTCCCTGAAGACAATGGAACTGTCCCCAGTGAGACCGACAAGGGCCTTCCTTTCCCAGGCATTCAGATTGTCCCCAAGACTGGGTTTGAATTTATTAGCACCTTTTTGGCTCTTGGAGGAGCACAGCTGTTTAAAGTCCTCCAGTGTGGTTTTATAAAAGGTCTCGATACTTGTGCCTTTTGGTTTATTTTTTCCTGTCTTCTATTAATTTTATATAAATATATATGTGATATAAATTATAAAGTACGTCTGTCTCCAATCAGTATTTATTTTAGTGAATATTATGCTTGCTTTATGTGATTGTTTTATTGTTTGATGCACACACCTGCAGTCTATTGACTCATTAAAGGGGTATTTATACCCATACCCCAGTCACTGCCAGATACCTTTGATAAAGCTGCAGTTGGCAGTGAAACGCGTCAGGCAGACCTCCAGTTCTTCACTCCAAGTGTGGGATATTGTACTCAGATTGACTCCCCCACTGGTACACTTTGACCTACGGATTCACCTATTCGAAATATCCTGCTTATCACCGCAGTCCTTCAATTGTGTTTGGTGGTGACGGTTTCTCCTGGAAACACCCAGCGGCATAATTCCAGCTTGCCATTTCCAAAAAGGAGGACATTGCTTTACCATCTCTTCGAGTCATTCCTGTCGACCCTTTGGCGGACACCGCTTATCGAAAAAGTGTTGGGGTAAGCCATCCCCCCCCCCCCCCCCCCGAAAAATACCATCAAAAATCCATAGGGGGTTGCATCATTAGCGGAAGCCAATCGACAGCACTCTCCAAAATCATCTCCTACCCGGGTGAGGATTCCAACTACCACCCGTGGCTACCACACAGATCGCCCACCAAATGGTAACGTGCACTTACCTGTAATCAATTTTTACTCCCTTCCCTATTATCACGTGATACATATCCCTTGTCCTACACTGGACTCAATACAGTCATACTTACCCCAGCTTGTGATGTGAAGAATTGTTTTCTATAGTACCTATATTGTTTTTACTGTGTATTTTTTGCATTTTTGTATTGTACCTCAATATATGCTTTTTAATATTATCAAGTAAAATATTACTACATTTGTAACTTGGTGTGTGTCACCTCATTTAGCGCTGCTCATACGCCTTGGCGTAATTTGGTTCAGTGTAAATCAGAGCCTGCACATCTCTAGTTAGGATGGTAAATTTGTGCATAGTAGGCCCAGTAATAATGCCTTTTGTATACATTTTTGACAATAAGTATCCCAGGTACCTCAGAACCTTTAGACCGCATGGGAGTGGAGCACCCCAATCCTCAGGAAAGTGTCCATAGGTGAAATAAGCTGGCCAGATATAACTGTATGAGGAGATAGAGTTTTTTGGGGGTAAACTGTAAGCCATCATGCTGGAGAGGTTCCAATGGTCCAGTTCCAATGAGTTCAGTTATGGCACAATGATGGCACAAATGGATCCAATGGTTGTCTGCTTGGCAAATGCATTTGCTGCCATGCACAGTGGCAGACACCACAGTGGCAGGGGTGTTTACCTGATCGCTGGGCTCCGAAATTTCTCAGTCCAGAAATCAGGTCTGAATTGGGCTCATTATACCAAGTGCCTAACCCTAAGAAATCCATTTTCTACATGCGGCAGTGAGACTAAAATACTTGTTAGTTTTGAAGCATTGTGACTTCCTTGTATGAAACGTATTTTACAATACACTTTTCTTTTTAATAACATCAACATTCTGTCAAGTTTTAAAGAGAATAAAATATTCTCTTTAAATATGCAATACCTCTCCCCTTACATAACCAAATAGGCCACCCCCTGCCTTATCTTTACCAAAAAAATGTAATATGGCAAATGTGTATTGACAAAATAATAAAATAATAAAGTTACTAATAAAGTTAATTTGGAAAAAGACGTAACAAAAAAAAAATCAATTCCTGTGCTTTAACTCTGAGCAATTTGATTTTAATATGTTCCATTTGAAAAAAAAGGGCACTGTTAACTCTATATGAAGTTTCAGTAATCAAAGGAGCAGTGAGAGGAATTTAAACTGAAAAAAGGGGGGCAGCCCTAGGCCCCCTTTTGTCTCATAAATCAATTACAAACTTACCCTTTCTTTACTGGTACAGCACCTGCTGTAGAATCATTTAACTTTTTATACAGCGGTTAGGGCTCAGGGCCGGTGCCACCACTAGGCAGCTTTAGGCATTTGCCTACGGCGCTGGCCACTAGAGGGCAGTAATGAGCTGCAGGAGCCAGGAGGAGCAGCAGCATGAACAGGAACATGAAGGGTCCTGCGGTGCCGAGGAGTCCAGGAGCAAGGAGGAAAGCACCTGGGAGCATGGTGCGTGATTCTACCCCTGGAGCCCACATCTTCCTTCAACACCTGGAGCCTGGCCAGAGCTGCTGCCCCCCATGGCGTGCGATGCTACGGCTGCATTTCCTGCCGAATCACTCCCCCCCGGAGCGTAGAGTTGCCCCCCCCCCCCCCCCGGTCTGGGCACCGGCCCTGCGAGGGCTCCCTTATCTACTGTAGATTGCTGCATAAGCAGTGGTCAGCAATCGTCGAGAGAACAGGGGGCCTGCCACCATCACCTTACTGCTGGGCAGTAGCTGTAGGAGGAGGGAGGCCCTTTTCATGATGCAGCAACAGTGGTAGTGGTGGGCGGGTAGGTGTGCTGGTGATATGAGCAGTCCTGGCCCTCTCCTCTTTGTCAGTGGCTGGCCTTGGGACAGTCATTGTCACAACTGTAGTCAAATCTGGTTGTAACCACAGATGTAGGGGCTGACTGTTATACACCCAAGTCTTTATTAAGCCCACAGGTGATACATGGATGATAAATGGTAAGACTTGGTAAAGATATCACAACGGCAATAATAACTTATAAGGTTTGCCGACCATTGAATGATTTATTCCCCGCACCCAAGGATGCGAATGGAAGATTATGCAAATCATTTATTTGCAGCCGTGCGGGGGATCGCAGGTGCAAGGGGTGGGTGTCCGTACGGGCAGGTGGCGTCTGGGGGACTTGCACGGCTGTGACATTTGCAGCCTTGCGAGTCAACCAGAATAAGGTCCATTGTGTGTGCTTTATAGCTGTGCCCAACTCCCTGCCACTAGCAATACCTGCAATTCGTTTCACCAAAGAATTTTTAGAACAGTATTCCATTAAAAGAAGCGACCATCAATCAATTATGTGTGTTTTGCACTGTTAATTGTACTAGACCATTGTGATATCACTACATAGCTGTGTCATCCATATATGTTTATGGTAGTGGTTTGTGGTGCTAGGCATGTGCACCTCCTAATAAAATGTGCTGCGCATGCCTATGAAGTGTGGGATGGCTATCTTTAGTGGCGCCAAGAATTGGGTGGGGTAGGGTGCTGGTTTATTACCCAAGCCCAGGCTTGTTGGAGGGGCCCAGCAGGGACTCAGGTCGATGGTCCCCTCTCTTTTTATCCTGTGTGCTGGCCTGCAGTGGTGCAGCTGCTGTCATTGTGTGCAGCAGTCTCCTCCGCTTGCAGTTGGGTTAGCGATCTCACTGATTCCCCCTCTCCCTCAACCCCGGTAATCTGCAGACTCCTCTTTCTATTGGGTTTTTAAAGGGGGTGTTTCTAAATATAAGGACCACCCCCCTAAGCTTTATAATGGTGGCTGAGATCTGCTGTTCTGAAGGAACACATTGCAGTTATCGCAGAGAAATGGATCAGCCAATATAATTTAAAACCTAAAATAATTTTTAGATGAAAAAAAAACACCAAAATCCTAGCAAGTATGGGAAACATGGGAAACATGTATCCTGTCTTCTGTATTATATGCTGTCCTGTTGATGTCACCAATATTTACAGTAGATTAGTTTATTTTATATTAATATTCTCTGTATTATGCTGTCCTCATTTGCTTACATATCTAATGGACACAATATTACAATAAAATTAAGACAGCTTAGTAAATACAAGCCATTTTACAGACAGGGTGGATAATGTGCATAGTCACAACGGTGCACATGTGCAAGTCTTTAGCTTCTCCCGTAGCTCTTAAGGGAATGGACCATATGCTTAAATGCTGTATCCATCTGTCACATTTGCGGCACAGGAGATATCCCTCTGATTATGTGTTTTGCACACTGGAAATTTCTACTACCTGCTGAAATCTGCATCACAGACAGAGAATTTAGCAGTGCAATTTATGTGTGCATGTGTTAGATGATTTGCATATCATCATATTAAGGTCTATTTTCCACTTCATTGGTTCGTATTGTGGACCTCATTTTTTTTGAATAGCTGCTTATACAGTAGATTCTAGAAAACTGTATGAACCACTTAATAAAACATTATTCAAATGTATAGTAATTATCTATATACTGTTGTAGTGTTCTTTTCACAACATCATCACACAGAGCACTGAGCATCACCAAGACTTTTTTTTTTTTTTTTGCTTTTTGACCCTGTAAGAAATCTTTTGGGACCTATTTGATACATACAGTAGATGCCTTAGTATGTCATTCAACACAATCACTAGCAATTACTAATACCACACATTTGCAGCTATTCAGTAGCAAGGGTTGCAGATGCTCCATATTACATGTTTTTTTCCACACTGTGTGTTTTGGTGCCCACAGGGGTCCACGGGGGGTCCAGTCACATATACAATATTTTTTAAAACCCTTTTGAAAGCTTAATCGTGCGCTTTTTTAAGTTTCACGTGTCCATTTGCATGAGCGGCATGCTCTGCATAGTGTGCGCCTCTGTGTCCCCTATCTCCTTACCATTCTCATTCTCTGCGAAAATTCCTCCAAAGAGTCCTGATCCCTATGAAGAACTTCAATGCTCCCCGCTCCTCACCTGCTCCTCTTCTGTCTACTTAACTCCATTCCTTTCCCCATATCCACCAATGCTGGACAAAATTGGTGGCAATGAAATAAAGTTATACTGAAGAAAGCATCATCTCCATGGTGTGGCTATCATAAGGGCATGTGAAGTCATATCCATAAAATGTCTTTCATTACCAACTCCTGAAGTCTTATTGCGACATGGCCAACAGGTACTGTTAAGGGCCTGACAACAGACATGTTGCCAATGGTTCCATATCTCTTGATTGTTGACCGCACAACCAGGCCATCACCTGTAGGATTAAAAATAAAACTGGAGCCTCAGGCTGGGACTATTCTGACAGCATGGGGGGGGGGGGCGGTCATACTTACTGTGCCTGTCTATAGTGACTCCCTCAGCTTTAATTGGATGTACTCCTCACATGTTTCTCTATCCTGTAGCGCTCAATCTCATCTCAGTGAGGGGAAGATTTCTGAAACTTTGGAGAGAAATAAATTTCCAATCAATCAGCTATTTTTTAGCAAATCCTGTAAAAATACAAAAGCTGATTCGATAGAAGTTTATCCATCTTGACTTTATTACTCTACCTGATTTGATAAATATACCCAGTTGCGCAAAGGCAAATTAAGAAAAGAGGGTGGGAAAGGGAAACTAATTCAAAATGGACACACTCCTGCCTTCACAGAAAAAAAAAAAAATTCTGGGAGGTATGCATATAACTAATCAAATACAGACATTTAATGAAATACATTTCTTAAATCTACAGTAATCAACATTTTAATGTTGGACAAAATTGGTGGCAATGAAATAAACATATATTCAAGAGAGCATCATCTCCATGATATATATATATATATATATATATATATATATATGCAAAAAGAAGGGGGTTTATCGGAGAGCGCTGGACTTAGTACCACCCAGTCAGTTGTAGAATTATAACCAGGTGATGCACCAACCACACTTCGTATAGCAGTTCTTTGTCGTATTCCAAAATGAAACTTTAACGTCGTTGAGAATATAAAGTTCTTTATTGAAACCCAACGCGTTTCGGCAAAACAACTTCATCAGGTTTATAATTAAGTCTGTACCGCAAAAGGTATTCTTTCAGAAAATATAATATCGATATATGATGATCTAAGAAAACATAATATGGCCTGTCTGGCCAGGTTTTCTGAAAGGGTAGGGTCCTTGGATCCTCGAATTTAGGGGTCCATATTAGTATGGTTTAAAAGAATACACCATTCATAAGGTTTGGTAAAGTAAATTCCAGATTGGAGTACAATATGTTTTGATCAGAACATACATACACATGATATTTATCTTTCCATGTTGATAAAATATATAAAAAATGATCTTGGTGCAGGAATTCTTTATCTTTCAGATTAAGCAAAAGCAAATTAGCCAGGAATTAGGTTTAATTGTAACCCCCCCCCCCCCCAAATAAAAAGCACACAAATACTGTTGCGCTACCTGTTATCCCAAGCAAGATCTTTTATTCTAGTCACCAATGGCTGCATATTTGTCCTTTGTACCTCGGGTTTCTCCTTTGTACTATGGTTTCTTTGGAACATAGAAATAAAACACCAATCAAATTAATAACAGTGGCAATATCCAGCAGCAGCTAAACATTCTGGTGCATGTTGGAGTACAGCATATTGCTTTCCTTGCTGAGCGGACATTTGTTTGTTGCTGACCACAATATACTCTATGCTGTATCTTTGATTTCTCCTAAATTACATTGTTCTTAAATGATTTATTATTTCAGGGTTACTTAGGAATCTAATTACACACAGTAGTACAGTACATACCTGTATGTACATAAATATTAGTTTTTCATTCAATGTCATATTATATATATTTTGTCATAAACCACATACAGTATGTCTGTGCTGATTCCCCACAACATAGATCCACATTGATTAGTAATTAAACTTTTATGGCCTCTGCTTCACACTCATAACTTTGCAGATTCAAAGTCACTTGTTTTTGTTTATGAATTTTAGTAGCAACAACGCTGGGTCCAGGAATCAGCCAAACAAACATGCATCTTGCACGCCCTTTATAGCCCCTGTTCGTTGTAGTTTCAAATATTTATAATAAAGGAATGCTACTGTATACAGATGTAGCGGGATTCATCTTTGCAGGTGATGGCGATGGCGTCGCCATCGCCATCCCCTGCCCCGCCGCCATCTGTATGCCGGAAGGGGACGCGCGCGCACGAGTTGCCCTTCCGACGGTGCTGCCCTCGGTCGCCTGGTGCCCACACCGGGCGACCTCACACCCCCCCCCCCCCGCAGTGCCTTGGGTCCCCCCCAGCCCCCTCGAGTGGGAGGCGGACAGTATTGCGTCCGCCTCGCTGCCCCGCCGCCCGGATACTGAGATGCGCGTGCGTGGGGGACGCACGCGCGTCTCAGTCAGGTAGAGGCGCCGTGTTGCTGGGGGATCGCCAGCAGCATGCTGCTGGCGGTTCGCCAGCAAGAACGAGGCAAGATTCATCTTTATGTGTGTATTATTGAATGATGTGTATGTATGTATGTATGCATGCTGTGTGTATGTATGCATGCATGGTGTTTGTATGTATACTATGTACATGTGTGTGTACATATATATATATATGTTCTTAAATGATTTATTATTTCAGGGTTACTTAGGAATCTAATTACACACAGTAGTACAGTACATACCTGTGTGTACATAAATATTAGTTTTTCATTCAATGTCATATTATATATATTTTGTCATAAACCACATACAGTATGTCTGTGCTGATTCCCCACAACATAGATCCACATTGATTAGTAATTAAACTTTTATGGCCTCTGCTTCACACTCATAACTTTGCAGATTGCCTTGAAGACAAGGTTGAGATTGGTAGGGGTGAACTTCATCTGCTCTCAAAGTCACTTGGTTTTTTTTATGAATTTTAGTAGCAACAAGGCTGGGTCCAGGAATCAGCCAAACAAACATGCATCTTGCACGCCCTTTATAGCCCCTGTTCGTTGTAGTTTCAAATATTTATAATAAAGGAATGCTACTGTATACAGATGTAGCGGGATTCATCTTTGCAGGTGATGGCGATGGCGTCGCCATCGCCATCCCCTGCCCCGCCGCCATCTGTATGCCGGAAGGGGACGCGCGCGCACGAGTTGCGCGCGCGTCCCCTTCCGACGGTGCTGCCCTCGGTCGCCTGGTGCCCACACCGGGCGACCTCACACCCCCCCCCCCGCAGTGCCTTGGGTCCCCCCCAGCCCCCTCGAGTGGGAGGCGGACAGTATTGCGTCCGCCTCGCTGCCCCGCCGCCCGGATACTGAGATGCGCGTGCGTGGGGGACGCACGCGCGTCTCAGTCAGGTAGAGGCGCCGTGTTGCTGGGGGATCGCCAGCAGCATGCTGCTGGCGGTTCGTCAGCAAGAACGAGGCAAGATTCATCTTTATGTGTGTATTATTGAATGATGTGTATGTATGTATGTATGCATGCTGTGTGTATGTATGCATGCATGGTGTTTGTATGTATACTATGTACATGTGTGTGTACATATATATATATATAGCTGGCTGTCGGGATTCCCTGCGTGCTACCACCCTACAGATATTATACCACTTTGGGTTGTCTAATCGACGCGATCGTTATTGGGTTGTGAACCCTTATTTACTGACCATCTGGTTAGCCTGCTCGTGCCAATATCCGGTTTTACAACATCCATCACCTAAAGATTGCTGTGGACTTACCTTACAGCTCAATTTTTGTCTACGTGCAAGGGTCACGATAAGATACCATATCATAGATTATAAAATTTTGGATCAACTATCTATTCAAAGGATATATAATTTTCTGCACGAGTGTTGGTGTGCAACTGTTGTGTAATCAAACCCCTGATGAAGTCTTTTTTAAGACGAAACGCGTTGGGCTGTTGAATTCTTATCCTAAAGATGAAATCCAGATGTGAACCATGAAAACTATGTTTTAATAAAATTGTTTTATTATCAAATTTCTTTCACATTGCAATTGGTTATTCACACCATTAATCGTAGTGGTGACTCACTTATAGTTGGTGGAGAATATATAGCGCTCTCTACTCTCTCGTTGTCTTTGTCTTTGTTTTATCTCCCACTAACAGGGGGGATTTGTAGAGAAGCTGCTTTGTGTACCGGGCGCTCTTGGGGTCACCTTGTCCTTTATATATATATATATATATATATATGTATGCTGTCTGAATATATGCTATGTGTGTATGCTATGTATGTATGTATGTATGTATGCAGTGTGTTTGTATGTTATGTGATAATGTTTGTGTGTGTCTGCTATGTGTAAGTATGCTTTGTGTGAGTCTGCTGTGTATAGGTATGATATGTGTGAGTTTGTATGTCTATTGTGTTTGACCAAATACAGCAGGCTCATTTTTAGATAGGTCATTTTGTATGGCCAGCAAATGATGTTATAAATATCCAAATAGCCCATAGTAGAAAAAGTTTCCCCACCCCTGCTGTAAAGGTTTTTCATGTACTTTCAGCGGAAACAAATTTCTGTTAGAAATGATAAAGACTACAGATGGAGCCTTACCTTCATAAGCAAAAGCAGTTACCCAATAACACAGCACACCCCTTATTTATTTATTTATTATTTATTTACAGTGTCTTATATAGCGCAGTAGATTCCGTTGCGCTTTACAATAGTAGACAGTGATAAAACAAACTGGGTAACAACAGACAGACTTGGAGATAGGAGAGCCCTGCTGCAAGCTTACAATCCCTTCCCTCCCCCCCCCCTCAAGGAACCTTAACCCCCCCCCCCCCCCTTGCTACAGCATACTTTGGAGGATTCTCAGAACACTTGGCTCATTGAATTCTTGGACTCCCCCCCCACCCCACTTACCCTCCGATTTCTTCAGGATACTGTTAGCCATCTTGGAACTCTGTCTTCATTGCTGTCCCTAAGGAACTATGCCGTGATTATCTAAACTTCTTAGACATTGGCTATATGTAGCAAGGGGTCACCCTAACAACACGCTAAACCGCTCTACCCCACCGCTGGGATACAGTATCCCTACCCTACTGAGAACAAGGCTGCCACAGAACTCTCACCCCCCCCCCTCCCCACTCCCCTCACCTCACCCTAGCACTTGTGGTGAGCGCCCTGGTTTACATTATCTCATACTATTAAAGTTTGGGCTCCCTCCTGGCTTAGGAGCGTGCCCTCCGGTTCTAAGTTACACACGCTCAGTGAAGCGTGCATATTTTATACTATTGCACTTGGAAGTCGTATATTGTTGTTTATGTTTTCCTCCCCCCTACCCTTCCCCATCCCCCACCCCACTTGATTGCTCTTATCAATGTTGTTTTACTTTTTCCTATGCATTTAATGTTCCAGGAATTGTCCCACATTCTAATGCAATGCTGTTTTACAATGTCTTCTCTATCTATTGGTAGCTGGAACGTGGGGGGTATAAACTCCCCCCAGAAAAGGAAGCGCATTTTGATGTATCTGAACAAGCTTCGACTAGATATCGTGTGCCTGCGGGAAACTCACCTCACTCCGACAGAAACAGCAAAATTACAGATTCTTCAATGGCAGGTCTTATCCTCAGCTCCTTTCAACTCCAAGTCCCGCGGGGTCGCGATCCAGTGGCAAATGCAGGATTTTCAGAAGGGGGTTTCCAGAGGGGTGGAGCAAAGCACGGAGATGGACACTTAGGTGACCCAGTATATGCCGGGTCAGTTAAAGTATTATAGATAGACCAAATGTACTGTATATAAATAATAATAATAATAATAAAAAAATATATATATATATATATACACACATACATACACATACACACACACACACACACACACACACAGGGGCGTCAACAGCAGTGTAGACCCCTGGGCATAGCAATGTATTGGGGCCCCTACTGATCCTCCAGTGGTAGGGGTGGGGGAAGCTTTGATGTTCAGCGGGTGGTAGGGGGTATTATATCAACCGCTCTGCATGTAGAGCCTGGATCAGTAATTTCCACTAATTACCCCTTTACTGCACAGATGGTGGGAGAGGGGGTGGGAGAAGGGGGCATTGGGCTGAATGAAGGGGCCCTGATACATAACTTCCAGGGTGGTAGAGGATGTTTAATATGCAGAGGAGGGGTGTATAGTGGAGCGGGCTTATTATTCATAATTTTCTGGTAGGAGGACAGCTTGCTTGACTGCAGATATTTCCAGTTCCCGGAAATAGATTTCTTAGATTTTAATGGAATTAAAAACTAGAGAATCCCACCTACCAAATGGTATTGGGGACTAGGCAATCAGAGTTCAGGAGGCAAAGCAATCTGCCAGCGAGTATATAAAACATGCATGCATCTCTGCAGTCACAGGCAAAATGTCCAGAATAGACTACCTCTTAGCATCCACTACTCTATTCCCCAAAATCATTACAGCTGCAATTGAACTGATAAAAATTTCAGATCATGCAGTTATAAGAATTTCCTTTACCACCACTCAGGAGAAGAGCTCCTTTATCTCATGGAGATGCCCGTCCTCCCTAGCTACCTCAGAAACCTTACGAACCATTGTCAGAAACACATGGGATGAATATGCCCTGAACAATAGTGAGACAGCCCTCACTAACCCACCCCTCTTCCTACCAGAGAAAATCCACAGCTATGAATTCTCCCAAGCCCAATCTAACCTGACCTCCGCCTTTTTACTCTATAAGCGCTCCCCTACTGCGCACAATAAAATGGTATACATGACCGCCAAGGCCTCCTTTGAAGGTCTTTTTGCCAAATCTGAGGCTTTCTACACCTTTGCAGCCAATGCAAAATTGTATAAATTTGGTAATAAAACCAGCAGACTTATGTCAAATCTTCTTAAAGGTCACCATGCCCCATCAACCATTCACCCCTTAAGATGCCCCGAAATAGGGGGTGTGGCTTAATTTAAAAGGGGGTGTGGTTTAATATAAGGGCGTGGTCTAGCAGGAAAACAATTACCTTACATCACACATTTGCATCCTGCATGACCAGACATTGGTTACCGCAGGAATTGTCATTGTCCTCCCGCACTCAAATTGGCCGGCTGAAGGCCACACAATGACTTAGTACACCTCACAGATCAAGGCCAAACAATGACATGCTACTTAAATCATTATACACTATTTATCCGTGATGACAATTACACATTACGCAGCACACCGTGATGACAATTACACATTATGTCACACACCGTGATGACATTTACACATTGGGCGGTATTCAATGTGAATACCTGCGAGGTGCAGCGAATCCTTTTTTGGATTCGCTGCACATTCGCCACGTTCCGGAGCCGGCGGGCTCCGGTATTCAACGAGTCAGGGGCAGCAAGCCCCTGACTGGCGAATATGAGCTCCTGCGGCGATTGCCGCAGGGAGCCTCAGGACGGTGCCAGGCAGAGAGATGGTAGTCTCTCTGCCTAGCCCAGACCTTTGTGGGGGGTTAGGTGTGCTCCCCGGGTGCCAGGCAGCACAGGCTGCCCCCCCGGGGGTGCCAGCAGGCAAGCGTATATTCACTACACAGGATCGTAATGATCGTGCAGTGAATATATGAATATGTAATGAGCGGCTCCGCTCTGGCGCCACCTGCTGGATGCTGTGTAAAAAAAAAAAAGAAAAAAAAAATATTATTTTTAAAATTAAATATATATTCATGTGCTTACAGCACATGAATAAAAATAGCATGCCCATCCTCAGAATAAAATTCCTGATTTTTTGACACCAAATGTAAAAAACAAAACACTTTATTTTAAAAGTTCACATTCCACTTCACCATAAAAAGATAGCGATTGCTACTCGGTGAATCATGGCGAAAAAAACCTTCAAATGTATTCGCCATGTGGTCATTGAATAGGATGATTCGCCAAACAGCACAAATTCGCCATAAAAACCTGGCGAATCAGGCTCATTGAATACCGCCCCATATGTCACACACACCGTGATGACAATTACACATTATGTCGCACACCGTGATGCCCATTAGACCCCACACCGTAATGGCCATTACAAATTATGCCCCACGCGCTGCTGACGCACAACTGATGCCGTTTACTAATATGCCCCCACAGTGCCAGATATGCCCCCACAGCGCCACACATATATGCCCCCACAGTGACACCTATGCCCCCACAGTGCCACACATATGCCACCAGTGCCAAATATGCCCCCACAGTGCCAGATATGCCCCCACAGCGCCACAAATATATACCCCCACAGTGCCACACATATGCCCCCACAGTGCCACAGATATATGCCCCCACAGCGCCACATATGCCCCCACAGCGCCACATATGCCCCCACAGCGCCACATATGCCCCCACAGTGCCACACTTATGCCCCCACAGTGCCAAACATATGCCCCCACAGTGCCAAACATATGCCCCCACAGTGCCAAATATGCCCCCCACAGTGCCACAGATGTATGCCCCCACAGTGCCAAATATGCCCCAACAGTGCCATAGATCTATGCCCCCACAGTGGCAAACTCACTGTGTCTGTGTCTCCCCAGTCTGTGCCATCGCTTCTGCCTCGGCTTCCTTGGGGAGTGCTGCTGCAGAGCTGCTTCCTTGGGGAGGGGAGCGGAGCGCATCGCGCTTCTTTCCTTCCCCCTCACTGTGGTGTGTCCCTGTGTGTCCTGAGCCGTCGCCCATCAGCCATCATACCCCGCGGGCTGGCTCCTTATTGGCTGCCAGCCCGTGAGCTCTGATAGGCTGACAGCCCAGTGACACACTAAGTGAGGGGGAGGGACAGACGCGCGATGCGTTCCCCTCCCTCTGCTTGTGTGTGGACGCCAGGGAGGAGGCTGCGGCGGCTGCGGCATTGGGGAAGCTGCAGGGCGCCCCGGCTGTCAAACAGAGGCGGACAAGCCGTGCGGCGCCCCAGGCTGCTGCACGGCTTGTCCGCCTCTAGAAACGGCCCTGTAAGATACTTACGAAGATTATAGCGGAGAGACTGAAGACCTTACTTCCATCCCTTGTACACTGAGACCAGACGGGTTTCGTCATGGGAAGAAACCCTGTGACCAATATCCGTAGAGTCCTTTTGGTTCTGCACCAGTCCCAGTTGGCCGTGTCGGGCGCCCCACTGGCGGTTCTCTCCTTAGACGCGGAGAAGGCGTTCGACATGGTCCACTGGGACCATCTGTATTCAGTGTTGCACAAATTCTCCTTCCCTTCGAAATTTATTACTCTTCTAAACACAATTTACACTGGCTCAGCATCTAGGATCCAATGCAATGGAACACTATCAGAACCCTTCCCCATACTTCGAGGAACCAGGCAGGGATGCCCTCTCTCACCCCTATTATTTGCCCTAGCCCTTGAACCCCTGGCTATAGCCTTGCGCCAATCCCCAACTTTCCAAGGCATTCAGATAGGTAAGGTCGACCTCAGAGTCTCTCTATTTGCAGACGATATGCTGCTCTTCCTCACTGCACCTGAATACTCCCTTCCAGAAGCCTTTAAAATAATCGACCAATTTAGCTCCTTCTCAGGATATAAGATAAACATGAACAAATCTGAAGTGATGACCCTGAAAGCCCCCCCCCCCTTTTTCCCGGGCAGGCCTGATCTCCAAAAGATCAAACTGCAACAAGTACAGATTAAATATCTGGGCATCCAAATCCCAACAAAAATGACCAAAATATACTCCTCTAATTTTGACCCCCTGCTCTCTTCTATATTTAAATCCATGGACACATGGAAAGACCTTCCGTTGTCTTTATTGGGAAGGGCTGAGGTCATAAAATCAATGCTACTACCTAGATTACTATATGTGATTTAGATGATCCCACTACGATTATCCAACAAGCATATACAAACGCTAAACTCCCACATTGCAAGATTCCTCTGGAATACAAAGAAATCCAAAATAGCTCTGCGCAAACTCCAACTACCCAAACCTCTGGGAGGACTGGGCATCCCAGACTTAAATCAGTACTCTAAGGCTCTGCTCTGCCGCTTCGCTCTTGGGTGGCTGGCGGAGCTGAGCAACTACTCAGAATATGAAATAGACTGCGCAATGTTTGCCCCTTACTCCCCTACACAATCGACTGTTCACTGACACACATGGGGCGTGGTGGTCTGCCTCGAAGGACCTGGGTCGCGACCCCGAGACCTCACCCTGGCTACCCATTTGGGGAAACCCAATGTTCACCCCAGGAGTAGACAGCTCCATTCTCCTCAGACTATGCCATAAAGGGCTGAAGATTATCTCACAGGTCTTTGACCCGGGAGGCCATTTATGCTCTATCGCAGATCTCCAATCCAGATTCAACCTACTCAACAACAGCACATTTCCACTCTTCCAGATAAGACACTACGCAAGCTCCGTCCCCACACTTATTCCATACTCACCTGCTACACTAGTATTAATGGGACACATATCATCCTTACAAACAGCAACTTTCAAAACCAAACACATCTATAAGCTGTTAGCCTCTCTCCCAGCAGAAAATAATTGGAAACAAATCACATCTAAATGGGTAAATGATTTCCCTTTATTGGCAAATGGCAACTCACTTCAAACATATCACCACAACACTTTACGTATACTCAAATCCTCCATTCTCCAGGAAGTCCACATTAAAATGCTCCATAGAGCATACATTTCACAACACCATAGAAGCTTCTTTGTCGAGGAGGAAACAGGTATGTGTCCAAAATGTCGGTTCCATACGGCCTCCTTCATACATAACTTCTGGACCTGCAGGCATGTAAGAAGATTCTGGTTTAAGCTTGTTTACAACTGCAACTTCAAATTAAAGGTATATTTGGACCCTCTTCCATTATTATTTGCCAATTTTGAAGCTTGGTCACTCCCACCTGAATCAGCCCACCTGATCCCGATTCTAACACTCACTGTCACTGTTGCAAAAAAGGTGATACTGAACTCATGGATAACATCCCACATCCCCACTATAAATGAGGTCGAAGCTCTGATGTTGAATTACATGTATTATGATAGATATGACACGCTAAGACATTTTGATGCTCCTATCTCCCGTTTTTACTATATATGGGGCCCATTTATACGTAGTTGAAACCCTGTTCTGAAAGATAACATCTGTAAACTCTTTGAAACCCACATAGACAATTTTACTATTTAACTATCTGGATTCCTCTCCAGATACTAGGATAGGGAATGTAAAATCTAATTCCATACAATCATCGCATTCCCTCCCCCCCCCCACCCCCACCCCTCCTTCCCTGGTTAATCTAGTTCAGAAATTTTTGTCTGTATTATTCAAACTTGTTAACCTAATATAATATAAAATGATGGTTGCACAAACCTAATTACCTCTATATGATGCGAAGCAGACAGACTGCGAATCCACCTGATAACCTCACGCAGATGGTTGGACACGGAGTAAAGAAAATATGGAGAGAGCCGAGATATCTTCCCCCCCCCCCACTCTGACTTACCTATAAAATACCTACTAGACTTACTCCCCCCCTCCTCTTTTGCCTCCCCCAATCCAGCTCTGCTCTGTCTCCATACCAATGTTCTTATGTAAACGGTTGTACACACCACTCCGGTGAACCAGATGTGATGTCCATATTGTCCATAACGATGTTTGTTTTGTTATCTATATTTACGCTATATGTTCTAACTTGTATTATACAGTGCAAACCTGAATAAACATATTTAAAAAAAAAAAGAAATGATAAAGAATAATGGTTTTCTGTGTACAAGCTATAGTCAATGTGCAATGGGTAAAATGAGAGATACTGGTGCATTTATAAAAACTTAAAAAATGTAGTGGTCTTAAAAGCTCAACGGAATATGCTGCGCTATATAAGAAACTGTTAATAAATAAATAAATAAATAAACACTATGATGGGTAAGTCTTTAAATATGTTCTTGTTGGTCTAACAGTGACTTGCTGTGTTTGGAGGCTCAAGCAATGTCTTCTTGGTCCTATCTTCAGCTAATGTTGACTTCTGGCTGATCTATGGACAGTTTCCATGGTGACAGTAGCCACTAACCCTACAGTGCCTAACCAAAACGTATCCACCCACAGCCTAACCCCAACCCTTCTCATAGTGCCTTATCCTAATCCTCCACTTTCATAGCCTAGACCTATCCCTCTGATGTAGCAGCCTAACCCTCTGCTATGTGCAGAATATCAATATTTCTCATGTCAGCATAGTTCACCACTTTGAATAGTTTTGCTACCCTTCATACCTACAGTACATGCAGTCATAATTTATTGACACACTTGGCTGGATAACACTGTAGGTCAGTGTTTTTCAACCAGTGTGCCATGGCACACTAGTGTGCCTTGAGCTGTTCTCAAGTGTGCCCCCACATCTAGAGATACCCAAACCAGTTTACAGCCACCAACAGTTCAAATGTTATTGAATGGTCTCTTCTTTTCATGTAAAGGGCCAATGTGTTTTATTTTTGTTACCTGTGGGGATCAGTGTGATTGTTTTTAATGTGGGGGCCAATAGGTTTGTTTTTTTCCTGTGGTGGACAATGTGTTTTGCCCTGTGGGGATCTTAGGGTGTGCCTTGGCAATTTTAAAGTCTTATTTAGTGTGCCGCGAGGTAAAAAGGTTGAAAATCACTGCTGTAGGTGCTAGAGTAAAAAAATAAATAAAACACAACAAAGAGATGTGTGGTGCTCATCCAGCAGTATCATACCCTCCAACATGACCCATTCCATTATGTACAAAATGCTCTGTTCCTGGACTTCCCTGCCAGTGTCAGTTACAGAGGTGGGGCTCTGGTCCTGAAATTTCCAGAGGATTATGTTTTAGGCGAGGTGCATAGAGCTGGGTAAAGTACTTTTTAAATGCGTCCCCAATCAATGGGGTGGGGCTTACTAATGTCCCGAACTCATCCTTGATCGTACTGATCGTATTGGGTTGGTGTTCTGCGCAGGCTAAGAAGGCAAGATATTTTCCTGATTTGTCTGAGTTTTCATAGTTCACTTGCGACCTATGGGTTATGATCTTAATGTTCTCTATTTTAACTGCGTCCAGCCAGCTATTCTGCGCCTGCTGCCACGCTTGATAGGAGGCATCGGTTTTATTTGTAATATATTCTTCTTCCCTGACTAGTGCCTGGGTCTCTTTTGCCTGTATTTCTTGTCTACTCGCTCTTTTTAGTTCTGCTATGCCTTTTCTGAATGTGCCCCGCATATATGGTTTGAAAGCGTCCCATAGTATGGGCGCGCTAGTTGAGCCCTGATTCAACCTCCAAAACTGCTGCCATTGAGCCCCAAGATCGGTTTTGCTTCCCAGGCTTCGTATCCAGTTGGGGTTAAGTCTCCAGAAACTACATCCCCGATCGTTCTCTACCGATATTTCCAAGTATACAGGCGAGTGGTCTGATATACCCCTCGATTTATGTTCAATCTTCTGAACTTGGGGGCTGAGGTTCCTGGAGACCAGCATTAGATCCAATCTCGAGAATGTGTGTTAGGAGGTGGAAAAGCATGTATACTGAAGGGCCGTTGGGTTGTGTTCCCACCATGGGTCCACCCACCCAATATCCCGTATGAAGTTGGCAAAGCCTACGTTATTACCTATTGTGGCGGAAGGGCTACTCTTCCACCTATCCAGCTGCGGGTCTAGGATGTTATTGAAGTCCCCCATACATATAATCGGGGTGTTCGGAGCCAGGGCAGAAAATTCTATAGCTTTTAACAGAACCTTGTAGGAGAAAGGGGGCGGAATATAGACTGACAGTACCATAAACTGTCGGCCTTCAATAGTGCAGTCCAAAAATACATAACACCCTCCCATATCTATGCTGACCCTGTTACAAGAAAATGACAGCGTTTTTTAAATTAATACAGAAACCCCCCGAGAAGAGGATGTGAAGGGTACGTGAAAGGCGTGGCCAATCCACGGTTTCTTAAGAGCCATCTGCTTGCCCCCAGTCAAGTGGGTTTCTGTCAACGAGATGATGTCTGCCCCATACTTTCTCAGCTGGTTCATGACCAGCGAGCGTTTTATTTTTTCATTTAAACCCCGGACATTCCAGGTGAGTGTTTTAATCACCCCGCCCTGTTTAGTAGTCTCTGCCATGCGCCCTTCACATCCCTGCCAGGCCGGTTATGGCGCACCTTCTGTTGCCAGTTAAATGAGGGCCAACATCTCAGACTCCCTTGCCCATTCACCCGGCACTGTGCAGTACCACATATGACCATCCCTAATATTACCTGTACCATATACATACATACATTACATATAACATGAATTCCCACCCCCAACCTGTATACCCCCTAGCCCCTGGCATACTTAGAGCCCTATCCCTCCCGTCCCAAAAGAAAGAGGAAGAAGAGAAACAAAAAAAAAAGAAAACTTCACCCAGCAACCTGGGGGCTGAGAATTTAATAAGCCACCAATATACGGGGGAACTCCCTGGTGGAATAGTCATAATTTCTTAATGGGCCTATCCCTCTGCCAGTTGCCGTGTCGCCGGGGCATGATTGGCTGCATCTTGCGGAGTTTGGAAGAAGACAGTCTCATTATTATGTATAGGAGAAAAAAAGGGGTGACAAGCCAAAGGCGAGTCGAGCAGCGCTACAAATGAATGATGATAACAAATATTTGAAGATGTATCACAATTTTACTCAATAAAATATCATATGACATTAAATACAATATTACAATAAATAATACACAATTGGGTAAAAGGGAGGGAGTAAAATGTAAACTGGAATGAATATTAAAATCAAATAGCCAAGCCTTGATGGATGGGTGTGGTATTGATATTGTGATGTTATCACTGGTGGAAAAGAGGTAAGTGCACGTTACCGAGTGATGGGTTAAATTCTCTCAAGGATACCCAGGTTAATGTCCTCACGATGGTTACGGTTAGATGGATTACCGCTGGAGGGTCAAGGGTAATTTTTTGCTCACCAGAGTATTCAGTACTCCAATAGGGGTGAGTAGATGGTAATTTATATCACCGGAGGAGTACTGGGAACGATGTACCCCAAAAGTTGCCACTGGATAATGGTGATGATAAAGCTGCAGGACGCAGTGAAACACGTTAGTGACAGTACCCAGCCTTGGTTAGAGTGTGTGGATCTCCCCTGTGGTGTGGACATTGCTATTACTAACATCCAGTATTCCGTTTCTTTACTATTGGCGGACACCGTGCACAACTCAATACAGGTGAACACAATTGGATTCCATCCTTCACCTATTCATATGAGGACCATTGTGCACGGAAGCCTTCTCATCACCATTATCCAGTGGCAACTTTTGGGGTACATCATTCCCAGGACTCCTCTGGTGATATAAATTACCATCTACTCACCCCTATTGGAGGACTGAATACTCTGGTGAGCAAAAAATTACCCTTGACCCTCCAGCGGTAATCCATCTAACCGTAACCATCGTGAGGACATTAACCTATATATCCTTGAGAGAATTGAACCCATCACTCGGTAACGTGCACTTACCTCTTTTCCACCAGTGATAACATCACAATATCAATACCACACCCATCCATCAAGGCTTGGCTATTTGATTTTAATATTCATTCCAGTTTACGTTTTATTCCCTCCCTTTTACCCAATTGTGTATTATTTATTGTAATATTGTATTTAATGTCATATGATATTTTATTGAGTAAAATTGTGATACATCTTCAAATATTTGTTATCATCATTCATTTGTAGCGCTGCTCGACTCACCTTTAGCTTGTCACCCCTTTTTTTCTCCTTTTCAAAAGTGGGGAGTGACTACCCCCACATATGAGCAGCAGCTTTCTTGGGAATACAGTCTCGGTATAAGCGCCTGATTATTCCTAGTGAATAATATTTTTCTTGTCATTATTATGTATCACCCTTAATTTCGAGGGGAATACCATTGAGTATTTCAGATTTTTTTCCCTGGAGTCGTTTTTTAACTTCGGCAAACTTTGCCCTCTCTTTTTGGACCTCAAGGGCAAAATCGGGAAACATGGAAATCCTAGCCCCATTGTACTCCAGTGGCCCATTGGCACGTATCAGGCGTAATATAGTGTCTCTGTCCTGGAAATTCAGAATGTTAACTATTAAAGTCCGTGGGGGAGACCCGGGAGGCAATGATCGGGAGGGCACTCTATGCGCCCGTTCCACTGCGAACTGCTTGGAGAATGCAGCTTGGACAAACTTTGCGGTCATCCATACCAGGATAAATTTAGCTGCGTCAGCCCCCTCCTCTTCTTCCGGTATACCCACGAAACGCAGGTTATTCCTTCTTATCCTGCCCTCTACGTCTAACATTTTAGACTTCATCTCAGAAACTTGCAGCGACATCTTATTTACTTTGCTGAACCACTGGTTGTTAATGTCCTCGAGTGCGGAAATCCAAGCCTCAACTTGAGTGATTCTTTCTGTTGTTACTTTAAGGTCTGATTTAATGGAGGAAATTTCTGCCTGTACCCCCTGTATTTGACCAGATAGGCGCTGCTCGGAGGTGTTTATTGCCTCTAATACTTGCTGAAGTGTAATTTCAGGTACAGGTGGTGGGCTTTTACTTTTTGAGGGGGTAGACTGTGGGGTTGTAGTAGGGGTTTGTGAGGTGTTCCCCCCTTGAGTCCTAGCATACCTCTCTAATCGAGTGGCTGCTGAGGTATTTCCTGTTTTACCCATATTCACGGGAAAAGGTGACCTGGGTCGTCAGAGGTCAATCGTATTTATAATTTCCGACCACGCTATTACCAGGCGACACGATTGCGTACCGTTCTGCATGAGCCAACACTGTGAGGGCAGACAGACAAATCCAACAGTGCACAGGTGGATGCTAGTCAGCTGCTGATCAAATGCTGTGTAATAATAAGAATGTCTCAAGTTCATTCGTTAAGCAAGGCAGTGGAGGGGGCAACAGAGCTGACAAGGGCTGCTTAGATGCTTTGCTGAGCGATACCCTTCCAGGGGTGGTTACAAATGGGTATACAGCCGCACAGGCGATGGAGCTGTATTTGCTTGCTCGAAATTTACCCAGTAAGAAGATTCACAAACTGGTCTAAAGCAACTGGGTAACAACACACTAAGCATTAACTGTGGTTCAGCAGGGTTTTTTTTCTTTTTTTTCCCTTTTTTCCCATACACCAATACGCTCTGCTTCCAAGCCCTGCCAGGCCCCTATGCTCGGCGTCATTTGAGCTTAAACAGGCTTATAGGTACGGTGTCGGTATTACTCTCCCCCAGTAGCAACTACTTTAGTGGAACAATAGCAGAGTTACTCTATGAGAAAATCATAAAAAAGTCATACTACACTGGTTTGCTGGTCAGGTGCTTGGTGAGTCTGAGCCTTGTTGTCCTGCGGGTCCGTGCATAGGATGGAGCAAATTCCAATTTTCCTTGCAATCACCAGGCAGCATGGCGTAGGCTTTAACCTTTACGTGCAGTATGGTTTGCTGTATATGCCAATATTGAGGGGGGGACCCTCTCACAGTCCCTTACCCCTCTAACAGCAACAGTTTCTCAGGCTTGCTTTGCTTGGTGCTGTCTGCCAACAGGGGATCGGTGGTTTGCTTTGCACAGCACTGTCTGCCAGCAGGAAGATAGCGAGTTATTGTCCTCAATACTGTCTACCGACAGGGGGTCAGTGTCCTGCTGTGCTCAGTGCTGTCAGCCGCCGGGTGTCAGTGGCGTTTGGAGGGTGCAGATTCAGCTCAGGAGAGGAGACCGTCTCACTCTCCTGAGGCTCCTGGTGGCATACGATGCAGGGCGTTCGCGCGCTTCCACGGTTGCACGCTGTGCCCCAGTCTGTGCCGTCTCTCCCGACCAGCGCCTCACAGGAAGCTGTCAGTCTGGCTGCCGTGCTCTATGACCCGCCGGAAGAAGAACTAGGGACGCTCCTGCTGCACCCGCGTCGCTCCGTATGAGACCTCCGCGTCACCTCCCTGCAGATGCCCGCCACAGTACACGGTGATCCCGCTGCTATTTTTTTCTTCTTCCAGGGGGTCTAGGCAATATGACGCCCCCGGACACGGCACGCTGATCCGGGCATAGGCTAGTATGGATGTTCAGGTACCAGGGAGCTCACACCTCTCACCTGCTCACTCCCGCACCGCCGTGGCCACGCCTCTCTACTTTAAGAGACTTATATTATTGTATACCTTTATGAAACCATCTATAATTAAACCAGCCTGATTTAACCCAACCTCTGCGAGTCCGAGAGTGGTTTCTGAGCACCACAGGAACCCTCCCAGTCCTCCACTTGTGACAATCAACAGTGACAAAAGTTTGACACTGGCAAAATGTCAACATGGAAAGATTGACAAATAAAAAAGGTGGACATGAGTTTTTCACCTTTTTTGGTGTCAATATAGATTCCTCACTTGGACCCCCAAATAGTGTACCACTAGTTTCACCAAATAGTTTCACTACTGCTGCACTCAGCACATGTTGCAGTTCCCAATGTGGAGTCCATGTGTTTGGTAAAGTATGAATCCAAAACATTGTGAAAAAACCCTCATGTCGACCTTTTCATGTATCAACTATTGCCATGTTGACCTTTTGCTTGTGTCATTGTTTTGCCAATGTTGACCTTGTGCAAGCTGACCTTTTGCCAAGGTTGACCTTTTACATGTTGACCACTTGATATAAACCTATTAACTGTTTACCTAGACATTGTCAAACATCCAAATACCAACATAAAAGTTGGATGATATACAGTAATTGCAATTTGGAAAAAAGATTTTATTGCCTCTAAGAAGAAGAATAATCACTGGAATATACCAAAGCTTCTAGTGACACTAGGGGCGAAATGTAATAGGGTGCGATTTTTTAGACTAAAAAAAAATCGCACCAAATCGCACCTTTAAAAATCGCATTTTTTGCCGCGAATTCGCATATGTAATGAGATGCGAATTAGCGGCAAAAAAATGTGATTTGCCGCGATTTGCCGCGATTTTTAGTCATGAAAATGTGCGCATTTTCAGTCATGAAAATGTGCGCATTTTTATAAATGCGCTTTTGTGCAAAAAAAAAAAAGTTAAAAAAAAAACGGCGTGGGGTCCCCCCTCCTAAGCATAACCAGCCCCGGGCTCATTGAGCCGGACCTGGTTCCAAAAATACGGGGGACAAAAAATCTGGGGGTCCCCCGTATTTTGAAACCAGCACCGGGCTCCAACAGCCCGCGGTGTCATGCCACAGCCGGGGGACACTTTTTATACAAGGTCCCCCGGCCAAAACATGAGCACCGTGGCTGGTCAGCCTTGGACGGGGTACCTGGAGGAGTGGGGACCCCCCCAATAAAGGGGTCCCCCCCCCCAGGCTTCACCCGTCCAGGGCTGAAGCCCGGGGCTGTCACCGGCGTCCGTGGCCAGTGGACGCCGGCCTGATAGGGTTAAATCCATCATACATATCATTACATTGCTTTTTACCGGCGAACTACAAGTGCCAGCAGACCTCCCCCGCATGCTGGGACTTGGAGAACCACAAGTCCCAGCATGCAGGGCATTAATGGGCCCGCTGGGACTTGTAGTCCACCTGTAAAAAGAATGTTTATAAAAAACACACACACAGAGAAGTACAAGTTTATTACACACACACACCTCAATTTTACACCAGCATACTTACCATTCCTGGATCCAGCGCTGGTCTGGCTGCTTTACAGCCGGCTCCCCCCGCACTGACAGGCAGCGGGGAGAACCGCTTTCTCCGTTGCCTGTCACCGGCTTTCTCCGTAGCTTCTGTAGCTCTGTCCCAGTGCTACAGAGGCTGAGAGCGTGATTGGCTGAGCTACAGTATGCGTCTCCATGGAGACGCATAGCTCAGTCCTGATTGGCTGAGCTATGCGTCTCCATGGAGACGCATACTGTAGCTCAGCCAATCACGCTCTCAGCCTCTGTAGCACTGGGACAGAGCTACAGAAGCTACGGAGAAAGCCGGTGACAGGCAACGGAGAAAGCGGTTCTCCCCGCTGCCTGTCAGTGCGGGGGGAGCCGGCTGTAAAGCAGCCAGACCAGCGCTGGATCCAGGAATGGTAAGTATGCTGGTGTAAAATTGAGGTGTGTGTGTGTAATAAACTTGTACTTCTCTGTGTGTGTGTTTTTTATAAACATTCTTTTTACAGGTGGACTACAAGTCCCAGCGGGCCCATTAATGCCCTGCATGCTGGGACTTGTGGTTCTCCAAGTCCCAGCATGCGGGGGAGGTCTGCTGGCACTTGTAGTTCGCCGGTAAAAAGCAATGTAATGATATGTATGATGGATTTAACCCTATCAGGCCGGCGTCCACTGGCCACGGACGCCGGTGACAGCCCCGGGCTTCAGCCCTGGACGGGTGAAGCCTGGGGGGGGGGACCCCTTTATTGGGGGGGTCCCCACTCCTCCAGGTACCCCGTCCAAGGCTGACCAGCCACGGTGCTCATGTTTTGGCCGGGGGACCTTGTATAAAAAGTGTCCCCCGGCTGTGGCATGACACCGCGGGCTGTTGGAGCCCGGTGCTGGTTTCAAAATACGGGGGACCCCCAGATTTTTTGTCCCCCGTATTTTTGGAACCAGGACCGGTCCAAGAGTCCGGGGCTGGTTTCAGAAATACGGGGGACCCCTATGCTTTTTGTTCCCCCGTATTTTTGGAACCAGGTCCGGCTCAATGAGCCCGGGGCTGGTTATGCTTAGGAGGGGGGACCCCACGCCGTTTTTTTTTTTTATAAAAACACTTTTACACATTTTTATTAACAGAACCATGCACAGATCTCAATGATCTGTGCATGGTTCTGTCAAATTCGCCTGTCAGAACCTGGTCTATTTTTTTTGCGATTTTTGGTAACATTGACCAAAAATCGCACCCTATTACATTTGCTAGTTGTATACTTTATAATGGGAAAACATCTGGATGCGAATTGAAATGTGACTAAAAATCGCACTTCTAAAAGTGCGATTTCGCGGTAAAAATCGCACATGTCTAAAAAATCGCACTCTATTACATTTCGCCCTAGGTCCTTTACTTCTGAAAGTGATTAAACCCACGATTATGCCTACAGTATCCATTCTGAATGTGGAAAAACTGTTCAGAGTTGGACTGGGATGTTAATGGCCCACTGGGGGATAGTGCGGGCAGGTCCAGCGTGTGACATGTCCAGCGGCATTAACAAAAGTAGTTGAGGTCATAAATCATTGGGGCCTACCTGTGAATCCCCTGGTTCCCCGTTGGGCCATTCTGAGCCTGAAAAGGTTCCAGTCTAAAGGTAAATCCGTGTAGGTAGTAAAAAAGGAAAGCCGAGAAGAACAGCGTTCAATCTTTTGCAGAGACAGCTATTATATATATATATATATATACGGATACGGTTTGTTTTATCGAATGACATTAGGTCGAATGTCATTTGGTCGACCCCACTAGGTCGAATGTGTAAAAAGGTCGACATGGGTTTATGTCGAACTTCCGACTATGTCGACTGCCATTAGGTCGACTGGGGTTAGGTCGAATTGCTCTTTTTGGGCCGAAATGTCAACAGTGTCGACATGGACACTGTTGACATAGTGAATCGGACGCTCGCAATGCTTCGGGCACGGTGGCTCGCTTCGCTCGCCACAGCTTTAATAACCTCCTCCACGCCCTAGTGGATGGTAGGGCATGAACCACCGCCTGTCGGCACATGTCGGCACCAAAAAAACCCCAAAAAGAGCAATTCGACCTAACCCCAGTCGACCTAATGGCAGTCGACATAGTCGGAAGTTCGACATAAACCCATGTCGACCTTTTTACACATTCGACCTAGTGGGGTCGACCAAATGACATTCGACCTAATGTCATTCGATAAAACGACCGTATCCCATATATACATATATATATATATATATATATATATGAGTTGTCCTTTGTGCTTCCCAACACTTTGAATGATTTTACTTGTAAGGAGAACATACTCTACTCTGTAATTAAATTAAGAAGTCTTCAGGTCTGAAGAAAATAGATGACCATGTGTGGATAGACAGTTTTTCGGTATTCAAAATAAATTCACATACAGTAGCAGTTTACATAATACCTCCATCATGGGCTGTAACAAGCAATGGAATAACCAATCTGTAATTCAAGTAAAATAATAACGACCATTACACCAACTTAAAAAATGAATGGACTTGCCCATAAGTCATTATCAGAAGGGTTTTTGATGCAAAATGTTAAAGATTACAAACATGAAATCTATTTTGTAATACGTAATACAGCAGTACAGTATATAGAAACTTGTACAATGTGTATGTTTCAAAATGTATTTCGACATTTCATTCAATAAAGGAGAGTGTATAAAGCATAATGTGAACACATACTGTAATGATGTTTTTCTATGAACACTTTAATAAATGCCATTATTTGTTCACTTCCATCATGGGTACAGGGTAACATATAAATGTATCTATATATATATATATATATCCTGGTGAGCTGAATTACCTGGTGTTAGCTGTTATTGCCTATTTTGACAAATATGATTCAGATAAGGTCAGGAACGGCTCAGTAGACTTTACAAATAATGTTTAGTACAAATAATATGCGATACAGCACTTCAGCCTCTAGACATGGTTACTGGAAATCTTTGCCTATACAGTGTACAGTATGATGTTGACATAACTCAGTCTAGACAGAAAATGATCCAAAGTAATTTTCTCTACAAACTCTGGTGTTCTCTTACTAACCAGCGGCAAGAGCTGCTATCACTCATCACAGCAGTGGACCAAATAAATGAGTTGAAAAGTAATACGTAGTTTAAACTATAGAGCATTACCAAGCAAAAAAAATAAAAAATAAAATAAATCATGTGACTGAAAGTAGACTAATGTTCTGAATACTTTTCTGAAAGAAAAACAATAAGTAATAACAATAATGTCTTAAGCCTTTCCTTCAAAACTGCCACCTTCATGTTTTATTGAAAACCCACCTTTATTGTTTTAGTGTTGCTTTAGGTAGTTGAAGGCTCTATATAGGCATGATGCAACATAAGCAATCGTTTTGGTAGGATGTAAACATACTGTAATAGGTACAGGTTATGGGTTGTATAGTTATGCTTTAATCTACTGCATAGTAGGTTTTTAAATAATTAATTAGTTGTTGTCAGCTAGAATGGTCTCCGGTCTTTATTGAAGAAGGTGGATCTGTTTCTTGCTTCCTCAAAGTTATTACCATCAAGACCCAACACCCCCCCCCCCCCCCCGATTGTCCTTGTTACAGCATTCCTACTGAGGATGTGTTGTGCATTCCCTGTTCAGCTATGCTGCTCCAAGAGGGGGGAAGGTATTCTTGATTACTTTTCAGAAAGTTACGGGATGCTCAGGATTTTTTGTGTAGTGGCCTGACACCCCTGGAGGAGCAGGTAGATCTCTTAATTCCTGCCTGTATCCTAGTGATGAAGGCAGATGGTGAGATATTGTCAATCACAGGTCTGCAGGAGGGAATAGGGCTGAAATTATGCAAATCACATCAACTGGCTTATGTAGAGGGTTATGCAGAGGGGGAGCACTGAGAAAGATGAGGTATCAATTGTTATGAGAGTATTAGGTTACAGTAAACAATGTACTGTATACTGTAGGAAATTAAATTTGAAATATGGGAGACAGGTAAGTGGGAAGTAAGAGACCAAGAGGTGGAATAGAGAGAGGAGCTTGTACTACGGTAGTAGTGATGGTGGTAGTGGTGTTGGGGGGGGGGGGCTGGGGGGTGATACAAGGTTTTGAAAGCCTCCATAACAATAGCATAATGTTTTTGTAGTGACCCTAAGATTTAGTAGTGACATGGCTATTGGTGACTTTGACTTTGACAAAGGTAGTTTCAGTGGAATAGAAAGAACAAATAAATTATTGTAGTGGGCCTAGAAGGGATCTGGAGGAAAGGAAGGAGCTGAGTGGCTGTAGACAAGGATCTTGGAGCTATAAAAAAATTATTTAGAGACAGTCAAAATTGGAGAGTTATGGAGGGGTTTGTTAATAATGGATTATTGAAGGGCATGTTTTAAAGATAAGGGAAAGGTACCAAAGGTGATCATAGGTTAAGGAAGCAAATGATATAGGAGCAAGTGGGAGATAGTAAACAGACGCATTGAGAAGATAATTGGGCCTAGAAAGAATGTGAAGGTAGGAGGGTGTAAAGGAGTGTATGGACTTTAAGTGTAGGGAGGAGGGCATACAAGATCACTAGGCCTAATTGGAAAGGTAAAGTATGGGGATGGGGTCTGATTGCAAAAATATATTGGGGACTTGGGAGGGTAGAAGCAGGGTATATTGCGGGTTCAGGGGAGAGTGAAAAAAGGAGAACAATACAAAAGATTGACCCATGTATCCCATTCAATGATTTTTAGCTACTCGGAAGGGTTTTGGTTAGTATGTATCATAAAACACTTCAATGTCACAAACTGTCCAAATAAGCATGTGGTCATCCATTATTGGGTATTGGGGTCCCATCTTTTCCAATTAAAAAAGCAACAAAATTTTTAAATCAAAGTCAAGGCAGCCCTATGACATCGTATGAGCCCAAGGCAACTTAAAGAACTCCCAGTGTGTTTTTAGCTGTTTGAACTAAATATTATATATACAAGAATTATGTTTTTTTCTTTGCTAAGTAGTTTGCCCTCATTTATGAAATACAGTGAAGCTGCAATGCTACTGATTTCTATAAAGCAATCAGCAAGGCCAGATGTTATGTTTTTGAAGCAAACAAAGCCTGCACAATAAGGTCTATGAGACCAAAGTGTTTATCAAGCTTATCTCTGCAAAGTTCATGTTCTACCATGTTTACAAAAGCTCAAGGCCTATGTTCTGCTGTTTTTGTATTGTTTTGTTTCAATATTGTGCAACACTTTTGTCCACAGATATTGTACTGTATGACTTTAATTGCTTCTCTTTTGCTTCCCTATCGATTTTCTATTGTATTGAAAGAGAGATATGGGAAAAACAACACCATAATACATCTTAAGTACGGTCAAGCTTTGTAATTTAAAAAGAAGTAACTATAGTATACAGTGGCAAATACAGTTATATAATTATAAGTTCACCAAGTTCACAAAAGAACTGACACTTGTGTGGATGCAAATTGGCTACATCACTTATATAAAATATGATAAAAAACTGTTCTCTTTATATAATCATATATTTTTCCTGTAAAACCACTGAGGTTTTATGACCATATGCAATATGCGATGCCACATCGGGTGCTTGAAGAGGGTTGCCGATGGTGTAGGCCACCCAGTTTTTAATTGTTTTTTCAAATTCTGCTGCCTCCAGTCAGTCCTCCAGTATAATCCTGGGGATTATTTACAATATATAATATTTCTAAAAAAGAAGGATATTTTCCTGCAGCCTCACAAGCATCCAAGGAGTGCTAATTAAATAATAGAAATCTTGCTTTAATATCTGACTGTGGTAATGCGCCTTCTTTATAGTATTAGTATATTTATTTGTATGTCTAAATACTGCATTGGTTGGTTTTATCAACTTGTCCATGTGCAAGTTTTATGGCATTTTAAACTTTCTTTTTATAACATTTTCGGAATTATGCATTTAGAATATCTGAGTCACATATATTTAATGTTTACATTTAATTTACTTGAAATTCTGACTGATTTCAGTGTAGCTGCATACCCCAAAGCACTGCTCAAACTGTTTTTCTGCTGTTTCTTGTAAAACCACAGAGAAGCAGCTGGGAAGCAATTAACTCCTGAAGCCATATACTTACAATTGTCTACTAAAGATTTTTTACGGTATATATATTTTAGTGCAGGAAGGCTTTATGCTTTTGTTTTTTTGGTGAATGTATATTATCTATCTATCTATCTATCTATCTATCTATATATATATATATATATATATATATATATATATACGCACAGAGTTTAACCAGCACTCAGACCAATGGTCTGAGTGCTGGTTAAACTCTGTGCGTATACTTTCCCCCAGTTGGGATTTCTAGCACCAGACACGCTGACCTTTCAGCTACAGAGTGCGGGACATTACCTTTTCTATATATATATATATATATATATATATATATATATATATATATATATATATATATATATATATATATATACAGGTAGTGTGGACTGGCACTCTTGTTAATTTGAGCAATTGCCGGGGTTGCCTTCCTTCTTTTATACCATATGGTGTCTCTCTCCTCCTCTATGGGTTGAAAGAATCAGGAGGCACTCCACAGGCTTTTCAATATGATTTTTAGTGTTATAATAAGTAACAAATTACATGTTCCAACAAATGTCTAGGACGTGCCGTTTCAAGGCCATTGGCCCCTTCATCAGGACTCAATGCTGTGACATGTGACTCCTTAAAGTGCAGAGTGCAGTGCTACGTGAAAATATATATATTTTTTTATTTTCACGTAGCACTGCACTCTGAAGGTAAATGACAAAAGTGAATATGCTTTCATTACTGAATATACGGGCCAACATAACCTAATAGAAGCAAGCATTAGAAAACATTGGCACCTTCTTCTAAAGGATCCGATCTTGAAAACATCCCTTCCGGTGGACCCTAGATTTATATACAGAAAAGCTCCGTCACTAAGGTCCAAACTAACCAAAAGCGCTCTGACAACACAATCAAAAAACCCGATTAGAAGCAAAGGCTTCTACAGATGTGGAAACTGTCAAGGCTGTAGGGAAATAAAGAGCGACAAAACAAAATATGAAGGCTTTGAACGTAATGGGCAAAAATACACGATTGACCATTTTATGACTTGCCATACAACTAATGTTGTATATCTCATAGAGGCCCTTATTCTGGTTGGTGCGGCCAGAGCCGCACACGGGGCTCCGGCCGCACAAACCAATCCCCGCCCACCCTACGGATCGCCACGGCCGTCCGTACACGGACGGCTGGCGATCCGCATAAAAATGGTGGAGGCGTACGCCTCCACCATGGTGGGAGCTGCCCCCTGCATTCGATGGTCGTCGACCATCGAAGGCAGGTCCGCACGCCCCGGCAGCTCCCGCAAGCTGAGACCACACGGACAATCGTCCGTGTGGTAGCTTGTATGGGGGCTGAAAGCTGACATCCGGCGACGTCAGCTTTCCGCCCCCATGAGTTGCGTCATGCCCTCATTACCATGCATACGCCCCGCGTTTGCATGGGAACGCCCATGAAACGCGGGGCGTACACATAGGGAAATGAGGGCATGAAGCCTCTCACGCCCCTATACGCCCCCTTTGCGGCGGACGAAATACGTCTGCGGCGAAGGGGGCTGCACATGCGCAGATTGACCTCTGCGCATGTGCAGAAGAAAAACATCGGCGGTACGGCCGCACGCGGGCCGTACCGTCCGAATTAGAATAAGGGCCAGAGTGCAGCTGTAACATTGTATACATAGGAAGAACGAGTAAATTTTGAAATCAAGTGGTTCCTGTGATTTTAAATTCTTTTTGATACCTTCTTTTTGATACCCCCCTTTTTATTATGGTGTTCACTCTATCTTTTTACAAATAACTTATACACAAATACAAGCACTTTATTCAGTTTATCACAGAATGATTTTAATAATGAATTTTAAAAGTGTATATATTTTTAAAGAATTATTGTATAAGATCAAAATATGTAATATATTTATTTTTTCAGGATCCCGAAAATCTATACCAGAGGTCCATTTGCATAGTATTAAAAAGGAATCCCTGTAAAAGGAAATAATTACAAACGATTAATAAGGACATAAAAAACTATATGAAAATGGATGTGCGTTCCAACAGTGATAAAGAATACCCAGATGCAACATGGAGGTGCTTTCCACTACATACAGATCTTTGAGAGTGCAACAATAGCTTCACACCCAGATTCAAACACCTTCAGGAACAGGAAGATGCGTTCCATGAGCGAGGAGATGTGCGCTCCAGTGGCTAACACTATACTTCCGGGATTCACGAGTGCGTGTGTGTTCCACATGACACATCAGATGCGTTCCACATGACGCATTTGGACTTCCGGTATCGGCAGAAGCCGGAAGATCATTGTATTTGGATACGAGGCTTTACAATCTGGTTTTAAATCTGGTATATTATTACTTTGATGAACTGTATATAATTGTATATGGATTCAGGTAATGTTTGAAGCACTATAGATACGTTTTATATGGTTTTTAGGAGCAAAATACGACTATTTAATTTTAACCCTATAACCCGGATATAATTGAGGGTTAGGGTATAAATAAAGGAAGTGACCCAGGATTCAGTATACTGCCTGAGGATGGGACAGAAGGTCCCGATACGCGTTGCAGCAGCCTGGACTGTGTCACTTTTTGGAGGAAAGCTTACCATTACTGGCGATTTGGAGTACCTGTGCCCTGTGTTTTTCCCGGAGGGCGGAGGGTATTTTAAAGAATTGAAATGCTTGTTCTGCAGGCATTTTAAACCACCAGTTTCTGGTAAACCTCCATCTTAAACCTTATTAACAACAATATTTGTGTTTATATATGTTTTATTGTGTGTGATGTACAAATAAATATTGTTATATTTACAATATCACACTATGTTACAATTCTATCTTTCCATATGTTTCCAATATATCAATTAATGGAGAGCCTCCAGTAAGGCGAAGACAGCGAGAATAAGGAGAGTAACATCTCATTTATTTATTCTTGGCGTATCTCCTGTGTCACAAATTTCATTATCTTTTCACAATTAGTGGATAGGTGTCATCGCACAAAATCACTTATTCTTCACTTTTTCCATGTGATTCATGGACATCTGAGCCGACACCCCGGCAGGTGATTCTGTATATTTGTGGAGAGTGTGATCCTTCAAATCTGGATATATATATATATATATATATATATATATATATATATATCGGATGATGATGCCTGGCACTCCGCTTAATGATAACAACTGGTATGGTGCTCTGTAACCCCAACAGGCAGTGGCGTAACTATAGCACCGCAGCCCCCGCAGTCACGGGGGGGCGCTGTGCATATGGGGGTGCCGGTAGGGGGCTGCGGTGCTATAGTAATCCCCCCACCCCCCATCCCCCGCATGCTTACCTGTCCATGCATTCCGGCTCCCCTCCTGGCTTCAATCAATGCTATGGAGATGGACCATGATAAAATGGCCGCCCCATAAATCAGACTGTTCTCTGAAACTGTCTGCAGTATGGGGGCGGCCATTTTATCGTGGTCTGTCTGCATAGAATTTATTGAAGCCAGGAGGGGAGCCGGGACGCGCGGACAGGTAAGCATGCGGCAATGGGGGGAGGGGGCACGGGGGGCATGCCAGACAGACGGGCGGGGAGGGAGGCGCCCCCCCATTAACGGCGGGGGGGGGGTGCCCCAAACAAAGCTACGCCGCTGCCAACAGGGGATATATAAATTCCAACAAGATTAAGGCACTCGTATCATTCAGCATTCAAAGATGAGTAGAAATGAAGAGACCCACACAGGGGTATATGCCAACGTTTCAGATGTTGAAACCCTTTATCATATTCATGTCTTGATAAAGAGTTTCAACACACGAAACGTTGGCATATACCCCCGTGTGGGTCTCTTCATTTCAACTCATCTTTGAATGCTGAATGATACAAGTGCCTTAATCTTGTTGGCATGTATATATATATCTATATATATCTATATAGATATATCTATATAGATATATCTATATAGATATATATATATACAGATGGGTCAGGGTCCATCTTTGCAGGGGATGGCGCTGGCGTCGCCAGCCGCCATCCCCCGCCAGCGCCATGGCGATGGTGAGAAGGGGACGCGCGCGCACGAGAGGCGCGCGCGTCCCCTTCCGACGGCGCTTCGATCCGTTCCCCCGGGTCCCCGCCGGCTTGCCGGCGGTAACCCGGGGTCCCCGCCGCCTGCCCGCACCCCCCCTAACCCCCCCTAACCCTGTCCGTCTCCGCCAGCGACGGAGACTGAGACGCGCGTGCGCGTGAGACTCCTCGCTGGCGAGGCTGCTGGCGGGTCGCCAGCGCGTACGTTCTGGCGACCCGCCAGCAAGGATGTTAATAGTAACATACTGTATATATATATATATATATATATATATATAATGTCCACATATGAAGCAGCACGTCCGCCAATCCAAGTAAATTTTTGAAGGGTGCTCTCCCAAAGGGTCAGACAGAACCCCCACAATATCTTACAGTAACGGTGGCACTCCAAAGTAATAGACAATGAGTCAGGTATATGATAACGTTTCGAGGCTTTATTACCTCGTCCTCAGATCAAACAATAAACAAAATAAACAGAATTTATACTCACAACCCACCCGTGTTCCTTCCTGGCGCGGGAGCGTCCGTCAGCGTCACCCGTCGTCAGCGTCACGGAGCGTCGCACGGCGCATCGCGTCATATTGCGTCACTCCGCACCGGACACAGCGTTGGACGCGGCCCGACGTCACAGCGTCCCCCGTCACCTAGGAAACAAAATAGCAAAACATAAACAACAGTGCATAAGACACAGATCACGTAAGAAAACATGATACAACAAATAAGTAAGGTAAAAACAGACTCTGTCACGGCAGACAGTATGTTCCTGCAAAAGCAGCAATATCATCAAAATATGAGCAGTAAGTTAAATGCTATCTAGCATTAAGCGGCAATTTAAAAAAACAGCAGATAAAGATATTCCAAACATATAAATATATTAGTATACCCTACAAATTTTACACAAAGCTGTGAAGGCCCAGATACTCATTTAGGCCTTTTGGGGAAAGGGTGTCAAGCCTGTAAATCCAGCCTGATTCGCATTGCATCAATCTGCGTGACCTATCACCCCCACGAATTGATGCGGGGATGTGGTCTATCAGAATGAAACGGAGGGTGGACACACTGTGTCTTTCTTGTAGAAAGTGTCGTGACACCGGTTGGTCACTAGAACCACTTTCAAGGGCATTTTTAATGGAGTTGCGCTGAGTGGCCATACGTTCCCTAATGGTCTGATCTGTCTTGCCCACGTAACTGTATCCACACGGGCAAGTTAAGAGGTAAACCACAAATTTTGTGGTGCATGTTAGCCAGCAGTCAGGTGGATACCGCAAGCGGAGATACATCCGCCGCGGTGGTCAGAGGCAAAGGCAGAGGTCGAGGCAAGGTTGGGCGGCCACCTCTTAACCGCAACAGACGTCCTCGATAATCAATCTCTCTGCACATACACTGACGGACTCTGAGGTACAGGTTCTTGATAGGGGATTATCTATCGTACCCTCCACCGGCCTGAATGGCCTGAAATGGGAGGTGGAAAAATACAAACTACAGAGGCAACTCAAGCTAAAAGAGTACTTTTACAACAATCCTCAAACCCCACAACCTGACCCCATACCACCTCAATTGAGGAAAGTCATCCCACGGTCCACCTTTGAGCCTACTTCTTATAACACTTCAATCAAGACATTCAGCAATATGCTTGAGAAGAATATCTGCCCAATACGGACTCAACATCAATCCAACAACCTTAGAAGTGCAGAAATACAAGCATTGCGTGATCTATCGCACTACGATGATATAGTTATCCGCCCTGCCGATAAGGGCGGAGCTATAGTCATTCAGGACATTGGCCAATAATAAAAAGAAATCTGGCGCCAATTGGCTGACGCTAAGGTATACAGTAAACTCTCTGCTGATCCTACCAATCAGTTTAAGAGGGAACTCCAGAATATCCTGTTGGATGCAGTCCAATCTGGCAGCCTAAATGAGAAAGTGTGTGAGGCTCTTCTTCCCAAGGACCCCTTGGTAGCTATTTTATATACGCTACCTAAGGTTCATAAGAACCCAAGTGAACCGCCGGGGAGGCCAATTATTTCGGCCCGTCATTCTCTTTTCCAGGCCCTCTCGGTGTACTTGGACTCCCTTATCCAGCCGTGCATCATTAATAGCCCGGGACATATTAGGGACACTACAGCCTTCTTGACATTGCTTCGAGGTGTTGGGACTGTGCCGCTTGGCAGTTTATTGGTTTGTCTGGACATTACTAGTCTTTACACCATCATTCCCAACGGTGATGGCCTACATGCTGTAGAGGTTTTGTTGAGTGGTAATCCTTGGTATAAGGGTCCCCCGATTAAGCTTGTATTGGAGCTTTTACATTTGTTACTCACCCATAATTACTTCATCTATGACGGTGACTTCTACCTGCAGGTATCAGGCTGTGAGATGGGGTCCAATGTGGCCCCATCGTACGCCAACGCCTATATGCTGCAGGCAGAAAAAGAGATCTTCTTCAATGTGCCTGGCGTCTGTGATCACATCAGGGCATACGCCAGGTACATTGATGACCTATTTATTGTGTGGTCTGGACCAGTACATGTTCTTGAAGAACACCTTTGTTTGCACAATGCGTCTACCAGTCCTATTAAGTTCACCTATAACATTGATCCGACTGTTGTTAACTTTTTGGATGTCAAGGTATCCTTAACTGATGGGGTCATTACAACTGACCTATTTTGTAAACCTACTGATCGGAACACCATACTTCATGCTAATAGTTTCCACCCAAAGCCTCTGAAGTATGGGCTCCCCTACTCGCAATTTTTGCGGGTAAGGCGGATATGCAGTACTGATGCCGACGTAGAGGTGCAAATGCAAAAGATGGTGTTGAAATTCTTAGAGTGTGGGTATGAGAGGGACTCTATACTTGCTGCAAGAGACAAAGCATTGTCTAAATCTAGAGGTGATTTATTGCAAGTCCAGCCTGCTAAAGCTACAACTGGGCGGCTCCCTTGGGTGAACCATTTTAATACTCAAAGTGGTAGTATTAATAAAACAGCAAAGAAATGGTGGCCCATTATTACTGCAGACCCCAAGATAGGTCTTAGTGACACTAAACTTATGCCATGCTATCAACGTGGCAAGAACATCTTTGATTGGGTTGTGCGTACAGACATTACCAATTTAGGAACCACCCAGCTGCAATCCGACAGATTTTTGGGGCGCAAAAACGGATGTTATAAGTGTCTAGGCTGTATCACTTGCAGATCCATGACAGCTTCACCCTCTTTTAATCATCCTAGGTCCGGCAAGAAATATCTTATTAAATATAGGCTAACATGCACCACAAAATTTGTGGTTTACCTCTTAACTTGCCCGTGTGGATACAGTTACGTGGGCAAGACAGATCGGACCATTAGGGAACGTATGGCCACTCACCGCAACTCCATTAAAAATGCCCTTGAAAGTGGTTCTAGTGACCAACCGGTGTCACGACACTTTCTACAAGAAAGACACAGTGTGTCCTCCCTCCGTTTCATTCTGATAGACCACATCCCCGCATCAATTCGTGGGGGTGATAGGTCACGCAGATTGATGCAATGCGAATCAGGCTGGATTTACAGGCTTGACACCCTTTCCCCAAAAGGCCTAAATGAGTATCTGGGCCCTCACAGCTTTGTGTAAAATTTGTAGGGTGTACTAATATATTTATATGTTTGGAATATCTTTATCTGCTGTTTTTTTAAATTGCCGCTTAATGCTAGATAGCATTTAACTTACTGCTCATATTTTGATGATATTGCTGCTTTTGCAGGAACATACTGTCTGCCGTGACAGAGTCTGTTTTTACCTTGCTTATTTGTTGTATCATGTTTTCTTACGTGATCTGTGTCTTATGCACTGTTGTTTATGTTTTGCTATTTTGTTTCCTAGGTGACGGGGGACGCCGTGACGTCGGGCCGCGTCCAACGCTGTGTCCGGAGCGGAGTGACGCAATATGACGCGATGCGCCGTGCAACGCTCCGTGACGCTGACGACGGGTGACGCTGACGGACGCTCCCACGCCAGGAAGGAACACGGGTGGGTTGTGAGTATAAATTCTGTTTATTTTGTTTATTGTTTGATCTGAGGACGAGGTAATAAAGCCTCGAAACGTTATCATATACCTGACTCATTGTCTATTACTTTGGAGTGCCACCGTTACTGGAAGATATATATATATATATATAGTATCGAAATTGTTTGGCACTCGAGATAATTGCAGCAATGCCGGGGTGCCTTCCAAATGGAGAGATATACAAACGTAGGTTTTTCTTCCAGAACCCAGCCGGGTGTTCTGTCAGAAAGAAGAGACGGCACTCGTCGGACTTTAAATAGGTGCCAATATAACACCTATTTAAAGTCCGACGAGTGCTGCCTCTTCTTTCTGACAGAACACCCGGCTGGGTACTGGAAGAAAAACCTACGTTTATATATATATATATATATATATATATATATACATATATATATATATTGTAGCAGGTTTGCTGTTTAGACAGGACACAGCAGAGATATATGGCACTCCACCGGACTGTAGTAAGGATTGATATGGTACACAGGTTGTAGGCAACGTTTTGGAAGATATTTACTTCCTTTTTAAAACATAGACAAGGTGCAATAAACATCTACCTACCCAAAATATATGCTAAAAATGGCAGCCTCGCTCAAAGCGACTGTTCTTTTTTTCAGTGTAATATTTACCTAAATTTCAATGTATTGACCATGCTGTGTTTGTATTTATTTATACTAAAAGAACAGTCGCTGTGAGTGACACTGGCATTTTTAGCAGATATTTTGAGGCTCTTTCACAGCAACCTTGGCCCCTGGTCTTAGTTGTAGTATTCTTAGTTTAGACTGGTACAAACATTACTATATGAGCAAATATAGTTCATATAGTAATGGTTGTGATCACATGTGAGTTATTAAAGGCAAAATTATCTTATGCGATCCTGTGGGCGGCTTAAGGGGGGATTGCGGGTTACACCTCTAAGTGAAGAAGTCACCCTAATAAATGGGGGCCTATGAAAATCATGTTTAAACTCTTGAAGACACAATTCTTAGTAAATTTACCCCTATGGTGGCGTATTCACTGTGTGCCAATATGTCTGGAAATATCAGCACATTTTAACAAGACTAGTTCAATCTCCGACTGCCGGAAATGTTCTGCCAGTTGGCAAAACCATGTGCACCACAGGTGGGGTAAATATAAGCACAGAGTGGCCTGTATTGAATTGTGCTGGATGCGGGCATATCTTTCCACCATGTGAACTCTATAGAAATATAAAGGTGCCCATACACTAGTACAACTTGGGACGATTTCACCCGATCTCTGACTCGCCCCCCCCTCCGGCAGCAGGGAGTGGGGTTGCATGCGATACATCACATGTGAAAGGAGCACATGGGATGTATCGCATGCTATCCTATCACCACCAAAAAGGGTGGCTTAGGGGGGTCGGAAGGTCCATACACTGCTGCAATACATTGTAGCAGTGTATGGGCACCTTTACATGTACAGAGAGAATTAGATTTGGCTGAGTTATTTTGTTTTTGTGCAGGGTAAATACTGGCTGATTTATTTTTATACTGCAATTTAGATTTCAGTTTGCACATACCCCATCTTACTCTCTGTGCACATGTTACATCTGCCCCACCTCCAGTGCACATGGTTTTGCCAATTTTGAGAACAAATGTGTCCGGTAATCAGGTCTGAATTAGGCCCATAGTAATCAGGAGGATTACAGTTTTAAAATAATTTTTCTCATGAAAAGATTACAGTTTGGCTATTACTCAAGGTATACTATAAAGCAGGGGTGGGGAAACTTTTTTGTGCCTAGGGCCATTTGTATGGGGAAAAAATCCTTCGGGGGCCATATGTAAAAGTTTCCCTTACAAATTACCCTGCTGCAGCCGTTCAACGCTCCGCCGGCTGCTGTTGATTAAGAGGAATCTCGTGAGAACTACCGACCTCTCGCGAGAATTCCCCTGTACTTGACTCCCGGCACAGCTGCCAGGTGGGTGGGTGGGCCACTCAGAATGGCTACAGGGGCCGCATACGGCCCCTGGGCCTGAGGTTCCCCACCCCTGCTGTAAAGGTTAGATTTTAGAACTTCTTTAAAAGTCCACAATAATTTAGGTAACATTTTATAAAAGCCAGCAATTTAAGATTTGGTTGCAATGTGACAGAGACATTCCGGTTTTGACTGTCCCCGTAATTGTCATGTGTTAGAGTTAAGTGGTCTGTAACTTTCCTTCTTCTCTAACTCTATGTACTGTAAGTAGAACACTTTTTTTGAATTTCTAGTCTAAAGCTATTTTTCAGCATTGCTGGAAGTACTGTCACTTAACACACAGTGTTGCTGCAAAAGGATTTAGCAAAAGGATGTATTTAACCTTCCATCCAAGCAAAGCCGGTAAGTTATCTGGGTTTGGTAGCACCGATCTATTTTATGGCTGACAGCCAACGGAATAAGTGCCCATAACGAAAAACCATGTATTGAGCACCTGAGACCAGAGATATTTATAACGTTTCACAAGCAATTACTTGAAGCTATGAAAGTAGAGATACAGGAAATTGCATAAAAAGTTAGTGGGGACTGAGTTACAGGTCATTTTGCAGGATGGTGAAGTTCTTGCAATATAACATTTGAGACACAGTTTTGCAATGCGACATACTGTAAATGCCTACTTTTGAAAACTAGTTTCATGGAGATTATAGCTCCTTATTATAGATGTATATGTGCTTAAATGCTTGGGCCCTTATTCTGGTTGGTGCGGCCAGAGCCGCACACGGGGCTCCGGCCGCACAAACCAATCCCCGCCCACCCTACGGATCGCCACGGCCGTCCGTACACGGACGGCTGGCGATCCGCATAAAAATGGTGGAGGCGTACGCCTCCACCATGGTGGGAGCTGCCCCCTGCATTCGATGGTCGTCGACCATCGAAGGCAGGTCCGCACGCCCCGGCAGCTCCCGCAAGCTGAGACCACACGGACAATCGTCCGTGTGGTAGCTTGTATGGGGGCTGAAAGCTGACATCCGGCGACGTCAGCTTTCCGCCCCCATGAGTTGCGTCATGCCCTCATTACCATGCATACGCCCCGCGTTTGCATGGGAACGCCCATGAAACGCGGGGCGTACACATAGGGAAATGAGGGCATGAAGCCTCTCACGCCCCTATACGCCCCCTTTGCGGCGGACGAAATACGTCTGCGGCGAAGGGGGCTGCACATGCGCAGATTGACCTCTGCGCATGTGCAGAAGAAAAACATCGGCGGTACGGCCGCACGCGGGCCGTACCGTCCGAATTAGAATAAGGGCCTTGTTGTGAGACATTTCTATATACAGATGGGGCCACTCTCGTTGTTGCAGACCTCCAGCCGCAGGTTTATGGCGGTCCGGTAGATGGGGACAGGACATAGATTCGCAAGCATCTCACATGCCCATTGCCCAGAATGGGGCAGGCAAGCATCTGGACAGCGCAGGGAGGCGAATGGCGCAGTGGGAGCAGCTCTGATGAGAGTGGCTACATCTGTAACATTATTAACTATATATTTTGGGAAATTTAGCAAGTATTGATAATAATATTACCAACAGAAATATAGTTTTTAAGTGTTTGCAACTGTTTGCTGGGTACTTTCCAGTAGATTGTATGCAAATCGCATATACTTTGCATATGATTTGCATACAATTAGTTCTGCGATGTGATTTAGCACACCCCCACTATCCACGCCAGCCCGAAGTGTGGTGAGCGGAGCGAAACCCGCGAGGGGACACGGTATGCGTCCTCCCGACCTGTTCATACGCCTATTATCCAGGTCGGCGCGGAGTTGACTGTATAAAGTGTGGCAAGCGCAGCGAGCCACCGAGCCCGAAGCGTGGCGAGAGCAGCGGGCCCCACGAGGGGCCTCGGAAAATGAGCCCGAAGAGTAGCGAGTGCAGCAAGCCCCGCGAGGTGACGTGGAATACATGTCAAGTAATCTGTGTCCCCTCACGGGGCGCGCTGCACTCGCCACGCTTCAAGCTCATTTTCAGTGTCCCCTCGCAGGGCTCGCTACGCTCGCCACGCTTTATAAGATCAACTCCACGCTGATGTGGATAGTGGGGGTATGAACAGGTCGGCAGGACCCGTACTGCGTCCACTTGCGGGGCTCGCTGCGCTCGCCATGCTTCGGTCTGACGTGGATAGTGGGGGTGTGCTAAATCGCATTGCAGATCAAATTGTATGCGATATCACATGCGATTTGCATCTACACTTGCATCTCAACTTGTATGTTAAATCAACCAAGCAGCATTTTCTATTCCCTTTGTAAAGAAAAGTTTAACTATTTAATAAGAATACTTTGTCACGACCACCATGTCAGCTACCCGGTCCCTCTGTGCTGTCCCTAGCCCAAAGACCTCTGACAGGTCATCTCCTGCCCTGGCGCTCACCTCCGCTGCTGGTCCCATGCTGGTAGAGTGCATTCTGTCGCGCTGTCACCGCCGGGTGACAGCGGTGGTGTGTGCTCCTGTGCCAGGCAGGCTCTGGGTAGCGTGAGACATGAGCCGCCATGATGGATCCGTGTCAGGTCAGGCCTCTGGCTGGACACGCCGGCTGCAGCGCCTCCACGCACAATCACCGCTGGCTGGTTTCCGTCACCATCTCTGGCGGCGGCCATCTTTTGGGATCCTTCAGCCTATGCTGCGTGGCTCCCTTCAGTGAGGTCAAGTGGCAACCAATCACCGCGCAGCTCACCCTTCAAATACTGACTTGCCGGGCAAGACCGGCAGTCAGTACAATGATGTCTACCCGCACACATCATTGATCCTCCCTGGCTGTCTGTAGTTGCTACTACAGTTCTTGTGCCTTTGGAGAAGTCTTCTTCAAATCTCCTGCTGATCGTTTCACTGCCTGTACCATATCATCACGGAACCCGCTGCCACCTATACGGATAGGACAAGGTTAACCCCCCAAAGGGGTAATATCTTCTCCCTCATTCCTGACGGTTAATCTCTGTGTTCATCCCTGGTTCTGCAGCTACGATCCTACTCAGCACAGATTCATTCGGACTTCATCATCCAATCCTTCTTCCAATCATCCAATCCTCATCCAATCATCCAATTCTTCTTCAACCATCCAATCCTTCTACCAATCATCCAATCCTCATCCAATCATCCAATTATTCTTCCAATCATCCAATCCTCATCCAATCATCCAATTCTTCAACCAATCATCCCATCCTCATCCAATCATCCAATTCTTCAACCAATCATCCAATCTTTCTTCCAATCGCTCAATCATCCAATCTTGCAGTTATTCAATTATTCAATTACCAATCATCTCCAAAGCGCTTCCATAAGTATTGTATATTATTGACTTTATCATTTATCAGAAACTACAGTTTTATTATTGTGTCATCATTCATATTCTGTACCGCAGTATCTTCATTAAATAAGGTTTACTTTATTCAATTGCTTCACTCCCTTTTGTCGTTAATGCAACTCCAGCTGGTGCTTCACAAAACGTGACATATTTGCTTTATGCAATAATGGCCTTGATTTAATTGGCCTATGACCAGTGGTGACTCCAAATTCAAATAGGGGAGCAACATCAACTGACAGTTGGTGGCAGTTGGTCTGGCTCCCCTTTTTGAATTTTGAACTGTGGTGCTTTCAAATTATTTTAGTATCACCTAATTGTGCAAATGGACATTTGGAGGAGAGTTCACACAATTTCCCTCCAAATTCTTAAATCTGCAACATCTGATTAAAGTTAAACTATTATTGTAAATTAACTGGTTGTTGCTAGTATCTTTACTGGTTATTGTAATTAAGATAAATAAATGCTTTTTCTTGTTTACAATATGCTGTGTTAGTCTCCATATTTAACACATTGGGGGAAATTTACTAAAATTATAACTTTGAGTCGATGTAATTTGTATTTGCGTACTAATGACATTGGGCATTATTCAATGAGGCTGATTCGCCATGTTTTATGGCGATTTTGTGCTATTTTCGTGCTGTAAGGCGATTTTTTTGACTAAAACGGTGAATCACCCTATTCAATGACCAAATGGTTTTTATCGCCATGACTCACTGAGTAGCAATCGCTATCTTTTTATGGTGAAGTGGAATGTGAACTTTTAAAATAAAGTGTTTTGTTTTTTACATTTGGTGTAAAAAAATCAGGAATTTTATTCTGAGGAGGGGCATGCTATTTTTATTCATGTGCTGTAAGCACATGAATATATATTTAATTTTTTTTAAAATATATATATATTTTTTTACACAGAGCAGCCAGCAGGGGGCCGGGAGCCGAGCCGCTCATTAGATATTCATATATTCACTGCACCCAATCATTACATATGCACGGGGTGTAGTGAATACCCGGTCCCCTGTTGGCTATCCCGGGGGGCAGCCTGTGCTGCCTGGCTCCCGGGGAGCCCACCTCCCCCCCACAAACGTTCTGGGGCAGGCAGGGAGACTTCCATCTCCCTGCCTGCCGCCATCCTCAGGCTCCCTGCGGCATCGCCGCAGGAGTTAAAATTCGCCAGTCAGGGGCAGTGAGCCCCTGACTCTTTGAATACTGGAGCAGGCGAGGCTCTGGAACGCGGCGGGCAGTGGCGAATGTGCAGCGAATCCTAAACAGGATTCGCTGCACATCGTCAAAATTCTCATTGAATACTGCCCATTGCCTGGTATAGTTCATATTTTGTATTTTATTTTTTATTCTCCTATGTTGAAATCATTCCTATGAGTTCACATTTTTACATGCGTATTCCTATTGTTGTTAGCATAGGTATTTTGTTTGCCAAAAATATGAACGTATTTATTGTAAACTAAGAAAATATGATAACCCCCTCAGTAGCGCTCTTACCAGACAAACACTAAATAAAATTATATATTAGGGACTTCCAGGAAACGGCGTTGACCGATAACAGTAAACCTTGCGTTTCATCACAAGTCCTGGAGTGTCATTTCTTCTTCTCCAATTTGTACTTTTGGGGTTTTCTCCCCCAGGAACGGGCACCCGGGCCAGAATCAATATGCTGTTCTAACAGCTGGGCAGTGCCGGTCTCTTTCTACAGTAATATATGTATATCCATATATATATATATATATATATATGGATGGAACAGGAAGAAAATGGGAAGGAGCGCTTTCTAGTGTATTAAAAGAGTATTTATTCTGCAATAAAAGAATAATAGGCAAAGGAAAGGGTCGATAGCACAACTAGAGAATCCCTGATTTATCAGGATAAAAAACCCAGGACTACTGATGAGGGAGCACAATGGTCTTTCATCAGTCAATACCATTGTCAATACAGGGAGGTGGAAAATATTTTTAGAAAAAAATGGAAAATTCTGTTAAAGGACCCCATTATAGGTCCACAACTCCCTCCCGTCCCTCATTTTATATACAGACGTTCAAGAACCATTAAAGACACTGTAGTCAGAAGTGCCCTGGATGTCCCTAAAAGAAGTAGCATCCGCAGTCAGGGTTTCCACCATTGTGGCCTTTGCCAAATGTGCAGATCGACTAACGGTGCAAGCAAAATTAAGGAATTTCAGGTGAAAGGAATAAAATACCCTATAAAAGACTTTATAACATGCAATACAAGAAACGTAGTATATGCTATTGAATGTAAATGTGGTCTGGTATATGTGGGAAAAACCACTAGAAGCCTAAAGACCAGACTAGCTGAACATGTCTATAATATAAAAAAAGGTTTAGACAGTCATACATTACCTGCCCATTTTAAGAAAAGTCACCATTCGGACCCTTGTCAAATTAGAACATTTTGGGGTATTCAACAGATAAACCCCAATTGGCGTTGCAATGATATTGAAGTCCGCCTTGCCAAGGCAGAAATGCAATGGATATACAAACTTAAGACTCTGGTCCCAACAGGCCTGAATGGCGACTTTGAATTAAAATGGTTTCTCTGATTCCTGTATATATTGCACATTGTCACTTTAATATATATAATTGTTTTTAAATGGATAGTGTTTTTAACCTTTTTAACTTTTTATATTTATGTGAATCTTTATATAATTAATTTTTATATAAGAATTTTCCATATCTGTAACATCTCATATGCTGTTCTCTATTCCTTATTGCTTTTTGGGTGTTGTGGACATTGAAACTATGGACATTTCCCCAAAATGTCCGTGCGGTTCAAGAAACAGGAAAAAGGATGCACGGACATACTGTAAGAGTTGGAACGCAAATAAGGAAGGAGATATGAAACGCACAAGCGGCAGAATGAATATGACCGCTTCCGGCTTTCTCGGACAATGCGATACGTCACATCCGGAATACGCAGCCGGAAACTACAGCTGTTTGGGATTGTACTGTAATCATGAACGGGGATTTAAGAGCCGCCCCGGTCGATGATGACAACACGCTTCTGAGGAAGGGCTCCATTAGCCCGAAAGCACGCTCAAGCTTATTGTCATCACCGAACGGACCAGACCTGTGGGAGCCGCATTGTTATCATTTGGGAAACCATTCTGCATTGGTGGCTGGACCGGCCGGATTTCGTTCTACCCAGGATAGGGTGATATGTTTTTATCTTTTTATCTTATGTGAGTGCACCATTAAAAATGTTATATTTTTATAACAAACAGTATTGCACTATCCAGTTCTTCTATTAGTCCTATAGGTTCTAAAAAACCTGAGGAGGAGAATACAATTCAGATTTGGCAGAAAGACCCTCGATATGCGCATATATGACCTACCTTTATCACTAACCCATTTGTCTGGATCAATACAAAGCAATATTTTGTGTGTTATTACATTTCGCCAGTGAATGTTGCACCAAAACTCTGCTATTCCTATATAAATTTTCTTCAAAGGAAAAGAAGTAATAAAACACGAGGACATGCACTGAAACTGGAGGGAGGTAGGTTCAGAGGAAATGTTAGAAAGAATTACTTCACAGAGAGGGTAGTGGATAAGTGGAATAGCCTCCCATCAGAGGTGGTAGAGGCTAAGACAGTAGAACAATTTAAACATGCTTGGGATAGGCATATGAATATCCTTACAAAGAAATAAGGATTAAAAAGGGTTGAGATTACCTGAAGGGTTAAAAATGGGCAGACTAGATGGGCCAAATGGTTCTTACCTGCCGTCAAATTCTATGCTTCTATGTTTCTATCTGCATGGCCTCATAATCTGGCAATGTGCAGAGTTTCAGATGCACATTAAATAAACAAAGCCTGCGTAGCCTCCTAGGTATCTGCACAACCTGCTGACTATGTTCAATTTCCCACCAGGTATCCCACAGCTCAAACTGCAACCAGCTCATCCAGTACATCAACAGCCATGTTCTGAAAATGCAGAGAAGTGTGTGTGTGTGTGTGTGTGTGTGTGTGTGTGTGTGTGTGTGTGTGTGTGTGTGTGTGGAATGCCCTTTTATAAGCCACAAATTTGAGCTAGGGAGTAGCTGAGGACTGATATGGGAATAGTTTCAAATGTCAAATTCTTCAACATGTGAAACTTGTATAAAAACCTATTCATGTGTATGGAGAAATATGTTTGTACATTTACGTTTGTACATGATATTGAATTGATATGCGTACGTGTATTGGTATACATTCAATCTTAGTAAATTTCCACCACTGTATACCAGAACCTGGTCGGTTGAGTTTCTCAATCGACAACATTCTGTCAGGGCGGCGGGTACCTACGATGAGCGAAGTTTGAATCAGGCCCTATATCTATACATCTGCCCCTTACTTCCATCAGCCACTGGCAGCCTCTGATACCACTGTATTGAATGTGACTCTGTCAGGAACAGCATAGCCTGATGTGGTTCTATCCAGGCAAGTGGTTAAATAACATATGTTACTTGTGACCTTTGCTGAATTTCCCATTGAGTGTTGGATAGAGAAGGAAAGAGGACATCTATTATTCCTGTTAAATCTTACTTTTATATTAGAACAGTAATGTTCATCTGTTCCTGATGAAAATAAGTTATGAAACACCAACAAAGATAAGTATCACGCAGCCTTGCACATAACACGGGGTGAGTATGCTGACATTGGACAGGATATCATTTCTACAGCAACTCTCAATACAATTCAATATACTGTACTGTATATTACTCACAGAAACTAATTACACAATTTCCAGGTAGGATTTGATTTAACAGGAACACTTCAATAAAGCTTCCCTTTGCTGTAAATAACTTGAGAAGGTTACAGCAGTCAATGGCAACTTCAATTAATTACATTCATGTAACGGAATACACTAATTCCATTAATCATTTGATAAGTTAAACACACCAAACAACAAAGTTCAGAGATGACTGCATTAACAATGTTTGTACAATTGGGGCCCCATAAATATAATAATACCATTAAGCTGAGCTGAGCTCACCTGAGCTGTCAGGCATTAACCCTTTGAGTGCCAACATTGCTGTGTGCGATCCTCAAAATATCTGCTAAAAATGGCAGTGCAGCTCACAGCAACTGTCCTTTTAGGATAAATAGATAGAAATACAGCCGTGTCAGTTAATAGAAGTTTAGTTAAATATTGCACCCAAAAAAAGTGCACTCGTTGTGGGCGGTGCTGGCATTTTTAGCGGATATTTTGAGGATCTCTTACAGCAATTTTGGCACTCATACATAATGGGGGAAATGTACTAAGCAAAATATCCCTTAAATAGGCATATTCGTATAAGCTATCACAAATACAAAAGAACAACAACCGGCGCTGATTCTAAGTGGTGACTTGTGAGAAGGTTTCCTCTTTTATTCTCCACAAGTCCTACTGGAATCCCAGTGAGTTTCACTATTGGACCACACTGACCTGAGTGTGGGTCCCTATGTACACATAGCGTTTTCTTTGTCCAAATATCCTTATTCACCAATCCACATGTCGCAATTGATTCCAAAAACTGACCTGGGAAATGGTCCCTATATTCACATAAAGGTATCTTTGGACAAAGTGCGTTCTCCAAAAAACTCCAGAATCAACCAGCAATGCACATCTTTGGCATAAGGAAACAAACTGACCTGTATATAGGTCCCTATGTTCACGTAGCGTGTTCTTTTAGTCGCTCACTCCTTTTTCTTAGCCCAAAGTATGCACGATACCGGATTTTCTCCAAGACAAAATTTTAATTTCCGGAATGAGTTGGAACAATCTGTGATGCCCTGATGGTAGGGTGGATATCGGCCTTTCCTGTGTCCAGCGTCCCTGTACACCAACGCGTTTCTGACGTCACCGTCCTTCCTCAGGGTGTACTAGACACATGTCCCTTTTGTATGTAAAGAATCTACTTGATTACACCGGTCCCAAATTCTCTAATTCTGCAGTGTACTCAAGAGTTTATCTCAGCTTTTGCAGACTTCAGCTTACAAACTGCTTTACTGTATCTTCAGTAGAAGTCTGTTACTGCTGCAGCATTTTCTTGAGGCTGATTGTGCACCTGTGCAGACTCCCTGGAGTCTGCACAGGTGCACAATCAGCCTCAAGAAAATGCTGCAAACTGGAGTATACAGGTCAGTTTGTTTATTAGGAATATACAGGTCAGTTTGTTTCCTTATGCCAAAGATGTGCATTGCTGGTTGATTCTGGAGTTTTTTGGAGAATGCACTTTGTCCAAAGATACCTTTATGTGAATATAGGGACCATTTCCCAGGTCAGTTTTTGGAATCAATTGCGACATGTGGATTGGTGAATAAGGATATTTGGACAAAGAAAACGCTATGTGTACATAGGGACCCACACTCAGGTCAGTGTGGTCCAATAGTGAAACTCACTGGGATTCCAGTAGGACTTGTGGAGAATAAAAGAGGAAACCTTCTCACAAGTCACCACTTAGAATCAGCGCCGGTTGTTGTTCTTTTGTATTTGTGATTGCGTATGTTAAGGAGTGGTGCTCCCTGAACAAATAACCAGGCAGCGATTATAGAGAGCGCTGTGGAGCTGAAAAACACCTTTGTTTGATATTCGTATAAGCTAAATACACCTATTTTAGGTGTATTCGTATTTTCGGCATTAAATATACCGAAAATATACCCATTCCTATTCATTTTTATGGCACATTCGTATTCGAATTCACCATTCACATTCGAATGCCCCCCACCTGCCACGGCCGTAAACAGCCCCAGGCTCAAAGAGCCTGTCCTGGTTTAAAAAAATTAGAATCAAACATGTAGGGGTTCCCTGTTTTTTTTTTAAACTGCCACACAACTGTGGCTGAAATGATTGGTTTGTTTGGGCCCCCACAAAAAAAAGAAGCAAATAATCTCTCCCTGTACAAACTGGCTCTACAGAGGCAAGATGTCCTCCTCATCCTCTAATTCCTAACCCCCTTCAGTGTGTACATAATTATCCTTACAGATTATCAATTTGTCCCCGCTGGACTCCATCATCACAGGTCCCTCATTATACTCTGGAGGCAAGAGCTAGTTTGTACAGGGGCCTCCAAATTGACCACCCTCGAATCCTGGCAAAGCGAATGAATGGCTACATCTACAAGACCAACATACTCCCCATTCACTTTCTACAGCTGCTTCTGCAACAGCCTGATGTAGGGAATGACCTGACTCAAGCTTGCAGTGTCTGAACTGACTTCACGTGTGGCAAGTTGGAAGGGTTGGAGAACCCTTGCACAACACGGAAATCATTCTCCACTGCGCTTGAGTCAGGTGTATCTTCCCTCCTTTGCCTATGTCATATGTGGATGTGTAGGCTTGAATGGCCTTTTGCTGCTCTTCCATCCTTTGCAGCATATAGAGGGTAGAATTCAACCACATCACTACCACTTGTTTAAGGCGATTGCAGGGCAGGTTCAGGAGGGTTTGCTGGTACTCCAGTAGCAGAAGAGCGAAAGTGTCCCACAATTTTTGCGGGCCACCGCAAGCATCTCCTACACGCCCCTGTCACATTTTTAGGAAATGCTGTGCCACCAAATTTATTGTGTGGGCAAAACACAGGACATGCTGGAATTTGCTTGCACAATATTGGTGGCATTGTCAGATACCACAAATCCCATGGAGAGTCTAAGTGGGGTAAGCCATTGTGCGATGATTTGTCTCAGTTGCTCAAAGAGTTTCTCAGCGTTGTGCCTCTTACTGAAACCGATGATACACAGTGCACTCTGCCTTAAAATGAGCTGGTGTTTCAGAGATGCTGCTACTGGTGCTGCTGCTGTTGTTTCTGCGGAAGGCAATGCATCTACCCAGTGGGCTGTCACAGTCATATAGTCTTAGGTTTGCCCTGTACCACTTGTCTACATGTCCGCGGTTAAGTGAACAGTGGGTAGAACAGCATTTTGCAGGACACTGAGGACACCTTTTTGGACGTCTCTGCACATCCTGGGTATCGCCTGCCTAGTGAAATGGAATCTAGACAGAATTTGGTTCCGGGAACATACTACCTCCCTCAATTGTCTAAACCCCACTGCACTTATGGCAGATACCGAATAGTTGTCACGGCTATAGTAATCCACTTTGCAATAGGATGACTGGTGTCATACTTCATCTTCCTGGCAAAGAACTGTTGGATGGTCAATTGCTTTGGGAAAGTAGTGGTGTTGATACTTCCTCTCCGGGATGATGAATGACTCCAAGCAGCAAAAGTAGCAGCATCGGCAGTAGGCACTGTAGGATCCTTTGGAGGAATCCCAGATGGGAGAGGAGTCAGTCATGACAGTGATATGGCCTGGAGTACTACCCATCCAGACTGAGAAGGAAATTGATACTCCCCTGTTAAAGTGTTCGGTCCTGGTGTCCCTCTTCACTTCCTTTTAGTCAGAGTTGGTACATGAAATGATAAGAGAGAAAGAGGGCAGCTGTCCTCATGTAATACTATTTGGTTGTGGGACCAATAAATAAATGATTATGTGCTAACGCCCCAATACATCAAGCGGTCTGCTTTTGCGGGGATTATCCCCCTTTACAAAACACTCACAATATGTAAGGTACAGAAGCGCATATCACACTGTATACAGTGTATCCCAATATTGAAAATGGAAAATAATGTCATGGGGTTAATTACCCCTAATTCAATTACTCACTCCGAATATGAATGGATATCATAAATAAAGAATTAAAATCATAAAAACAAAACTTTATATAAAGTCCACACTAGAGCCGTGGACTTTATATAAAGTTTTGTTTTTATGATTTGTCAAAAATAAAGTTTACAATTTTTATTTAAATTAGTACCTCTTTTGAATCCTGTCAATCCTATAAAGTCTGCCAAACAGTTGTTTTTGGTGAAAGGGAGGAGGTGAACGAGGAGAAAGACCCACCTGACAGGTGATTTTAATTCTTATTCGGAGTGAGTAATTGGATTAGGGGTAATTAACCCCGTGACATTATTTTCCATTTTCAATATTGGGATACACTGTATACAGTGTGATATGCGCTTCTGTACCTTACATATTGTGAGTGTTTTGTAAAGGGGGATAATCCCCACAAAAGCAGACCGCTTGATGTATTGGGGCGTTAGCACATAATAATTTATTTATTGGTCCCACAACCAAATATTATTACATGAGGACAGCTGCCCTCTTTCTCTCTTATCATTTCATGTACAAACTCTGACTAAAAGGAAGTGAAGAGGGACACCAGGACCGAACACTTTAACAGGGGAGTATCAGTCTCTTTTTCCATTTAGAGAGCCCATATTTTAATTGAGACATTTTTTTGCACAAAGTTTCGTCTTTAGGGGTACTTGGGTGGTATCCCAAATCTCAAAAGAAATACAGGCAGCTCTACCCTTGCGCAGACAAGTAGAACCCCACCATTCAAAAATTGAGAAGGAAATTGATGAGGAGGGAGTGTGGATTGCTAGTGCTTGGATACGGGATGCAGTTTAAATCCCGGCTGTCGGGATCCCGGCGTTCAGAATCCCAATGCTGGAATCCCGACCGCCGAAATCCCGACACTTTCTCCCTCCGTGGGTGTCCACGACACCCCTGGAGGGAGAATAAATTAGCGTGCCGAGCGTAGCGAGCCACCGGGCCCGCTGCGTTGCGAGCGCAGCGAGCCCGCAAGGGGGGGGGGCGATCCACGTCCCCCCCTTGTCGGGATTTCGGCGGTCGGGATTCCAGCGTCGGGATTTTGAACGCCGGGATCCGGACCGCCGGGATTTTATACTGAATCCCTTGGATACAACAGGAGACAAAAGGGATTTAGCTGCCACTGGACTGCTTACACTCTTAGCCAATATGTCAGAGCCTGATAATGACTTATGATGAACATGCTGCAGGTGACATAATAGGGAGGATGTCCAAGGTGGTTAACATCCTTACCCCTACTAATTAGACCATTACATAGGGTACATATGGTGACACAGTTGTTGTCAGGATTGGGGTAGAAATAATTCCTGACACATGACGTGGATCTTTTGGTCCTCTGCCCAGGCATGTTGATGCCCTTTTCCACCCCTCGGACAACATCTGTCTCTCCCAGTGCCTGATTTAAACAAACCATATAACTATCAGCATCCTCCTCGTCAACTTCCTCCTCAGCACCAGATACACCAATATCCTCATCCTGGTGTTCTTCAACAGTGACATGTTTAATTTGAATATGAGAAACTGGACTATCTGTGCTTCTTCCAGCACTTGCAGAATGGCGTGCAGTGTTGGGAAGGTCAGACATCACAACCACAATTGGATTCTCCTTGGGGATATGTGATACAATCTTAGAATGCATAGTTCTTTTCTGTGCTTTTGTCAGTTTAACTCTTTCAATTTTTAGTAGCTGGAGGAGGAGGGATTAGATCGTCATATGAAGCTGAACCACTAATCTTGAACATAGGCCCGTGCCATGTATTCCATGTGCACTCGCCACTCTTCTGGCTTCTGGCTTGGTGGCTCGCTGCACTCGCCACACTATCTGAAATCAACTCCACGTGGATAGTGGGGGTATGAAATGGTCAGAGGACGCGTACCGCCGCCCACGCTGAAAATCGGCCGCTAAATCGCATCCGATTTTTGCATGCGATTTGCGGTCTATTTTCGGCTGATTTCGCACAAGTACCAGTCATTTTAACCGAGTGAAGAAACGGGGAAGAGGACACTGTCCAACTCCTCAAGATGGTTTTTCTTGCCACTGTCACTACAAGTGCAAGAAAAGGGGTAAAGGCTGTTATGCAGCCCTGCAATTTCCAGTTAGTAAAGTTCGCACATAACATAGCAAGAGGATCCTTAGTTAGTCTTAAATGACACACTTCATTTATAAATCCCATCACTTTGTCCCAGAATTTCCTTATGTGTCCACAATCCCACATACTATGGAAGAAATCAGCACTTGGGCCCATGCACTTCAGACATCATCCTAATTCCCCCGGGACAAAATGTCTCCTTTGCGCCTGAGACATATATGCCCTATGTAAGGTCTTAATATGGACTTCTTGCATCGGGGCAGAGCGGAGTGTCTTCAATGTCTTCTCCATAGGCTTTAACAAAATCTTGGCCTCAGATACACATGGTATATCCTTGTGCCAAGACACTATGGCATCAGTCCAGATCTTCTCCGGTTGTCCCTGGAGAAGATCCGTGTAAATATATCTAAGTCTGAAGGGCCCAGTATTACTGAGTACAAATACTGATTGTAATACATCTGGTAAATCAGTGTTTAACATGGGAGTTGTACATAATGACTTACCTGAAAATACATAAACATATCACTATTGGGTATTGTGAATTTGTCTTTGATATCTTGAAATGACATCATATTTCCCCCTGGATCGAACACATCTTTTATTGATAAAATTCCCCTTGCCCTTCATCTGTGGTACCCTGCTGAAGCCATTCCCACAGGAAAGGATGGGTCAACCATCAAAGGTGCATATTTAGTGACAGTATGACGCCTACCCAATTTCCTATTCACATGGACCCACATCCAAAAGGTGTCAGCAAAAACTTTATATTTTTTAAAACCCCCGCTGGGGGCGCATTTCGCTGCATATGCAACAGCTGCTGCTAAAGAATAGGGTGCCACCAATTCTCCCTCCGGAAATGTATTGAGTGTAGGATTGGCCATTGTGTAACCAATCTAGTATGTATCGTAGAAACACTGATTGAGTAAATGTCATTATATTTGGGACCCCCAACCAACCCTCTGCCTTTTTTATGAATGTCTTATGCCTAGCAATAAGCTGTTTCTTCCCTGCCATATAAATTTGAAAAAGCTAGTGTTTAATTTGGCTATATCTTTCCTTGTTAGTTTAATGGGTAACATTTGGATGCAATATGACAGTTTCGGGAATATTATGGATTGCTTGACTGCTGTTCTGCCCATCATAGATAGTGGAAGATTCCTCCAATTTTCCAGCATGGCAACAATTTTTTCAATTATAGGGGTGAAGTTCAGTTGGTATAATCTAGATAAGTTACCCAGTATGCATATTCCCAGGTACCTAATGGAGTCCCTGGTGACCTTAAATTGATCAAGTATCGGGGGCTCCCCCCGTGGTGATTCTCTGCCTCCCACATTTAGGATCTCAGACTTACCTACATTGACCCTATATCCCGCAAATGACCCAAACAATGAAATTATATCTAGAATGGCCGGCATAAAGGACCCCAGGTATGAGACAAGCAAAAGCATGTCATCAGCAAAGAGACATATCTTCATTGTTGTAGCGCCAACTTGTATTATCTTATAACTCTGGCTGGTACGTAATGCGACCAGGGCAAATAGAAGGGGGGACAGAAGGCAGCCCTGTCTAGTGCCCCTCTGTATCTTGAACGGAGCAGAGATATACCCATTGCAGGCTATCTGGGTACGCGGGTGCCAATACAGATTCTTAAGCAAATCTACGAAAGAGGGTGGAAATCCGTATCGAGACAGGCATTCAAATAAGTGAAACTGAGGAAGCCGCTGAGTGTGTTTACAGGCGGAGAAACGCGTATTTTGGAGTGAGCCCCACAGTACCTGATCCTGCAATCTTGCTAATACAGCCATCAGCGCTTCACGTGGATTACAAATACCCAAACTGGGTGCCTGGGAGCAGGAACAAACCTCCCACTGGAAGTTTATCCGGATATTCATCTGGTAATTGGAGAGACTGATCCTGTCCTTTCATCCCACAAGCGTTAGACCCATACCAGGGTCCTAAATCCAAGTGCAGGACTGGTAAATATAAATGCCTCTTAGCCTCAAGTACTGAGAATTGCAGATACAGCCTCAAAGCAAATGTTTATGCAAAGCTGCAACCTTTATATGTTATGTGTTGTATGTCTTGTCTGTCTATGTTAATATTGTGCACAATTCTTTAATGAAATGGTATATTATATGTGATATTTTAATAAATATTTTCATTTTTATATAAATTCTAATGTGTTTGAATTACTGAGCAGGACTGCGCTTCTTAAAGCAACATACACCTTGGTGTCGGTTGCTTATCTCTATTTCATTCAAATAAGTGATCCCAGGTGACCAGGTCAAAGGCCTTCTCCGCGTCTGAACATATAATTGCCTGGTCACCTGGGCTTCCCTCACCTCCCATGCTTTGAATCACTGCCAATACCTTGCGAACATTCACTACCGAATGCCTGCCCCAAATAAATCCAGTCTGGTCTGAGACCACCACCGTTGGCAAAATATATTTCAACCTTTCCGCTATAATCTTGGTAAGTAGTTTGTAGTCTATGTTAAGCAGGGAAATTGGCCTATAGGCTCCTGGATCTTCCTTGACCCTACCCGGCTTAGGCAGTAACTTAACCACAGCGGAGTTAAAATACAATGGCACCCGCGAACCCGACATGATAGCATTAAAAACATTTTTTTAACGTTTCCCCTATTCTTGGGGCCAAAATTTCGTCAAATTCCCCCGAGAAGCCATCTGGCCCTGGGGCCTTAAGAGGCTTCAGCATACCAATGGCCTGCTTGACCTCTTCATCCGTGATGGGGGCAACTATATTTTTGGCATGATCTATTTTTAACAAACGCATGCTGTGTTCCTTCAGATACGCAATACTAAGCCACCATGTAGGTGTTGCAGATCTAATGGTTACTGTCATTTCACCTCTAACCAAATTGTGTTATCTCTGCGAGGTTGCACACCTTGACAAGATTTTAAAAGCAGTTGCCACAATAAATAATGGGGCAGATGCATTAAAGCTGGTGAAATTATAAAGTGGTGATAAAGTGGAAGGTGATAATGCAATCTCCAGTCATTTTTTAAACCCAGCCTGCAACTTTATAGTTAGGAGCTGATTGGCTAGTGAGTTACCAACTTCTACTTTATCAGTTCCCCAGGCTTGGAATATGCATCAATGTTCCTTCCTTATTTCCTGTAAATCACTGGTGATATCTCACCCACAAGGAAATGAAAAGGGTATTTTTTTTTAATGCATTAAATAGCCATGCAGGGTATTTTGTTTCTTTTGTTAGGTTTAATTGTTTATGTTTAATATAGCCATGAAATACTATACAATTGACACAGGGGGGGGGGGGGGTGTGTTACTTTGTGGATTTCAGTTAATCCTATGCTTTGGTATTTGGGGATGATTTATCAAAGCTTAGAAATAGATGAAATGGAGAAAAATAAAGTACCAAACAACCAGTTCCAGGCTGTGTTTGATAAATGACAGGAGTCGACTGGTTGGTACAGTACTTTACTGTATCTCTTTCCACTTTGCTCTGTAAGCTTTCATACATGTCCCCATTGGAATGATACAATACCAATACAGATTTAACTGAATAATTGCAAGGGCAACAGACAATGACGATCTATAATAACAATGAAATATAGCAGAAATACCATTGGTGAAATTACAGGTTTATCAATTTTAATTATTTAGGCAACACCAGGGCCGGATTAAATGGGGCAAAGGGGGTCAGTACCCTCGGGCCCCCCTCTAGCTAGGGGCCCCCTGTGGTTGGCATGTTTTTTTTAAAGGTTTTGTGCATGGGAGAGGGGCAGGGCAGTGCTGTAGCTTCACCTATCTGCCAATGTGACAATTATTAATGGTGCTGAGCATTGGGTGCCAAGGCACACTGACTGCACAAGTGTGCAGTGTATTACTGGGAGTTGACTAAGTCCCATGAAACTTTGCACAAGAGGGCAGCGGCTGAGAGGTTTGTGCTGAGCTCTGATTGGTGGAGCTCATTACACACTTCTCAGGCCCATGGAGGACAGCAGCAGCAGCCTAGTCATGGGAGGGTTTTTAAACAGAGGCAGCACTGAGCCTGTGAGGTCTCCTACAGTCCTACAGAGTAAGGTGCAGAGGGACAAACACAGGTTTTTCATGTGATATATATATATATATATATATATATATATATATATATATATCCCTTGCAGTTACCCATTGATCAAGTTTATACTGTCTTTACTGTGTGTATTGGCAGTGTAAAATTCTCCCATGCAGTTTGCAGGCAGTAGTGACAAGTGCAAGGGGGCCCACCTGTCTAAAGTGTCCCAGGCTCCCCGAAGGCTTAATCTGGCACTGGGCAACACCCTTGCCCTCTCTGTAAAGTTATTTTAGCATTGTACAATTTTGCTATATACTGTAGCTGTACTCTGAGTATTACAAAGTCCCTTGATAGGAGAGGGTAAGAAAGACAGCGTGTATCATTTTAAAATTAGATTATCTAAAATGTTTATCATTAAAAACATTGTAATGTTTATTTCTGTCAGTGATGTTCTCTTTATCATAACACAGCTCTGTTCCTGGTAAATATGTGCCGAGATAGAAATAGACAAAGAATAATGCACACTGTTGGGGAAAAACAACAACAATGAGTTTTAAAAATATTTTTATCACCTGGAGCATTGATAAAACAAGTACAGTACAACAGGTGTCCTTTCTCTCTTTCTTTCGGCACAATCCACATGTAGTGCAGAATGTTCAAAACATAAATATTGTATATTTCATGTTTGAGTGAGTAAAAATTGGAAAAAAAAAGTTTCCATGCTACTGTAACTAAAATATATATTAGGTACTAGGATTATTATACATGTGTAATTAGAGATTAGATTGTGGGAGGGTGGGTTAAGGTTAGAATTAGGGGAAGGGCTAGGGTGAAATACTTAAGCCCTCATGGTCTACAGTTGGCCACCAGACTCCAGCTGACTGGTGGGATCCTGACCGCCTCTATTTGAAACATAACATTAATGGTGTTTGTGGCTGGCGATGCGCCAGCAATAACGAAGCTGGCTTCATCTGTATATGTTATCCCAGCATGGTCCACAGCATTGTACAAACTCGAACAGTAAGACAGAACAGGGTACAACATAAACAGGGCACAAGTATCAATTAGCACCACAGAGCTCAGTACACAATACAACTGGTAAGCAACTGAGGTAGAGACAAGTCATAGTGATTGTAAGACTAGTAATTTAACCCTGTGAGCACCAAGGGAATTTGTCAAACTACAATGGGTGTAAAAATTGCCAAGCAAACCTTTTTATTTACCCTTTGAGCTCTAATGTTGCTGTGAGAAATCCTCAAAATATCCGATAAAAATGCTAGCACAGCGGGTGTTCTTGTTTTGGGTGCAATATTTAAATAAACTTCAATTAATTGATTTGGCTGTATTTGTATTTATTTATACTAAAAGAACAGTCGCTGTGAGCGGCGCTGGCATTGTTATTGGATATTTTGAGGATCACTCACAGCACGTTGGCACTCAAAGGGTTAAGACCAGTGGAAGGGATAAATAGCTACAAGTGGGTGGAATTCTGGAAGATGGTTCGTTTGTGGGTGAGGGCTGTAATTGATGTTCAAGAGAAGAGGGCTAAGAGAACACAATTGAACCTACTCCTAGTAGCTTACAGTCTAAGGGGACAGAAAGAAGACATGAAACATGAGAAAGTCAATGGGGACATAAGGGCAAGAATGTAGAAAGATAGCAATGGCTGGGGAAGGAGTAATGTAGTCATATTGAAATGGCTAGGAGGGTTTTTATTGTTGAATATACTGTACAATATTATTGCTTTTTATCGTATAATGAGTATTTGTGTATGCTTGTTACATATGAATTAACCAGATACACTGGTATAATAAAATGATATGACCTAAATCCCCAGCACAGTTATTTATATTTTTTGTCTTGTTCTATGTGGTTTTGGGATTGAGCACCCCATTATATTTCAGCTGCAGGGGATCTGTGTATAATTAATGCTGGAGTTAAAGTGCTAAACTATTTTTCTATAATTAGATAGCACCCTTCATCGGAACCAGTGGCGTAACTAGGGGTCCGCAGCCCTAGCAGTGGCGGGGGGAGCCATCTCCACAGGGGCGCAGGGTCACTGCAGGCACAGAAATCTGCAACTGCCTGAACCTGGAGACAGTGAGAGGCTGAGGGATGCAGCTACTCCTTATCTCCCACCCCCTCCACCCCCCCACCGGACATCGGATAGCCTCCCAAGTCGCAACCATCTGCGGCACTGCCTGCAGTCTCCTGCCCTGCTCTGCCATGAGCCATATCCCATATCTTGCGCTGCTCACACTGCTCTCCTGCTGCCTGCTGCTCCAGGAAGTCCAAAAGTCCTGCAGGTAAGCTCCAATGCAAAGTGTGGCCCAAATGTCTGAGCATTAATGTGTTCTGCCTGTCCCCCAAGCCTGGTATGTTCCCCTGCACTCACCTACCTGCAGCCCTGAGTTATTGTGTGACCAAGTGTCAGGGAGAGCTCAGCCCTCCCTTCCCAGCTCTCACTGGCTGCCTGGTGGGTGTTCATCTCCCCCTAGGTAAACAGGGGGTCAGCTGCTGGCTGCTGCTGCTGAAGGGGACATAAGGGGGTAAACTTAGAGAATACCCTTTCTCTCTTACTGGAGAAACCTTTATGCACCCACACTCAGGCTTTAAATACAAAATCAGACATCACCTTACTTGTGAAAGTACGTTTACTATTTATCAAATTATTTGCCCATGTGGGCTCAGTTATATCGGCAAAACCAAGAGAAAATGTAAAGAGTAAATGGCTGCTTATCACTCTTCCATACGTGCAGCATTAATCAGCGGTAAAAGTGACCAACCCATAGCCCGGCATTTTGCCAAAGCTAAACATTCTATGGCTATTTTAAAGTATACAATGATAGATCATATCCCACCACTGAGACGCGGTGGTGATCGGGGTTTGTTGCTGATAAAACGGGAGGCTGAATGGATTTTTTGCCTTCAAGTGTTCAATGAGACTTTATCTCTCTCTATGTTTTGACCTACGTAATCTATTAAATTACTGCTCACGATTCCTGTTAAATAACTTTTCTTTATAGCAGGTAATAATGCTGTAACTAAACTTTATTCCTGACATACACTATATTGTCAGGGATCCAATTTGATTTTGTGTAATTAGCATCACTATAAAAACAACAGTTATCTTTGTTATTTTCACACTGCATTTTCACTATAGGATTGATTGATATATATACTCTATATCTGGGGTAGCCAACCCTAGTCCTCGAGAGCTACCAACAGTGCATGTTTTGCAGGTCTCCTCACAGAATCACAAGTGACGTAATTAGCTCCACCTGTGTGCTCTTTTAAAATGTGTCAGTGATTAATGAGTGCAGCTGTGCAGCAGCTAGGTTGTCTGGAAAATGTGAACTGTTGGTAGCTCTCGAGGGCTAGGGTTGGCTACCACTGCTCTATATGCTTATATTATTTTTTTATATGCCATACGTTCATTTGTTGATGCAATGGGCCTTATTCTAGTTCACTCTTTCTGACAAAATCCTTCTTAGATGGACAAAACCGTGTGCACTGCAGGGGAGCAGATGTGAAATATGTGCAGAGAGAATTAGATTTGGGTGAGTTATTTTGTTTCTGTGCAGGGTAAATACTGACTGCTTTATTTTTACACTGCAATATAGATCTCACTTTGAAGTAAAACCCCACCCAAATCTAACTCTCTCTGCACAAGTAACATCTGCCCCACCTGCAGTGCAGATGGTTTTGTCCATCTAAGAAGGAATTTGTCAGAAAGAGTGAACTAGAATAAGGCCCAATGTTATTATGATTTTATTACACTATTTTGACATGCATCATGGGGCTCCACGATGACGTCATGTTACAGCGCCGGGTCGGCTAGATGCACGTGCGTGTGTGTGGGGGTATAAGGTAAGCTTGCTTTTGTACGATATTTTGTATCCTGACGAAAATCTAAACAAGATTGAAACGTTGAAACTGTCTGTTGGTACAGTGTGTTTTATTCTATATACTGAGTGCCGCACCTCCTGTTTACATATTGACTTATTTGTGAAGGCACAGGGAACTATTAACCTTGAAAAGTAGAGTGCCGGTCCCCTTGGGATATATATATATATATATATATATATATATATATATATATATATATATATATATATATATATAGACATTGACGGGGGCTGCAGGCTTAAATGCATTGATCAATTCATGAACCAAATCTCCACTATTTATTATCAGTTAATTTAATGTGTGCAGAGCCCTTACAATGTCTGTTTAACAATGTGGTCACAAGCCATAGGGCACCCCAAAACTAGGAAAGGTGAGTGCCGATGTTTAGTGTAGATATTGTTTATTAGATTAATTTTTTAAATTAGTCTTATTGTGGTCACATTCTCTCATGCACCATGTTTTAACCCATAATGCATAGCTTGTTTACCAGTTCCCTAGATGATTAGTGACAGGTGTGTTGGTAACTGCTCACCTATAAAAGCACAGTCTGCTGTGAGCTTTAGACCAGATAGCATGCCTAGATTCAAACATTGATGTGATAGCTATGTGCATTGTAGCCATATTGAGCGATAGTGCTAGGACCTGCAGAAAGGTGGGGTCCCTTGACGGGGGCTGCAGGCTTAAATGCATTGATCAATTCATGAACCAAATCTCCACTATTTATTATCAGTTAATTTATTTACTGTGTGCAGAACCCTTACAATGTCTGTTTAAACAATGTGGTCACAAGCCATAGGGCACCCCAAAACTAGGAAAGGTGAGTGCCGATGTTTAGTGTATATAATATATATATATATATATAGAGAGAGAGAGAGAGAGAGAGAGAGAGAGAGAGAGAGAGAGAGAGAGAGAGAGAGAGAGAGAGAGAGAAGGAGACTGGCACTCGTGGGTCTTGAAAAAAATCTGTATTTTAAATGGAAAACCAACCAACGTTTCGGGGTTTTCTTAGGAACCTGGCACCTGCTTACACATTATAGCTAAAATGAACATGTGTTTTTTTTTTTTTTTGCTGGGCCCCCTGTGTTTGTATTTACTGGAGTGTGTGGTCACAGGCCAATGCACCCCACCCTGGGATGTGGGTGCTGTTTGCACCCCATTCTTAGGAATGGCGAGTGTGTTGGTACTCCTGTATCTATATATTTGGGTTGATTTTTAATTAACCTCTGTTACTGTGATCATAGCTTTCTCATGCACCCTAGATAAGCTAATTTACCTGAAACCTGTGACAGCTGCCCCTTTAATACTAATTCAGGTGCTGTGTTTGGGATTGTCTCACCTTTAAAAGCCACAAGGTACTTGGCAGTTGAGCATTAACCCAGGAAAAAAACACATGTTCATTTTAGCTATGATGTGTAAGCAGGTGCCAGGTTCCTAAGAAAACCAGTTGCTAGTGTAGGACTTGCAGTGAAATGGGGTCCCTTGGCGATGGGCTGCAAGCTTAAATGCATTGATCAATTCATGAACTAAAACCCCATTATTTATTTATTGATTATTTGAATGTTAAGGTGAGTTAGTTTTTTGTAGTGATTGCTGGGAACCCTGTGTTTGTATATATATATATATAGATTTATTCGGCAGGGGCCCCACTGCACTGCTTTGCCCGGGGGCCCGTAATGCGGTTATGACCCTGGCACAAGGAAGCACAGAAGGTGGAGTGGATGCCTGCTCCAGAAGCCACTGATGTAAGTGGCATGCTGCCCGGCCATGCATCAACTAGCCGGCGGGCAGCAGCACATCAGCACTGTCAGTGCCACCAAGATCCCATTCTTTGTTCGCTACATAGACGACTTGTTACTCATTTGGTTGGGTAGTGAAATTGAATTCCATGATCTCATGTCAGGAGTCAACCAATCGGACACTCAGATCAGGTTCACATACTGCATGAGCAGGACTAGTGTCAATTACCTGGATGTGTGCATCTCCATTAAAGATAACTGCTTACGCACAAGTTTGTATAAAAAAGACACAGATCCTAATACGATCCTCCATTACCAGAGTTCTCATCCAGTTTCCACCAAAAAAGGCTTACCTTATTCTCAATTTTTAAGAATACACAGGATCTCTGACGACATCATCAACACCGAAAAATAAATAGATCTTGGCCAAAAATAAAGTGATGTCCCTACCCAGAGAACAGGCCCTTAACCCAAGGGCAGGCGGGAATCTAATAACAAGAAACTTCCCTTTGTTCAAAATTTTCATTCCCGTAGTCAGGACACCAATAAAAAGATCAAAGCGTTCTAGCCAATGGTAACCTCTGATAAAGATATCAGAGGTCTCAAGGATTATAGCATCATGCCCAGTTATTCACGCACTCACAATTTGAAAGATTGGCTTGTGCATAATGATATCTCTGCATTTAAACCCCCCCAGCCCAGTTATTTTCTTACTAAGAAACCTGGCTGCTACAGGTGCACAGGCTGCACCTGTTGCAGTTTCATGGAGGTCGGGGAGAGTTTCAGCCACCCGCACTCAGGTACTAAAGTTCCCACTAAGCAGGTGGTTACTTGCACCTCGACGCATGTGGTTTATTTCTTGAGCTGCTCTTGTGGCCTTTACTGCATCGGTAAGACCACAAGTTCAAGGAACGGATGGCGATGCATCGTTCATCAATACGCCAGTCTTTGAGTGCCAAAAAAGTGGATTCTGAACAACCAGTGGCATGCCACTTCCATGAGTATGGCCATGGGCTGTCCACCTTATGGTATAAAATCATAGAACAGATCCCCAAGAAGTTACGGGGAGGTGATAGGGCCAAGATCCTACTCCAACAAGAATCACGGTGGATCTTTAAGCTGAGAACAGTTGTCCCTGAGGGGCTTAATGAGAATTTGCCCCTATCATGTTTTCTCTAATGTTGTCCTGATGTTTTATATATTTTATGTGGATTTGTTCAACATCGTTTGCTTATTCCATGTGTGATATAACATGCTTGTTAGATATTTATTGTACATGTAGTGGTCGTCTTCCACCTCATCTTAGATGTAGGATTGGCAGGTTCTCAGTATTTCTGAATATAGTGACATCTCTATTGATGCTGCCGGTAAGGCGCATAAAATGTTTACGGCAGATTGGTGCTCAGAAATTCTTTGATGGCACCATCAGAATTTTTTCATAAATTCTGTCATATATTTTGCACATTTATGTGGTCCCACTGGGCCGCATTCAAGGAGATATCTTGATTGCTGCACTGGGGATTGGCTAGCCGACCTCAGCGTCGATGTGGTCCTATCTTTTGTTCTAAACATCAGTGTATGATCACTGTGTCACCTACTATATGAGAGGCATCATGTTCCATGCTGATTTGTTCATGTTTTTAATTGTATGTGTTTTTCACTATTATGTAGATATGTTGCCTGGCAACCCGTCTCCCGACTCCGGAAGCACTGTGCCTGTGGAAGCAGGGTAGGTAGCGTCATCTCATTGAACCCCGCAGCGTGCGTCACCGGCTGGTGATGTCAATGGACCTGGAAGGAGGAGGCGGGCGTTTAACACACGGTGCAGGATAAAAGGTATGTTTGTATTGCATGTCAATTGATCTTGACAAAGGTTATTAAAACCGAAACGTTGATCACACATATGCTGCTGTATTGTTTGCCTACAAGACCACCGAGTGCCACTCCCCACCCCCGCTTGCTGGACTGTACATTATCTCTCTCTCTCTCTCTGTATATATATATATATATATATATATATATATATATATATATATATATATATATATATATATATGGGGGGAATGTAACAGACCGGCTATTTATTTACCTGGGTGCCCGCCTCTGGAGATACAGTCCAATGAAGGAACACAAAACAATACAATACCTGGGTTTGAGGCAGCACTCCCACGGATTTCACAAAATAACAACAAGAGACTGCGTCCCAGCCGGTTTCCACAGCAACCGCCAGCCTCTGCTCTGTCAACCACTGCTGACCTTGCAGCCGGCGTCTTGTTCCATAGCAACAAGTGACATGCTCTGATGACGCGCCCGGACGTCACGTCGAGTGATGTCACTCGGGGACCCAGAGGCCGCGGGAAGGGAGGGAGCCATGTCTTCAGTGTCTGTCTGTAAGTATAAATTGTTTGTTTGTGTACTATGTTTTTAATCCTGGCGAAAATTGCCCGAGGGTGATTAAAACGTTGATCCCTGATACCAGTCTTTCGTGGTTATTTCGTGAAATCCGTGGGAGTGCTGCCTCAAACCTGGCATATAGGTTCCACAGACTGGTTTCAAGCACGGAACTGCAGGGTCTTGATTTAAAAGGTAGTTTTATTGACCTCTACGTTTCGGGGAACACACTCCCCGTCATCAGGAGGAAGACATACAACCATTGATACATAACACACACCTTAAATAAGGCACTGACGCTGCATCCAACGCCCACTCTGTCACTAATTGCACGGCGAGCCTCATCTGAACACGGCGCTACTAGATGACCACAGCCAGCCGTGTAAGTCTTGGTAACCATGACAACCAGGAGACGCTGACCCGTGAAAATCACGGCGCGCCTCACCTATGAACTCAGCTGCTAGTTGAATACAACAGACTGTGTCGAAACTGGCTGCCGGCTCGACCATATGAAGCTCACTTGCGCAACCAGCACAGAGGAGCGTGCGTTAGCAGACAATCAGGCTCTGTAACCCTATTTAAACATAAAACACATGTTCATATACATAAAATACAATTAAAAATACAAGTATATAAATATACATATACCCATATATATAACAAACATTTAACAAATGAAGAATGAATAAAAAGCTCACTAGCCATCATAGATCCATTACATACAGGATATATAAATACTGATAACACTTACATTAAGCTGTTCCATGAAATTCTTTCATTCAAACCTTTAGGTGAAACTGTATCAAGCCCGAATATCCAGGCCGCCTCTTTTTTAAGGAGTTTTTTATCTCGATCACCACCTCTGATATTCTCTGGTATATGATCAATGATCTGGTATCTCAATGAACATAGTGAATGGTTACAGGTCTTAAAGTGTGCGGCTACTGGCTGCTCATTGGGTTTCCCCATCAGAGCTGCTTTAATAGCAGACCGATGGAGAGCCATGCGTTCTTTAAACTTTCTTGTGGTTTTACCCAAATAATATAGCCCGCAGGGGCATATAATAATATATACAACGTATCTCGTTTCACAAGATACCACATGTCACACAATTTGGACATTTATAGCATCCTGGTTTTCTAATGTACATATTAGAACCAGGCGCATCATCACTAATATCAGAGTGTACCAGCATGTCTCGCAGGTTCTTTCCCCGCCTGTAACAGGACAAGGGTCTCACCCCATTAAAACAAGGTAAGTCCTTGTCCAATGCTACAATCGGCCAGAGTGACTTTGTAGCAATAGGTAGAACGGGGCTTGAAGTATCAAAAGTAGTAACAAAAGGAAAGATTTTCTCTGTCTTCTGTTTCGCTGGTTTGAGTAAATCATTCCTTTGCAGTTTAAGCACTTTATTTTTAGCTTCCAATAATGTCTTCATAGTGTAGCCTCGTTCATGGAATTTGGTTATCACAGTGTCAAGTTCACTAGGGAGGGTTTGCCAATTACTGCAAATCCTCGCAACCCTGACCATTTGCGAATATGGCAAACCCCTCTTAAGGGGGGGGGGGGGTGGATGATGGCTACTTGCCATTAACAGGGTATTTCTATCAGTACTCTTAGAGAAGACAGCTGTGGATATCCGTCCATCTACAAGGCTCATATTCACATCTAAAAAAGTGATGTTAGAGTCACAACTCTTAAATGTAAATTTAATGGGCAAAGGAAGATCATTAATCTCCTGCATCATGACTTCAAACCTAGAGATACCACCGCTCCATAACATAAATAGGTCGTCGATGTACCTGCAAAACAACCGGATGTGACCACTATATCGATGTTCAAAGAAAAATTTCTGTTCTAATTCAAACATATAGATATTAGCATACGATGGAGAGACCGCAGCTCCCATGGCACATCCGGATGTCTGCAGGTACATCTTCCCATCAAATACAAAGTAGTTTCTGGTAAGTATTAGCCTCAAGGGGGAAAGAAACAAGTCGATGTTAAACTCAAAATCGTCAATTTTATGACGTAAAAAATTATGCATAGCTCCCAGGCCTTCTTCGTGAGGAATGGACGTATATAGGCTGGTGACGTCCATCACACACATAATAGTGTCCGTAGGGACGTCACCAACCTCAGCAAGTTTGTTAAGAAAACCGGTGGTGTCTTTTAAATGGGTAGGCTGTTTACATATATAAGGTTGGACCAGCATATCTAGCAATTGTGAGCTAGGTTGATACAAACTACCCCTGGCCGAAATTATAGGTCGACCAGGGGGATCCACCATTTTTTTGTGGATCTTCGGTAAAGTATACAAAGCTGGTATAACTGGAGGTTTAACCTTCAATGCCATACAACATTTGTCAGTGACAAGCCCTTTACCCAATGCCACATCTAGCACATTGAATAATTCATTTTGGTACCTTGCTGTTGGATCAAAGGGTAATTTACAGTACACATTGCTGTCCGCCAATTGGCAGTATATCTCAGAGCGATAATCTGCAACATTCTGTATCACTATCCCGCCCCCCTTATCGGCAGGGTGGATAGTGATACTTTTGTCGCTACTCAGACAACGCAATGCACGTTGTTCCTCATACGATAAATTATGATGAACTACTTTATTCGCATCAGTATATTTAATCATAGCAGTGTCCAACAGCCTGTTAAATGTTTTCAAAGAAGGGTTATAACTCACTGGATCGTAGGTTGACAGATGCTGTTTTCTGACAAAGTTCTGTGTTATAGAGTCCACAATAGGCTGGTCATTCCCCTGGAAATGTTCTTTGAGCCGCATATTGCGGGCGATACGATGATGATCAAGTTTCCACTCAAAGTCATTATGTTTATTTGTGGGGATAAATGACAGACCTTTATTTAAAACTCGGTTTTCAGCGCTGGACAGAGGACGTGATGATAGATTATAAATTAGCTCTTGCTTTTGTTGCAAGCTCTTGAAGATCCTCTCACACTGACCACCTCTCCTGGTGTTTTGCCTTTGGCGTCTCTTCCTCTGGAAACTGTGCCTAAAGGGGGACGTCCAGATGTAGAGGCATCGTCAGATTCGGGGACCACGAAGTCACTGTCACTCTGCGATGAAGATTGGTAATTGCGATTCCTGTTCCTTCTAGTGCACCATGAACGATCATTGGATGATTTGCCACCGGGTTTCTGTTGCTTATCAGAGCCAATCAACCAATGGTATACATTGTTGTACTCGTAATCTTGCTGTACTGTTGGCAATTTAGATTTCTTGAACTTAATAAGCTCGGCTTTAAACAGTAAGTCTCACACTGTAGGTTCAGTTTCTGCCATAATTTATCATGCACCCGTTTAGCAATCATAGACTGGTGGTCATTATGTACAGCAGCAATTTTATCCTTGGTAATTTTTAACTCCTTCCCAGCAAACTCAATCACAAGTATCATTAAGTCCAGGCTGCACTTGTTCAAAGCCGCAACCCGTTTACAGCAGAACTCCGCGTTTGCACGCCCAATAGTCGGCACATTCCGGACTCTGAAGCCTCTGGGAATTAACTTTTGATAAAAGTAGTCAGATAGAGATTGTCCATGAAGGAGGTAGTCTATCTCCTTTTTACGTAATTTCTATAGGCGATGATACAAATCTTCAGCGTTTACTGTATTATAGTCCTGTTCAGATGAGAATAAAATATGCGTAACCTCCTCAGCCGAGAAGGTCAAAGTCTCTCCTTTAGGGAATTCAAAAACCTCCGTTATTATTTAAGGTGTGGGTTATGTATCAATGGTTGTATGTCTTCCTCCTGACGATGGGGAGTGTGTTCCCCGAAACCTAGAGCTAAATAAAACTACCTTTTAAATCAAGACCCTGCAGTGCCGTGCTTGGAACCAGTCTGTGGAACCTATTGCTTCTATCCTTTATCCACAAGGGCACGCGGGCAGTTGAACTTCGTGGGTGAGTGCCAAGCCGACTTGTCGTCTATCTATCTATATATATATATATATATATATATATATATATATATATATATAAGAATATAATGGTAGTAGCGGCACTCAGAGACTCTCATACAATTTTCAAAGGTGAAAAGGTGGTTTATAATCCATCATGTCTATCAACGTTTCGGGGACCGTGTCCCCTTCATCAGGATGATGATGATGATGTATGAGAGTCTCTGAGTGCCGCTACTACCATTATATTCTTCTGCGTATGGGCTAGTCAACCCTGTTTCAGGCACCAGAACAAGACATCCCCAAGGGGGGCCGGAGTGCCGGGATTACAAGGATTATATATATATATTAGGCAGGGGCCCTACTGCACTGCTTTGCCTGGGGGCCCGTAATGCGGTTAAGATGGCCCTGGCACAAATGAGCGCAGAAGGTGGAATGGATGCCTGCTCCAGAAGCCACTGATGTAAGCCACAACCCAAAAATATACAGGAAGGTTAATTGGCTTCTAACAACATTAACCCTAGAATGTCTCTGTGTGCGTATACATGTGGTAGGGAATATAGATTGTAAGCTCCACTGGGGCAGGGACTGATGTGAATGTTCAAATATTTTCTGTAATGCGCTGCGGAATATGTGTGCGCTATATAAGAAACTGTTAATAAATAAATAATAAATAATTGGTAATTATAATAATATAACTACTGTATAACAACTATAGTGTTTATCATTATTATTAGCTGTCAGGTAAACTTAGAATTACTTTAACAGGGACATTAGAAACCTTTGTACACCATTTGTATGAAGTGAATTAAAACATGAACTGTCGCTAGGCCCTTATCATAACCATATCAAAATTCATAAATTATTAATGATCTTCACCTGGTTTTTAATACATTTTCAATCGCTTAACTAATTCAGTGAAACAGTTTTGGATTTCCTAATACCTACAGTAATAAGGTACTATGTAACTCAAGTAGTTTAATCAATTAAATGTGCCTCAAGAACTTATCTAATTAAATTGAGAGGTTATGGGGATCAGGAGACATATCAAGTATTTGAAAGTATCCAAGGGAATTTTAAAACTACATGTAATTAAAGGAGGTATGATAGTAGCTAAATTTCCCAAATTAAACAGATGCTTGGTTATTTGTATTTAACCAAAAATATATACAAGAGTTGTACATACTGTATATTATATGTAAGTATCCTTTTTACATGTATGTAATAGGTAGGAATTTAGGGTATGTAAGTATATTTCCATTACATTATCTAACGTAACATTTATTAACAGTAATTTATATAGTGGACACACATATTCTACAGCGCTTTACAGAGATTATTTTGAACATTCACATCAGTCCCTCCCCCAGTGGAGCTTACAATCTATATTCCCTACCACATACATATGCAGACACATTCATTCAAGGGTTAATTTTGTTTGGGAGCCAATTGACCTACTAGTATGTTTTTGTATAATAGAGATAATGGAGAAAATACAAACTCCACACAGTTAGAGCCATGGTGGGAATTGAACCCATGACCTCAGTGCTGTGAGGCAGTAATGCTAACCATAGCACCGTCATTTCAGCAAGTCAGATCGGGGCACAACTTGTGCAAACACTTATATAATGTTAACAGTTTCTTATTTTTCTAAAGATACCTGTTAGTATCGAAAATGGTCGGCACATAGGAGGCAGAGGAGGGCTCTTCTTGTCTTATACCAGCATCCAGGGATGCTGGTTTTGGGTTACATCTTTATTGCTTTTGTGTACATTTGCATGTGGGCAAGTCATATGGTGAGAGTCCCTTTGATTGTAATCCATCTGCTGATTGTTTTAAATGTCATTTTATTATTAAAAAACTATATTGCACCATGATGTCTATACTCTTCTTTTGAGTTATCAGGGATCAAAGAAAGAGAAAGGAGGATCCTATTGATGGCAAATCTTGCTTCTCAATCAAACGCATTGGTCTACTCCACATGTAGACATATGAATTTTGTACGAGTCATTACCATTGTGTTTATTTTTTTTTATTTATATGGTGTTACATTATTACACTATTCTAACTTTCTTTTCTTTTTTGGGGTTACCATCCTGAAAAACGTATTTATAAAAAGACATCCAGCGTCCTGAAAACTCTTCAAATTCTGTGTGGTTATTTTATGTAAAGATTGCTTTTTTTTTTTCAATATTCAGTATATGTTCTATTTTTTATGTAAATATTGGAAGTCACATCTGTACTCCAACAAGATTATGCACTCTTGAATATAATTATAGGGTTCTAGAGATTAGATATAGCCTTACCGGATCCTTCATGAGCATGTGTCAATTTTTTATTAGATTTTTTTTAACTTGTACAAATTAATTCATAATTTGGGTTGTAAAATGCAGAATTGAGGATTTATATACTGCCAGAAGCCTCCTTTTTTCGTAAAGCAATTATTTAAATTGTCCTCTTAATAGCCTCTCACTTTAAAAAAGTCAGCTTGTGTTTTGAAGAACTTCACGAGCATACAATTAATTATAGTTGTGGAGAAATGACCTTTAGAAATATTCCTAATCCATGTAGAATCTTGCCAACCGGTGAGCAAAGAGTTATTTTTTATTCTACTTTTTTAAAGCATAGCATGGTAAACATCCCAAGGGTGCTGCACCCATGTCTTAATAATTAAATAAATGCACAGACACGTTGGTATCGTCTGTCGATGATTCACTTCCATTGTAGAAATTGTCATCAGGATACAAATAACATGTAAACACATACCTTTATAACATAAGAACACCATGTGAATGAACCAGCTCCTGCAGCCCGAATCCATGCCTGCCCATACCACTGCTTTTTTTGATTACATCATAGTTCTGAGCCATTCAAACCATCCCTTCTCTGTTCAAACTATCACCATGGAAACAATAAGAGCTACCAAGACAAGAGAAACATATAAACATTATTACAAAAATATATCTACATATATAGTATATAATGCACAAACAATTAATAAATTACAGGGCAGATAGAGAAACTAACTACTTGAAAATAATAAATAACTACTCAAAATATTAAAAGAAACCTGTTCATGAAGTCCCTTCTGTGAACTAACATCTATACAGTGAATCCACCTAGATTCACACTTCAAAAGCTTAAGTGGATGATTACCTCCATGCAAGGAAGCTGGGAAATCTGATAACATTAACTATTAAGGGGATATTTAAATGGCAAAAAATGACACATGACAGCTTGGTCACTTTAACCCTTAATTAAAGCTTGGTGAATGGCGCTTCCATGGAGTGCCATTCGCTCCTTCAATTTACATTCAGTTTTGCCTATATAGACTAAACTGAATCTGCATATATTCTGATAGTCAACAAACTACGAGGAACAATTAAAATAATGGAGAATTTAAAATAATTTGCCTGTATAAGGGTGGTGGAAAGTGTCACCTGTAAGGAAGTACTGGCATGTAACACAGGTACACTTAAAACAACCAAATTGTGTTCTACCCAAAAAATAGTTTTAGATACCCTGATTTAAACTGAACCTCTGACTTCACTAGGAGGTCTCTGAGTTTACGAACTCTAGAATAGCATGGCATAATATGCTGATGGGCATAAGGTAACGAGGGATCGTCCAAGATAATAGGCAAATATTTTTGAACTGTTGACTAACCACATTACATGGATTAAAATGATTGACCTATGGAATTGGGGCAGAATCAGATGAGTCAGATGTAGCTTGTTTTTTAGGATGTAATGAAGTCTTTCTGTCCATCTGTAAAACGTTGTTTTTACACTGGAGCAGACTGAACAGGATAACCACATTCAATACATTTTTCAATAAGAATATTGATCTACTGCTCGGATGACTATGTGTTGTTATTAATACAATGAATACTAATAATTTGTGAATTTGCGATATTCACAAATGATAAGGATTCATCTTATTAATAACAACTTAGAGTCATCCAGTTGAAATCAAGTTTTACTTTTGTCAATTTTACATCACCAAAATATCCATCAAGGAACCAACCAAGGTCACTCATCACACAAATGTCTGGACTTCCATTCCCCTTCAGGATAGTCTAGATATCGAATATCTTATTTACGGAAGGCCATCTGATTCCCAGCCTTAACATCTCTGAATACTCACTGATCGCCACTTCTGGCACTTGCTACAAAAAAATTCTGGTTTCATATATTATTATAAATCAGAGTAGTCACATCTTTAGGGCAGTGCATCATTTGTCAGTTAAAGACTACATTGTCACAGATGTCACTTACGATTCTGGATCGCCGCAGGACCAGAAGCCACCAATCCACCATTTCTTATACTATTCAAAAGGGACATATGAACCAGGTCAGCAGCAAAAGCCTTGAAGATGAGACCCAAAGTCTCAAAAGGCACTGGCACTGGCCACTTGCAGATTGGGATCTTTTACCATCCAGCTCTGACTGTGGGATTGCTGAACAGAATTCTTAGGATTAGGAGAAGGGCAATTCCAAATTGCTCTGCTTACTCCTGCGGCTCCTCATCCTGTGTTCTGGTACGATTATCCGTTCAGTCTTTTTTTAATGCTGTGATTTATGCCATTCATAGAAGCTCATATATTTATAGATTTTTTTTAAATAAATGGATTATTTATATTTGTCTGTTTCTCCTCACAATCTCTAAACCACATGAAACATGATTATTAGGTAGCGCTTGCTTCATACACTGCTTGGGTTTGCTGATACTGTTTTTTGGCCACACCCCTTCCCCACAAAGTGAAGTGTCTTTATGTTTGGCACCCCGTTTCAGCACCCTGTTTCCCTAGCATAGGGCACCTAAAAGTTACTGCACTGCTTTAATATATATATATATATATATATATATATATATATATATATATATATATATATATATATATATATATATATATACACACATTATACTGGATATATTATACCTACTGTTTACGGTCAGAACAGTCAAACTCTGGAACTCTCTTCCCAGAGCGGTGGTAACGGCTGGCTCATTAAATGCGTTCAAGGCAAAGTTGGACAAACATTTACTGGAGAAAAACATCCATGGGTACAAATAAGAAATATAATTTGTCTGTAAAATACCAGAACCTACCAAATCAGCAATGGATATCTATACTAGGTTGAACTAGATGGACGCAAGTCTTTTTTAAGCCTTACCTACTATGTAACTATGTAACTGTAATTGAGATTTTTAAATTCTCTATTGACCTACAGTTTTCAGTTTTTTAAACAAATATTTAAAAACGAGTGAACTGTTCTTGTATTTGCTGTATGCCTGACATAAACTTGGCCCAATATTCCATATTTGGTACTTATATGTTAGTTGGGCGCCCACTATAGTTAGTACGCTCATACCCCCACTATCCTTGTCGGCGTGGAGTTGATTTTGTATAGTGTGGTGAGCGCAGCGAGCCACCAAGCCCGTAGCGTGGTGAGCGTAGCGTGCCCCGCGAGAGGACGTGCAAAAATAAGCAAATAGCTTAGTGGGCGCCCAACTAACATATAAGTACCCTATATTCTATTGGTACTGACCTCATTTTTAAGACTTTGCCTATGTAGAGTTAATGCATTTTTGTGAATCTAATGTTCCACCAAATATTTTGCACAATTTCAGTGACAGCCATCTTGAAATGATTATGGGAGTTTCTGTCCTTATAAAAAATTGTGTAATCATGTAATAATAATGGCATGATGGCACAAAATACATCTGTAATTCTGAGCATTAAGAAATCTATTTTTATATTTCTACTCTGCACAAATATTCCGTAATTTTACTTGTCTTCGGATCTTTCTTGTTGAGAATTCTGTTTTCATTTGCATAAATGTGATGGATTCCTTTCTGTACACAATGAGCCTGTAGCTTAAAGATAAAGTGTTATCTGATTTTTCCTGCTCACTATGATTGATATATTATGAAGAGTCGCTTCCTGGCTATTCTTTAAACCATAATCAATGAAAGTAAAATACACAGCATTGCAATAAGTCTTATTTCCATAGAAAAGAAACTCTTAGAAGAAGGACAGCTACAAAATGGGCTTTTATTTATTCTTTTTAAGTAAACTGTCTCAGACGACTAGAGATAAGCGGAATGGGGATTCTACGCAGCGAGGGTGCTAGATAATCCATAAAATGGGCTCTGGTATGGACAAATAAAGATCTTAATTACATGATTTATTTGTGTGTAATGGATGTTTATTCTGCATAAGCAATGGTGTGGGTTTTTTTTAAAACAGAAATAATGTCAACATTGAATGGATTACTGATATTATTTACTGTGTTTTCATTGTAAAATATGATGTTCAGAGTAATTTTACAGTATACAGTAAGTAAATGTTCAAAGAAGGAGATACCACTTCACTATCAGGGCAGCCCAGAGAGGGCCCAACTCCAGCCCCCCCTGGCCTTATTGACTCTACCCCCACCCCCTTGCCACCACCCCACCACCACCCATGCTGGCCTGCTGAGCACTTCTACTGCTGCCTTATGAGCAGCAATGTAAAGATGGCACCGCTGATGGCTGCCTAGGATCTGTGCCTCTAGCCAAATATGTACCCCTGTCCAGGGCCGGTGTAAGGCTTCTCAGCACCCTAGGCAAAACTCCAGCCTACTGCCACCCTAGAGACTACAGTTACAAAAATCCCCTCCACATTGCCAAATACATAAATGCCCCCCACAGTGCAGGTACATAAATGCCCACACAGTACCTGTGTCAGCGACGAGGGAGGGGGAGTGCAGTGGGACATGGGCGAGTGGGCCACTGCTGAGCGGATGGGTGCTCATCAATTTCCGTGGATGCTCGGACCCTCAAGCCCCCACAGAATTGGCACCTATGCTGTCTACCTATCTGGCTGGTGCAATCTCCAAGTGGCACCACTGAATGGCTGCCTGGGTGCTGTACAGATTAGTTAATATATGTTCCCCATGTCCATGTCCCCCATTTAGGATACATCTAGTGCATATCTGTACATGTCCTATATCTGTACTGTTACTGTCTACCATAGGTGCCGATTTATGTTTTTGCTGGTGGGTGCTCAAGCCAAAAATATAGGGGAGTGGCTTCATGGAAAAGGGGCGTGGCCACAACATAATACTGATTTATATTACGCAGCACAGTTGTCTCCAATATTCAAATTATGGCAACAGTGCCAAATACATAAATGCCCACACACTACAGTTACAAAAATCCCCCCCACAGTGCCAAATACATAAATGCCCCCACAGTGCAGGTACATAAATGCCCACACAGTACCTGTGCCAGCGACGAGGGAGGGGGAGTGCAGTGGGACATGGGCGAGTGGGCCACTGCTGAGCTGATGGGTGCTCATCAATTTCCGTGGATGCTCGGACCCTCAAGCCCCCACAGAATTGGCACCTATGCTGTCTACCTATCTGGCTGGTGCAATCTCCAAGTGGCACCACTGAATGGCTGCCTGGGTGCTGTGCAGCTAATTAAATGTATGTTCCTCATGTGTCCCTCATCAGGATACATCTAGTGCATATCTGTATGTGTTAGATACATCTGTACTGTGATTGTTTTTTACGTGTTCCCACCATGTCTGTTGCACAGCAATCCAAACCAAATTCCTAGTATACATAAGTATACCTGGCCAATAAAGCAGATTCTGATTCTGAAGCTGCCCCTAATTAACAGACAGATGTAAATATTTTCTTATTCACTACTGTCTGTGAATTAAAGGCAGATCATCACCAGTGTAATTGACCATGTCACAATGGGGGACATTTACCAAGAATCCGAATTGTAAAAGTCGTATTCGTATTTCGTAGTCGTACGTCTACGAATGTTTACGACTACTCGTGTTGTGGAAAAAGGTCTGTTCCGGAGGATCATTTACAGTGGTGTTTTTTGTGTCGTATTCGTAATTTCCGATGTCGTATTTTTTCGTAATAATATTTGTATTTCCATGCGGTCGTATATGGACACATTCGTATTTCGTACTGAATGTGGGTTTTTTCCAACTTTATTCCCCGAATCGGCGTACACAAACATACGAAAAGTCGTATTTTCAAAAAAGTGCGACACGCCGAAAATGAAAGCAGATTCGTGATTGGTGTATTTTTTTCACCTTGGGAGGGTCCTCAGAGGCATATATAAGTCGTGGTGGCGCCAAAAATCAATGTGGGTGTAGTTTGGAGTGTGGAGGATAGAGTGGTGTAGTGGAGAGTGGTAAGGAGAGGTTCTGGTGTATTTCGATTGTTGAGTGTGTATTGTTGTGTAAGTTGTCTTGTGCTATTGTTTGTCTTGTCTCTTTTGAAGTTTGTCTTATTATAGTATTGTGTTTTTTTTTATTTTTGTCCCAAAGTCTAATATAGTGAGTGTTTGTGTGTGTGTGTTTGTGTGTGTTTGAGGGAAGGAGTTGGAGTGTGTTTTGTGTTGTTTGTGTTTAATTTTTTGGTGTTGTGTTAGTATTTTGTCATGTCTGAGAGTGATGGGAGTGTGGAGGAGATGGGTGAGATGGGTGAGGTGGGTGAGGTTGTGGAGGTGGCTGGTGTGATGAGAGATGTGGAGGATGAGGAATTTATGGGTGAGGATGTGGAGGGTGAGGCTGTTGAGGATGATGATGTTGCCACCCCTGCTGCCTCTAAGAAGGGGGGAAAAAATGCCCCAAAGCCAAGGGCAAAGAAAATGCCGATGTTTAATTATGCTGAGAGCTGTGTCCTTGTGCGGATTATTGTGAAGTATAGAGACCAGCTCTTTCTGCATCCTGTGTCGGCATCTCGCAAGTTGGCAATATGGAAGCGGGCAGTGGAAGCGGTGAATGCAGAGGGCACCCGTGTCCGGGATCTGGCCAACTGCCGCAAAAGGTTTTATGACATTCGGCGGCTGGTGAAGGAGAAGCTGGCCAAGGAGGCGAAACATCAGCGGAAGCATAAAGGCAGAGTGCCCCCCCGTGTCGACTGGAAGAGCTACGAGCGGGACGTGGCCAGGCTTGTTCCAGATGAAGTCATCAATCCCCCTGGAGTGGAAGATTCTGATAGGCGACATGTTGGTGAGTGTTATGATGTGAATTTTGACATACTGCACACAAATTTTATGTGTTTGCACCTTCCACTGTTCACATGATGCATCTCCACATAGTTGCTGGTAACCCAGTCACTGTATATAGGATAATGGTTTGTCACACACGTTTCATGCGCATGTTCTTGTAATAACTATGTATATTATGTGCCACATGTATTAAGGCAAGAATAGTGATAAAATGGTGAGAGACAAAACACTAGCCAATCTGGTGTCACCTGTTACTTGTGAAACATAGCCTGTGCATTTCAATCTCTGGGTGTGTTGCTGCAATTGCCATTTTATCATGTTTCATGCCGACCCTCACTGCTTAGCGAGGCATTTTTATAGTTTGTCAAATTGGATTGTTGTTGTTGTCCTTTGCATAGCCATCCCCCTGGATATAAAACATAAGCATCAGCTTTGTCCTCAATATTTTTTAAAAATTCATTGATGTCTGTCTTCATTTATACACAAATCACTCTTTCAGAATACAGGAATGATATGTGTTAGGATTATGCATAATCTTCATTTGTCCCTGATATTGTTTGATATGTGTAAAATGTATGGACAGACTGGCATTTCCTGTTTGGGGTGTGGTTCATTCATGGAACTAAAAGCAGGAGTCACTCATGTATATATATTTGTTATGGATCTTTTTGCATTATGTTTTTTGACCATACATGTACTTGTAGTTAACACCTTATTGTGACCTATTGTAGAAATTGCACATGTGCCTTCAGTTTTTAATTTGGTTCACTGTGGTGGTAGTATCCCATAGCAACAGCAGTGTGCTTTATAGCCACTACATACAAATTTGTATCCCGATAAATATGCAAATTTACTCTCAACATGCAGTCCTATGTTAGTGATATTTTGAGCCATTAATGTGTGAAAATCATGTTAAAGCATTATCTATGCTGTTTCATTTGTATGTTTAATTATGTAGATGCGATTTTAAGAGTGCTCTTGGAATGAGGGTGACATGTTCACCTTTTGTTTGTGTGTCATATTTATGGGTTTTCATAATTGTGAGACTAATCTTGTTTTGTGGTTGTTTACTTCTGTTTTCAGCTGCACTGGAGAAAGCATCCAAGGCAGCTTCTCCCTCAGCATCATCAGTCTCTGGGCAGTCTCTGGTTAACAGGCGTAGGTCACGTCAAGGCCAGCAAGACCCCTCACCTGTTGAAGTCACTGCTCCTGCTCGGAGAACACGTTCACGACCATCATCTGTGGCACTACCTGAGTCAATCACTGCAAATGTTGTGCCAGGTCTGTTTGGAATTTATGCCGTTTGCAACTTATTATAACTGTATGTCTCTCTCTCTCTCTCTCTCTCTCTCTCTCTCTCTCTCTCTCTATATATATATATATATATATATATATATATATATATATATATTATGACACCTATACCAAATTGTGTTATATTACTTTTTAAGGTCAATTTGCCCATTTTACAAATAAGTGATGTATTTTTCAAATTTCAACAGCCCCGCGTGCCCGTAGTCAGCCAGTCACTTCAGGGTCACACCGTATGTGGGAATCAATTGAGGAAGAACCAGCTGGCACTTTCTTTGATGTTCATACAGGTAAATGTAATTGTAGTTATGTGTCCAGCTGCCAAACAGTGTGTGTGTCTCTCTCTCTCTCTCTCTCTCTCTCTCTCTCTATATATATATATATATTCGCCTTCTGACTGCTGAGACACACTCATCCTTCCAGAGGAGAAACCTCACCGTATTCTTTATCTACGGCATTGAGGAGCACAGAATTTAGATCATAAAACACCTACAGCAGTTGGCTTATGTTTTTATTCTGGATCTTTGATACCTTGTCAGCATCCATTCCGGTCAGGGCACAGATTTCCCTTTTTTCCATCCAACCGGTTTATATGAACTGACCTATCGATTGATACCCTTACACCCCTGAAGAAGTCCCATCGGGACGAAACGCGTAGGGTCTTTCAGAATAAAGGGTTCTTCAACTGAAAATTAAGAAATTTTATTGTATCATAATCATAATCTGTTGGAAATTGTGTGTCACACATGTAATTTACCCTACTAGATCCATGATTAAGTATGTTTTATGTCATTTTATGAAATAATTTTTTTTTAAAAATCTGTCATTATATGTTCATGTGCACACGCAATCTGTGAAACTACCAGCGCACCTCTATACCCTTTTCTTGTCTTCATGTCTACAATATACCTCTATTAACAGCGAGGTATCTAGAGGTGCTGCGAACCTTAGAGCGCAGACAGGGCCCCAACCCCCCCCCCTTTTTTTATATATATATATATATATATATATATATATATATATATACACTCTGTATTGTAAACATTTGTACAACTGCCATCACAATGTTCTTTGCCTCACACAGCATCACGTCCTGCTGCGGTGACTAGCCGTGTACGTAAATCGGCCCCCTCCGCAACTGTATAGTGTAGAAACATTGATTAATGCTCCTCCCGGAGTGTGAAATGTTAGGTGATATTTTTATTGTATGCAGTGAATGGCAGGACAATGCTGTTACGGGCAACCACACTAAGTTCCTCTAGGACTAAGATGCATTTTACATAAACATGTTTTTAACGCTATAAAAGGATGACCTTGCGGCCTGTAACTGCATTGGCCATCCACAATGGGCATATGTTCATATTGTTGTCACATGTGGATAATGTTAAGACATGCAGCAATGTGTACTATGACATCATCGGAAGGGAGAAAATTAACATGTGTGTAATGAAAACAATAATACTCATAGGGTTGATTTTGAAAATTTAATAAATGTGTTACATGTACTACTTTTTAAACAACATAACGATACTGTAATGATAGCTTCTCTCCAGAGTACTGAAAAATAACAATGTGCAGATGCTAATTTAATGTCTCACTATTTTAGGTCTAGACATTCCGGAGCCGGCAGAAACATCACAATCTGCAGAGGAGCCTGCCTACAGGCAGCATTTGCGGACAATGACTCCATCAACTCCCCAACTTGAAATGCCACATAGTCCCCAACTAACATTCAGCCCACATCCGATTGAGCCTGTTGTTGGTGGTGCAGCAGATTTTTTCACAAATTGGGCTGCCCACCAAGCTAGATGTGAGGAAGCCCTGAGGTTGCAGGGCAAACACCTGCAGGAAATTGGCAAACAAAGTGCCCGCATGGGCAAACCAATGTCAGTGCTCCAAAAAGACACACACCGAATTATAAAATGTATGTCTGAATCTAGGGTGGACCAGCTGCATTACCAAACCAGAATGGTGACCTTGATGGAATCCCTGTGCCAGCAGCAAACCGCCCAGACTCGTTGTTTGGAAGATATCTCTGTGGCCTTCCGTGAAAGAAATATAATGGCAGCAAGAGAGGCAACACCTTCCCAAAGTAGCAGTGCTTCGCCTCTAAGCACCCCACTCCCTTCACCCCCACGCCAGACAAGGCTACGGAAATCCCAAACTGGTTCAAGTGTCAAACAAATTGAAAAGAAAAAACGTGGTGACAAATAATTAACTTTGGGGGGAAAAAAATTATGTTGTGCTATTATTTTGTTTATTTTGATCAGTAAAAGGTTGAACAAACTACTTGTATCTGTCTTAATTTATTTGTAAAGTACAACACAGGAAAAAAAAAAAACACAGACCACAATCTTTGTACACACACACCCCCCAAAAAATAAAAAACAGCAATTGATAAAATTCTAAATGGCCACCTATTAGCATTAGCAGCTTACTTTCCTTTTTGTAGTGAAACATTAGTCAATATAGAAGTATGTGACCAAAGTATTAAGTAAAAATTGTAGTGTCCCATCGTTGCTGATGAAATACACATAGATATAGATCTTAAAAAAAAAGTGGGAAAATATTCGTGTTTTTAGGTGTGATTCGTAGGCATTTACGACTCGTAAAGTGAAATTTCACGAATACGAGTGGGTAGTAGATAATGAAAATACGCCTGGTCTATGTTAACAATCCAAGATTTCTATCGATGGTGTACTCTGTCGTATTCATTCGTATTCGTAGATTTCAATACGACAACGACCTTACGACTTCACGATTTGTACAATACACCTAGTACGATTTTACACATATTAACAATAGTAACTATTGAAAACACGAATACGACAAGAATTTACGAGTTCACACCTAGAAATACGATTTTTATCCACGATTTTACTTTAGTAAATGTCCCCCAATATGTCTGGCCAAGTGCCAAACTGAGGAAAGCCAAGGGGAACAGATTGGAACATAAAACACTATTTGCAAAATATCTAAAATGATGCACTAAGGGGGATTTAGACACTTATGGGCCCTACACACAGGGTCATATTAAGCCATATTCTGAGTGATTTTACATAATTTCAATATATCGCTCAGGAAATGGCAGAATTACACTGTGGCCTTTATTCAGATCTGATCGCAGTACAAATTTGTTTGGAAAATGGGCAAAACCATGTGTACTGCAGGTGGGGCAGATGTAACATGTGCAGAGAGAGTTAGATTTGTATGAGTTATTTTGTTTCTGTGCAGGGTAAATACTGGCTATATTATTTTTACATTGTAATTTAGATTTCAGTTTCACACCAAATCTAACTCTCTCTGCACATGTTACATCTGCCCCACCTGCAGTGCACATGGTTTTGCCCATTTTCCAAACAAATTTGTACTGCAATAAGATCTGAAGAAGGGCCTGTGTGTGCAGCCCACACAGCGATGCAAAAGTACGCCCCATGGCCCCAAATCTGGCAGCGATAAAGAACGTCCTTGTTGGTCAATCTATTTGGTATGTAAGGTTGGCTCGTGTTATTGTCACCCTGGACAGATGCAATTATTTCTGGTGATGCTGTGGAATATTTGTATTGCTATATAAATTAAAATCTGGCTGGAGTTTATGTGGAAGGTACTGTAATTCAATAAGTTGTGGGTTGTCTTTTTGCTTGCATCATAAATTATTAACACATACCTGAAACATTATTACAAAAATATCACTTTGGAGTGCTGTTTTGGATAGCTAAATGTATGCACACAAATTATTATATTTCTACTGCCTGTCTGACGAAAAATATGCTCTCATGAGAAGCCCAGTGCGGCATGAAGCCAGCCGAAGCTATATATAGAGAGAGATAAAATAAAAAATAAAATGTAATTAAAATGAGAGAGATAGTGTTAGAGAGGGAAAAGTGTTAATAGAATGTAAGGGCATGCAGCACGGAAGCCACCCAGCCCAACCAATCCAGGGGCACCACACCCCACACCACCGTTACCCTAAATTGGGTCTACGATTAACCAGCAAGGAGCCACATGAGAATGGTTCCTTACTTGATATATCTGAACTAAGAGCTACCTACCTTGGATCAACCCCAGACTACTCCATGTGGCATATCAGGACCTGCATATCCTCCTAATACAAGCTCCTCACTGCCTCTAACAATATACATACAGATAGTGGTAGATGCTCAAATTAGTTCAGTAATACCATTCAGGTGCATGCAAGGGAGGGGTTAATACTGAGTAAGTAAAGCAAGACATTGGTTCCCCCAGCACAATGAATGGTATTAGTAACCAATCTTGAACACTACATGATAATATAATTCAGAGATATTGGTTACATATACCTGCGCAGGTGTATGATATGCCCCCAAGCCACGTCAAGGCTTCTCTGTATATTGGGGGTCCCTAGCGCTATATCTAGGTGCAGGGTGTGGCACCCCAAAACATAAGCTAGAAAGCCCAGTGCGGCACGCCAGTGAGTTACTTACTCAGAATTAACCCCTCCCTTGCATGCACCTGAATGGTATTACTGAACTAATTTGAGCATCTACCACTATCTGTATGTATATGTAGAAGACATTTGCCTGTAAATGTTATCAGAAAACTTTATTTTGATGCAGAAATGCCATGATTTTTATTTAAACAATACAGTACTGGGCAGTGGCTATCTACTTGCAGTCATCTTCAACTTTTAAGATCAGCGGTCAGGTCTGAATTTAACTGTGAATCATTTGTAAATATTCAATAGACAATATTTAAAGGCTTATAATGTACATAATTTAAAACTTGTTTCCACCCTAGTTTTCAGTGACATAGGACGTAATTCTGGTTCACTCACAGAGGCAAATTCCTTCTCAAATGAACAAAACCATGCACACTGCAGGGGGGAGATATGTAACAAGTGCATAGAGAATTAGATTTAGACTTCTTTATTTCTATACTGCAATATAGATCACACTTTGAAGAAAAACCCCACCCAAATCTAATTCTATCTGCACATGTTATATCTGCCCCCCCTGCAGTGCACATGATTTTGTCCATTTGAGAAGGAATTTGCTTCTGAGAGTGAACCAGAAAAAGGCCCATTATGTTGTATCCCAACTATAGACAATCCACTAGGCTCACTACTGTGGGCAGATGCAAAAGATGCACAAATGTCACACATTAAATTGAACAGTGTAAGTGGTTTTAATGCTGTACTTGTTTTTTTTTATGCGCATAAGATACACATTTTGAGCAAAAAAAAAAGGCACCAGTATTTGCATAGCAGTCCCACCAAGTTGCAAATCTAGATGGGAAGCTATATAACAGTGGTGAAGCTAGTGTAAGGCACTTGGGGGAGTGGGCGACAGCAGGGGCTGTGTGGGCGCCAGGTGCACTGACTGACAAGAATCATTATCTGAGTCTGACATACATGCTGCCTGCCGCTGCCCATACGCTGGCTGAGCACAGGTGAGTCGGCCGCTGCGCGGCCATGGCAGTCACATTCAGTAAAAAAAAATCCCTTACTTGACTGGCGGGGTGGGCTGTCAAATGGGAGGGAGGACGGGCTGTCAAATGGGAGGGCGGGTGGGCGGGTGGATTCACGGCCTGGGACGGTTGTGTCAGAGACAGGGGAAGCAGCAGTGTCTGCTGATCTCTGCCTCAGCTTCAGCTTCTCCTATGTAAGTAGCATTATGGTGTGAGGAGCATTATGGTCTGACAATGTGAGGGGCATTATGGTGTTTGGCGTAATGTGTAATGGGCATTGCGGTGTGTTGTGCAATGTGTAAGTGGGATTACGGCATGTGGCATATAGTGTAAGTGGCATTACGGTGTGTGGCAGTAGTGTAAGGGGCATTATGGGGGGGGGCATTATTTTGGCTTAGGGTAGCAAAATGTATAGTTACGCCACTGCTATATAATACATAAGTGCCTCAGAGGGTTATGTGTGTGGTACCTAAATATGACAGGCTTGCCTGAAGAGGTGAGATTTCAGTGCACACATGAAGGTTTGGAGACTAGTAGAGAGTCTAATTGTTCATGGAAGGGCATTCCGTAGTGTGGGGGCAGCACGATCAAAGTCCTGTATTAGTGAATGGGAGCTATTGATTATGAGGTTTCTCTTTAGATAGGGAACCATAATATCCCTTTAATCCAAGATACATAGGGGTAAATTTACATACCCTCCAACATCTGAGGGGAAGAAATCGGTACACAATCATAAAGGGGCGTGACCACTGGGAAAAGGGGGCATGGCCAAGCCCCCTTTCCTATACTTTTAATGGTACAGTCAGTTCCATATATGACAATTGTATGTGGCAATCATCAATGGTGACCCTGCATATGACAAACCGGCTAGAGACCTGGCTATTGGAATTACATGTGACACACGACTGCAATATCATGCTCACCATTACAACTTGCTAGTTGCTGCAGTGTTGTGAGTCAGTGCTGTTTCATGCTTCTTCAGGCAGGCTCTGATGATCCGATCCCCAAGAGTCACGCACTGGCCACCGCACCACACGCAGAGCACAGCAGTTCAGCCTCAGGCAGCAGCTTTGTGCCCAGAACCACTGCGCATGCGGAGAGGGCTGAGACAGTCGTTTCCCCTGAGTGCGCCGGGTCCGCGGTGCCAGTGCGTGATGTCATGACGCTGGCATGGGACCCACAATGCACTCTTGGGAGTGGCTGCTCTGGGCCAGGGAAGAGGGGTGCACCACAGTGTCACACCGAGCAGAGGAGCCTGGAGCCAGGAGGAGGATGGAGTCGGGGCACCAGTGACTGACAGGAGCCAGGGGGAGCCAAGCCGAAATAATCGGTACATTCGGTACAATCTTCATTTGCCAGGACAGACCGTTAAAAAAAAAAACGGTACTGTACCGGCAAATTCGGTACAGTTGGAGGGCATGAATTTACTAAAATGGGAGTTCTATTTCACATGGTATGTTGCTGTGGGCAACCTATCAGAATATCCTTCTTATTTAGCACCTTCTAGAAGATAATAGATATAATCTGAGTGGCCCCATAGCAACATCCCATCATATTGAATATCCCCCATATAATTTTCGCAGGTTCTGTGGCTGATTACATTAAATTTAAATGCAGGCTTGGATTTAGTCCTCCATGGTAACTGTGTAATTCATATGTGTCCTAGATTAAAGGTGTATAATGGCAATCCAATCATTCTGTTTGCATTACTACTGTATATAAAACCCATAGTATTCTTCCTCTGAACTCAAAGTCTTTGAGAATGCCTTAAGCTTCTACCTTAAAAGCATTCTCTGATGAACAATTACAATGTAAATTTTTTTTTTACGTATATACTTAAAGGGTCAATCCTATTTTGCAGGTAAGGTGCGATGTGCCATTGGCATGGCATTTTAGTCCACCAAAGTCATGGAATGTGGGTATACAGAGCTTGTATGTCAAGTATTAGAAATCCATTGTTGTTTGTCCGTGTAATTGTAGTATGAGCATAGTGCAACAGATGTGGGATCTCAGAGAGGTGATGTGTTTTTAGAAAAATAATCAAGATTATGAAATAAATTGCTTTCCAATAATTTACTTGTCTCCTCTGTGGTGATGAAATGGACTGGGTGAGCTTTAACTAATAAAAATGTAAGTTTAGTAAGTTTCTTTTTAATATTTGGTAAGACATAAATAAATAGCTGTGTATCATTTGTTATAAATGCAGATAACTAATACCCCTTTTACACCAAAAATCCCAGATCCGACCCAGCATTTGGAAGAAGGATCCATGCCGGGTCGGATCCGGGATTTACACCATTTAGAATGCGGTGCCCACCGGCAGTGTAGACGGAGGCGGTGCTTGGAGATTACATCATCTCCAAGCGCCGGGACCGCGGTGATCCCCGACGGAAACACCGATCGCCATGCTGGGGGCAGCCCAGCACCAAGGTAAGCTGCTGGGCTGCCCCCAACCCCCCTACACCCCCAGCCGTCATCCGGGAGGTGAATGGATGTCGCACACAGGCATCTATTCACCTACTCCGCTGCTGCTGCTGCTGTCTGCAGAGTATAGCAGATAGCAGCACAGGCTGTCTGTGCCCCCCCATCCAACCTGCGGACGCCGCGGTCCGCAGGTTGCCCGTCCCCAACTGATGTAAATTGGAGCTGGGTCGGATGACCCGGTGTACCCATTTACACTGCCCTCTACCCAGGTCCTAGCCGTGTTCTATCGTGTAAAGGGACACGGCGTGTCCCATTTACACCGCCGCTGGCCCAGGGTTTTGTGGCAGTGTAAAAGGGGTAATCATCCATCCCCATATAATCAGGTTAAAGACCCTGTAAATACAATAGCCTTAAGATGTCATAATGGGTGATAGGTGTATATGTACAGACAAAATCTTCCCCATATCCACGCCAATACTGAAAGGTGAGACCCATCTGGATTCTAACAGCAAACAGACCACTGTGGAGGAGAGTGTTCCTGCTGTACACTACAAATGATCTGATCTAATAGACCCCCTCCAGGACAATACAAAAAAGAAAAGGGTGAAGGAGAGTCGCCAGCAAAATAAAAGGCCTAATTCCCTGCACATCAGGTATATAAAAACTTCTACGGTCCAGCTTCACTTGCCACTAGTGGATTCATTGGCTGGTCAGAGTAGTCACAGCTGTATCATCACAAGGAGTTTTGTTCCAGCCCACAAGCCTAGGACCTGCATCTTTGTTTAACCCTTCTCTCGACCATCTTCTTGCATGCACACTATCAGTATGGAATAACGTTATTTTAAGACAAAGGGCCTTATTCTGGTTTACACGATCCCCCGCGCGTTCGCACGGGGAGCAATGTTTTCCTTATGTACATGCAAAGAAATGCGCATGTGTATAGGCTGGGTGTGAGTGGGCATGGCGAACTGCTAGTTTGTTGTCCTGTTCACACCCACCAGTATGGGCGTGGGGCGGCGGCGACGGGCTGCGCCCATGGGAACACCCAGCTTTTGATGGGTGTTCCAATGAAAACGATGGGCATTCCCATGGAAATTAGGCAGTGACGCGGCTGCCAGGGGCAGACAAATGACATCACTGGATGTCAGCTGCCAGCCCTCTTCCCGTACAGGGAACACAAGGGACACCAGTGTCTTAGATTTGCGTGTACCATCCAAATCATTTGATGGTCGGGACCATTGCATGATTTGGCCCCAGCACCCAAGGCCATGAATGGATGTTTATGTAAAACATCCATTCGCAGCCATGCGGGGGACTCAACAAGTGGGGGCGGGGGGTGGTCATGCGATTGGCAGGCGGCATTTAATCCACACACAATGCAGTGTTGAGTGTGGACCAGAATATGTGCAAAAATGTCTTAATATATACATATAAAGAATTTGATTTTGAAATACAAGAGCAATATTTTTTGTTAATTTACTCGGCAGCATTGTGCAAGTGAGCTGAAAAAAAACACATCGACCATTTCATGTGCTGACCTTTTCCATGTCAATGTTTTGGGTACTTGTTTCCTAGCACAGTGCCCCCGATGTCCATCGCAGGGCATCTGATCGCATCGCCCTACGATGTATTCCGCGTCGTCGCGGATAGTGTAGGTATGAAAAGGTCGAAGGACGCATACCGCCGCCCCTCGCGGGCTTGCTGCGCTCGCCACGCTTCGGGTTGGCGTTGATCCTGGGGGTGGCGTTGACAATGGGGGGGGGGCATTGAACATTGTAAGGACCCATCGTGGTGCTGGTACAATCAAAAATCGTATACCATCGCATCGAATGCCATTGTATGGCATACGATGCGATGCGATATTTTATTGTACAATATCGCATCGCATACCATCGTATACCTTATTTAGTGTAATGGTATACGATGCGATGGGCGCCGTGCTAGGAAACAAGTACCATGTTTTGTTTGTGTTGATCTTTTGTCAATGTCGACCTTGTGCCTGTCGACCGGTTGCTGTCAACCTAGACATTGTCTGTGAGCATTACCACACACAGTAGCAATTACGGCAAACGTGCACTCTATATAGGCCCCTATGTATTGTTGTTAATTATCATTATTATTCTTCACTGTTATGTATAACGAGGAAACTATGGGGCAGATGTATTAGGCCTGGTCAAGTGATAGAGTGGTGACAAAGTGGAAGGTAATGACGCACCAGCCAATCAACTCCTAACTGTAATATTTGAAATACACCTGATTGGTTGGTGCTTTATCACCTTCCACTATATCACCCCTTTATCACCCCTTTATCACCACTTTATCACTTCCCCAGGCTTCATACATCTGCCCCAATACCATGTAAGGGCATGTCTAGAAAGGCATGCTAATGCTTGTGGTGCAGCTGTATGTTTTATCCTATAGTTTAGGCGTCCCTCCTGACCACAGCTGTTAATAATACAGTCAAAGGTGACTGTGAAAGGTATTAAACTGTTTATGATAACAATGTCTTAGCCTAGTGTAGGAACATGAAATAATATGGCTTGACTATAGATAATGAAACATTTTACATCCTTCCCAACAATAGCTCTGTAATTGTGAATATTAGTAATAATAGTACAGCAGGACTATGATGCATCTGGTCTGGCAATAAAGGAAATCTCATAAAATCAGAATATTTGAATTCATGCCAGGTGAGTTATACTCATACATAATTCACATGTAGAAATGTGTGATCTGCCTTAAATACACATGGGCGAAAATGAAATATCATTAGATGTTTTCCAGTTGGATCTCTTGAAGCTTAGTATGAGTCCTTGTGAAACAGCTAATGGATATTAACAAGCTAAAAAAGAGGTGAAAATGTGAAAGTAGGACATGATATGCGCATAATTACGTGAGTGAATGTTCTTTTTTAATTGATGTTAAATATTTCTCAAATGTAGGACATTTACTAACCGACAGACAGCACATTTGGGTCAATCTATAATAAGACAGCATGTGCTGCAGTCAATGCATTAACACAGTAGTCTATTTTGTCTGCATTAACTAGTTATATAAGTGTACTGTACGTTTCTACTAAAGAAAATGATTGTGAGTAAAATAAGCATTTTATCTATCATTTAGTGTTGGCTGTAAGCTTGCCATAGCAAATAGAGATATCTAAAACTCACATACAGTATGTTGCTTTTTAAAAGTGATGTTTAGTTAACCATTTAAGTAATGTGTGTGAAGCATGACTGGACTGGTACCGCATCACTGTATGGAGAGGGAGGGCTAAGGGTCTGATTTATCACTGCCGCTCCCGATATCGCTGCTGCTATCTCCATTGCTATTACCATTGATGTCACCCACTCCCCACACCACCGCTTCAAGAAGGCTCCCAGTCATTGGGGCTTTCTGCTTCTGTGACCTCTGCTAATATTACCTTTACTGCACCCTGGGTTACAAGAGGAGTGGGGAGCCCTGATGATTGCCAGCCCTCACCGGAGCACGGAGCACTGATCTGTGGGTAGGTGAATATCATTTTTTTAAGTGATCAGCTTATTTGTCCATCGTACACAAATTTCCATACATGAAAAAAGGAGATTATCACAAGTATTATTACCTTCCCCCTGCACCCCCAACCTTAAGCCTCCCCACAGCCTAACCCTAAAAGCCAGCCCCTTCACAGCCTGACCCTAACCATCCCCACTAGTGCCTAAACCTAACCCCTGCACCTTGCCGCATAAACCTAATACACCCAAATTATGTGATTTTTGGGGGGGGGGGCCAATGTTTGAAAAAAATCCAAATCCAAAGCCAGCCACGGTTGTTTGGCAAATCCAAACCCAAAACTGGCCGATGGATCCAAATCCAGTATAAATGGTCTGGCGCACATTCCTATATATATATATATATATATATATATATATATATATATATATATATATATATATATATATATATATATATATATATATAGCAATGTCCAAAGGGCGAGCACCCACGGATTTCTTAGATGCAATAAATCACTCCATGCAGAGATAGCAAGCTTTCGGGCTTTATTATGCCCTTCTTCAGGCAACAAACGACATAAAAATATACACAAGCTCTCACCTTATATATACATGTGCAAACAAGACAATTAGCGCCGCACCGCTGTTCAAATCAATGTGCGTTCCAACAGAGACTTGCGTGTACTGCTATCCCGTCATGCCACTCTCCCGGAATCAGCACGCCGTTGTCACAGCAACGCGTAGCCACATAATTTACAAAAAAGTGAAACATATGTAACACAGTGCAATACAAGGTACATGTCAATATTAATACAAATATGCGTAACAATTTCTACATAGAGGCAATACAATTAAAGAAACAAAAGAAAAATAACATCAGCGGCAGAGTGATAGAGTATGGAAGAGAGATCAGGCATATTAATTCAAAAACACATTCAGATTTATGTGATCATTTAAGCCTTTGGGCTTTACTGTATCCAAAGTGTGAATCCATTTGGATTCAAGCTGTAATAAACTTTTATGCCGATCCCCCCGTCTCTTACTCTCAGGAATATGATTGATTATAATATGCTGGAAATTACAAATATTATGCTTTGCTTCAGCAAAATGCCTAGCTAAAGGTTGATCAGATTGTTTACCAGAGAGTGCATGTCTGATTGATGTCCTATGCATTGCCATTCGCTCCTTAAAGGATGTAACATAGTTAACATGGACATTTTACCATATATACCACGTAGAGATGTCAGATGTCAATGTGTACTTGAGGTTGTTTCATGATCCCACTGATATATACAAGCGTGAAGTATTTGGGATTATTGATAATGCAGTCACTAGACATGTAATCACTAAGGAGGTTGGAGACTTTTTTAAGGTCACACAGCCACGTGTCCCCATCCTGTACACATTGCCCAAGATCCACAAGCGCCTGGTGGATCCCCCAGGACGCCCAATTATTTCCGCAAGAGGGTCATTATTTAGCAACATTGCGGAATATTTAGATGCATTTTTGCAGCCATGTGTACAGGATGGGGATACTTACCTCAAGGATACCACTGACTTGTTGCTAGAATTGGGTGGGATTGGTGATATTCCTTGTGGCACATGGTTGTGCACAATGGACATCACCAGTCTCTACACCAACATTCCCCATGAGGGGGGACTAGCGGCAGTAAAAAAATTATTGTACAACAATCCCTTGTATGTCGGTCCTGATTTGGATTTTTTTCTCTCACTGCTGCGATTGGTTCTAACTAGGAACTACCTTTTCTTTAATAATCGTATTACCTACAGGTAAGCGGGTGTGCCATGGGGTCCCCTGTGGCCCCCGCTTACGCAAATACATTTATGGTGGATATTGAAAGGAAGTTTTTTTTTCAATCGAGAGGTGAGAGATAAAAATACTTTTTTATCGCAGATACATCGACAATGTCCTTGTCTTTTGGCGAGGGCGTCACGATGAGTTTGTTGCTCTAATGGAGGATGTTAATCGGCAGGACTGTCCTATCAAATTTACACATCAAATGAGCCTGGAGGAGATTCCATTTCTCAATGTTAAAATCATGTTGAATGAGAATGGGATCTCTACCATGCTCTATACCAAAAGTACTGATAGGAACAGTGTTTTGCGTGCTGAGAGCCACCATCCACCCGCCACAATTCGTGGCCTTCCATATTCACAGTACTTGCGTGCCAAGCGCATCACCAGCGACCCTCAGGTATTGGATACCACTTTAGACATGATGACTGACAGATTTAGGCAATGGGGCTATTCAGAACAAACTCTTTCAGCTGCCAGAAGTAAAGTAAATGGTGTTACTAGAGAGCAATCCCTTATATGTGCCTGTAAAAATAGTGATTCCAATACAGATGAGGTCATCCATTGGGTTCAGAATTTTTCTAAAGCCCAGGAGGATGTCAGTTATTGGACTAAGAAATTGTGGCCAGTGGTACAGAGTGACAGGGATTTGAAATGTTTGAAACACACGAGAATCATGCCTAGCTTTAGGAAAGGTAAAAGTTTGCGTGACTGGTTGGTCCATACAGATATTAGTGAGCAGACTAATGTAGATGCCAGAGTCCGTAGGAGAGAGCCCGGTTGCTACAAGTGTGTTGGATGTGAGACTTGCCGACACATGGTGGCCACTAAATGTTTTTTTCACCCCCATACCGGCAGAAAATATACCATTAGGCATGCTGTTACATGTAGTACTCCCTATGTGGTATATATGGTAAAATGTCCATGTGGACTATGTTACATCGGCAAAACCATTCGCCCCTTTAAGGAGCGAATGGCAATGCATAGGACATCAATCAGACATGCACTCTCTGGTAAACAATCTGATCAACCTTTAGCTAGGCATTTTGCTGAAGCAAAGCATAATATTTCTAATTTCCAGCATATTATAATCGATCATATTCCTGAGAGTAAGAGACGGGGGGATCGGCATAAAAGTTTATTACAGCTTGAATCCAAATGGATTCACACTTTGGATACAGTAAAGCCCAAAGGCTTAAATGATCACATAAATCTGAATGTGTTTTTGAATTAATATGCCTGATCTCTCTTCCATACTCTATCACTCTGCCGCTGATGTTATTTTTCTTTTGTTTCTTTAATTGTATTGCCTCTATGTAGAAATTGTTACGCATATTTGTATTAATATTGACATGTACCTTGTATTGCACTGTGTTACATATGTTTCACTTTTTTGTAAATTATGTGGCTACGCGTTGCTGTGACAACGGTGTGCTGATTCCGGGAGAGTGGCGTGATGGGATAGCAGTACCCGGAAGTCTCTGTTGAAACGCACGTTGATTTGAACAGCGGTGCGGCGCTAATTGTCTTGTTTGCACATGTATATATAAGGTTAGAGCTTGTGCATATTTTTATGTCGTTTGTTGCCTGAAGAAGGGCATAATAAAGCCCGAAAGCTTGCTATCTCTGCATGGAGTGATTTATTGCATCTAAGAAATCCGTGGGTGCTCGCCCTTTGGACATTGCTACTTATTTTATTTGGCTTGTAGCACCGCGGTAGATGACTACAGCTGCAGGAGGGTGCCTGTCTCTGGAACTTATATATATATATATATATATATATATGCAAAAGGAATAGAGAAGACGCACCAATGAGCAGAATGTAACAACACTTTACTTATGCAACAAAGCTCACATACATTGGGGTTAAAAATCTTATGCTTGCCAGCCAGATAGTTTATCACCGTCACAGCCCGGACATCAGTGTGAAAGAACCGCCACTACTCAGCTGCCGCCGTCAAGCCGCAGACCAGGGAACAGCACACACAGAGTCGGAAGGATCGCCGGCTGGATCGCAGGTGGAAGCAGGACGTCTCAACGTCGGACCAAAAGGAAGCCACGCCCTTCCTTTTGGTCGTCGTTGAGACGTCCTGCTTCCACCTGCGATCCAGCCGGCGATCCTTCCGACTCTGTGTGTGCTGTTCCCTGGTCTGCGGCTTGACGGCGGCAGCTGAGTAGTGGCGGTTCTTTCACACTGATGTCCGGGCTGTGACGGTGATAAACTATCTGGCTGGCAAGCATAAGATTTTTAACCCCAATGTATGTGAGCTTTGTTGCATAAGTAAAGTGTTGTTACATTCTGCTCATTGGTGCGTCTTCTCTATTCCTTTTGCAAGTTTTCCCCGCTGGATCATTGGCACGATCCCAGAGAGAGACTGCACACATTTGGGACTCTGATGTGGACTTATACCTGAAAAACACTAGGACTTTGCGCTGGGTATCTTTTGTTCTGTATATATATATATATATATATATATATATATATAGGGAGGGGAGCGGGCGGCACTCAGACAGACTGACAGCTGGAATAAGTAAAAAAGCCTTTAATCCAACGGCGTTTCGGGGCAACAGACCCCCGTTTTCAAGGACAGACAAGTAAATGACATACATACACAGGTATAAATACATGAAATATCCCGCCCCCACTTCCCCCTGGCGTGGACACGCCTGCACTCACCATTACTGCAAACACCTGTCAGCGGTGATCAGCTGCCGCCGCTCTCCCGGAATGTGCCGCTCTAATCTGGGACCCCCTGGGAACAAAGTCAGATGAACCGCGTTCCTGGTGCACCACGATCGCGCTCCCACTTCCGGGTAGTGCGGTCAGCTGACTCACAACGCCAATGGGAGCTCAGCAATGACGCTGTGCAATGTCATGACAACCTGAAACCCTAAAGGGCCACTTGCTGTATTCCCTGTGCCACTTACGGATTCACCCTCACTCTGCGAGGTACTGGACCCATGATTTAGATGCTGAAAGCGGCGAGGACGGCGACGAGTGAAATTTCTGGGTTTATCTCTTTGTTGGCCAGTAGTAAGCCACCCATAAACTTGTCGCTGATCATAGTCCTGTTGGACCTTACGCATCTTTTCACGTTTAAAGGCCACTAATTCACGTTTATACTTGTCCATCTCAGATTGTAATTTGGACAACCAGTCACATTGGGTTTCTTCTACCAGAACATGTTTATAGGCCTTTTCAAATTCTGTGATTTTTTCTTTGTAGGCCGTCTGTTCTTTTGTAGCCTCCTCAATGACTAGTAATAATAAGTCCATTGAGCACTTATTGAGGATTGCGCACCAACGCTTGCAAAAGGTCACACTATATCGTCCAATGGTAGGCATGTTTTTCACGCGAAAACCACGTGGGATTTGGCGCAATCGATAATAGTCAGAAAGTGTGACACTATGATATAAAAAGTCACATTCTTTCTGTCTGAGTCTCAACAACTGCTTATACAGGACCTCAGGGGTTAACGTGGGCACATCATCCTCCAATCTCTGCTTGGACAGTATAGAATCTGCCTCCACATCACTAAAACCCAGCAGATCACGGACATCCAGCTGCATGAATTCCATCGCAGAATCAAGTGCCTGGCTGGCTGCCATAATAACTTGAATAGGATGCCACACAATAGAAAAAATAAAAATAATAATCTTTTTTTATAAAAAAAGTGAGTTCCTTGAGATCTGTGTGTTTCCAACACCAACTCAACGGTGTCACAGTCCGTCCAGGGCTGTATGTGAGCAGAACAGCTTAGAGGTGCCTTGTCAACAACACCACTGAGTCGGCAAAAAGTTACATATCATATCATATATTATATGTAGTGTGTTTTCTTGTTCAACAGGGTATGAGATTTTTCCGGGCATTTAACAACTAAAATTGGTAGTTTATGTGTCCTTTACAATGCATCATGTTTCTGTCTAGCTGCATGATCTTAATCAGGATCATGTCATGTCATGTCTATATAGACACACAACCGTGTACTAAAAATTTAGGGTGGCTGCACTCTTTTATGCACATGGGGATATAACTGTATTGTCCCAATAGTTGATATATGATATAAATGTTATGATCTATGATGCCCACAATATTTTAATTTCATGTTTACTTGTTGTTGTTGTATTTCAGGTTGTCATGACATTGCACAGCGTCATTGCTGAGCTCCCATTGGCGTTGTGAGTCAGCTGACCGCACTACCCGGAAGTGGGAGCGCGATCGTGGTGCACCAGGAACGCGGTTCATCTGACTTTGTTCCCAGGGGGTCCCAGATTAGAGCGGCACATTCCGGGAGAGCGGCGGCAGCTGATCACTGCTGACAGGTGTTTGCAGTAATGGTGAGTGCAGGCGTGTCCACGCCAGGGGGAAGTGGGGGCGGGATATTTCATGTATTTATACCTGTGTATGTATGTCATTTACTTGTCTGTCCTTGAAAACGGGGGTCTGTTGCCCCGAAACGCCGTTGGATTAAAGGCTTTTTTACTTATTCCAGCTGTCAGTCTGTCTGAGTGCCGCCCGCTCCCCTCCCTATGTTGTGACCACGCTGGTCTTGGAAGGCACCGCAGCAAGGTATTTGATTAAGAAGAGTGCCGGTTCCATCCCAAATATATATATATATATATATATATATATATATATATATATATATAGATATAGATATAGATATATATATATACATCTATATATATATAGATATATATATATCTATATATATATATAGATATATATATATATATATATATATATATATATAGAGAGAGAGAGAGAGAGAGAGAGAGAGAGAGAGAGAGAGAGAGAGACACCATTGCGATAAAAAAGGAAATTTTATAGTGAAAAAATCTCAAGAAAATCCATTTTTGCAGTGGAACAATAATGAATGCATCAATCCATACTTAACGATACATGGAGAACAAGGTACATCACTGCAAAATCAGTCAGGCTCAACAGCTGTTTCGGCACATGGTACGCCTTCGTCAGGAGCACAATGGACTGAACCGCAATGGGCATATATATATATAGCGTCGCTAATTGTGTCTTGTTAGAAATCATATAGCCCACCTGTGTGCATAAGAGAGAGCATGTAGTACTTACCTGTCCCAGTTGCCGGCATTGACACAACGCTATTTCCGGTATGACTCGGTCATAGCGTATGTTTCCCGGGCAACAAAGGACGTCTCCCGTCCTTTGTTGCCCGGGAGACGGACGCTATGACTGGGTCATATTAAGGTTTTCCAGCATTTTGTGGTACAGAATAATATCTGTATAGTATTTATTCAAGCTGGAATAAACACTGTTGCCTCTCATCTGCAAATCTCTCCCATCATTACATCATACAGTAATTGACCCCATTTTAGAGAAATTCACCTGACAACTGACATGTTCTTTGCTATATACCAAATCTTTTACCTTGTAATAAAGTTTTTCCCTACTTTTTTTACCTGCTCAGGTGCTAAAATGTGAATTTCCTCTGAAAAGCAGTATGAATTTTGAACTGAATTTCAAACATAATTCACAGTGCGAGTTCATCATGAGAACGACTCACATGTCTAAACTGAATTGAATTGACCACATTGACATTTAAAGACAAGTAAATGAGAGACAGCCCGCACAGGATTGTACAATCAGAATCAATAGTGTCTTATACAGTCGCAGTGCATAATGATGAGTTCCTTTGTCGCTAAGCAACTGGACCGGACTCAGCAGTGACTCTGTCGTGGTGGCTCTCTATTCACAAGCTGTCACAGTCTAACAGATACAGATTAATAATGATACATGTTCATATTCTACAAGTGCTTTTATCTTAGTATACTCCTTTCAGTATTACCCAGGAAATTCACAATATAATAGTGTGCTTTGGTTACATATCAGAGATGAAGGTACTTCGAATTGCGATTGTGTATTTTTTTTATGGATTAGCGACTGTGATAATAAAGAAAACACTAATTTCAGCCTTCCCCTTGTATAGTAGTGTGTGCCAGGCTGTGCACGCCCAGAGACACTATCCATGTCCATGCATAGCCCTCTTGCTAAAGGGAAGGCAACCTACTGTAGGTAGGGACTGGCCTCTGCCTCAATTTGATTTTCTCTACAGCCCTTTGGGTATCTCAGTATGCATCTGTAAGCTGATTTCACCCATGCACCTTGGCCAGAGCCGGCATATTTACAGATATTGAAGTAGCAGTGTTAGTTATCACGGGTGGAGAAGCTGATATTATTAACGGCAGTCCCTGCACTGAAACTTCCACTAATTACCCCTTTACTCCACAGATGGTGGGAGAAGGGGGCATTGGGCTGAATGAAGGGGCCCTGATACATAACTTCCAGGGTAGTAGAGGATGTTTAATATGCAGAGGAGGGGTGTATAGTGGAGTGGGCTTATTATTCATAATTTTCTGGTGGGAGGACGGCTTGCTTGACTGCAGATATCTCCAGTTCCCAGAAATAGAATTATTAGATTTTAATGGAATTAAAAACTAGAGAATCCACCTACCAAATGGTATTGGGGACTAGGGGATCAGAGTTCAGGAGGCAGAGCAATCTGCCAACGAGTATATAAAACTACTGTACATACCAGGTGTGTGGAGCTGGAGCAGTAACTAGCTGCTCGAAGGCTGATATCTCTGGTTCTGGGAACAGTAGAGACAAGCTACTAGTGTCCCTCAAAGGGGGAGAGTCACCGCTTTTGGAATATACCCTCAGAAAAACTCTAAGTCAGACA